>NW_026902234.1:10685769-11885769 GCF_033783945.1 Neopsephotus bourkii
CTTAATAGTAACAAAGAGAGAGGACTGTTGTAAATAAAATTATCTGAATTCTTCTCACCGTATGTTGGTCTCACTAGTTTTTCTTAGCATGAATAACTAAAGCTGCTGGAGCTTCGGCCACAAGATGCTTCTCTTGAAATGAACTTCTCTTTAACGTCCTGGTTGGCTAAGGAATGCCAGTTTGGATTCCTACTGTCATGTGAGAAACCCTTTGTGGTTTGATAGTTGGAGATGACATTACTGTAGATACTAGTAATCACTCAAGTATTTGTGTTTATAACTTCACAAAGATTAAGTGATGAGACTTTATTTATGCAGCAGCTCTGTAAACACCTGAATGTGTCTACACTTGAATGTGGCAGACATGCTCACTTCCATTTAAAGTGTAAAACTGCAGGTAATAAAAACCTGAAAGGAAGACTAAACACTGGTTATAACTCTGATTTCACTTTTACAACAAGCTTTATTTTCACTTCTAATAAAAAATATCCTTTTGCTACATTCAAGATGATCTTCAGTTCCGTAGCAGAGCTTACAAGAAAATACTGTATAGGTATAATGCAGCTGTGCACTATATGTTTAATGGTGCATTTAAAAGGAATATTCATAAGGAATGTATATTCCTTATGTATTAGCATGACAGTGGCTCAAAACTTAGCTTTGTGCATCTGGTTCTGGTAAGTCTTGACTATTTTTCCAGTTTGAGAGCAGGTGGGTAGTTGGCTGCTGACTGAGTCAACCCATCCCACAGCATCCCACACCTAAGAGGTAGGGAAGTGTACTGTCACAGTTTTACAGATAAAGAATGCCGGACTCACCCTCATTTCTCATCAGCCCGCTCAGCTTGTTTTCATCAGCCCTGACTCACAGTTCCAGTGTAGCACCTTAGTAGAGCATCATCAGTATTCTTCTACAGGTTCGGAACTGGGACTAGCGATTTTGGCTGGGAATTGCAACTGATAATGAAATAGAAGCATAAGTATGACCTATCATGAACTTGCTCATGAAAAAATGACCAGTTGTGATGAATGCCAGACTAGCTACAGGACTGAAAGGTTGCATGGAACAACTAAGATGGTGGGGGAAGACAGGCAGCAGCATCAGCATCACGGCAGTCTTCTTGCTCCTGCCTTGGTTTTATGCCCCTCTCCCACACAGCTACCTCTCACCTACTTACTCCACCTGTCACAGCATCTGACATGACTTTTCTCCCCATCCACTCCCTTTGCTCTTGCTGCTCCCATCATGGTGTGAGGGGAGGTGGCAAATCTCCTCTTTAAGACAAAAAAAAAAAAAATTAAAAATTGATACACTGATTATTGTGAAACAGACTTGTATAGCTTTAAAAAACTGTCATCCTTGTGACTTTCTCATTTGGATGACAAACAAAGCTAGGTAAGAATCCCTGAGCCAGCAGTCTGTAACCAGACACTGTTTCTCTGCTGTCCTCTGGTAAAACTTTCCCTTTACTCTTCCTGCTTTAAAAGTGCTAGGTTTGTTCTCCAGTGGTGTCATGAATTATGAAGTGGTTGCTTTCTAGTTCCCTTAATGGGGAGGCAAACACTGTCTAAGCACAGGTAGAATTGTCATCACCCCTTCCACACCTACATGTACTAGGTTCTGTGAGGTTTGTGTGGACTGGGTCTTCTCTTTCAGTGCAAAAATAGGAACAGGCTTCTGGAGGGCCTCTGTCTCCAATCCCCACCAAATCTTCTAATGAAGTTAAATGCTCACAATGAGGATGGACCAAAATTGTCTTTGGAATCCCATTTCTACTTCCTTGCAGCTGTAACAGAAGTTACTTTGTATAATCTCATATTGCCCTTCCTGTTAAGATCCCTATCACACTGAATGCATACAATGTCCAGCATCCAAGCAATCATTTGAGAACTTCTCCTCCTACTTTTCCAAAGTGCAGCTGTTGGCTGACTGCACACTCTTAACTGAGTTTGCCTTTAAATCAGAATTTATTTTCCCCAGGATTCTTCCAGAATATTTGTTGCTGTAGTATTTCTAAGCAGAATTATACAGCCCTCTATACAGCTTCTGCTAATTTCAGCTGCAGCTGTGAGTTTCAACACTTCTGCAAATGAGACCACAAGGATATCAGTCAGCCAGAAAATGAGGAACATTCAATCACTGACCACCTGTGAAATATCTGGTTTAAGGAACTATGCGGTAAAGACTAGGGCAACTTGGAAATTTTCAGACAAAATAGAACTTTGCCAAAACCACCTTTTTGTGAAGCCCAGCATATTCTACTTAAAATATTTCAGTCCAAAGGAACTGTTACCAAGTTGAAAATAATGTCTGGGGGAACTCAGCATAGACTTCCAAAAGGGCCGTTGGGTACTAAGCCACGGAAACTAAAAGTGGCAGTCTTCAGATTCAAAGGAGCTTGTCAAGACTCTTCCCTAGGCCAAGATGCTCTGGAAGGCAAGTACCCTGAGCTTAGTCTGGAAGGAGAACTCACATACATGCGGAGATACAGGACTTCCTGCAGCCACTGGAATAACTAACATTCATCAGAATTAGAGATAGCATCTGAAAAGCTTAAATTTGACAAAAAAAAATGGGAGAAATTATTCTAAGTCGGAATTGAAACAAACCCAGGTTTAAAGAAAGGAAAAAATCAAAAGCTGCAGAAAGTAAACATAGTGTTTCACCCAGCTCTCGCAGAGAGCAGGAATACAATTCTGTTTTAAATAGGCCATTATCATTTCTCTTCTTGCATGTTCTGCCTCATTTACTACTTCCTTCTAATATTTCTGAAAATTAACCTGGGCCCCATCTTCAAATACTTTCCATTGATATCCCACTTTCCACAGGAAAGTAAGTGCCTCCTATTCACTGGGTGAAGTGGAGAGGATGGAATGGTGGAAGAAACTAAAAGCCAAAGGAAATTTTCAAGTGAGTGAATGAAGATCACTGCTTGGCCACATCGTTTGATTCCGTTTACACTCTTGAGGTTTGGGTTATGCAGTACCCGATGAGTGCCAGCAGTTTGTTGTGCTTAACTGGAACCTGCCCTGTGCATTACATTAATGTTTGCTGATATTGTTGAAGCACGCATGAGGAATCCAAGTTTCATTTGTACTCAGGAAATAAGCACCCTTCCCCAGCAGGACCATTTCTGACCTGTTGTCACCAGTCTCAGCCCTTTCTCTACCCCCTGACATTCCCCCCTCTCTCCTGGTTTCTTATCATAAAAACAGACAGGAGAAAGTGATCATTTGGGATGTCTGCACTCCAGCCTGCTCAAAAAAGGATCAACACTGAATTCAGACCACATTGCTCAGGGCTTTATTTATTAAGGTGTTGGAAATCCACAGGAACAGATTCTTCACAGCCCCTCTGGGTAACCTGCTTCAGTGGCTGACTGTCCCCATGGTGTCCTTTCACTCATTGCCTGCTCAGATTTTGGCTAACACATAGCTCATGCTAAGGTCTGATGTATGCTAGGGTTAGCACCATTAAGTCAAAGCAAAGACAAGATACAGGCAGGACACAGTGGCCAGAAAGGGCTGAAGGTCATTATACAGCCCTTATCACCTGCAGCTTGCTGATTCTTGCAGACATCGTGCATTTCTTGTCTGGCTGTTTTTTCATAAATTGCTAACTCACAGAAATAGCATAGACCAAACTTCCAAGCTGGGGGATATGTCAGCTTCCCCAAAAGGTTTTGAAGTAGATCCAGCAGCAGCTGGACTCCTGAAGCTTTCATGCTTCTCAGTGTGATGCAGGGGACACCTGCACCATGTGGAGAAAGGATGAAGCTGCTCTCACCAGCAGCTAGGTAACTGTTTTGCTCATAGGTGCGCAAGTTTCAAGCTATGAGTTATGAATAAGAGAGGTTGGGGGTTAGAAACCGTATGACTTAAGTAATTAATCAGTGAATTCACATTAGACTAGTCTTTACAAAAGGGACCGAACCCTTGCTTGTCATCTTTCCTTCCCAATAAGCTCATAAAATTAAGTTTAATTTACAGAGTATAATGACCTGTGAATCTAAGAGATCCAAATGGACCATGACATCAGGTAATTGTTTTCCTTACGTCAAGTTCAGACTTCCTAGTTTGATTTGTGTGTTTTGCCTCTTCTCACACTACCATGGACCCTTCAAAGGGTGTGATGCTGTTTGCTTAACAACCTTCTAATTGGTATTGGAAAGCTGCTATTAGGACCCCCAAGCCTCTTCTGATTATACAAACCTATTTATCTCAGCCCTTACCTGCAGGGCAGGCATGTACTCAAATCTGACCACTCCCTTGTACTACAAATAGACTCCCTCAAGTTCCTCATTGTCCTTCTTGTATTTGGGGTGTAGTGCGTCCCACCTGGATATAGTATCCCAAATACACTCTGAAAGGTACCAGTACCCCTTCTCTTAATCTGCTGGTGACACTCCTGTTTAAGATGTTGTTAACTTTCATCTCTGACAAGGCTCACTGCAGGCTTATGTTTAGCTTGCTTTTCCCTGGGAACCCTTGGCCCTTTTCCACAAAGCTGCTATCTTTGCCTAACCTCACTTAGTTCCAGGCTTTACACACCAAGTCCATTTCATGCCCTTGTTTTTCTCCCCACCTCACAAGCAATCAAATCCCAATTATGGTCTCTCCCATTTCTGCAGTCCAGCTCCAAATCCATTTTGTTTTCTGCATCACCCCTAAGCTCTACATAACCTGCAAACTCCATGAGACCCTTTCTAGAGCAAATACTTAGCTTTCCTCTTACCTGTGTTTGCATCAACTAACTTCTCACTGCTGCTTGGACTGACCCTGAAAAACAACTTAGATCTTACTGTTGATGGTAATCCATGGACTCAGCCAGGAGACAAAACTGCTGGGAACATTTTCCTCTCCCTTTTCTATATAGATAGAATGTGCTTGTAACTAGAGAAAGCATAAAATATTCTCCCAAAGCATACACCTTGTCCAAATATGAGCGCACAAAAAAGAAAGGAAAAAAAGAAAACCCCAATTAAAACAAAGCAAAACCCACATTACACACATTTCTTCTTTCAAAGCAGAGTCTCTAGACCTTTCTAAAGAAGAAGTAGCCAAATCACTAACAAAAATATCCAAACACCGCATTTTCCTGACCCTCATCTTTGGAAGAGTAGAACTTTTGGGGGTTGAAGTTATTCAAGACAGTTCAACCTAAGAGATAAACCAGAGATACAGAAAATCTCAACTCCAGCAGTGTAAGCTTGGCAAAAGTATGGGACAACTAAAATTAACATCTTATAATGGCAAATGCTGAGCAACTCAAACCACAGAGGTGGGAGAGCCATGTAAATGAGTATAGTCTGTATGTTGGCAGGGCAACTGCACACTATATAATGAACATTTTCATATTTAAGATACAAATTTCATGTTGCAAAGCAGCTATATACCTGCCAACTGCACATTATTAAAAAGGAAAGAACAATACAGGCTCACACTTCCTGTGAAAATGTACTGGAAAGAAAACGCTCAAGTCCCTTTTGTTTGCTAAGATGCTGCTTAACACAACATGAAAAAGAACAAGAGTATTGGCAGATTGCTGGATTTGCAAAAACATATATTAAATGCTTTATATCCTTGGTAAGAATGTGAAATATGGTATGAACCAACTTGATACTACTTTTTTGCTATCACACTTATTTAAATAACATCTATTAAATGCAGTAAGTTTTAGTAACTCCTACCTCAAGCACAAACATCATTGTGGTCTGGATGCACTTTGCTATTTCATGCATCACCAGTTTGTTTGCAGAATTATCAAGAATGAGGTATTCTCCTTTTCTTCCTTCTTTGGTTAGAAACTGCTGATCTGTTAAAACTCAACTTTGTGCAGAAGCAGATTAATTTTGAGAAGACAAGTTTTCTCAAAAGCCACCAGAAAACTAATCCAGCAACAACAAAATTACCAGCTTTGTCAGTAGAAATATCTGAAGTCTGTTAGCTTCCATTCTCTGCACACTGGTGGAGGTTCTCGCAGTTCACATTTTTTGTGAAGAAACTTGAGGTTCAGATTTTCCCTACTAAAGGAAAGGAACGCTTATTGAAATCTTTTGTGCTCCAATGAGAAATGTTTCCTCCAAGCAATACCATACCCCAAACACTTTCCAAACTTCTGCTCTGTCCACATTCACCAGCAGTAGAAGGAAGAAACATGGTGAAGAAGAGGGCAGTGATGACAACTGATTTAGCTTCACATCATTTTTGCTATGTTCTATGTGTTTGTTACACTGTGTCAGTTTATGTCAAAGCTACACCTAAGAACACAAGCACCTCCACAATTGCCTTAAGCACACACAATTTCACTGAAACCTCTGGGGAAAGTTACATAGCAAAAGTAAAATTTTTAAGTTTAGCCATCAAGTCTCTGGGAAATTTCTATTTTCTAATCAGACAACACTAAAATCAACAGGCTTCTGGTTAGAGATTCTGGGCATCTCTTTAATGCATGTCAGTAATGACAGAGAACTCACTAAATGCTAATTATTTTATGTACATGTAGTGTCACACAACCTTTGGCTAAACTGAGGGTTCCTGTAGAGGATTTAAAATGTGGGGTTTTTTTTGCAAACTTAGCACATCAAAGTTAAAGAATAATAATAACAATAATAATTATCATTATTAGCAGCAGCAGCTTCAGCTCCAGAACACATAAATAAATGAATTTGTATAAGGAAGATTTGCAGATTTTGAAACTGTAGTTAAGCTACATAAAAATTGCAGTGTGGTAATCAAATGCACGTATGCTTATTGCTGAAATGTCTTCTTGAAGCTCAGAGAAGCTGAATTGTTTCATTAGTTTACCATGGTCCGTAAGTCATAGTTCCAAATCTCTTATTTGTTGTCTATCACTATGAGAACTCAATCAAATCAGCATGAGTTATAAAAACAGACAAGGAGATTGCAATACAGAAAGCTTATTTCTTTACTAAATGAGCTTATATGACGTAAGTCTCAACCCCTAAAAAATATTTTCAAATTAATTACAGTTCATTACCGTGAGTTTTATTATTTTATCTATTCCAATAGCACTTCAATACTTCTTTGAAGATCAGTGAAATAAGTATTCTATGTTTGTCTTGCAATAGTTCATAGACCACAGCACTATTACCATGTTATTACCTTGACCATGCAATACACATGGACTATTGGGATAAAAATAGATATAAATCTTACCTATTAAACTAAGCATACAGAGAAAAAAAACAAACAAACCCATCTGTTTAGTCTTTCTACAGGTCTGGTTTTTTTTTATAAAACAGAGTTAATTAATCTATTCAGAACTGCAGAAAAAAACCTATAGTTAACCTAAGGATTAAGCCCAGACTTCTGCATACAACAGTACTTTCTTAGTTATAAGACTAGTTCCAGGTTTATTGGATTTTTCTTTTTACTATATTGCATTGAATGGATCATATGAAAAAGCAAGAGAAATACAAAAATATGTATGTAGGGTAAGCTATTCAAAAGTATGTGTGCACATACTTTCATATATATACATATACATACTGTATATATATATACACATCTATATATGACTGCAGAAATTGCGAAGCCAAAAATCAAGTTCCACCTACTGTATTGTGTCTAATCTCACTGTGTTTCTATCCTTGCCTTGCTTATGTATGTAAGTTTACACATACACCTTGATGAGTAGCAATGCTTTGAAAAGTGAGCTGTTGAAGCATCTCGTGTCCTTTTTCCAGTAAAATTAATTCTGATTACTAACTGGTAACAGATTTTAGTAATTTACACCCCTTTTGTTCACAGGGAAGCAAGCCATCCAGTGGCTACTACTCCGTATATTTCTGAAGTGTTTGCTTCCATTATCCCATACATAAGGATTTTTCTTACCCAAATCACGGTGTCAAAGAAAAAACGAAGAACCCAGAACCCACTTGACACCTCCATTTTCTGATAAGGAATCAACTCTTCAATATTTCTTCCACATACTTCATACTTCAGATATTTTATTAATGAAACAAAGCAAATCTATGATGTACTTGTTTTCCTTTTCAGTTACAGATAATAATTTAATAGTTAGTGGTCCTGCTTATGCTATACTTTTTGTTCAGCTCCTTCTTTGGTTTGCCTTATGGACAAGATATTGTTTCAAAGCCCAAACCCCATTGTTTTAATTGTTTTTTAGAGTCTTCCATTGCCTAAAAAAAATTTTTTTTTCTGGTAATCACATTATGGTTATATCTCACAACTGCCTGGTGTGTTTCCTGTTTTGGGTTCTCTTATTAAAACCGAAGAAAAGTTCTCAGAAGCTGGTGGTGGATGGGAAGAGTCTGAACTGGCAGCTTTATTACAATTCAATATTTCTCTGATAAAGGCATAGGAAAAGAGGAAAACTGCATTAAGCATAATAACAAAAATGAAGGGCTTCAGAGGAGTCTAACTGCACCAAAAAAAGTACCATCTCCATCCAAGGATATTTTGGCCCTTCTCCGTGGTATTGTAAGTTGAAGTTCATCCCCTTCTTCTAATTTTGCAATGCCTGGCAAAAGATTTGGAATATTTTTAAATTAATATTTCAAATACATTGCTTTCATAAACTGCATTCAAAAAGTCATTGCACATCATTTAAAAAATATAAACATTTTACTTGTGCCAAGTGCTTTTTCATCTTCTAGCACAATCTTAGAAATTGTGCCTAATTGTCAGCTACCCAAAGCTGACACTTAACATCCTCTGTAGATCTAGGCTTACTGTCCACTCTGCACTCAGCATACCAAAATTCACTGCAAAAATTCATAACAGTGGTGTTCCCAGATCCCTGACTTTATGGTTATGTGACAGTCAAGGTCAGCACTGGGTGTTGCTGATTCTAGACCACTCTGTTCCCACACTTCTGGAGGAGGTCTTATGAGCTTTACCAACCAAATAAAGTTACCAGACATCAGCTGATTGATGCAACTGCAGAGCACAAAAGTTCACTTCCAGCCAGCGGCACATCAGCTGATGTGATAACTGAAAGCACCTCACCTTCAAGTTGCAGTGACTGAGCTGAGAGCACATCTAATACCTGCTGCAACACATGATCAGCAGCATGAGATACTGCAGTGGGATTTGGTTTTCCAGCTGAAAGCAGAAGGGTGGGAATTTGGGAAGCATGAAGTGGCAGGATGGAGTAGATATCATAGTTAAGGTGAGAAGTAATACAGGGGTAAGATGACAGATGCAACTGAAGATGGTCATGGTTCCGGAATGTGTGGGTAGAGGGACAGCAAATTATAGAAAATGATTGGACAGCCTCAGCTGCCAGGAGGAAGTAGCTAATTTATGTTTACTTGCAAAAAACATTAGCTTCCTTCCCCATCCCATTTGTTTAATGCCACTACTTGCCAACAGTCAACTCCATCATTCAATGTCACCCATTTTTTAATAAAGCATTGAAATAAAAGATTTTTATTTTCCAGCAAGATCTGTGCAAATTAAAAGAGAAAACCCTCAAATTCACCATTAAGGGAGAAAGATGAATAGTAGCAACCAAACAAGGTTTAATAGGCTTTGCCAATAATTCCTAAATGTTACTGCAGGAATATATGTATATAGTGAGCACTGAGCTTGCTGGACTTGCATTAAGCATTTTAATTGGTGATTCTTGTGGTGTTTCTAATTTGTGCAGTCAGAAAGAGCTCCTTATGGGAATTAAGTATTTTTCATCTAACCAAAGAGTAAAACAGCAGCAGCCATTGTAAGGAGAACTAGGCTGATTAGAAATATCTTTTGAAATCCTGGAGTGAGGTAGACAAAAATTGGGTAGCTAAAAGTAATATATGATGTTTTAAGGTAGAACATCACTCCTAAATATTTTATTGATATAATTAAATGTGGGACTCAACACCTAAGTTAAACTGTTTTCTTCATTAAGGATAGTATGTACTTTTAGATACTTTAGTTAGATGCCTGAAGTAGACAACACTAAAGTATCTAACTACATTATATAGTTAATGGAGAGAGGGGAATTGTTCAGATCACTTAAGTTAGTTGCATACCCTCCAACTGCCAATACTTTATATAAAAAGTATTTTTGAAAGTATTCTGTAATTTTACAATTAACCAGATCCACAAATGCCGTCCATTTTCTTTACAACTACCACAACAGTTAATCACCCAACACTGCAGATTCTATCTGATACAGTTTTATTTGCAAACATAGAAAAGGAAAACTTAGATGTTTACCAGCAGTATAGCAAGAATTATTTGGATAAGACTGTGGCATATTTTGGATGCAACGAAACAATGTCACCAAGCTGAGATCATCACCGAACACGTGGGCCTTCTTCCTCTGTATTAGGTGTCCCATAGCAAATGTTGTATCCGTATATAAAACCTACAAAATGAAAAGATGCAGACTTCAAACATACTGTATGGAGACATAAAAAAAAATCTTTTAAAAAGTCAGATGCTGAGGGGAATTGAACTTTCTCACCTGGCCATAAATGAAAAAATATCCTGTTTCTTTGATCACTATTTTATTTCCTTGTTCTTCCAGAGCTGTTCCACGTTTAAAGCTCAGAAGCCAAGGGACAATGCTTGAATCATCTAAAAGAAACAGTAATTTTGGGGTAATCAGAAAGAAAAGTCACTTTCTTCATTTTCATCTGCCAAAAATTAACAAAGCTGACTTCCAGTCAAGACTTCCAGTCCCACTAACTGGATTTCCCCACTGAAAAGAGGGTATTTGCAAGAGCTATCCAGATGCAGGGACGTTTTAATTATTTTTAATTAGGTGACATAACTCAGTCACTGCTTTGAAGTTAGACAAGATCAGATGGAAGAGTTAATACATGGAATAGTTAGCTATGAATCATGGAACATATTCTTACCTTTCTGTTGAATATCACTTTTGCTGTCAGCAATCAGTTGCAAGCAGGCCTGCAGCACTGTGAAGTGAAAGTATTTTGAAATCAAAGAAATAGAAACCAGTAGCAGAATAGAATGAGCTTTTAAGACAACTTTTTTTTAAAAAATAAGAGCATTAAAAATATTTTTCTTGGTTTCACCACTGATTTGAAAACATAACCTGTTGATTTTAATGCAGATCTTACTCAAATGTACAAAAACAAAATTCGTACCACAACATGCATTAGGTAACCTTCAGAGACCATGCAGCTAAGCAGGAGGCTTCAGGTAATAGCACAAGTAATACTTGCTTGTTTTAATCTCTGGTCCTACTATAATTGAAATATGAAGCAGTAAGTCAAATGAGCTAGGATCAGATCAATTAGTCTTGTGCATTTTCTAAGCAAAAGCTGAAAAAAAAAACCCAAAAAAACCCCCACAACCCAACCCTGACAAGTATGACACGTATCAGATTTATAAATGATGTTTAGTATATGCTTTAGAGAAATTAGTTTCCAGTCATAGTTGGTGTAAAATATTAGTCATATATACTGGTTACATGATACTTGCAAAATAAATTCTCACGTCTATGTACTTTCAGTATGTTTTCATATACCAACACTCAGTCAATTTGTACTGAGGCTAAGAGGGAAGATACTGAGATGACTGTTAGCTAATTAACGCACGCATAACAAATAGTCAAACAGTCAAAACTAATGTGTTGCTCAAAACTATAGAGACCAGCGACACTAATGAGAAACTAGGAGTTTTATCAAAGAAAAATGTGGCAGTATGTTAAAACATAGGATCCAAGCGAAACAAAGACCTTGTGGAAAAAAAAAAATCTGCTAAAAGGATAAAAATAATAAAAGGATAGTTGCATTTGCTTAGAGCAGATTTTCATAAAAACATCTGGTTCTAGTGCTACTTTGAAGGGTGGAAAACAGAGTAGGAACACTTACTGCACTTGATAGAGATCAAATGCATTTACCAAGAGTCAAGAGCTATGGACTGCTGAATCCCTCTTTTTGTCTACCTCCCTTTGGGTAAGAAGGCTGTGGGTCAGATTTGGACACTGTTACTATAATGGTCAGTGCCCTACTCCATGGGATGTTGTTTCTACATGCACCAGCAGTATTCACGTGTGGAAACAAGTGCTCAGCAGCACAAGCCTCTCACTGCACAGCAGGTGGTGAGAGAATTTGACTAGAGAGCAGTCTGTTTCCTTTTCACAGGGTCCTGCCTGAAATTACCAGAAGGGGGCTGGATGCTCAGCAACACTCAGTGGTACCAGCTGTCATCTGGGAATGCTCCAATGTCACAATAATCACACAACCTGTGAGCATTCTTATGTTAAGAGGAACCCTATCCTGCATGCTTCCATCTCCTACACTAGAACATTTCCTTGAGTTCTACCACTTCTCATAAAAAATGTGCCAAAATTTATAGATTTTCAAACCAAGAATTTAAAGGCATCTGAATTCCCTGCCTTCTGATAAGGAATAAAAAAACCCCAAGCCAACACGAAGTCAAAAAAGGTATTACACTTCAGACATTTTTCTATCACACTTGTGAGCAACAGAATTTTCTGAAAAAGAAACTTCCAAAGGAAATAAATCTGTGGATTTCTGGAATCACACAACAAAGTTCATCAGGTGATTTATTTCACAAGGTACTCATGCATTCTTTCTTGGAGCGAAGTGTCTTCCTAGTGACTGGAATTTGCTGATTCCTGGGTATATCAGTAAGCTAAATGAAAATTTTCATTCCTGCTTTTAAAAGAACTTACTAATGTGGCCACTAGATTTTCCACTAACCGAACAAGAGAGGATTGGTTGTGATTCACACTAACCAGCTGTTATCCATCAGGGCACAAATGAGCAGTGTCTACAGACAGTGAAAGTTATGGCTACTTTAGCAACTCTTGTTAAACCTGCTCTGCAAACTCAATTGACATTATTGAAACTACCCTGATTCACAGACCGTGAGTCTGGATTCATGTTTCAGTTGTCTGCAGCATTGAAATACTAGTCATCAATGCTGCAAACAGCTACACAGTAATTAAAATCAGCAAGTTCAGTACCATCAAAGATATTTTCTGTATTTTTAAAACATGTATCAACTCTGCTTTATTCTACAGATAGCAAATCTACGCATATCCTCTAAAAAAAAAAAAAAAATCTCACTAGATCTTTTTTTTTAGTGTATGCAGATAGAAATAAGGTCCTACGGAATATAGTAAGCTAGTTTTTCATGGAAAAATGTGGACACAACAGTGTCATTCATGACAATAAAGAGAACAGAAATCGGCACAGTGTCCGTTTTATCTAAAGCCACAAGGGCCGAATAATATCTAAAGAAGCGTATGACAAATTGTACAACATGCTTCAAAAATATATTCAGAAGCCAAGACAGACACATAACTATTTCCAGTATATACAAGTACTTCATCTTTACCTCAGTGAAACTACATACATGCTTAAAATTAAGTAATTAGTTGAAACAATTTCAAAGTAAACAGCACTACTATTAAGGAGAAAATACACATATACAGAGTATATTTTCTGGATAATTAACATGGATTTCCAGTAAAAAGTTAACATTGAAATGTTAGCAATTCTACTCCAAGAAGAACCGAAATCTTACCTGAAGTACAATATCAAGAATATATGTTTTACAAAGTATAGGTTGAATAGTTACTATCAGTACTGAGCAGAATAAATCAAAAGTTCTACCTGAATGACCTTCAGCACAGTGTAAATCAAACCTGAGCATCAGTTTTGTAGTCTAAAGAATTGTTAATAATTAATAATGCAAGCAGAAGACAAGGTTCATAAAATATATTTTTAAAATGTGTAAAAATATCAAGACTGAGTGTCACCGTAAGGTCTAGCTGTACAAAAATGTGTCGAGAATGATAAAATGTGCCCCATCCTCTTTTGACTTTACAGCTTTGCTCTGATGAGTACTTTTTTTTTTTGCTTGATTTTAACTGCTCTGCAGGCTGTGGGTGGGAAGAACATTTCAGAATCTGTCTTCTTCCATGAACAGAACAGCCAATTCTGAATAAGCCAGTGACTCCAGATGCCTTTATAAACCACAGCCAGCACATGAAGGGATGTGTTCTCTATGTGTTGAGCAATGAAACCACCAGGTTAAAAAAAAAAAAAAGTTAGCCTTTGCAGCAGGATAAGAATGCAGCCTTCAGCACATCTGCATCGTATCCGTAAAATCAGATTTGTCCTCCCATGCAAGTTTTTGTATTACTTAACTTGCATAACCATTTCAGTACTTTGCAATCTAACTTCACAATTCAAACAAACAGAATTTCAAGTTTATTATCTGTGAACTCATGCATAAATTTGAAAGTTTTGCTACCTGAGGCCCCAGTTACCTGTCTCAATTTTTGCCGAAATTAAAACCGGCAAAACCTCTGAACTTTAAAAAAAAAAAAAAAAAAGACAGACCTACACGTTTAGATTCTTTCTTTGGTCTATAACTGTTCTCTGTAGACTTCCGAAAAGATATTTTATGTATGTATAAATGATGTGCATGTTCTTGAACAATTTGCAATTGTTCTTCCCTTAACTTCTTCATTTCTTACCACAAGAGATCTGTTATTTTTTGCTTGTGCATTTTTATAAACTGTTCAGTTTGGTGCTTTTTAATTAAAAAGTCTTTATATGGCATTAATCAGGGATTAAGCCAATCTCTGCACTGAAATGGTTTGGTCATAGCTACAGGTATGATTCAGATCTAACAAATACCTGCAAAATACTAGTAGCATTATTTTGACCTTAACAGAATTACAAATAACATGTTACAATCAGAGTAAGAAAATACTTTAATAACAAGAATAATTTTTGTACGCTTCTGTTATACAGTATAAAGCAGAATATTGTTCTTAAAAATCAGAGTCTATTTTGTATATTTTTGATTGCAGTTTTCTGCATAATACACAGCACCAATTAATTCATTCTGTAAACAAAATTATCCATGTAAAATTGCACGCATTTTATCAAGTAATTTTCTATCCTTTGACATAGAAGCGCCTCATTCCTTTTGAGTAAGACTGTTGTCAGCAGAAACAAAAAATAATAACATATCTTTTCAAGAAGTAGGCCTTTTTTAAAGTAAGAGAACTCATATTTCCCATCTTCAAACAATAAAATAAGAGGTATTTTGAATATTTGGTGAGGGGAATTTTATGTGTTGTTTAGACTAGCAACAAAAAGTTAGGTTTCTTGATTTTATGATCACAAAAATCAAATTCTATTTGTGAAAAGTCTTGCTATCCCTCTGTCACACTGACCTAAACCAATAACCTACAGAGTCAAAACAGTTCTAACCAATGAATGTACCAATCTGCCAAAGCAAATGCAACCTGATTAGAGTTTAGAGAAGTCTTGATGCTCACCTCACTAGTTGGCCACGGGGATCAGAATCCCACAATTATCAGAACAAGGCACAAAGAGAGCATGTAAATGTAACTTGATATTCATACACTGAACTGGCTTAGGTAATTGAACCTATATCTTGTTTCTGGACTAAACTGCACATACAACTTAGAGACAAACATGCAGACAAGGAAATCAGTAATTGTGAACAGGGTATAAAATTCAGGAGAGGATTTTGTTGTGCAGCAATTTTGCTCTACAGGCAAAATTTATTAAAAAAAAAAAAGACAAGGCTGATTACATCTATTCTTATGTGTCCTGATACGACATTTGCCAGAAGTGGTTAGATGATCTATCTGCCTGCATATCAATAATGTGTACCTTTCAAAATCACTCATAGACTCCTACTAATTGCGTCAAGAACTATGGTTCTGACAGCTTTATTTGGAATGGATGTTTGAAACCCATCTCTTCAACTTACTTGAGCTGGAAATTTTCTCAAGACACAAAATGTGCAGCAACTGATGACTAATAATTGTGCGCATGAACACAGTCAAATATATACCCCATGAATATATGAAAGAACAACATTCATTCACTTCACATTTTAATTTAAATTATAATTTGTGGCCTCTTTGATGTGCACAGCATCAAACAAATAAAAAAAAATATATGGGAACTCCGTATGTTCAAGAAGCGCTCTGCTGGACTTAAAAAGAATCATGAGGCATCTATTTCTGGAATTTAATAATTAAAATTTAAAAGACCCTAACAGAATCAAACCACAACTTTACTTATAAATAAAATAATGGTTCTGTATTTTACTTCTGCTCTCTGTTGAAGCACAAGGGAAGCAATTGTGTATCAATGACACTTTTAAGTATTCACTTTCTAAGGAATCATCTGTGTTAAATTGTAATTATGGGTCAACGATTAATTATCAGACCAAACTCTACTTTGAGAGCTTGTTGAAGCAAACAGGACAAGAACAAAGCACCTCACTCAATATTCTAACTTATCTGCCATTGTACCAGAATGAGTGCAGCACATCTGCAGGATGATGTGGAGGCTGCCAGGATTCTGGTACTGAGAAACAGATGCAAGATCAAAATGCAGGGCCAGTAATTCTGCATACATGACCGAGTAACAGGCAGGATTCAGCACCATGAACACCACAGTGCTCTCCTATTTCACTCACGCTGCTGAAGCAAAATTTAACATTGACTAGTAGGCTCATGGGCATCAGTGAAATCTGATCTGAGAAAAGGTAACATCTTGCTGAACTCTGACAAACTTAATCTGCTGTAATTAGAGCAGGCAGAAAGTTAACCCTAACACATGACCTTTCATATCAATACAAGATTTTTAACTTACTTTTTTCTTTTTTATATACAAAAATATGATTGTCATGTTAGAAAACAGTTCTGTAGTAGTATGTAGCTTTTCCTCTTTTAAATAAACTTCCACATTCCGTGCTTCGTTACCCATTCTGAACAATTTTAAAGCCAGCTGTGTTGTTTGTTTGTTTTTGGGCTTTGGTGTTTTTTTTGTTTGTTTGGGTTTGTTTGGGGTTTTTTTAGAAAAAAAAAACAACCCCCACACAAAAACCTTACAGAAATAAGTAGCTTATATAGAATTTTATGTAAATAAAGGTAAACAGGAATAATTAACGGTGGCTACTTCATGAGAAGAATTTTAAGCCTGCCAGAAGCACAGCTGAGGAGCCCATAACCCTCCCCATACACCCTCAAACAGGAATAAGAATAAAGGTGAAAGCTGCTGTGAAAGAAACTGGATAACTTGCAGAGTACTGATACTATAACATTAATTTTTTAAAAGACATGCCTCCTTATTTTTGATGATGCTTGTGCTTTAGATCACTATTTTTTATTTGGGAGTTGCTAGAGTGGGGAGAGCAGGGAACCTTCCCATGATAAAAAGCAAGAAATACAATTTAAGCATC
Organism: Neopsephotus bourkii; assembly: GCF_033783945.1. Lineage (NCBI taxonomy): Eukaryota > Metazoa > Chordata > Aves > Psittaciformes > Psittacidae > Neopsephotus > Neopsephotus bourkii. Next base: position 10,702,986 of record NW_026902234.1, read on the forward strand.
TTGTCCTCAGTCCTGTTTGTGAAATCACTCTTAGCAAGACCCTGAGCCAAAGACTACTAATAGAATAGAATAAAACCCATTTAAACCTATGGATTTTGGGTAATGTCCTAAATGAATATTCTTTTTTGAGAATATTGGAGGTAAGTAGAGTGATTATACACTAGAACTTAAATTCCATTTAGCTTGCTGAAGACTAAGCAAAACACATTTCACATTGATTAGTCCCTCAAAAATATATTTTAAACAAAGTTTGGTTTAGTCTTTACCTATAAATTAGTCCATTTCAACTTCATCTATTAATAATTTAAGATAACAGCTTTTATCCGTTAAAACAATCTGAAAGTATCCGTAAAAGGACTGAACTGATTTAGCAATTCAAGAACATTTTTGATTACTCAGTGCAATTAGAATATGTATGCAAACTGTTTTAATGAAGTTCTGTATTTCATCCTATCAGGCATCATTGTGTTGGGAAAGGAAAAAAAAACATAGGCATTTTATCCCCAAAGAAAAATATATTTCATTAATATTCCAATATAGTACACATCAGAGGTCTTCTATGAAGCACAGTCTTCAATGTTCTCTGCAGCACCTTTTAGAAAGGCCATGACAGAAAAAATCTTACTGGATAGGCATGCCTTTATTAACTTTGCTAATTACATTAACAGATAGATTTAATGCAGAAATGATGTTAAACTTCTGAATTTCTTGTAGTCTGCCTTTTTTGACAGGTACAAGTCAGCCTTTCTCTTTGAAAGCTCCTACTTCCCTAAATTAAGAATATTTCTTGTTAACTTCTCTCTTTCAAGCTGAATGTGTTTTCCCAGAAAAATGACTTGGCATTTTTAATAATAGCCTTCCCTCCCTATTATTGATCAGAGAGAAACAAGTTAGGCATTACCCTGAGACTGATGGATTTAGAATTGAGCAATTTACAATCTGAATGATTTGAAGTTGCTTTACTCAACTTGACCACATCATCAAGAAATACCTCCATTAAAAAAAGCAGATTTAGGATTTAATATTCAAAGTTCAACCTGCAGATAGTATGAATATCTGGTACCTTAAATAGTTATGTCCCTGCTCATTGCAGGGAGCTTGGACTAAATGGCTTTCAAAAGTCCCTTCTAACCCAAACCATTCTGTGATTCTGTATGGTGACCATTAAGAGAATATGCCTACAGTTAACACCATTCATTCAGCAGTAACTGTGGAAACTATAATGGGTTCTGGGAGCACAGATGGGCTGACAGGAGAAGACACGAGTCAAGCACTGCTGCTTTTCTCAAGACAGAATCAAACTGTGTCGTCCTATCCAACTCCACTGGATGCTATTTACCTGTTTCTTCTGTATGGACAACAGACCTTCTCCACCTGTTTCTGCTCCCAGTCCAGATTTCCTTTTGGAAGCTTTCAGCTGGTCCAGGACCAGGAAGCCTTGTCTCCTAACAGGGAGAAGAGACAGGCAGTGAAAGCAGCCTCACATTTGCCCACCCCCTGCAAGCTGAATACCACCCCCCCAGCTTACCTGCCTGGTGCCAGCTGCAGACACTTGCAGGAAGGAAGGAACAGGGGTACTTGCTTTATTCTCATCAGGGGACATGGGTGGCAAGTCTAGTGGAGACCTTGCCTCGACCCTGTAGATGAGCTCACTGCGCAGAGCTTCTAGTTCTGTTTTCAGGGTGACAACATGGTAAAGAGACACTGCTGCAAGGCAAGAGGACAGGAGCATTGCAAACCACAGGAATGTGACAGAAAAAAGTACTGTAGTGCCTGAAGCAGTGCCAGCGAGGGCAGAGGAGGCGGTATCCTTCTGTTGGGTGACATGTATACAGTCCACGGATTTCATCGCTGCTCTTTCCTCACTAAAGCCAGAGGGAGAGTTCAGCTGTCCCCTTCGGAGGTGCATTCCATGTTACCAGTTGCTCTTTGAAACTAAGGGCATCCTGAATAAGTGAACAAAACGCCCAGATCATTTCCTGTCATATGAAGCCGTTGATACAATGATTAAACTTAATGTACAGAGTGAACATCTAAGATTCAGTCTCCATTTAGTTCTCTTCTTTCTGTGCTGCATTTTGGAAGCGAGTATTTTCTCATGAGTTGCTTGTTCAAGCTACCTTCCTCCTTTCACTTTCAACTATTTATGTGGCAGCTTGATACTACCATTTCCCATTATCTTTAAATTTAGGCACAGCTAGTACCACTGGTGATATCTAGAAGTGCAGAAGCAATGTAAAGTTTCCTGGCAGCATATCGTCCAGTGTACTTAAGACATACACATCTGACGTGCGTGCCTGTGTGTGTAGTTATATAGATGTACAGTTTATATCATACATATTTTAATATATATTCATATCTAAAGTGCCTATATGCCTACAGAGGGACAACCTGTTCAAACTAAAATACTTGCAGTTTCCTAAGCACACAGTGAAGAATATTCGCAGCTATGAGTAACAAATTACTGGTCTCTCAGCTGTGTAAAGTTGCACATTCTGCAGCTCAGTTTGTGTTAACTTGAAAAGGGATGTTTTTTATTAAACTTATATATATAGTTTCTCTACAGAATTTGAGGACCTAGATTAATGCAGACGGGGACACAGAGAAGTGGGGAGAGGAAACTTGGGGAAGGCGGCTCAAAGGGGTGAAAACTAGAGGATGGGAAAGAATAGGAGAGAGGGAAATCAGAAGAGGGGCAGAGGGGTATTGAAGGAAAACAACATTTAGAGAATAAAAAAACGCCAAACTAAAAAACAGAATCCAAACAACCTTTAAACATGCATGCTTTAATTTTTCAGGTGAATCCTAAGTGTGACTTAAGCTCATCTTTTTAGTATATTCCTGGTCCATTCATCTTAAACCTCTGCATTAGGAATGCTTTTCATTTCTGCAGCAGCAAGGCTACCTAAAGATCCTAAACACGCTCATATGCTTTTTGCATTGTCTTCTCACAGAAAATGACTGCAGCAGCAAGGCTACCTAAAGATCCTAAACACGCTCATATGCTTTTTGCATTGTCTTCTCACAGAAAATGACTGCAGCAGCAAGGCTACCTAAAGATCCTAAACACGCTCATATGCTTTTTGCATTGTCTTCTCACAGAAAATGAAAGTTTTACCCCTTTTTTAAAAAAGTTTCAATGGTTTCAGACGAAAAAGGATCTAAAGCATCACAATTCGGGCTAAAATGAATCCCCACTGGAATCAAGATGTTTTGCACCATGTAAGTAAACTTTATCTTTGCAAGAGAGAATTTTACAGGTCAGTCTGAATGCTGTGTAATGAATGCTGATGGCAACACCCATCAGGGTAGTTCAGATCAAGCTGGCTCTGTTGGGAAGACGGAACAACAACAGGCCAACAAATTTCATAGCCTTTCCATTCCTTAAGACTATGAGAAATTGGGAGTTATTATAAGCTTTATCATCTTTCACTGTGATACAAACTACTCTTTTCCTTACTTTGCCGTTTCTAGCAACTGGCCAATATCCTGCACAGCCAAGTGATTTCTTGCCTAAATGTGGAGGAAAAAAATATCCTAACCTTAAGATGCCCCTAGAAGGCTCATACATACTGTGAGAAATGATGCAGAAATCAGTGCAGGCTACCATACTGCTTCTGTACCTATTTTCAAGGCTAATTTAAGGTGTAAATGGGGCTGCACTGTGAAGGAAATTTAAAATTAACTTAGGTAAGGGGTTTTTTGGAACAGAATGAGCAATTATTAGAACTAAGTAGACATGCCCTGGAGACATGCCATCACTAGACATCAGGACATTACCAGCCCAGTACTGACTGCACTCCAAAAATAAAATAATATGACATTTGGAAAAGAAGTGCTATTTAAGAAAATGAAGCCAAGTGAGAGAATGAAAGTTATAACTAGCTATCCAGGAATACTGAGAAATAATTGGCCCAGGAGGCCTTTGTGGTCATTAACATATAAAAACAGACAGGTATATAACTAGCATCACTTTAGTCACTTCTGAAGAAAACAGGCTCTTCCCATCCTCTACACATTCTTTAAATGGGGTCATTATTTGGGCTGACAAAATACTTGTGGTGACACAGAGGACTTCTGTAAGATGCCTGGTTTTATCTTCCTTATCATTCTTGCCCTGGTTTTGCTGGGATAGAGTTTTTCTCCTAGTAGCTGGTACAGTGCTACTTTAGTCTGAGAATAAATGCTGATTAAAAAAAAAAAAAACAAAAAAAAAACCCCATACAATTCTGATAAATGAGAATTTCAAAAGGGAGATGAGAAAAATCAGAAGAGCCCACACATGGGAAACTGTTAAATCCAACAGGTATTTTTAGTTGAATATCAAAAGGGATCACTCTGTTTGCAACTTTGTTTTGTTGTATAGTTTCCGAAGTAGTTAAATGAGTTGAAAGAAAATACAATTTCAGTCAATTTTTGTGATGACAAAAACCATAATGAAACAGTAACAGTGAGAGATCAATCATGAAAAACCACGTGAATTGCCTAGAAGTATGCACAGTTGAGTAACTTTCATTTTAGCACATTCAAATGAAGCTTTAGTAAATTGCAGGCTATTAACTGCATTCAAATAAAAACTCGTAAAAATGACTTGCACTAATTAAAAACAAAACAAAAAAAAACCTCCTGCAGAGCCTAGAGCCAGTGCCTCGATGCTTGCCACTATGTCTTTTCACAACATACTGCCCATATGATTCCTCTTGTCAGCAAAGCTGCAGAGTAGTCCTTAACCTGCTTAAAGCAAAATGAGTTAGATTAACACACAGGCAGTTTCTTTTGCATTTTAAACTAATGTATGACTCAGGAGGACTAGATAGTGCTCAGATTAAGCCTCTTGTTAGCAGATACGGGAAAGTGTTGACTCCAATTGAACACAAGCTCTCAGCGAAACATTCCTGTTGAAAACGAAGTTTAATATTTGGATATATACGCTGAAGCAGAATATAAAGTAAAAATAAGGGGTAGCAGTGTTTGTGCTTTTGTACCGTCAAAACTGTTTACATATAGTGATGACTGCTAGAACCAAACAGTGAAAAGGGTTCAGAAAAAAAACCCAGAATGAATATAAGAGGCCTGAAGAACTTACCACAAACAAGGTATTCAGATTGTAGTTAGCAGTCTCATTCTACTGGCCAGCTTCCCTGAAAACCCTTTTGCAAAAGTTTGTACCATGTTAACTGGTTTTGGCTCAAGATGCACATGCTGTGCTACACATGCATGCATGCAGTAAGTAAAACCTTAGGGCGACAAGTGGCCACCTCCAGCCCAGTTGAAAGCAGTGTTTTCCAAACTATTTCTAGAAAAGAAAATGCTACTGCATGAAACTGCAGTAAACACCTAGTCCTGGTACCTACCTCTGGAAGCAAATAGGAATAAACCCTAAAGTTCAATAAATACCTAAAGGTGTTTTGAAAATGTGGTCCTATTTTGTATGCACAGCACAGTTGATACATGCAGGCACAGTGAATCCAACCATTTAGCAGCTCCTTAACACAAAGAATGAGCTATGTTGAATATTCAAGGTGACTGGCTAAGAGACCTCTTTAGTTTAGCCAAGAAAAACTATTAAGAAATGCTTTGGCTAGTCTAAGAATGTTACTTAATCATATTTATTTACTTTGGGAAAAACGGCAAACTTTTCGGTAAAACTGAAAATAAGAAAAAAAAGCAAACAAAACCTCTTCACCCACCTATTTACACTGAAGACTCCTAATGGTGAGAGTGTTTTGCTAGGGGAAATGGATTCCTGAACAAAATCAAGGCTGGCTAACCTTCCAGGATGTTAGAGCACAAACAAACCCTGTACTTTCTGAAAGCAAGTAATTGTTTTAATTTCTGTTTGCAGAGTATCAGATTACATGACCACGATGGGCCCTGGTAACTTGTAAATTTATAAGACAGCATCTCTACATCTGTGGGGAACCAAGGTAGAGATAGTAAGCAATCACACAGGAAATTTGTGGTTGAACCAGAAACTGAACTCTTGATTTCCTGAAATCCAGTACCGTCTTTTAACCACAAAAGCATCCTCTTTGAGGGGGAGGAAAATTCCATAATGAAGTTTAATGTACAAAAGAGAAGCAGATGATTCAAATACGAAGACTTGTGTAAAAACCCAAAATGTAAAGTTTACTTAAGAACAAATGTTCTGTTTTCAAAAGGGAGGTTGTGCAGATGCTACAACCCAGAGATCGACGCAAATGGCCATACTAAAAGTACGCCTCCAGTGGCAAAGGTCCAACTTCACATACTTCTGAAGTAGCCACAAAATCGAACTGGTCCCTGCGGTTATTAGAGACACAAAAAAGGTCACAATAACTTGCCTTATCACACAAGACAGTACAGAACAGACAGAGGATCAAAGAATAAATGAAGGTTCCATTTTAAACACATTGAATTTCAAGTCCTTTCTGAAGATGGACAACATGGATGGATGATTATCCTCTATGACAGTTTTCTGCTATTACATACATCTATATTAGAAGTATTCATAGATGTCCCTCTGAAACAGTACACACTCCCTTCAAGGATACTTAATTAGATCTTTCAGCCATTAACTGAAATTTACAAAGTAGCAAAACCAGGCAAGTTCCTGCCCTCCACACAGATCCAAAAATCACTGGATTTGTGGATACTGTGTTCCTGTGGTTGTGTATCTTACCATAATCTTAAATTTAAAGCTGTTGAATACCTTGCAAGTAAAGGATGTGTTATACAGTTAAAGCCTTATTTGATATATTACCTTATTAAACGGAAGAAAAAGCAATCCTTCAGATTTTTCTGAAGCAAAAAAGGTATTCTTTTCTCTTTGTCTCCCAATTTCAAAATTGCCTAGGATAACACAAGTGTCCCTGCACACTGTAGATACACCATGCTTGATTTACTCCTTGCCTAAGACTTTATTTCTCTAGACATCCAGGCAACCTTGGACCAAAATTGGCAGGTATACTATGCGAAGTAAACATGCAGCTGACTTGCAGTAATCATTAATTTTTATATGGTTATTAAAGTGCTTTCAAAGAGAACAGAAAATGGCACAGGAAGGAAAAGCAATTATTACAGGTGTCACTTAAAAGTATGCAGCAGGAATATAAAAATATACAAAATATAAAAGAAATACAATTTCAGAAACAAAATACAAAAAGAGAACACAAGATTTATGTACTACAGCAGTTCAATGCCAGCCTCCTCCCTTTGCCCTCTCTTCCCTCCCCCCATGATGTTATGCTAGAAGCCATTCCTTCTTACTGCACAGAGGAAAAGGAGCTCTGTCACATAGCTGTAGCTCACTTCTAGTAACAGTCCAGCTACACGGAGTATTCCATTTGTCCACCTCTTCCACACTATGCAACTTGACAGATTTTGCACAGATGGGCTAAAAGTGTATTTGTATGGCAGCAACATAAACAAGGAGACATGGCCCTTTGTGTGGGAGTGGCTACTCTGCTGTTGCTACGGTCTATGGACCATAGAGGGCACAGCACAGGGATCCAAGTATTTTCAAATCATAGCATTATTTCTTCATAGCTGTATCTAATTGCTACACTATTAGAAGGGAACAGCCTCTGCCTGATTTTTCCCTTTGAACTTTTATAAATAATTAGCATAACACAAAACAGCTGTAGAACTTCCTTTCTGTCTTCAGGCAGCAAATCTGTTGCTTAGTTGCTTATCAAAAATAGCAGCAACATCTCTCTGATGACATTTGACATGGGCAGCCTTGCAGTTTTGCATTATTCAGCTCATCGGTTAAGATTATTAAAGATGTACTTCCAACAATTATGAGTGGAACTGTGCTCTGTAATGCATTAAAACCAGGTCTACTCTTAAGCTGTACTGCCTCTTCCGAGAATGTAAAATTTCTGCTTTCTCAAGGCACAGGAGAATTATTCTGCCCCCACCCCAGCTGAAGCATAACAAATTAATCACATTAACATTTTCAAAACACTTCTAGAAAATATTCAGTGTCTCTTCCTTAACTACTTACAGAGACAGAACTAAGACCCTGAATAGTGTCCAACAAGGATTTTAAGTTCAGAGCAAGTAATTACTGTTTAGCTAATGGTTCAGTGTTTTCTCAAAACCTTACCTACCTATACTTGATATTTTTAAAAAGACAGTGAGTCCCCTGCTTTTGGTTTAAGTTTCATTTATACCATTTTAATGTAGATGTTCATATACCCTTATGAATCTACTATGTTTAAGCAGCACTCACTCAGAAATTCAAATACTGTATTTTATCTTTGTCGAAGGCCTGCACGTATCTACTAACAATGCATAACATCACAAGACATTCCAGAACAGAGTTCCTTCATAGCTCAGCTGCTTATCAATTTCCAAACAAGAAAAGGCACATGCAAGACTTGTATCCTTCAGTATAGCACTGCACAAATAAGTTTTTTAGTGACATAATTCATAAGACAGCAAACTGCTTTTCATTCAAGGGCAGTATTCACATGAGGTATCAAATCTGAGCTGCTCCTTTACTTTCATGGCTTCCTTTTCACAAATTAGAAATTATTCTTTTTTCTATTAAAATAATACAGATGTTGAATAAAGTACTAAAATGTACCACCCACCCCCTACCTCAGTTTCCTAGGTATTGGCTTAAAATCGAACTGATAGTTCTATTTTAAAGTAATCCAGGAGAGGACATACATTTTACAGCTTTAGAAAAGCCAGCAGCAAATCCTTATTTTCTGTGTACTGCACATTAACTATGCAGGATGTGAGCAGAGGTGCTATAAGCTTAGCTATGCATTTTTGTAAAGAAAGTAGGAGTTGCTCCAGCTCAAGTATCCCAGTGCAGCTACATGACTTAACTATAAACCTGCTAGAGTGGCATTATAGCATTCAAGACTGACATTTAAAATATTACCAGCAATAGATGGCAAAAATAGTCAGAAACACTTAAAAATATTTCCTAATTGACATAATATTTAGGCTATCTCTCAGTCCCCCAGATAAAAAAGAAATTTTGAAAAGCAGATTGTGTTCAAAGGGATGGAGAATTACCACGTATCAGTCTTATTTATGAACACTTCCTGAAAGGGAGGATATATGGTAAAACTCAAAACAGGCATTTGCAATAGTTTTTCCCTGCTGTAACAACTTTCCACAAACACTGCATTGAACAATGCAGATGTCTAATTCACATGCTTTGGTTTCATTAAGTAACTGAAAAAGGTACCTTGAGGTTAATCAGTTACCACACATACAAAAATACCCCTGTACATGCACTGAAGACAGGCCACAAACTAGAACAAGGCATTAACAGCAGTTTCAATTTATCAATTTATTGCATATGTCAGTACATAAAAATAGAAAAGGTTTTTTGTAAAATTAATGTTATTGTAAAAACCAGACTAGAATGAGAATGTAAAACTTTGCCACAATTAGCACATATACAGTAACATTGATGCTTTGTCTAAAAAACTTAAGAATACTTTCAGACATTTTTGCTTTACCTATACGGAAAAAAACCCAAACAAATAGCTTGCATCATATTTTCAATGACTGTTTCTGAATTCAGAACACAAGTGTTATTTAGAACTTCAATATGTTATCACTATTTACACTTCTGCAGGGTTCTACTCTATACAAGCAGGATGGCATTGTAAATTATTCTGAATGGGATACATCAGGCTGATCCCACTACATGACATGCAAGAGGCACTGATTTTATGTTTGGCAGAAGTGCCCCTAGCAAAATCACCTGTCATTAACAAAAATTAAAATGCAGTTCAAAACTGAATTATGAAATACAGAGGTATGTCTGCATCTTTTAACTAAGAGACCATACCTTGGACTCTCAATTCACCCTTGCATTCTTCACTGTGAACATCTGACATGATGCAAATGATTAGTTTAAGACATGCTGATACGCATATTTTGTGTAAGTACTTAATCCATCTGCCCTTCAACTGAGATTGTCCGTAGCCTACGAAACGTATTTGTGCTCTATTTCTAATTTTACCTGAGAAATGGACATGAGGGCAGCCATATCAGTTAACATTTTTTCAGATGAAAGCATCACTTATCTCTCTGCATTTCACAAACAAGTATTGGGAATGTAAACTTGGGAAGCTGCATTTCCACTAATTAAAACCACACACACAAACGTGTGCTGGATGCTTCTTCACAAGGACTCTACTGCTACAGCTGTTCAACTCCTGACCCCTATTTCCCCACACCCCCTTTTTTTTAATTTTTTTAACTTTAATTTCCTCTTATAAAAGAGACATGCCTTTAATGAGCATATTTAAACCAAGAGGCTTTCTCACAAACTCATGAAAATAACTTCCTCTTCCCAAACTAGAAATTTATATATACAAGACAAATACTTGGGAAACATCTATACACAAATGGAGAACTGTTAAAACAGTATTAAGTGGAATAAATGGAACAGTATCATAATACACCTTTTGGCAATTTTAAAGTTATTAGTAATACATTGTTTGCAGTTCACTTTTTAGCAGCAGATAATTGTGGGTTTCCATCACACAGACTATAAAATAAAAACAAGTCTTCACTTGTCAGAACAAGTTTCTTCCCCCTTATCTCTCCCTTAAAAGAGAGTACATAGAGCAGTAGAATACTCGCATTAGCCATTTCCTTCCTATTTTCTTTCCATGGATTTCATAGCCAATGCAATGAAAACCAGCATTGGAGACATTCATTCATAAGTGTATGCAGCCAACCCGTTACGGGAGAAAAATGTGCATGTGGAAGGTGGAAGAAACCAGATTAAGTGTAAAGGATGCATATATGACAATTGTGTCTTCGCATACCAAACACCTGCAAAATCCAACAAAGGTTCATCTTTGCATTCTCCAGACAACAGAGTAAAAAGATCTGGCTTGATAATCAAAAGTAACATTTAGAAACACTCCACTTTGAACAGCTCCAGACTGCCATAATGTAATGCCACACATTTGACTGACTTAGCCAACTGTGTGCCCAAATGAGAATACTTCATTTGTATCTAAGTGCCACATCATACTGGGGGTGTTTTGGTTTGATGTTTTTGTTCAATTGGCACAAAGTAGTGTAAAAAAATTGTGTTACTTTAGAAATCTTCATTTAATGAAAACAAGATATTTAATGGCAAATTATGACAACTTCTGAAACCATTATTTACCTTCTCTTTATTCTGTCTCCAACAAGTAATCTAATTATTTTGGCTTTATCAACTTATTCTTAGAAAAGCAGTATTTGCCCACTTATTCTCCTTGACTCCCTCCACCATAATTCTAAAGCAACGTAGACCAGCTGAAACAACCTATGCAATCAGCTCACATTGTCATTTTAGAACACATCAGGAAAAGGGACTGCTGTGTCCATTAACTCCCTTCTGCTATATAAACACACACACACACACACACACCGCCAAACTTCACCAATAACCTTTCCCACCCTCCTAAACCCCTCAAAAAAAAAAAAAAAAATGCCACCACTGGAAGGCTGAGGAGATAGTTTTGGTTTCACTCAGACTTAAAACTATGCTTGTCTATAATGATTGTAGGTCTGTATATCCAAAAAGATCTATACCCTTTTCAACTGACCCTAAGAAAACTTTAATAGTATGACAAAATATACTTACCAGAGAAAGCAGCAACTTCTGGTATGTGTACATTTATATTAAAAAAAGAAATAAATAAATCAGTTACTTAAAGATGCATCACCCTATCTATAAATTGCTGACAACTCTTACCCACATGTACATAGGACTTGCAATTTCATGTAATAAATTTTAGGAGGCATAACCATTAAGGCACCAGCTCAGGAAAGCAGTTTTATTCAACCAGAAAACTTAAGCACAAGCTTAAAATACCATCAGGAAACATATTTTAAGTGTGTGCTGAGATGCTTTTCTGAATCAAGACAACCTGCAGAAAAGTTCCCTTGAAATTTTCAGTCAGAAGGGCAATTGTACAGATTGTGTGTAAGAGTCTCCACAGTTCATTCTTCCCATAAGAAATTTTTTTTGAAGGGGCAAACTATCAGCTGCAGCAAACAACAAACCTGCTGAAGACGTTCAAACAGCCCCACTCCCATACAGACTAAGCTAACAGAATACAACTTTCACGACTACCTAGGAGGACTCCTAAAAAACAACCACCAAAACTCCCAACATTGTCAGAATCAAACTCTCTCAAATTAAGTAATGCTGGCTCTGAAATGGTGATATTAGCTCCAAAAATCCCAGCAGAGCTAAAGAAAACTCACTTCTGGTGATGCTCAGAATACTTCCACATGGTTTCACAGAACTTTAAGAAACTTTCTGGAAGCAAATGGGTGCAAGTGTCCAAATAAAAGTCATCTCTTTCAGACTAGCTAAGCGTAGGTCTACTAAATTTAGTGCACAGCTCATTTTTACTATTTTTACTGTAACAATTGGTATACATTAATCTCTACTTATGTGATCACTGGTAATTATTGGATTTGTTTCTTTTGGAGGTATAAATAAAGGGCACAGACATGTAACTACATCAGCAAAACCCAAAACAAAACAACAACAAAAAAACCCCCAAAACAAACAAAAAACCCCCCACACTAATAAAGACCCAAACACAAAAACATACTTTTACCTTGTATGACACTCCTTTCTATCACACCACACACTCTGCTTTGGGAAATCCCGCCTGAGTTGCACACCAGACTAACACCAAGTAGTTTGCCTGTATGTTAGTGAGGAGAGCGTGGGTAAGAAAGAAACTTGGATTGCACTGCTCTCTTTTTGAAGGTTACTTCTGTTTTCTATGAAGAAGTTACCTGGGCAAAATCCTGAAGCCATGATGTTTAGGCACATACAACTTTCCGGGCACTATTATAATACAAACAGTAAAATGAAAACAAGGAAAAGTTGTCTTTTCCTTTTCATCTACAGTTTGAAATATTTATGTATGCATAACCATAAAAAACAGTAATAACCCAGGATAGCATACCTGCAAGTATACTCTACCATTAATGTTATTTTATATTATTTAGCACAATAAAGACTTCCCACCTTGCATAATAGAAAATCTCAAGCAATAAAACACTAATCTCATGCATAGCACACTTTAAATCAACTCTAAGAGAAGCAACAAATCATTGTGCTAACCATGACTGTCCAAAAAGGTCACATATATAGCAGTGAATACTGAAGAACCTCCCGTTGACCTAAACTAATACATTCTGTACTACTTTTGTAGCAAGTTCCTTTAATAGCGTCTGTTGTACATATCAAACAAATGGAATATATGGACAGAGATACCAAAAAAGTATGAGAAAGACATAAAATGGTTCATTTACAATGCTGCAAGTGTAAAAATTACCTGGAACACCTTAATAAAGCATCATATCTTTCCAAGTTTAATTTCACTCTTTAGGCAAGTATAGACATGACATACATTTAAAAATGGACATTCTTTTACCACTTTTCACAAATCAAGGTACAGTGCAGGTACTCCCCCCCCCCCCCGCCCCAAACCCACCAAAGAATAGCAGTTATATTATTGTTACATTAGATGATGTTTTCGCCATTTCTTCAGGGGAGTGACTCTTTATTACTTCTTTGATGAACTGTTCAAGTGCAGTGAAATAACCCTGGCACTGCCAAGTGTCATTATGAGTTCCATCAGGAAATATTGCCAGTCTCTTAGTCCGAGCTGGGGATAATTCATAAAGTTGCTTCATCATAACTGGTGGAATTAACTGATCAGACAACCCAGAGATGAAGAGAGAAGGCATTCTACACTGAGAGATTTTTCTGTAGGACAGAAATTTATTTTTGTAGCACCATAAAGGAAGATACCTCATTGGAAAGAACGAGAACAAAGTGCTGGCCATGTATGGGATACTAAGAAAGGTGTTCTCCACCACGATAGCAGAAATCCTATGGGAATTTTCAGAAGCTAAGTGAATAGCTACTGCTCCCCCCAAGGAACGGCCAAAAAGAAAAATTTTTGTTTTGTCAAGATCAGATCGAGTCATCACATAGTCTAAAACAGCCTCAGAATCTAAGTACAGACCTTCTTCACTTGCTTCTCCTTCACTTTTTCCATACCCTCTATAGTCAACAAGAATTAAGTTTACTTTCAGGTTCACCAGCATCAACAAAGCATTGGGCAACCTGTGGCCAATGTTGCCTGCATTCCCATGGAAGTAAATGATGGTTGGAGAATAAGCTGCATTGTCCCCTGTGTACCTCAGTAGAATAAGATTGAGAAGAACTCCATCTTTGGTTTTGATGAAGATATTTTCATGTGGTATACCAGTAGGCATAGGAACGTAAAGGCGTGATGAAGAGGGCTGTTCAGGAAAGTAAAGCAGCACATCCTGGAATTTATATAATATACCTGCTATTGATACAAATATTAATATAAGCAGTATAATGCCTCCATATAAGTGAAAAGTTACTATCAAGGGTAAGAGACAAATACGGCAGAGACTCCAAGACCAGGAAGCCAAAGCTAGTAGCCATCTTTTAACAAAGGTCCAAAACATCCATGACTTTTCCATTGTAGAAGTCAGTGATCTTTTACTCCAAGTAAGTCCTGAAAAAACAAAACCCCAAACATGTATGTGTAAATACAGGGAAAAGAAAAAGGAAGTGATTTAAGCATTCATGCTTGCACAAGATAAATGGCAAGTCAATAGTTTGAAGTATAAACATCAAATTTGGTGGCAAACTCTGAGTTTTTGGAAAGCATTCAACTTTAAATCAAATAGAAAACCAATCATAATGAAAAAGCCTTTAGAACTCTTCAAAATACCATCTACATTATTTCAGCGAGCAAGTTCCATCAGGAGCACTAGAAAATTGATTGACTGGGACCATAATAACTTACACTTTCCACCAGGCTTCCCTACCAACCAACAGAACATCCATACAGACTGTATCACCAGTTTCTCAAAGCTTCTCACGTAAGTAATTCTAGAATCCAGAAAACACAAACAAAAATACCCCTTTTTTCTAAGCTGCTGGCCAAAAAGAACATTAAATAAGCCCATGCACTTGACTCTACAAACAGTGGAGGCTCATACTGTGTATCGGGTCTGCTATCGTTTCGTGTATGCCCTTCAGAATCTAGATCAACTAATGACAAAGTAACAACTGGTCAGAAGAAAGAGATTCCTTTATACTAAGATACCACATTACAGTTACATTTATGCCAGTTGTTTTGCTAATTTGGACTGGTTCTGATTTATAATGACAGTGTTCCACTATCAGATCATTAATCCGTACTAAAACTTCAGCTGAAAGATTGTATCATCATACAAGACCACTGGAAAGAGTCAGCTATCTACATTATTCTCTGAAAAATGAAAAGCACAACTGCTGAAAGTCCAAACATGAAAACAAACTCACAACAAAAACATACACACAGCATAAAATGAGGGTAATGTTAATGACAATGGATTGAATCATAGAATAGTTTGCGTTGGAAAGGACCTTAAGATCACCAAGTTCCAACCCCCCTGCCGTGGGCAGGGATACCTCACACTAAACTGTATCACCCAAAGCTTCGTCCAACCTGGTCTTGAACACTGCCAGGGATGGCGCTTTCACAGCCTGCCTGGGCAACCCATTCCAGTGCCTCACCACCCTAACAGGAAAGAATTTCCTCCTTATATCCAATCTGAACTTGCCCTATTTAAGTTCGAACCCATTACTCCTTCTCCTATAACTACAGTCCCTAATGAAGAGTCCCTCCCCAGCATACCTATAGGCCCCCTTCAGATACTGGCAGGCTGCTATGAGGTCTCCATGCACATCTCACAGCATACAAATAATCTCTTCACATTATTCACTGCTGGTTTCAAGTGTAATACAGAAATAGGCAAAACCTGCCAAACATACATGAGAACTACAGTAATCACTATATCACTGACTTAAATAAGCACACTGTCTGGAAGTGACAACATAGGTTCACTTATTTCAGAACACTCTAAGTTATATAGCAGATAATGATTACAGTTTAGGCACACTCGAAGTTGTAACTTCCTAAAACAACATAGTGCAGTAAGAAGCTGAATTAGATCTAAAGGAGCCTGACATGCAGAGATGCATCTAAGCATTCAATTAAGTCACAGACCCACACCAAAATAAGCTCTACATCTAATGCTACTGGGGAGGGTTGCAACTGCACCAGCCATCTTTGTAGGATCAAGTGATAGAAGGTCACAGCCTCCACACTCCATAAATATGACCAGGGAAAACTGCCATCTCTATTTCATGCAGCAATTAGATATAAATTAGAAATAGAAATAAAACTGTTACATCTTAAGATTCATATATTGACCAAAGGCAATGTGAATTTGTATAGTGCATCTACTCCAAATACGTAAAATTGGTGAAATAGTCTAAATTTTTTTCTATTTTTTCTTATAATATTTATGAGCTAACATTCAATATCCACATCCAACTATGCACAAATACTTTCCATATGAAAATTTAATTCCTGTATCCATTTCTTTAGTAAAGAAGTCACAGTAACCAGGAGACCCATAAAGTCTAATTTGTATACAAAGTCTATACTAGGAGACCCAGTCTAATTACTCTAATTTGTAAGAGAATTTCCTTATGAAGTTGACAAATATCTCCTGCATAAAAACATTTATAACGAAACAATAAAAACACTCTCATTATCTACGCTATTCAAAATTTTGCTGTCTTGCAAAATGAAAGACTCCAAAAATTCTTTCTCAACAAGGCATTCACAAAAAGGAGACTCCCTCATTAAAAAGAAATACTGAAAAGCAAAGCAGTAATAAAAACCTTACTTAAGGTGATTAAGCTTTGCAGATGCTATTCCATATATGCTAAGGATTGCTATTTGAAGATTAATGCAGCTGACTTTATAAGCTATGCTAGTTTCATTTGTGCACTGCTTTTATTTTAATTTCACAGAATCCCAGAATGGTTTGGGTTGAAAAGGAACTTAAAGATCATTTAGTTCTAATCTCCATGCCATGACAGGGATACCTACTAATAAACCAGGTTGCTCAAAGCCCTATCCAACCTGGGCTTAAACACTTTTGTGTCCAGTTCTGGGTCCATCAGTTTAAGAAGGACAGGGACCTGCTGGAGAGAGTCCAGCGCAGGGCAACTAAGATGATTAAGGGAGTGGAGCATCTCCCTTATGAGGAAAGACTGAGGGAGCTGGGTCTCTATAGTTTGGAGAAGAGGAGATTGAGGGGTGACCTTATTAGTGTATATAAATATATAAAGGGGGAGTGTCACGAGGATGGAGCCAGGCTCTTCTCAGTGGCAAACAATGAAAGGACAAGGGGTAATGGGTACAAATTGGAGCACAAGAGGTTCCACTTAAACCTGAGAAGAAACTTCTTCTCAGTGAGGGTGACGGAACACTGGAACAGGCTGCCCAGGGGGGTTGTGGAATCTCCTTCTTTGGAGACATTCAAAACCCGCCTGGACACGTTCCTGTGTAACCTTATCTAGGTGTTCCTGCTCCGGCAGGGGGATTGGACTAGATGATCTTTTGAGGTCCCTTCCAATCTCTAACATACTGTGTGATACTGTGATACTTTCCAGGGATGGGACATCCACAGCTTCTCTGGGCAACCTGCTCCAGAGCCTCACAGTAAAGAGCTTCGTGCTTGTATCTAATCTAAATCTGCCCTCTTCCACTTTAAAGCCATTTTCCCTTGTCTTGTCACTACATGCCCTTCTCAAAAGTCCTTCTCCAGATTTTTTGTAAGCCCCCTTTAAGTACTGGAAGGTTGCTCTCAAGTCTCCCCAGAGCATTCTCTTCTCCAGGCAGAACAAGCCCACCTCTCGCAGCCTATCTTCATAGAAGTGCTCCAGCCCTTTGAACATCTTCATGGCCCTCCTCTGGACTCATTCAAGCAGCTCCACATCCCTCTTGTGTTGGGGGATAGATTAGCTACAAATCCCATAATTTTAATAGCAGTGTCCTAATGCTAGTCTTAAATGGTAAATGTCATTATCAACTGAAGATCACAAACTCAAGTGCATACTTACAGCACTTGGGAATAATTTTTCTTTATTTTTGAATGGCAGTTGCCACAAATTCTGTTGTATTTTTTGTCTTCACCTGTATTTTAAATATTTAGAAGTGCTATTTTCATACACTAATCACAATATAAAACATTTACCTTTGGATGTGATGATTTCCCAGGCTTCATCTCTGCCTGAAAGACAATTCCATTTATGAACTTTGAGTAAAATTACTGTTGAATTACACACATAAGTACTGTTTGTCTTCAGTTACTTGACAGATAATTAAGAAGGGCTAAAAGCCAATAATCCTAGAAGCTGCATTTGCTTTATGAATGAAACCATGCATATCATGTTCATGCTCCTGTCAAGCTCAGCTCTTGTCTGGAACATCTGATAAACCTGAAAACAACATCTTACAATGAATTTACAGAATCATGTCAAAATGCTCTGGACTATACATACAACATACACTATAAAACATACATAGTGCATAACAACAAAGTTATACTAGATTTACATTGCTTCCTCAAAGCTAACTTTTAAGAGTATGAGCACCCTTAAAATTAATCCTAAGAGGAGCGTTCAGGCGTTTACAGCTGTCTTCTCATTAAAGAACTTAAAAAAAGTAGTTAACTTTAACACTCCCTACAGTCCTTTCCACTTCAAGGTTTCAAAACAAAGATATTTCTTAAGAACATAGCAATAGCTGAGGACATCCATTTCTTTCTACTGCACACCCTTCCCCTACACTCTGCCTTGTCCACACACATCAAGACTTACACAAGCTTCATGTTTACTCATATTTATTCATAAGACTCCCGTAAGTAGAAATATTAAGTCATTGTAAGTAGAAGCATAAGTAGTCTGGAAGAAAATACAGTTTCTTAGTACTAAAATCTTTAAAATCTTAGAAATTCATATTGAAAAAAAACCACCCCACCAACCAAGACCCACTTAAACCAGCAGAGTAGCTACTCCTAACCAAGGAATAAGCACAGAAAGAACAACTAAGTGTCACACATTTAAGGGCTCTGGCTTTTAAAATTGGCAAGCCACCTCTCCTACTTAATTCAAACACAAAACTTCCACAGCTCGGCATCAGGTGGTACACATTTATAACTGAAAGTGGCTTTCCCTTAACTCTTTACTAACTGTCCCTCACAACTGTCCGATCTTGATTAACCTTACTTGATTTATGCTGATACTGTGTAAAAAAAGCCCAAAACAACAACAAGCCACGGACAGTTATCATATTAGAGGCTTAGCTTTCTAGTGAGTGTGGGCTCCTGAAACATATTACTTTTCCAATCACGTTAAATTATTTCCGATTTTACCTAAAAGAAATATATCCCCCTCAGGCTTTTCAACATACTCACTTGGCAACATTTAAATTATCACCATTTACCCCATCTTCGACAAGCATTCCCGTTTGCTAGGGCCGCTCTACATGGGCAAACGCAACACCAGCGTAAGACCTTGCTGCGAGGATGCAACAGGTCTCCCGAAGCTCCGCAGGAAAGCACCTGAAGGAACTTCTAATGGCGCTGCCAACGCAGCAGCTCCCGAGGAGACACGTCCCGGAAGGCCGGCGCCACGGCACGGCACCCCACCTGCCACCCACTCCGGCCCAGTGGGGAGCAGGATTTAGTCACGGCGAGACCCCAAACACCACATCAAAAAACACACCAAAACCAACCCGGCCGCTGCCCTCCTCCTCCCCGCCGACACCGGCTCCCTTCAGTTCCCGCCCGCCTCGCCACGGCCAGACGGGAACAGGCCGGGACCATCATCCCACCTCCCGCCCGGGGAGCGACCTGAAACTGGGAGAAAAAAGACCCACCCGCCGCATCGTTCCGCGCTGCCTCTGGCAGTGCCTCAGGCCGGTACAGACC
Organism: Neopsephotus bourkii; assembly: GCF_033783945.1. Lineage (NCBI taxonomy): Eukaryota > Metazoa > Chordata > Aves > Psittaciformes > Psittacidae > Neopsephotus > Neopsephotus bourkii. The sequence continues at coordinate 10,722,849 of NW_026902234.1, forward strand.
CAGCGCGCAACTTCCACCACCACTCCTTACGAGACGGGAAATCGCACCCCCACGGCTTCCGCTTCCGGGTCCAGGCTCCTCCGCTCGCCTTTCTCTTCCCGCCCCGGGCTCCGCCAACGTTTCTCCGCCACAGCTGTGATTGCGCAGGCGCGGCCGGTGCCGCCGCGATAGCCAGAACCACTGCGCCCGGGGGAGGAGCACGGGCTGCTTCCGGGGTCGAAGGGCGGCCGGTGTGACCCGGGTTATGCAACTACACCCGGCTTCGTGGGTATCCCCGGCTCCGCGTAAGTCTTGGGGATGGCTGTTACTCCACTGTCCCGATAGTCCGCCCCCGGGGAGGAGATGGCCGGTGGCGAGCGGAAGGTGTCTCCCGGGTGGTGTCTGTGCTTCTCCCCGTGGCTATGGCAACGTCGTAGCGGTGAGGGGCGGGGCGTGAGCACCGCGGCCGTTGCTTCCAGCGAGAACTGCATCCGCCCTTGCAGGACCCCGCTGCCTCAGGGCGGATCCGGCGAGTCCCCTCAGCCCCCTGGCAGCGGGAGCCGGGGGAGGAGCGGGCTGAGGCCGGGCAGTGTCGGGGATGCGCTGCGCTGCGAGGAGGGAGAGTAGCGAAGGGAACGGGTGTCAGTGGTGGAGGCTGCCGTTGCAGCGGGAAGGGGGCGCGGTGCTTTCTCCAGACGTGCGGTCTTCTTGTCTGGGTGATGCCATGTCCAGCGCCGTAGCTTAGCTGCCGAGTTTCACCCGTAAGGACTGACAGCGGTACCCTCTGGTGAGCTCTGTGTAAAGATACGGTTACATTCTAATTAGCAAAATGAGAAAATCAGTAAATCGTAATTATACATATATACATATATTTTATTCAAGACAGAATAACACACTGGCTCTTTCTCTACAAATATGTTTTTGTTGTAGCTGTTCTTAGTGAAAAACAGATTCTGATGGCTTCTGCGACTGCTTCACAGCCCTCTCCTAAAAGAACGGTGGCCTCTCATGTGCCTTTCGCAGATCTGTGTTCTACTCTGGAGCGGATACAGACATGTAAATCTCGTCCAGACAAAATCAAGTATTTCAAGGAGTTTCTGGATTCCTGGAGGAAATTCCACGATGCTCTTCATCAAAAAGAGAAAGATGTCACAGATTCTTTTTATCCAGCTATGCGACTTATTCTTCCACAGTTGGAAAGAGAGAGGATGGCTTATGGAATTAAAGAAACCATGCTTGCAAAGCTGTACATTGAACTGCTCCATTTACCAAAAGATGGAAAAGATGCTGCAAAGCTTTTAAATTACAGAACACCTGCTGGCTCGCGTGGGGATGCTGGAGATTTTGCAATGATTGCATACTTTGTGTTAAAACCCAGAAGCCCAAAACGGGGCAGACTGACAATAGAGCAAGTCAATGAACACTTAGATGCAATAGCTACCAATAATGTTGCTAAAAACAAGGGTCTCTTAAAGAAAAGTCTACTTCAGTTAATTACCCAGAGCACAGCACTGGAACAGAAGTGGCTTATCCGGATGATTATAAAGGATCTAAAGCTTGGTGTCAGTCAACAAACTATATTTTCCATTTTTCATCCTGATGCTGTTGAACTGCATAATGTCACAACTGATTTGGAAAAAGTTTGCAGACAGCTGCATGATCCCTCTGTCTCACTTAGCGATGTTTCTATCACGTTGTTTTCTGCCTTTAAGCCAATGCTTGCTGCTATTGCTGATGTCCAGCAAATTGAGAAACAAATGAATAACCAGACATTCTACATAGAAACTAAGCTGGATGGTGAACGTATGCAGATGCACAAAGATGGAGATGTATATAAATACTTTTCCCGAAATGGGTTTGACTATACTCAGCAGTTTGGCGCTTCTCCCCTTGATGGTTCATTAACACCATTTATTCATAATGCATTTAAGAGCAATATACAAAATTGCATTCTTGATGGTGAAATGATGGCTTACAATCCTGAGACACAAACCTTTACGCAAAAAGGAAACAGGTTTGACATAAAAAGAATGATGGAGGACTCTGATCTGCAGACTTGCTTCTGTGTATTCGATGTGTTGATGGTTAATGATCAGAAGTTGGGGCATGAAGTACTAAGCAAAAGGTATGAAATCTTAAGTAGCGTATTTACCCCGGTAACAGGCAGGATACATGTTGTCCACAAAAGAAATGCCAGAACAAGAAAGGAAGTAATTAATGCTTTGAACGAAGCAATAGATGACAGAGAGGAAGGGATTATGGTGAAAGATCCCATGTCCACCTACAAGCCTGACAAACGTGGGGAAGGATGGTTAAAAATCAAGCCAGAATATGTCAATGGGCTAATGGATGAACTGGACCTGTTAATTGTTGGTGGCTACTGGGGGAAGGGGTCACGTGGTGGGATGATGTCTCATTTTCTGTGTGCTATTGCAGAGACACCCCGTCCAAATGAAAAACCTACTGTTTTCCACTCGATTTGTCGTGTTGGCTCTGGCTACACTATGAAGGAATTGTATGACCTAGGTTTGAAACTGGCTAAACATTGGAAGCCCTACCATAGGAAGGACCCTCCCTGTAACATTTTGTGTGGAACTGAAAAACCTGAAATGTACATCGAACCTTGCAACTCTGTCATAGTTCAAATCAAGGCAGCTGAGATTGTTAGCAGCGATATGTACAAAACTGACTGTACTTTGAGATTCCCCCGAATTGAGAAGATAAGAGAGGACAAAGAATGGTATGAGTGCATGACTTCAGACATGTTAGAGGATCTCAGGAGCAAAGCAGAAGGGAAGCTGGCATCCAAGCACTTTTATATAGATGATTATGAGCCACAAGAGAAAAAAAGGAAAACTGTATCAAAAGTGAAAAAGATAATCGGAATAGCTGAGCAATTTAAAGCTCCTGATCTTTCTAGTGTAAACAAGATTTCAAATGTATTTGAAGATGTTGAGTTTTGTGTTATGACTGGAACAGAGAGCCACTCAAAGCTTGAACTGGAAAGCAGAATAGCTGAATGGGGTGGCAGCGTGGTACAGAACCCAGGGCCAGAGACTTACTGTGTTGTTGTAGGAGCTGAGAATGTCAGAGTGAAAAACATCATTGCTTCCAACAAATACGATGTGGTGAGGGCAGAGTGGCTTCTGCAGTGTTTTCAAGCCAAAATGATGGTGCCTTGGCAGCCAGCATCTATGATTCACATGTCACCTGACACAAAAGAACATTTTGCTCGTGAGTATGATTGTTATGGAGACAGCTACACAGCAGACACAGATGTTACACAACTCAAGGAAGTGTTCTCAAGAATGAAAGACAATAAAGTTATTCCTTTGGACATGATTGCAGAGTTAGAAGAACGTTACTCATGGAACAGCTGTCGGCTCAGTATATTCAGAGGAAGCCTTATTTATGTGGATTGCTACGCTGTTGTTAATGAGCCCAGAACCAAAATCCGTGGAACAACACTATCAGTTAGAGCTCTGGAGCTGCGTTTTTATGGTGCAACAGTAGTCTCTCACCTTGAAGAGGGTGTCTCCCATGTTGTTATAGGAGAAGATCATTCCCGGGTAAAAGAAATGAAGACACTCAGGAGAAGATTTAGGAAAAAATTTAAAATTGTATCTGAGCTGTGGGTAACAGAGTCAGTGGAGGAAGAAGTCCCAAAGAATGAAAGTCAGTACCTAATATAAAGCAGTTTTTAAGCTTGGAGCAAAAACATTCTTGCTGGCATGACTGGATTCTAGTATTATGATGTTGCCTTAAATCTGTTGTGTATTTTCGTGTCCGTTTAGAGCTGACCCTGGCTAAATAATAACACTGTATTGTTGAAACCAGAGGAGGCTTTTAATTAAACTGTTGCAGAAGCAAAAGAATGCCAAGCTATGCTGGAGGATAAAAAAATGACCACAAGATAAATAATGTACGCCTTTCACTTCACAAACTGGTCTCAGAAGAGATCTAGTATTTTATATAAGAGAATTCTTAGGTATTAATAGTGCTTGCCTCCATTGTTCAAAATGGAGACAATAATTTACTATTTTATGGTGATTCTACTATTTAATATACTGTTTATTTATCAATGTACAATAACATTCATGTTTTTGTGGAGTTTTGTGTATGTTATATATGCTATAGAATTCATTAATTTATAAACCTTGTCTGTACTATTTTAATTTGTTTGCATTGGTTTTAGTACTGAGTCTCATACAGGACTTCAGTTTTAAGCTATTGCATTGATCTCGTGTTTCTTTGTGTAAATAACCACTGTAAAATAGAACATGAACTTTTGACTGAGGTGCTAATTAATAACAGTCTATATGTTTATAAAGTGCAAATCAGTTACATAAAACTGTAGCGACCTATGCTCATTACAGGTAAAGTTTAACCCTGAAGTGTTGCAGAGCTAGGCTTTTATACTTAATTATAAATTTATTTTTCAAATAAAGTTTCATAAGCTATTTTAGTAATGTGGGATTAATTTCCAAATATCCAGTTCAGTGTATTGGTTTTTTTTCAACTATTAAATAAAAATCTATTTTAAAGTCTGCCTGGTATTAAACAAAAGTGCTCTTAGGCTGATTACACAGAACTATTTTTTAGCTGACCTGTCTTTTCATTGTTTTGTTTTTTTTTTTTTTGTTCTGGTCATATAAAAAAATACTGTAAAAAGAATTGGGAAATGGTATATCAAAGGCTAACTGGAAGGAGGTTTAATCTCATTTTCTTACAATTAGTGCAAGCATTAGGAGAGTCCTTATTTTAAATATACTAAACACTTCAGTTTTAATAACCACTTAACCACTCAAGTTATAATATAATTAAAAAGCAGAGTATCTTTTGTATATATGAAATAGTATATAGTGAAAGGCAGTGCATTATTTTTTCTCAGGTAATTCAAGTTAGAAAATGGTATGTGTGAAGTATAGTACTTCAGTGTTAACTTACTGGGCTGCTTCTGTGTAATGTTATATATTCTGATTTATAATGACAAGAGAGTTAGTCCTCATACCCACACAGATTTCTCTTAAATAGGTTTTAGTAAAATATGTATTTTAGGTGATCTTGGTTAGGAAAGTTAAGAGAAACAAAGACAAATATGAATTATAGCTCACTTTTGAGACGTTGTCAAATATCTTGCATTGAGATCTAAATGCTATTTACAGAGATGTATTTTAAAAGTATTGATTCCACATTGTCTTTGTGTTCTCTTAAAGATATGTCAGGCTGGGGAATCTAGAAATACTAATTTAGCAGCAAAATTGTTATTGTTTTTACTGGCTCCTCAGTACACAGTGTACTTACGGGTTTTTTAAATATTTATTTAAACTGGAGGTTTACTTTTTCACAAAACAAACAAACAAAACCGCAAAAAACCACCAGAAAACCCAAACCCTTGCAGATGCAGTATGCTGGCGTAGCTTGTTTTATTTTGTGTTTTGCCTCAGTTCTATTTAGAATTATAATTTAATTGTTAATCATGCATGTTTGTATGCGACATTATAATTAGCATACTGGATAATGTCAAGCAACCTAGGTGTGTATTTATTCTTTGGCTACTGTTTGACAAATTTCCATTTACTTTAAAATGTTGAATAGGAAATGTTGTACTTGACACATTAGCGCAAAAAGAGAATCTTGCTACAACACTGTGAAAATACAGGCATTACAGGTCGGGTTTTCTTTTGAAATGTTTCTTTTACATGGTGACTTGGATGGACTGCATGGTTCTATGGATGAAATTGGACCCAGCTGTTATTAAAGTAAGTATCCAGAATGGAAGCCATGGGACAGGAGAATCCCTGGATCCTCTAAGCAAAGATAGTCTCATGGAAGAAAGCAGTGATGGGAAAATAGGAGAAGTTGGGAAGAAGTTTATGGAAATTTTGATTTGTACTGAAGGAACAAAATTATTTCAAAAGTAAGAATATGTTGTCCAGACACAACATTTTTTCTTAAAAAGCCAAATTAATTAGGGAGGTGTGCAGAGAATTTCAGGCATGATATCTGAAGATGAATATAAGACTTGTAGGTAGCAATAAAAGCAGATGTGGATCAAGGGAGTGAGAACAAAAAGTTGCCTTTGTTTTGGTCAGTCTAATGAAAAAAATATAAAACTACCTTTTGTTATTAGTCAATCATCATCCATTAAAATAGTGTTTGAGAAAGAGGAAAAGCTGGAGTCAAAATGCTGAACTATTCACCTCATGTTTTAACTTCAAGAGCACCTCCTCTGATGACAGAGTATCAGCTTATTGTATTTTTTACTGCTGTAAGTACTCCTGTTTTCTTTATTATGTTTAGATCTTTGAAAGTAAGTGTTTTGTTGAAGATTTCTTAGGTTATTCACATTTTGTGCATAGCTGTTTTGGGTTTTTTTGTGTGATTTTTAATAGGCATTTGGCTTGAGAGCAAGCCTTTCAATTTCCATTTTAATATAAAATTTTAAGTTTATTTAAAGATGATGTTCCTAAAGAAGTGGGAAATGAAGAGAAAAAGGGACTGTAGGCCTTGCAGTTTTGGGGAAATAGAGAAAAATTTGGTAGTGTTCCTACTGACTAGTTTTTAAGTGACACTTTTCAAGAATGCTGCCAGTGATGGAGAAGAGTGCAACTGTTACGACCTGCTACATCAGGGCATCTAGGGAAGTCACAGTTTCTTGATCCTTTCCTTCTAGAGGCCACCCTTCCCTTTTGGTACCAACTCAAGACACTGTGTGGATTGGAATCAAGCTCTCCCTTCATAACTTCTCCTGTTTCCAGCCTTCAATTATGACAGCTGTTGCAACAGCATCGCTGCTGCGGTTCCCTCCAGCTTGTCTCCCTTTGCCTTGGCTGCAGCTCTGCTGTTTCAAGCCAGTGTCCTCAGAACGCACCCTCCATTGCACTTACCAGTACTGCTGTTCTGTGAGGATTTATCTGCACTAACCCAGGAGACAGGGACAGAGAAAGATATGTAGGCAGAGATGTAGAGTCATAGAGATGATACAGCTATAGAGAAGAGTGTGTTTCTGTTTGTTTGTGTTGTTTTTAACTTCTTATTTCCAAGAGATGATTGCACTCACTTTCTACCTGAACTGGGTGGAGGCAGTAGCATTTTGTACTTTTGTATGTGAAAAACATAGGTGTTTTTGCTGTTTGTTTAGACAGCCACAAAACTTTCCTCATTTCAGACGGGAATGCAGCTGGGGCTGTCTTCTGCAGCCTACAACAACATCTCCAGTAAGAAACTTGGTGACTTTCCCCTTCCCCCCTCCAGTAGACCCCTCAAGAAATAAGCCCATGGCAGAGACCAGCGGTCATTCTACGTTTCAAGGATTTGAACAAATGTGCTGAGAGGATTTATTGCCAATCTCTAAATCTTTGTCCTCTCTACAGTACCCTTACGTGATACTTAGCTGAGGGTTTTAAAGCTGTTCTACACAACTAAGTCAGTTACTTATTTTTCCTCAGTTTTGCAGGAAAAGCTGCTCAGTCCATGCGGTTAAACCGAATTGGGATCAAAACACTTTATTGAGAACATGGAACTAGGCAGCAGTCAGTGAAGTGTTGCATTCAAGCAGTACTACAAGAGGTAAATCCCTGAAGTAGACACATGAATGTTAATAAACACAAGCAAATATCTAAACACCCTGTGTAACAAATGCAGAAGAGATTTCTGAAATTTTTCTTCTTTCCAAGAATACTTCACCATAAGCAGCATAGCAGCAAATAACACCTGGTGTATTGATAAGGAATGGTGAGGAAATCCTGTATGCTATGTTTCTGCAAAGTTCACGCAGAGGGAACCAAAACCCATTTCTTTCACCTCTGGGATCGCCACACTCAAGTGACTGTATGTGATATAAACACCTTTATTGATGTGGAGACTGTTCTCACACAAGAATGGATAATTGGTGCAAAAACTGAATAATCCTGAAAGATACAGCAAGGCCGTGAGAGGCCCAAGGAAGCCTAAACAAGCAAGATAAGAAGAAGCTGTAATTCACTGAGTTAATGAGAACTGTGGGCTGTTGGCAAGCTTTCAAGGTCAAGTTCTCACACCTGTGCTTAACCAATTGAGTGTTAGTCGCTAAGGGTCTTCAAGACATGTATCCAATCATAATATGCCAAATCACTGTAAGTGCATGTAAGAAATGGTATATAAGGAGTTAAAGCTTTGTCATAAATTGGCATTCGCTGATCACATTGATCGTCTCTGCGTTGTCCGTGACTCCCGCGTCGACAAATGGCGCCCGAACAGGGACCCTCAGATCGGTAACTTGTGGCATGCAAGTCTGAAGGTCTGATCAAAGAAGAGGGGACGGAGAGCCGGCCGAAAGTCAGCGCTGCCCCGGCGCTGTGAAGTCAGACGTCTGCAGACTGGGGAATCTTGCCCTGATCAGGTGAGCAGCTGGGGAGGAGATGGGGCACTTGCTATCCAAAGAGGAACAGGCAGTGATGGAGCTACTCCAACATATTCTAAGAGAGGACTGGAATATGATAGTGCCGCCTTACAGAGGCTGGTAAAGTGGTCCCATGATCGTGGCTTTATCTCACTGTGCAAGCTGCCTTTGAGGTTCCTGAATGGGACCGTATAGGCCAGCCATTGTGGGATTAGATCAGTAAAGGGACAAAAGAAGGGCAGGAGCATTCTGTGCTATGGAGGCTGGTAATTGAGATTTTAAAGGAAATGAAATTGGAAGAGGCAGCAGTGGCATCTGTTTTCCTGGCCACTGCTCCTTCACAAAGTCAGTCAGAGGCAGGGAAGAGTGCTACACCTATGGTATTTTATCTCCCCGTTGTGCCTGGCACGGCATCGCAGAAGCCTCTTCAACAACATAAGGGGGAAGATAAAGTGAAACGGTGCTTACGCACGAAAGTACAGGCAGAGAGTGCAAACGCGGTCACGTCTGACCCAATGGAAGGGGACCCCGAGTCAGAACTGAAACTAGACCCACAGTCTCCGGTAGAACCGGACTTGTACCGTCCCCTTCCTGATCCCAACTCAGACTCAGATGGTTCAGACAGTTCAGCTCATCGGCAGATGTGAACCAGCCTCAGTGATGGTCAACTGCGACAGTTGCTGAAGAAATTAGAATCATTGGAGATAAAAGAAACCTCTGAACCCTTTGCCCCAACCCCCTACAATCCACTAGTAAAGAAAGGGGAGTGGGAGGGGGGGTGTTGGGCATGGGGTAGGGGATTATGGTAATAACCCTGCTAAACGCTGGCGTGGGATGATCAAAGATGCAATTGTTAGTGGGAATTTTCTGCTATGGGTCCCTCGGCATTCCCGATGTTTAACACTCCACAGGGGGGAAAGGAGTGGGAGGCATTGGATTTAAAGGTAGTAAAGGAGGCGCGTCAACTGGTAACATCCTATGGGTTAAAATCATCGTATACTCAGGCAATTACTGCACATATTTTTTCTGCATATATCTTAGCACCATATGATATCCGTGTGATAGCTCAATTGTTGCTTACTCCCCACCTTCAGATATGGTTTAAGGTGGGCACAGGAGAGGAAAAGGCTGGATACATGGCTCCTGCCTTTGCTGCTGCTGTTAAACCCCTTCTATAATAAGGTCAGGGCGATTGTGGGGGTACTAAAGATATGAGATGTTATAATTGTGTACGGATGGGACATTTTAAAAAGCAGTGTACTGTAAAGAAAATCAGTTCAGCAACCCGCCCCCCTCAGTGTGGAGGTACTTGTTTTGCAGACAAATGTATTAGATGTGACAAACTTGGACACAAGACATTTGAATGAAAAAGAACCCCACCCCACTCCGAACCTCCAGGGAAGTGAGACTAGCGCGGGATACAGACGTATTGTATGCTTTTTCGGTGGTGCGAAGGTCTTTCACATGCTCTTATCAAGGGTATTGGGTGGACTGTGATGGACTGTGGACTTCTGACCCCATATACAACTCATTTAATACACTCTCTCTGTGATACTCATGTACTAGAAGTTGATAAAAATAAGTATGTCCGGTTTCTATCGACCTCTGGAGACCTTTATAGATACCGCTGGCCACTTCTTCCAACATAGGCTGGCCACCTGTGCCAGAATGAGTGTGCACTTTGGTCAGTATAAAAGCCCAAGCTTCATGCAGTGTGGGGGAGGCACAGCCTCTGCGGGGATGCCTGCTAAGGTTGAGCCTGCCACCTCGCACTGTGATGATGCTTCTCGGAGCTGGTTTCTTGTTAGTCTCCACAGGGTCCTTGTGCCACGTTCTGTACATGGGATTGTGTAGTGGGAGTAATCATTGTCTGGATTTTGTGCTTCAAATATTGTAGTTGTGTGGAGTGTGCTCGTGGGATCCCATACGTGTGTGTGTGTGTGTGTGTTGAGGGCAGACAGTGTTCTGTGTATTTTTTGTTGTTGGGTTCATGTAAAAGTTTTTAATGGGTAGCAGTTTAACATTTCAGGCAAGAAAGGGTTAATGCAAAAGTGCGGTTGCCGGCAGGTATTTATGGTTGCTGCTGAAGCAGGCAGGCAGGTTTAGCTGCTGCCGAGCAGGTAGCCGCGCAAAGCGGGGTAAGTGACTTTGGGAATAAAAGAAAAAACAAACAAAACCCCAACCCCCCAAAAAATAATCTAGGTATTTGATGAGAATTCAGTTCCCATGTTCAAAAGAAGCTGCCCTCGGATTCGGCTCCCAGTGCTCCACCGGTGGAAGGGCCAGGATGGACACCAGAGCCGAGGAGTGAAAAAACAAAACAAACCCAAGCTTAGTATGTTTAAAGTAACCTGGGGGTGAATCCAAGACTTGGAGGAACAGATAGGTCAGTTGAAGTAAGAACTGCTAACTGAAAAAGCAAGAGGGGTAGTGCAACCACAAACTTTATGAGCCGTCACCTAAGCAGCATCAGGGTGGCAGGAAAAAAAAAAAAAGGGGCAGTGATGCGGCAAACTCCTCGTTTAACCTGTCTACTTCTCAAGAACTGATAACCTGGAGGAGGGGGTGTATTTGTGTCCTCTTGCCTACAGGTCCATGGCGACTGCTGCAATGTTTGTCAAGCCTTGCCATGAGCTGGGCAGATGAATGGAGGAACCTGATGCCTCAGCTACAGGAGCTGACCGTGAATACCCCAAGCAGAATGAGATAGAGGAAGAGAAAAACGAATGATTGCTAAACATCATTTGGGGGCAACTGAAAAGTAACAGCTTGAATATGTGTGTTTGTAAAGTAGCTATTAGATGCTGTGATTTTGTGTATGAAACCACCTGTATTTACTAGCCAGTTGCTAAGAAACCAGACCTTGTATTGTATAGACTTGTCAACTGTAAAAGAGATGTTAAGAGTATGCAAATTTGCAGTAGCTGTTAGAAAATGCTAAGGCAAAAGCTAGAAAGATTCTAATACAATGGTAGTGTTATAATGCAGGTAATGGAACAAATTAAGAGGGTGGGAGAATTCCACTAGTAAGAAATTCCTTCGGCTAGTCCCTCGCTGCCATCAGCATTTTCAACATGCTGCTGCACCCTGTAATAGTTACTCTGCTAATGTAAATCTGTGTGCCTTGCCATAATAACAACTTGTTATTGGATGAAGCAGGTGAAACTCTGCACTGACAACAAGGTGCAAGGACTGAGGCTGACCAAAGGCCTGCTACCACAATCAAGGGCAAGACTGGGTTGGCCTCTGTGTTTGCCACCAAGAAGAACCTTTTGCTCCGCTGCTGACTGCAACCCAGCAGGCGCAGAGTGGTTGGGACACTTGCCATGCCAGACCTTGATGTGAGGGATGGCCTCCCCTGTTACTAGAGAGCCATACAGCAGAAAAAAGGGGCAGGCCTAGCAGCCTGTAGCTGGCATATGTTGGAAATATGATCTAGCCCAAATCCCCTGCTCAAGTAGGGTCATCCAAAACATATATAAAACAAAAAGGGGGAGATGTGGAGACAGTGTCCTCACAGGATACAGCAAGGCCATGAGAGGCTCAAGGAAGTCTAAACAAGCAAGATAAGAAAAAGTTGTAATTCACTGAGCTATGAGAACTGTGGGCTGTTGGCAAGCTTTCGAGGTCAAGTTCTCACACCTGTGCTTAACCAATTATGTGTTGGTTGCTAAGGGCCTTCAAGACATGTATCCAATCATAATACGCCAAGTCACTGTAAGTGCCTGTAAGAAATGGTATATAAGGAGTTAAAGCTTTGTCATAAATTGGCAATTGCTTGATCACATTGATCGTCTCTGCGTTGTCCGTGACTCCCGCGTCCACATATTGATACAGCCTGAATACACAGATTAATTTACAGGGACATCCAGCAGAGGTGCCCAGTGTGTGGCCTCCGTGGGTAGACACATCCCCCTGGGCACAGGCGCTGCCTCAGGGCCAGCACCCCAAAGGCCTTTCTCCAAGGGGTGCTGGGCAAAGGGGCAGTAGCAGGGCTGCAGTGGGCAGGGCTGTGGGGACCCTGTCACCCCCGTGCCATAGTGCCACCATCCACCAATGCAGCATCACAATGCTCTGGGGCAGTATAAGGCAGCGTGCTCCTGTGCCAGAGTACCCAGCTTTGCCACCAGGACAGAGCTGGCAGCTTGAAGGTACCTGAGAGGAATTCCTCAAGGCACCAGTGGAATTACTTGGAGGGGCAGAAGGGGGAAGACTGCCTGAAGCTGCTGGAGGTGCTGTGCTGCAATTCCAGCCCCTGGAGGGGCAACACACACTGCTAATAGGACAGGTGAAAATTCTGCTTCAGTCTTCGGGGAGCTCACCATCCTCATCTTCTCGGGAGATAGTGGCAGCAGCCATAAGAAATAGGATCCACAGATGGCCCAGTGCACTCCCCCAGTGCTTTGGAGCTCCCACTGCCAGGCACAGGAAAGATTTTTGCCCCTAGGGTTGATCAGGCAGCGGCATTTTGCTGTTGCTGGAAGCCCCTGAGATGGCTCCAGGTGGAGGCAGAAAAGGCAGTGCCAGTGTCCCCTTAGAGGCATAAAAAACCCATAGGCCAGGAGCAGGTCTTGCTCACATGCTCAAGGAGTATCAGATCGCCAGAGCTGGGGTCAGGAAGGAATTTTCCCCTGGGGCAGATTGGCACTGGTCCCTGGGCATTTTTTGCCTTCCTCTGAGCACTGAGCATGACCACTTGTCAGGGCTCCTCAGTTCCTTCCGGCTTGGTTATAGCCTGGTGCTCATATGCCCAGAAGGTGGCCCCTTGTGTCCTGCAGCTGGGGTGGGAAAGGCTTTTTTCTCCCCAGGGTGGATCAGCAAGTGTCCCCGTTTTTTTTTGCCTTCCCCTGCTGTGGAGACAGTGTTCTCACGGGAGAATGGATAATTGGTACATAAACTGAATAATCCTGAAAGATACAGCAAGGCCGTGAGAGGCCCGAGGAAGCTTAAGCAAGCAAGATAAGAAGAAGCTGTAATTCACTGAGTTAATGAGGACTGTGGGCTGTTGGCAAGCTTTCGAGGTCAAGTTCTCACACCTGTGCTTAACCAATTGTGTGTTAGTCGCTAAGGGTCTTCAAGACATGTATCCAATCATAATATGCCAAATCACTGTAAGTGAAGTGCCTGTAAGAAATGGTATATAAGGAGTTAAAGCTTTGTAATAAATTGGCATTCGCTGATCACATTGATCGTTCCTGCGTTGTCCGTGGCTCCTGCATCGACACCCTGCAACCCAGTACAGGCCCTTTACAGGGTTCCTTTGGGTTACTGTGACACAAAGGCAGCTGCTCGTGCTCCACACAGCTGGCCTGCGTGCCCCCCATCTGGGGAGAGGCAGCGTTCTGCACTCCCAGGGTGGCCCCAGCATGGCCCTGGGACTTGCTGCTGTCCTCTGTAGCACTAAGCAACACACCTAGTCAGGTCTTCCCTGGACCTTTCTGGCCAGGATCTTTCTTCCACTGCTCTCGCACCACCACAGCACCGCTCCTACCCCAGTTTTCCTTTGTCAGGCTGCAAGGGACGTTTTTTCCAACTAAACTGAGGGATGCGTCAGCCTGCTGCTGGCTATGCATGTGCATCATGTTAATGCTTGTGGGCATCAGCTCTGACAGATTTAATCTAAACTAAATATTAATATTAAATATTAAATATTAAATTTAGTTAAAATATAAACTAGACTAAAATTAACTAAACTAACTTTATTTATAAATAAATAATATACTCTTTCCTCCTGTAACCTGTCTGATTTGTGTCTTTGAGTGTTTTTGGTGCTGAAAACCCCTTGCCATTTCAGTTAGATAATGGTCTCATCATTTCACAACTCATTGTGAGTGCAGGGAATGGAATTTAATAGAAGAAAATGGAATGGAATGGAGCAGAATAGAACAGAACATCTATGTTATGTTACGCACATAGTCCTGGCATGACAAGCTCTGACGCAGGTCAGAGGGGCTATCTGCAGTGCAGGTCCCAAGGGATGCCGGTCCCAAGCATTGAGGCCTACGAACACCCTCTGGACCCTGACAGAAATAAAAGCTTGTGACCCCTTTCACAGTTTGGGCCTGGAACAAGCAGTGCTGCACTCTCCTCCGACATCTTTTAGCTACTGACAGCGTCCCGCAGCTCAGCCCCTGCTGCAGAAGCACCTCCACCAGAGAGCACGGAGAGCAGCCCTGCCCATTGTGTACCCTCGCCTCAGGAGACCAGTGCAGGCACTTTCTAAACCCTGAGCTCTGCGCTGCAGCCTCCGCTCTCACCGGCTCTGTCTGGTGCCGACTCTACCACAGCCGAGGCATCCAGCACAGAGCTCCCAGGCTGGGCCTGGACCCTGACCCTGAAGCAGGCCCTGACCCTGAAGCGAGCCCCTCCGCCGCCGCCCGGCTGCCCTCTCGCAATTGCCGACGCCAACTGCCGCCAGTCTCGCGCGCTGCTCCCGCTCTCCCCCGGGGCGGGTTTGCTCCGCTCAGGGCGGGGCCGTCCCTCCTGGCACCGCCCCCTGTGGGTACCTGCTCGCCCAGCAGAGCTGCAGGCTGCTGGGTAAGGCCTGGCGAAGGCATGAGCATCCCTCGGTGGCTCTCGCCGCTCAGATCTCAGGCTTCTGGAAGCGGCGTTTCCCCTCGCTCCTAGGTTGAAGGCTCCTCTCTGGGGTTGCTCACCTTGGCAAACCGCTTAGGAAATTTAGGTTAGATACAAGGAAGAAATTCTTTAAGGGTGATGAGGCACTAGAACAGTTTGTCCAGAGAAGTTGTGGCTGTTCCATCTCTGAAGGTGTTCCAGGTTGGATGAGGCATTGAGCAACCTGGTATAGTGGTAGGTTGCTTATCATAGGGGTTTGGAACTATGTGATCTTAAGGTCCTTTCAGACAACCGTGCTATGATTCTATGTAGCATATATGAAGTGCAGTTTTCAGGGCTGAAGTTGCCAGAAATAAGGTACCAGGGAAGAAAAGATTGTTACATACAAAATGAGTGTGTATGGTGTAATGGGTTGTGTATTCCACTCCCTTCCTCAGACTTGCTCAGAATAGAACAAAAATACATAGTCCATTTCAGTGTTGAATTGTCCTGTTTGGAAAGGTTAACTATGATAGTACGATCAGTGTTTATAAAGTTCAAATTAGCCTTTTGAGATAGATTTAGGTAGAAGGGATTTGGTTTGGGGTTTGTTTTTTGTTGTTGTTTTGTTTGTTTGGTTTGTGGGTTCTTTTGTGTGTATTTTTTTTTGTTTTTTGTTTTTTGTTTTTTTTTCTGTTGTTTGTTTGTTTTGTTTTTTGATAGAAGCACTTGTGATTCTGATTTATTTCCTTCTTTTTTTTTTTTTTGTCCAGCATTGTGATTTCTTGTGGGTTATATAATGTGGTTTCTTACAGGACTAGCTTGGTGGACAAGGGGAGAGCACTAGATACGGTTTATCTCAACTTTAGGAAAGCTTTTGACACTGTCTCCTCTAATATTCTCATAGACAGCTGATGATGTATGGGCTAGAAAACTGGACAAGGAGGTGGACTGAAAACTGATTGAACTGCCAGGCTTGAAGAGTTGCCATCAGGTACATTTGCCCAGGTACAGGACAAGAGACAATGGGCACAAAATTAAATGGGGGAAAATATTTAACCTTCCTTCATCCAGAGGTGCTTAAGAAACAGCTTCTTTCTTGCAGTGGTAGACTTGGTAAACATAAACACTACTCCAGAACAGTCTGAATCTCTGTGGGCAAAGGGTCTCTAAAGAGGAGGTAGGATTTGTCCACACTCTTGCACATGGCAGTTTCCTCATGCAGCCCATACATTACAGCCTTCCTTTCCTCTGTAGGCTTTGCTACAGCAGCAACCAGAGGAACATGTTCTTTCAAATACATGTTTCAAATACATGTTTTCAGTCTTTGCAGCTTTTACTGCCGTTAATGAACCAACAGTCTGGTCACAGGCAGGTGGATAAATGGGTCGTGTGTGTGTGTCTGTGCATAGATACATGTATTCAAGTAAAAGCAACAGATGTGTAACTTGGGTAGTTTTGGTTTACTTTTTGTGGTTGCTTTTTTCCTCCCTGTGCTCCCACAATTTCTCCCCAGCCTCAGCTTCTTTTGACTAGTGTATTATAGGTTTTGAGTACCAGATCCTGTGCTGCTAAAGCAGAATAATTTTATTCATCCAGTTTAAAGCTAGTTTGTGTACCTCTGTTATGCTTCAGTCTATTCTATGAACATGCTCATATATGATTATACCACACATAATTATGTCTTTTTTTAATAAAAATGAAATAAGAAATTAAATATTATCCAAGGCAAAAATTAATATGAAGGTGACAGGTGTCACATTGTTCAAGTCTCTAAACATGGTTGTATGAACAAAATAGTAACAAACAGGATAGCCAGTTTTGCTGATTCCATCTGGCTGTAACTGAAATACAGCAGGTGCTGTGGGTAGACTGCCTGACACAGCAACCAGGGTAGAGCAGTGGGATCACATGCATTAACAGCATCAAAGAGTTAATAAATAAAAAACAGATAAGAGAAAGAAAAACTAAAATTTTACTCCCCCCTTTTTTTTTCTGACTTATGTGGTAACTCTAGAAGCATTTATTTTCTGTGTTGATATATCTAAATTCTTATGCTTGATGAAGAGCTTTTTAAACACACCAACTACTGTATACAGATCTCATATGAATTCCTGGCAGACACTCCATAAATGCCATATGAGGTGTGGTACAGGTAACAGTAAAAAATTTAACACCAAAATATTTAACTTTTTTTTTTTTTATTTTTTTTTTTTACTGATTGGGGGATATAAAGGAACATGTTGTCACTAGGAAGAGACCCGAGTCTTAATAAATAATGGTAAAAAGATTCTGCTGTACATGTTTTGGATTCCCTGCCTTCCTGATCTGTATTTTTGGCAGACACAGGCAATTCAACCTTTCCAAAATCATGATTACATTTTCTCCCATAGTGCGCTATCTTTTAGTGTAAAGTGCATTTAGATTTACATGGTATTTGTCTCTACATGCATGAATGCACATGCTTTATGGTGGGTCATCTTTATTTACTAATTCTGGTCTGACTTACATGATTCTGTGGTTGTGTTGGGGTGATGAATGCCTGAGCTATGTTTTGGCTGCTGCCCAGGCATGGACTGTGGCTCTTTATGAGTTGTTCACTTCCACTTCCATTTTCTTCCTTTAAGGTTTTTTTTTCCTTTTCCACACTGGTGGCTTTTCCTCCTGAATCCTTGAGCAGCCCCAGTTTCAATAATGCTACCTCCATGGGAAATTTTACTTTCCTTATATCTCATGGGTCCACTCTATGGATGTTGTCACAGCTCTTTCTCACAACTTAGCAATTTCCTGAGAAGTCTGAGCCAGGTTTCCCTACCAGAGCTAAGCCTTGGATTCTTGAAACACAGACATCAAATATCCTACAAGGAGGGAGGAGCAGCTGTAAGAAGGAGATAAAAAGTGGCTACATTCATAAAGCATATATATAATATGTATATATTTAATGGCAACAACTTTTTTTGAATAAATTCAGGGAAAAGCTACATGCATTAAGTGCTGTGTGTAGTAAAATCAGTTTACTGGAGATTTCCTTTTTTCCTTCACTAGAAGAATATTCTGTTAAAGGGAGAAATCAGATGGAAATTGAACGGAGCTGCAACTTATTAAGAGTCAAACCTTTTCATACAGAAAGCAGGTTATTCACTTGCTCCCTCTGCCTCTCTTCACATTTTTAATCAAGTTGCCTGAAAAGAATGAGCATTGAGCAATCAAAGTGTGAATGTCTGTGTCTATTCATATCTAATAACTTATGAACCAACCATCCAGGTCTAAACAAATTTCACAAAGGAATAGTGATACCCCTCTCTCTCCCCACTCATCTGCCCAAGCTCAAGTATGGTAGGGTTTGAGTAGAAGAGAAGGCATTAATGACCTCTGTGAGAGAAAGTGCTTGTTAACCCATCCTGGCAAGAAGAAATGATACAAATTTTTCAGATGCTGAAAGAATTCCCCCGTTTTTTCCTTTTCTCATGAAGGCAGTCCACCCAAGGCTCAGCAATACAGAAACAAGTTTCTTTGGTTGTGACACTGACTCCCCTGCTCCAGTCTGCTGCTAAGTGCTCACATGAAGAAAGAACTATGAATGCCCAGCCACACAAGAAATCTCATACTTCATTAAGCATCAAAGTATCTAATCAGTAATCCACAAAACTCTTTGAAATCACTTTTATCTGGTCCTGTTGCTTAGAGAACTGTGTGCTCAGCATTGCAGTAGTGTGTGATGCATCCTGATGTGCACCGCTCTCACAAATGCTATAATTCTTATTTACTTTGCTTATGCAGGCTCTCAGAACCTGGCAGACTCCTGCTACGTAATGGTCTGCTGTAACCTGGTACTGTTTGTCATTTTTATTTAGCAAGAAAGATACTGAAAATGCAGCGCTCTCACATCCTTTTTATGAATATTCAGTGAATTCAACTCCTGTGGAAATAAAAAAAAGAGTACTCATATCAGAAGGCAATTTCCACCTGGATAGAGAGACAAGGATGAGAGAAGTAGACTGATAGACCAAAAGCTGTTCCACAGATTGTTCCTTTTAGTTTAATAAATCAAATAATTGCCAAACTCACAGCATAGGAAGGATGGTTTTATCAACAGACATCCCCATTGAAGTTGTATGATTCAATTGTATTTTGGTTTAGATGGTATTCCAGTGCTTCACTAAAGTTACTGAATATTTTGCAGGATGAAGAGCTGCTGCAGCATTCAACCCTGCAGGAGAACTATTTTATATTTTTGTTGGTGATGCAGTTTCAGAGTATTCATTTTTCTTAGGACAATGCAATTTCTTCCATATAAACTTTAGGGCAACGGATTCAGCCCAAGACTTTGGTGTTGCTGTGCTTTTCCTGAAATGGTCATAATAATATGTCACTGAAAAGCTTTTTTTTAGAAGTTGATCTTCAAGATCCAAACTTATGTAAAAGTAGGTGTAATTCCTTCTTTACCTTGTTCCTGCATGATTTTAATAATGTCACAGTGTCATACTGCCAGCTTTGATATTCCTGTTTTCAAGAGTTATATCTGTGTTCTCCATGGTTCACAGTGTAGTGTTTTTTTACACTAATAATGGCAGCTTTTATTTAAGGAATAGTTAAAAGAGCTATAGGGCATAGATTTGAGAATGCAAAAATAAAAATAAAAAGGTGTATTCCTATGGCAGTTCCTAAACTCATCTCCTGATAAAAGAATGTCCTCTTTACTGTGCAAAACTTGGTGATGTGATCCATAAAATAAGCTAAAATTTATTGATGGTATTGGAAACAGATGTAGTAGCTAATATCAAAATTAATTGTCCCAGGAAAAGCAAACTCAAGAGGGAAGGAAACACCCTTATGCTGCAAATGATTTAAACATTAATGAGTAGACGTTCATTAACAGTGATGATTGTCAGCACTTAAAACAGAATAAAATATCAATGTCTTCTTTTAAAGACACTCATAAAGCAAATTCTACAGCAATCAGGGTTGCATGAAAGTACTTAAAAATGAATAACAATCAAATCAAGCAATGACTTTGGGGTTGCTTTTTTCTTTTTTGACTGGTCCTTTTTGTGCCCTGTAATCCAGTATCACTGACAGCAGCTGGCTCTGAATGCAGACAAAAGATTCCTTATGAATAGTGAGTTGACTAAGTCTTCTGATAAATCAATTTAGGGAATACATTTGTACATGAAAATTTAGCTGACATATAACAGAAGGCACTGGAGTAGCATAACTTTAATTTCCTGAGCACAAAAATAAAGCAAAGCTGCTAGTCTTTATGTTTTTGAAATTATGATAATTACTTAGGATCTGTAAAGATTAAATGAATGAAGTATTGAATCTGTGGTTCTTGAGTCATCAGTCAGCATTCCCAAGTGTGCCACTGAACAAGACCAGGGTATGAACTAAAGCACTACAAGAGTGAAACATTTAATCAGAAAATCCATGTTTAAAAGACACTGATCAGCTTGCACAGGCTGGCCTCTAGCTCCGAATTTGTAGCAGGTCTAATGCTCTATGAGTTTGCACATTATATCATTGATTGGAAATGTGACGCTCCAGGGCAGCCTTGTTTGCAGCGATCACGAGATGGTCAAATTCAAGGTCTTCAGGACAGTAAGAAGAGCGTGCAGCAAGCTCACTGCCCTGGACTTCGAGAGAGCAGACTTTGGCCTCTTCAGGAACCTGCTTAGTAAGGTTTCATGGGCTATAGCCCTAGAGGGCAGGGGGGCCCAAGACTGTTGGTTGATATTCAAGGATCACCTACCACAAGCTCAAAAGTGCTGCATCCCAACTAGAAGGAAGTGCATCAGAGGAGGGCCAGGATACCTCCTTGGATGGATAAGGAGCTGCTGAGGAAAATTCGAAGGAAAAAAGAGGCTTATAAAAGGTGGAAGCAAAGACAGGCAGCCTGGGAAGAATACAGGGATGTTCTCTGGGAAGCTAGGGACCAGGTTAGGAAAGCTAAGGCCCAGTTAGAATTAAACTTGGCTAAGGGTGTTAAAGATAAAAGGAAGGGATTCTATAGATACACTGCAAGTAAAAAACAGACTAGGGACTATGTAGGCCCCCTCCAGAAGCTATCAGGAGAGCTGGCTACCCTGGATTTGGAGAAAGCTGAGGTTCTGAATAACTTCTTTGCCTCAGTCTTCACTGGTAAATGCTCTGACCACATCACCTAAGTCTTGGAAGGCAGATGCAGGGACTGTGAGAATGAAGACCTTGGGCCCACTGTAGTAGAGGGTCTGGTTCGAGACCATCTTAAGAACTTGAATGTACACAAGTCCATGGGACCTGATGAAATCCATCCGTGGGTTCTGAAGGAGCTGGCAAATGAAGTTGCTAAGCCAACGTTCATCATATTTGAAAAATCGTGGCAGTTACGTGAAGTTCCTGATTACTGGAAAAATGGTAATAAAACCACCATTTTCAAGAAGGGGAAAATGGATGACCCGGGGAATCACAGACCAGTCAGTCTCACCTCCGTGCCTGGCAAAATCTTCGAGCAGATTCTCCTGGAAGGCATGCTAAGGCACATGAAAAACAACAAGGTGCTTGGTGACAGCCAGCATGGCTTCACTAAGGGAAATCCTGCCTGACCAATTTGGTAGACTTCTATGACGGGGCTACAGAACAGATGGACAGGGGTACAGCAGTTGATGTCATCTGCCTAGACTTGTGTAAAGTGTTTGACACTGTCCCACACAACATTCTTGTCTCTAAATTGGAGAGACATCAATTTGATGGATGGAACAGTCGGTGAATAAAGAACTGGCTGGATGGCCGCACACAAACTGTTGTGGTCAATGGTTCAGTGTTCAGCTGGAGAATAGTAACGAGTGGTGTCCCTCAAGGATCAGTGTTGGGACCGGTCTTGTTCAACGTCTTTGTCGCTGACGTGGACAGTGGAATTGAGTGCACCCTCAGCAAGTTTGCCGATGACACTAAGCTGTGTGGTTCGGTTGATACGCTGGAGGGAAGGAATGCCATCCAGAGGGACCTTGACATGCTTGTGAGGTGGGCTGATGCCAACCTCATGAAATTTAACTGTGCGAAGTGCAAGGTCCTACACCTGGGTCGGAGCAATCCCAGGCACAGCTACAGGTTGGGCAGAGATGAGATTCAGAGCAGCCCTGAGGAGAAGGACTTGGGGGTGCTGGTCGATGAGAAAATGAACATGAGCCAGCAGTGTGCGCTCACAGGCCAGAAAGCCATCAAAAGCATCAAAAGGAGTGTGACCAGCAGGTCGAAGGAGGTGATCCTGCCCCTCTACTCTGCTCTCATGAGACCTCACTTAGAGTATTGTGTCCATTTCTGGTGTCCTCAACAGAAAAAGGACATGGAACTGTTGGAACAAGTCCAGAGGGGGGCCACGAGGATGATCAGGGGGCTGGAGCACCTCCCGTATGAAGACAGGCTGAGGAGGTTGGGGCTGTTCAGCCTGGAGAAGAGAAGGCTGCGTGGAGACCTTGTAGCAGCCTTCCAGTATTTGAAGGGGGCCTATAGGGATGCTGTGGAGGGACTCTTCATTAGGGACTGTAGTGATAAGACAGGGGGTACCGGGTTCAAACTTAAACAGGGGAAGTTTAGATTGGATATAAGAAATAAGTACTTTACTGTAAGGGTGGTGAGGTGCCAGAATGCGTTGTCCAAGAAATTTGTGAATGCTCCATCCCTGACAGTGTTCAAGGCCAGGTTGGACAGAGCCTTGGGTGATATGGTTTAGTGTAAGGTATCCATGCCCATGGCAGGGGGGTTGTAACTGGATGATCTTAAGGTCCTTTCCAACCCTAACTATTCTATGATTCTGTCATTCATATTTTCTGAATCCTTTGACATTATTATCCTCATTTTTCTAAAGTTGCAGAATGGGGCTTAGCTATTATAAGCTCACCTCAAGGCTAATTAGAACTGCCATCCTGAAAGACCTGTTTAATTACTACCAAAAGCTACTAAACCTTTGTAAGTTCCTTGGTGCATGATTTTAAAAAACATTTTGTTTCCTGCTACTGAATGTGGACTGCAGCATCTCAGTTTCCACAGCACTGAGTACTGGTAATGAAGGCTGATAAGAATCTATGAATACTACACCCATCTCTCTGCAATGGCTCAACCCCGTTAGCACTTCACAGTGAGCCTACTGGTGTGAGTTCAGCCTGACATGCAATGAAATTCACTGTTTCTTTAAAGTGAGGCTGGTTGTTGTCAAAACATTGTCATGCAGGATGTGGGTGACCTGTGTTGTATATCCTGTGGTTGAGAGGCTGCAGGCTCACTTGTGCCAGCTTTCCAAGGAAACACAGATCGTGCAAGGGGCCACATGTTACTGTGGGCATTCCTCACACTACCTGAAGAAGTTGTTCAGGACCACTGTGTTGCCAGTTCTGCTTCAAGAGCTGTTTATACATTTCATCCAGTAACAGCTTAATGCAGAATGTATAAACAAGCCTTCACAAATGGATTCAAATGCAGAGCTTCTGCATTCTAAACCATCACAAATCTAATGGATTAAATTGCCACTGTACATATATTTTTGTTTAGAAATATTATATATACATATATAACATATATATGTATATACATATTGCACATATATATGTATATATGTATGCAATACATATATATGTGTATATATATGTATAAATATAGATACATATATTTGTATGTATGTATGTACACACATATGTCCTCCTACAGAAGAGGTCCCAACTATAGTTTTCAACTAGATGCAAATGCCTCTGGATAGCCTAGAGTCCTGTATCTAAGCCCTGGAGGTAGGTGACCTCTCAGGCACACTTACATCCTTGCTTACTTGGTGATGCCTCCTTAGTAGTCAAAGCAGAAAAAGCAATCCTTTGTCTGCATGCACCTGTGTACAGTTTTGTTTCCTGATGCCTTTATAAATACTAGGAAAAGCATTAAAGATGCTCAGAACTTCCGAGAGGTATTCAGAGACAAGTCACTTCTGACTAATGTATAGAAAGAATTGCAAAATATTTGTGATATGAATCAAGAGTTAAAATCTAAATTGACCTTGCTGTCATATAGGAAAAAAAAAAACCCAAGTTATTGTGTTTATAGAAATCACATTTTAATAAAAGGAAAATAAAAAATAAGAGAAACACATCTATATACTCATCTTTATGTTTTGTACATCTGTTTGAGTATTGTTTTTAAATTAGAAAGATGTTGGTTTACATCAGATTGCTGACTTTTGAGAAGAGCATCACATATTCTGATGGTATCATCAGTGAAGAAGCAGTGCATCTGCAATAATAATTGACCTTTTCTGTTTTCTGCATTTCAGAGAGCTGAAGATACATTGCTCTTTCATTGCTGAAAACGCCTTTGCTGATTTTGCTAAGTCAAATCAACACAAGCAAAAAACCCCATGTCAGTTAGTGCATCAAGAGGAAACAATTTCATTTATGTGTCATCCTTGTAATAGACAAAAGACCAAAAGCTGTCAAAAAAGGCAAAGGAATTCAGTGCTTTGGCTTGTAGCATTTTTGTTGCTCTCATCCTGCCAACTGCTTAAGTGTGTAGCTAATTTTTAGTGTGGGAGCGGTTCTACTGATTCATGTTTTTTCAAATTCATTTTTTAAAAAGCATGTTATTAAGCATGTGTAATATTGGATTAAAATTTAAAATTTTGCTTTCACATCTGTTATGAACATATTATTCTGGACATCTGTACGCACGCGTGATATTTTGAACCAAGCCTTTAATTTACAAAAGTCAACCTGGCCCAGCTATTGACTTTGATTGAATGGTACTGTCTCACGCTAGCTTTGATCAAACTATTTCATTTAGAGCACAGTCAAATTTGGGTGGATTTGGTTGGCAGATCCTTGTGGGTAAAAGCAGAAAACAGTGTGGAAACGATTTCCTTGTCAGACAGTATTTTTGGAGACAACCTGCAGAGTTCAGCAGAACAGAAACAGCAGCAGTAAAACTGAAATGCAAGTAATCTATTTTCCTCTCTGTTTTGACTAAACCAAAGCAAAATAAAAGGAAAAATAGAAAGATTTTAACTAAAAGAGGTTCTCTTGACTAATATTTGTCTGACAATGAAAGAAGGTGTACTTGCTTTAAAAGAATATGTACTGCCACAGAGGTGCTATCAAACCTGTGTACTCATAAATATTAAAATATTTAATTTATGAGGCATCTATGTAAACCTGCTTCATAAATTGTAAGACACCTATAGAGAGAGTAGAAGGAGAAGGAAAATGCTTCAAGATGAGACATGTCTCAACAAACATTATGGTTATTAAGTGACAACAAGATGACAGGAAATGGCCTAGATATTTCAGAGGTATGGCATCTATCCAGAGAGTAAGACAGTAAGACAGAGGCAATTACGAAAGTAGAACTAAAGTAGAAGTGAAATTTGCTTAACTTCCATCTCCCAAAGAAAATGTTGGTATTTCTGGGCCATTGTTTTACAGTCATTCTTCCTATTTTTTCCCTTTTTTTTTTTTTAACTGAAAAAGAAACATCTTACATCAAAATAGGTGGATATTTCTTTTTCATGTTCAAAAGGAGTGAATAATTAATTGTTGTGGTTGTTCTTAGTGCAGTGCAGTTTCTAGCATTGTGCATCATGGAACAACACAGTATTCCCAAAAATATATAGTAGTCAAAATACAGGACAGGTATTTAATGGAACAGACAGTATGAGGGTTCATGTTTAAGATAAGAAGGATCACTGTTTTAAAAATAGATATGGAGGACAGAGTGGACAAAGAAAGGAACTCAATTTAGGGACAAAACCAGTAGAACCAACAGATTGAGAAGAGACAGATCAATAAAGAAATGGGGAAAGATTGCACAAAAAGGAGATCAGAAAACTGAGGTAAGAATTACTGTAATTAATGGCTAGGGAAAGGAGGCATGGCCAGCAGCTCCATTACATTGTATGCTACAAAGAAGTTTCCTTTACTCAGTTTGGTAACCTAAAGTTTTCAGCCATAATTTCTTCTTTCACAGAAAAGTCTTACTGACAGAAGCATCTCAGAGAATGACAAAGAGCACAAACCACTTGAGTCCCCCAGCAACCTCTTTGCTTGTAGTCTTTCTTGAATCTCTCTTCAGTTTATTAAGCTAATTCTGACTCAAAGGTGACTCACAGTATGACAATGAAGGAATCCTGAGTAATGAGGCTATGCAAGTAAATCCAACAGATAGCCTTTCCTTTCCTCATTCACCAGCAGGTGGAAGGAGAGAGCTCCAGATTTCCTGGTGCAGTGGATCCCAGGCAGCCCATAGCATTTCCTACAATGTTCAGGATAGATAAGTCCTAAGTGAGGTGTGTGGCAGCATCTTTCCAGGTATGACATCCGCTGGCACTGCCACTGATGATGGTAATGCTCAGACAAAAATGCTTGGGATGCTCTGCTCTAAGAAGGAAGGCAACTGAGCTTTTGAAAGAATGCCCGAACATATGGCAAAATGTTTTGACATTGTAACAGGTAGAAAAGGGGAGCTTTGAGAGTTACTAAACCATGAGGAAATAAATCAACTCTAGCAAGATAATGATTATTCATGAAAGATTTGGTCTATAAATACAGCGGGAGAAAAAAGAAGAAAAACGAACAGAGACATTAGAGGAGAAAATGAAAAGGCATTCCATTTTGGAAAGGCTATGCCCAAAATGACACCTGAAGTCACCAAGAAAAAATGTATCCAGTTGTTTTGACTTGGACAAATGGAGAAAAGAATGAGAGGAGTAGTTCTGGTGGGGTTAGTAGGTAAAACAGTGGGAGCAAATGAAGTTGTTAAAGAAAAGAGAAAGTGACAAGACCAGTGTCATAAATAACAAAGAAAATGAGTAATTTTATGATTTATTTAATTATTGTTGTTATTAATAATAGCACTTGGAGCTAAACACATTTTTGCTCTTGTTAGCATGGATAGGTTGTGAAAAAGCACGCAGTGGCCTGAGTGAGTGGTTGCAATAGGGTGGTAAAGCCTTTCCATGTTTTTGGCCAAATGCTGGTTGTGCCTTAGCTACACTCTAACAAGTGTATCCTGTCAAGATACCTGCATGGGCTTGTGAGGGAACGGGTGTACTAGTCCTGCTGTGTGGGGCTGCCCTATTGATGAGATGAAGATGTAGGAAAGTACCCAGCCCTGGCACTACTGTTAAAATACCCTTGTGGGTATGCTCAGACGATCCTTGGAGTGGAAGAACCATTTCCCTGCTGCTTGGCCTACAATGAAACCTCAGTGAAACATATGCTGCAAGGCCAGCAGCACAGGACAAAGTAGCTGGATTTTCACTTCACAGGCTTCTCTGTTCCTACCAGTCTTCAGTTGTGGTTATGTCACCAAAAACATCACCTGTTAGGAAAGAGTTTTCCTTCCTGGGCTTTACTCTGCTGCTGCCATGGGGAGGAGGAGAAGGGAGGCTAGAGAGAGCTAATATTGCCTTCTGCTGTTCTTATGGCTCTGCTAGCTCCTGGTGCACCACAGCAGTTTCTTATGCTGTGGAAACACCAGAAATGTGTTTTCTCAGCTCCAGACATCAGAGTAAAATAAGCCTACAGCCAGGTCCAGCTCAGCAGGGGATATCTCTGCTCTGCATCACTGCCTGGCAGCCCATGGCTGGTGTGAAGTTAGGCTCCCTGCATGGACTGAGAAGACTGAAAATTCTATACGTTGCAAGATAGCCATGTACTGGAAAGATTGGCAGCAGGGACAAGATGTTTGGGATGGTTTCTTGATAAAAAGCAACCTCTATAAACTAGAACAGAAATTGGATTTGCTGCAGGACAATGAGCTTACCTTTTCATATTAGTTCCTTTTGTCCTTTTATTTTCTAATGCAATGGTAAGTACTACATATACACAAGCATGCTTATTAATACAACATAAATCTCTTCCTTCATTTCTCTTCTCCCCTAAGCTCAAGCCCCTTTTTTCCTCCAAAATCTTGAGTATATATAAGGACCATTTTCCAGATTGTGAGAAACAGTGTAAGCCACTGACTTGATAGCACTTGCATGGATTTATGCTTGCTGAGGATTTGGCAGAAGAGTTGTTAACACATAATTCAGCTTCTTAATTGGAGGCAGACTAACATACCAGGAAGAAAACAAATAAGCGCACATTAAAATAGCCATGTAGAATGTTTCCCTTGCCCCTACAGTATTCTTGTTCTACAAGTCATGAAGAGATGTCTAGATTTCCTGACTATTTCATACCTTTCCTTGGCATCAAATGGGCAACTGATTAAAAGAATAATTATTTTAATAATTGATATAAGGAAGAAGTTATTTACTGTGAGGGTGGTGAGGCACTAGAACAGGTTGCACAAGGAATTTGTGAATGCTCCATCCCTCGCAGTGTTCAAGGCTAGGTTGAACAGAGTCTTGGGTGACATGATTTAGTGTGTGGTGTCCCTGCCCATGGCAGGAGGGTTGGAATTGGTGATCTTGAGGTCCTTTCCAACTCTAACCATTCTATATTCTGATCTTTTTATCCCTCATGGCTTGATTTATTAAGAAATCTTCTGCTGACTTTGGAGCAATTGTTAATTTCTTAAGTGATTTTTTTTTTATTTGGAAATAATTAAATTTTCAACATTATTATTAAATAATGTACTATCGATTTCATATCTACAACAGAACTGTTTCCTAAAATTCCATGCATCTTAGAGACAGTCAAGCTCCAGCTCTCACAAATCATATATAATTAATGAACTACTAAGGTAAGAAAGTATTTGCATTACTAGATAATTAAACTAGCATCAGAGAGAGAGATCAACAATCTAGCTGTATTTTATATCTAATGCTGGATACTTTATGCAGCTTTAAAAGCTTTGAAATTGCAATGGCAATTTCAGTTGCTTACAGCAGGTGGTAGTATGTGCTATTAAAATAAAATATTTACTTCCAAAAAGACTGCTGCTTAGTTAATAAGAACATGAATAGAAT
The DNA here is from genome assembly GCF_033783945.1 of Neopsephotus bourkii. Taxonomy (NCBI): domain Eukaryota; kingdom Metazoa; phylum Chordata; class Aves; order Psittaciformes; family Psittacidae; genus Neopsephotus; species Neopsephotus bourkii. The sequence continues at coordinate 10,751,687 of NW_026902234.1, forward strand.
GGGCAAGAAAATTACTGCTATAAATGTGTCGAAAGCCTGTAGATTAGAAACTTGAGTATGTATTACTTATTTTTAAAGCTTCCTGTTTCTATGCCATATGACCAAAGCACTAACATCTTCGAGGACAGTTACAGACAAGCCACAGACGTGTTACCCAAAATAAATAATCCTAACTCTTACAGAGTGGTTTTCAGCCATAAATCTCACAGCCTTTTAATCCCACAGCCTTTTATAAAAGACAGACATGAAGCACTTTAGAACAAGGTGTAAATGGAATTTAGGTAGGTAAAAACAAACTGGTGATTCCGATAATCCTCTTTCCATTGCTGCCTGAGACTGGGGTGAGCTGAATCTCAGGAGTCACAGACTGCTGAGGCCTGAGAGTGCTGTTTCTGCACATATGGAGCTGTGCCTTAACCTTCCCCAAAGCTGAAATTCAAAAATTACTGGGCCTATTAAATGTTCCTAGAGCAATATCCCTAAACCGTTGTGTGTGTGTGTGTGTGTGTGTACACATAATGCATACAGCCAACAAGATGAAAATACTTACAAAGGAAAACGCATGGATCCTGAGTAGAAAAGATACCTTTCTGTGTTGTTTGGGGATGGACTTACTGTATGTCTCCATTTTCACTTTACATATATTCTGCATCCAGAATATACCAACTTCAGACAGATTTGGGTTTTTCTCTCCCTACGCCTTAAGAAGGAAATCACCACAGGACTGCAAATTCCTGTCATGGGGACTATATATGAAAAACAGGGACCAAGATACCCATTTCATTGTCAGACTTAGTTTTGTATGGTTTTGCTCATGGGTGTCCAATGTGCCACTACTCTATATTCCATTAGGCAGGTGAATTCTGACAGCGTCTTCCATACTGGATTCTAGAGGTAAGATGAGGGGCAGTATGATTAAGGACTAATTAGAGTCAGCAAGATGTCTAGCAGCTTCCAGGTTGCGATTGATTCAGGGTGAAGCTAGCAGCAGATATGTAGGGTAAGTTTAGCCATAAAATTATAGTTACCATGGCATTTCAGATGCCTACAAGAGTCATTAAGCAATAAAGATAGTTGTTGAGCAGCTCAAAGACACAGCTGAAAAACTGAGTTGTTTTGTGAAATTTTGTAGGTTAGTTTTCGGTCTCTAAAGTCTTTTGCCTTCTCTTACTACCTTACCACCTACAAGAGTCATTAAGCAACAAAGATAGTTCTCAAGCAGCCCAAACACACAGCTGAAAACCTGAGTTGTTCTGTGAAATTCTGTGGGTTAGTTTTCAGTCTCTAAAGGCCTTTTGCCCTCTTTTACTACCTTAGTACAATATGTCTAAAGGTTGTTCCCTTTGTGATATTAGTTCAGCACAGCAGGGTCTTTAACTGAGCCACCTTCTTGGCGTCCACATAGTCATTGCAAATACACAAAGCAATCAGTTAATTCAAGAAAGTTTTCTTTGTGAGTTTTGGGTTTGTTTTTTTTTAGGAGAAACATCTAATTAAGATTTTTAGAATTCTCAAAATTATCTTTTGCTACTAGTTTTGTGCAAACATGGCAAAGGTAGGACTCATAGGGACTCTTGGTTGAGGTAGTGTCAGAGTACCAACCAGCAAGAGCTGCAGAGGCAGCCGAGTTGTGGGGGCACCTGAGAGCAAAGGTTCTTCATAAGCCATTAATTTTGTACAACTGAAACTTTCTTCCCCAGACAATGTGCTTCCATTGCAAGTGGAGAAGCATTTTTGTCTTCTTTGCCTTTGAAGGCTAACCTTTTAAACCAAACCAATACAAACCAAACCTCTGCAAACTGCAATCCCCAAAAGAGCAAGATTTCCCTTCACTGAATAAAATCTTAAGAGTCAGTGTCAGCTTAGGCTGAAGCTGGGCTGTTTCTCTGGCATCCTTTCATTTTATACTGACCTACAATAACCCCATCATTCCCATACTCCCTTGAGCAAAAGTTAACATTCATATAAAGCCATGTTGTGGTTTCTTGATTGCAAATACTCACTAGAAATTTAGCTGAAACACTCTTGGCTTGTGCATTACATAAAATTTCAGTCGTGGAGCACTGTCAGATAAAAGAAAGTATAATCAACTGTGAATTATCTGTAGGTTGTTTATCCAGTTGCTGATTAATCACTCCACTAATCCTTTCAAAGACAGTGAGCTAACTCAGTGCAGACCCAATTTCTGTAAGCTGGGCTTCTAAACTCAAGTGCAGTCCCCTATGAATCTGGATATATTTGCCCAGAAGTAGTCACTTCTGCACAGTTTGGATCTTGAGTCAGTAAATGTGTCATTTAAGAGCTCTTGAACTGCTGCATGCAAACCCATCCTAGATTTCCCCACACTCATTCCCATTACTGGCAGCTTGGGGAATAGTGACACAGAGCCCCAAAGTGATAATGCATAAAGCCAGCACATTTCCGGTATGGTCAGGGTGAATAAGAACACAGGTATCTGAGGAAAATTCTGAAGAAACACTTCTCAGCAGTAAGGTATGTCTCTACCAGTCTTGGTAAAAGGATTTTCCATTTCAGGAGCAGAATGAGGAAAATGGGTAGAGCCCAGCAGAGATGCACTGCTGTATTTGACCTAGTAAACCTGTGTGAATCCCGAAGCCTGATGCAAGGAAGCCACTGTGAGAGTAATTTCATTTCCAGTCAGTAATTCAGTGATTATTGTGAATTGAGTTATTTAATGTATAAAACAGTTACTTGGAAGCTTCTGTACAATGTTGCCTGGCATCGTTATGATCTGGGGAGGTTCACCTGCTTGCTTACACATCTGTCCTAATCCATTCCATTACCCTGTATGGAAAACCTGTATGGTTCTCAGATACATCATCTATTTGTCCAAATTCAGTGTGAGTTTCACCTACAGCAGGATGATAATAAGCCTTCGAAAGAGCTCTCAAGGCCACAAAGTCAAGGCTGCAAAGTGAAACTAGGAAAACTGATGCAAAAATATCACAATAAAGCTTATACTTCAGTTATTTGCCAGTTTTTGAAGCTTTAACTTCAAGGTGGATCACTTTTGTGAAAGACATGTCAGGGTCTGTCTGAAGGTACAGGTCTGAAAGAAACAGTAGACACCAAAGGACAAACTAGAGAGTCATATTTGTTCTTTTCAGTTTAAAAAGTCAACATGGTGATGCCAGCAATAGAGATAAAGCATGTGGTAAGTTCTGTGAGTCAGATCTATTGATTTACAGGACTGATGAATCTCAAGTTTAAGGTTTAAACTTCTGATTTGTATGTCTAGCTATTTATTATGAAGAAATAATTGTAAGGAAGGTGAAAGGCTTTCCAAGCTCTCCCTTCCTAGCCGAAACACTCTGGTATGACAAAGGCAGGTAGGCAGGCAGTAACAAGTGACTAATACCCTGCTGGATAATTACATCTGCCACAGGCTTATCTCTGAGTACCAAATGCCTTAAAATTAAAAGCAGGGAGTGTAAGACGAATACTAGAGATACTGAATTAGACAGAAAGGGGGGGGGGGGGGGGTGTAGCCTATAGAGAGTCAAAAAACTCTATGAGTTCAGATGGGTAATGAAGATTGTAATGCTGACAGAGACAGTATCTTTAGTGTGAAAACTGTCTGAGGGAAAATGTTCACAATCAGAATCTGTGAACATATTTTGGGCCCCTAAAACAAGGGTGGCAGTGGGCTGAAGGTAACTGAAGGTAAGGCTCTTTGCCATGACAAGCTAAGTCAAGGTGAAGTGCCTAGGCTTTCAAAACAGCGAGGTGAGAGAAAAAACTGCTTTCACATGTCTGAGCAAGGCACTTGTTCTTCACTGTGTAGAGAGTAAAGGATTTCTGTAAAAGGGTTCAGTATTTCTTATACAGAAACCTACATCCCTGATTCAGAACTTCACAGTAGGCATCTCCATTTCATAAAGCTGATTCTTTAAATATAAACAAAACTGAGAGGAAATCTCCTTTTTGGCACAATTTGTGTATTTGCACCATATAAATAAGCAGATAATTTGAGATACAGAATCTCCATAGCTCAACACCTATTGTCATTTTTTAAGTGTTTGAACCAGAAGACTGGGTGGTATTCCAGGAGGAGGGTCACTGTGCATCTCTCCTGCTGAAGGAAGACCATTTTACTGTGCTGAATGCTAAATTTCTGGCCTGTTTTTGTAACCATGGCTGTTCTCTCAAAATAGATACCCACTTTCAAAAGGGCATTCCTCACAGTAGGTATCAAGTGGGTGAAGATATAGCACTGTAGCCCAAGAAAAACATGCTGGGGGTGGGCCTCATCTCCAAAAGTTTTAGCACATTTTTCAATCTTTAGCCTTTTAACCATGAATAACAAATGCATCTTAGAAGAAATGCAATAACAGCTTCTCTTCATCTTGGAAAAAAAAAAAAAAGAAAAGAATGGAAGGGTACAGCAAATTCCCCACCTGCTCTTGTCAGTCTTTACTACCCCAGAAGATACGGTTAATAAGTGAAAAGTACAGCCTGTCCTGGAGACAACTGATTTAAACATGTTTCTAAATAAAAATACCCTGAAAAGTTCTAAAACTGAAGTAAGTAACTTGCTGATGTCTAAATATTATATTTTTTAAACAGAGGGATTTAATCTAGTGCCTTTGCTGACCAGTCACAGTAGTAAGATACATAGAAAAGCTTTGCCTTGACACAGGTACTCCCACTGCAGCTGTGTCTTACTAAACCAAACCTAAATCTTAAATTCTATTTGGGAATTGCTTTAACTTGCTCTCATGGGGTTCAATACTCAATATTCCACATGGGCATTAACAGGGTTGAGTTAAGAAGCCAGATTTCCATCTCAGCTGAACCTGTTTAGCATATTAAGAAGGCTTCCTTTGCTGGTGAGGTTTTAAACAACTGGTAAGGACAAGCAGACATACCTGGGGTTTCCTGACCACACTCACACATTTGGGTTTCCTGATAAGATGCTTGCTTTCCATGTTAAGACCTGTTTCATTAGGAAAAAAAAAAAAAAAAGAAGAAAAAACCAACAAAAAACCACCAAAACAACAACAAACAACAAAACAACAGTAACCCCCCCCCCCAAACATACCAAAACAACCACACTGGTGGTTTTCAGCCATGTTAAGGTAGGCACTATTTGGAAATTAATTCAAAGTGGTTAATGAACTGTGGCTGGGTGCAACCTGGCACAGAACACATTTGAACTGTAGTAAGTAGCTTTTCAGACAATAAGCACAGAAATATCCTAATTTAGGGAGGAATTTCAGCTATGCATTTGAACTGAGTGATCTTTCAGAGTCAGAAATTAATGTAGAATGAGGGCATACTTGAGTGACAGTAACTTGAGCTAACCTGTGTCTTGCAGGCTTTTCTCCTGTACCAGAGTAGCATACATACATGATTCCTGAGGAAATTGTGTTTGTGCGTGCTTACCTCCAATCCCTGTCTAAACCCCTGAAGATTCAGTACTGGAACAGTGTTGTCCATTCATGCAATTCACGTACAGAAAAGAGCAATGGTACTGTTCATCTGCTTTTGAAATATGGGCAGTTACGAAAGCCAAAAGGCAAGACAGGAACTGAAAAGAATAATATAGGGAGTGACCACAGCTGTTGTAAAGAAAGCTGAACTTAACACAAAGGGAATGGAGAGTGGCCTCTGTTTTGGACAAATGTCTGCATCAGCTGAGTGAATCAACTGGTTGTGTACATCACCTTCCCTGAGTTAATCAAAAGGGGTGAGTGCCTTCCTGAGCCAGCCAGACCAGCAGTGCCTGCACTTTGATTCAAACACATAAGAAACTAGTATAAAGAAACCTAGTTTTCACAAGGGTGTTCTATTCATGCTTGCATGGAATACTTTTCTTCCAGGTTCATATTGAAATTCTTTTAAGTTTTCATTTGTTGTTAAGCTTGTCAGTCTAAATTTTTTTTCCCCTCTCCCCAGCTTGCATGCAAAGTTTCTTGTATGTATACTATAGGGTGGGAAGTAAATTAGACCTTAATCATATCTAGTAAGACTGTATTCTTGCCAAGAAATAAACAAGATATATTGATCACAATTTAACTGTGCAGTTATACATACATTGAAATGTCTGCAGTTATTATTCTGTCAGCATTGTCCTACTGCAGTTGCAGAACTATCCATCACATAAAATTCAACACAAGAAGGCGAATTGAATCAGCCAATCTCTCAATCATTTCCAATCAAGTGAAGAATGTTCATAACATAATTTCAAAGATCTTGCTACCATTCCTGCCCTGGCAGAAATAATAATTCATCTTTCACCTTTAGGTACAATGACAATTGTGAAAAAAATTGTTTATAGGCTATCAAGGATGCTTGAAAGACTGATCTGGTTCTAAGCTTGTATGACAGTGAAGGAGACCGAGTGGTTGTCCTCATGCTATGTCCTAATATTTATGTAAGATTAGTCAGTAGTACTCAAGACATGTAAAGATGTAGAATTTAGCTAAACTTATACAGATGTATGCTGTTTTACTAGCTTAGTTTCAGAGATAGCTAAGGAATCATATTGGTTTAGTGTCATTGAAAGGACTACCTTATCTTAGTGGGGACCTTTGCAAGAATAATAGTTAATAATTTTCAACAAATTTTGAAGAATAGGAACCAGGAACACACACATTTACTACATGTTTCTGACCTTGTTTCCTTTCCTTTAAAGCAAAAGTTGTTTGTCAGCTTTATATAATAAGCTGCTTTCAAGATTAACATGTCCTTCAGGTGAACACTGAAGGTAAAAGAAATTATTCTTTCTGTTGAAAACTGGACATGATATGCACAATTGCTTACACAGCTGGGTAATTTTTCAATAAAACAACTAAGATCAATAGATATTAGATATAATATATAATAATACTAAATTCTAAATGGTAAGTAGAGGCAAATGCATGATTTTACAGGTTGAATAGGAAATGCAGATGACAACATTTGTCTGTATGGTTACATTCTGATTTTCCAAAACATCATGACACTGCACAAAGTTTATTGTGGCTGCAAGTTCTAGTGAACTGTAATTCACTTTCTATATTAATTTTGGTCTGAAGAGGTCTTTTCTGGTTGATCTTGTCAGTTTTGTTTAAAAAAGGCTTTTATGTCACAAAACTAATATTTTTCAAAATAAAAACTTTTTTTTCTGGAATGTTTTGTTTTTCACAAGGGAAAATCAAATTCAGAGGCAGAAATGCCATTACTACCCAGGAAATTAATGGTTGTGGAACACCTCTAGAGGTTGACAGGTAGTCCCAAGTCTCTGTTTCCTTTCCAAGCTATGGGCCAGTGGCTGTTTTGATGTCAGAGTCACTTTTTTTCTTGTTTTCTCCTTGTAGGAGCATCTTGAATTCTAGGATTTTTCTTGTCACAGAATGTGAAAGATCTTTTGCTAGGTGTGTCAAAATATATCACAAACTAGGAAAGCCATTTTCTGCTTTACTTTCTCTGATGATACAAACAGCAAGTAATTGCAATTCCCCTTGGCATGCAGGGCACCTTATGTGTAAGCCTGGGTTCTAGGATAAGTGACTCTGGTATAAATAAAAAATGCAATTGCTTACAAAGTGTTTACTGAAATTCATTGGCTTTTAAAGAGGTGCAATAAAGTCTTTATGGTCCAAATACCATGTCTCCGTTCACTCACATAGGCTGCAGATCTCTTACTCATATTGCTGCGGGCATATTGCCAAGAGATCTGCACCAGACACTTCTCACCAAAGGGTTATAAACTGATTTGTTTTTATTCTTGTAGGAAAGCAGTTCCTCACATTTGAAAAAAATATGTTCTTGTTATAGAGGGAAGCATGAAAGGCAACATTTTTGGTCTCCTTTTTCTATATCAAATCCTCTGAGGTGTTATAAGCAGAAAATGTATGTACTTCATCAGATACAGCTCTAGAAGGTGCCTTTCAACCTTCAGGCAGAAAGAGGAAATGAGTGGTTATTTACATGCTACTGTTTGGTTGAGGAACAAGATTTGGTCAACAGGCAGAACCTCTGAGGAACTGTAGTTTGCAAGAGATTACTGAGGAACCACATGAAATCAGTTCATTTCCTTTATGCCATATATGCATATGCTATCATAATTTTTTCTGACAACTAGCACTTTCTTCATATGGGGACTGTACTTCAGAAACTCTGTCTGAATAGAGAAAGCAATAATGGAGCCACCAGCCTGGCGGCTCTGCTCAGGGGTAAGGGAGATGAACCTTTGGGAAGAGCATAGTCATCGTTACTGCCTTACTTTTCTGTTTAGGTTTGATGTGAATTCCTGCCACATACCATCTTTCACCTATTATTTCTCTGAGGCTGAGTGCTGCTGCTAACAATAAAATTTTACAGGCTTACTTTAGCAGAATATTAATGAAAATCTTTGAAATCTTCACACATACACATGCAAGGCAGCAGCTGCTTTTGGTACTCTGAGAAAGATTTCAAACATTTGCTTACTGTCGAGCTTTATGCATATACGTGCATGTGAAAGGTCAGAGACGGTCCTTCTATCATTTGGGATGAGCACAGCTGAATTGAAATGTCACAGCAGTGGTACCTAGCAATTTAAAAGCTTTGGAGTGTTGCAAGCCTGTGGATTCTCCTGCCAAGCAAATAAAAATCAACTCTCTGACTGTACAAATTTACATGATTACAGATAATATACTTTGCATCATGCTTGCAGAGTTTCTGAGCACCAGTGGAGCACAGGCAGCTTTTGGAGTTGATTGGAATTGAGAAGCTTGCTGTGCAGCTCAGGAGCAGCGAAGCAGTCTGTTCATAGCAGACCATGGAAGGCATCAGTCAACCTGATGTGCAGCTGATAGATGTTAGCCCTTTTAGACCTTTCAGACATTACAAAATAACTCTGCAGAAGAAGTCAGGGTTATAATGGTGTAATGAAAGAGCAGGAAGGAAATTAATTTTAAATAATTAATTAAAGACAGTAAGAAGGGCTAACCTAAAAAGATGTCATAATCCCTTTGTCAAGAGGTATATCTGGTTGTTTCATCCTTTTCCTTGTCGAGAACTAATACTGTGTAAACAAAGTGCAGGAACTTCTTGACTCAGAAGCAGAGAGGACTGCTGGAATATTTATAGATGCTCCTTGTCTCAGGAAGCACTTTGCTGAAGAGTGTGATGACTGGTTCAAATGGGGATGGGGAGGGTGGAGGTGGACACCTTAACAATGAAAATGAGAAAGTGCCCATCAGAAAGTTAAAACCAAATGTATAAACACTCCACAAGATTAAGTGTGTTTTAATTTTGTGATTGTGTAAGGAAAATGAAATTAAACAGGTAAGAACAAGCACCTTGGATTCCATCTTTTCATCTAAGGTTCATCCTGAGAATGAAAAGAATTGAGGTTAATTTTTTTAGAGACTGGAGTGAGGGCAAACCATAAGGAAACTCATCTCCATGTGGAATTCCAATCTGTACTGCTGATTGTTTGTGTAGTCATTAGGCATTTTTCTCAAGCAGTCCTTTAGAAGACATGATAGGAATAAAGATCTGTGTAAGTTCTGTAAAAATTGTTTTGTAATGCGTGGAATTTAATAAAAAATGTGATAATGCTTATAAGATTTTAAATGAAGATATGGGTTTACAAGGCAGAAAAGCTTATCCATCTAATTTGCTATAGTTAAGATATTTTGTGGTTGTCTTATTAAATTCTACAAATAATTTCTTAAAGTTTGTATTTCTTCTTCTCTAGTGAAGGCCGATATTATTTGATTAGGTAAAAACAACTATTATTAAAAAATAGACTGTTGTTCACCAGCCCACTCTTAGCATACATTCTCCTTAACAAGTATAAAATTAGGTTGTATCTTTGTACATCATCCATTAAGTCGATGCTTCATGGCATCAGTGAATTTCAACCGGTTGTTTAATGCCCCATAGCTGTCCTGATTTCCGGCATAACTATCTTTTATATTTACATTTGAAAGCAGTATCTAGCTGAGAATAAGCGCAAAATAGCCATGAAAACTCAGAAGGGGTAGTCAGACTCTCACAGATCTAATATCCATTAATACATTGGTCCTCAACTGTTCCTCTCATTTCTTTGTGTAATTATTTAGGACAAGAACTAGTTCTTCCTCTTTCCTTCATAGTGAAGCTCTGATTTTATCCGAAGACATTGTGGTGATAATTTTGTTGTTTCTAGTAAATAAATAATGCGTTGGAAAAAGATAATTTCTATTCACGGTGATTGTTTTCAGAGGCAGAGGACATAATCTCCCAGCACATAGATCAAATGTCCTGCAAGGAAACAGGTATCAACCTATTCATCCACTCTGAGCAACCCTCTCAGGCAGAGAAAGACCATTTCAGAGCTCTCAGTCATTGCTAAAATCCCAGCATCCCGGCTTCTATTTTATCATTAGAACTCATCAAACCTTCAGAGAAGATGGGAAGGATTTTGAAGTTGCTAATTTCAGGAGTGAACGAAGCAAAGAAGCTTATAGATCATTTTGAAATACTGAATAAAGACAGCTAGCTGAAGAAAGTTGCGGATAAAAATGCGGACGCCCGACCTGGGTAGGGGTAATCCTAGGCACACCTACAGGTTGGGCAAAGAAGAGATTCAGAGCAGCCCTGTGGAGAAGGAATTGGAGGTGTTGGTTGATGAGAAAATGAACATGAGCTGGCTTCAGTGTGTGCTTGCAGCCCAGAAAGCCAACTGTATCCTGGGCTGCATCTAAAGGAGCGTGACCAGCAGGTCGAAGGAGGTGATCCTGCCCCTCTACTCTGCTCTTGTGAGACCTGACTTGACATATTGTGTACAGTTCTGGTGTCCTCAACATAAAAAGGACATGGATCTGTTGGAACAAGTCCAGAGGAGGGCCATGAGAATGATCAGGGGACTGGAGCACCTCCCATATGAAGACAGGGAGAGAAAGTTGGGGCTGTTCAGCCTGGAGAAGAGAAGGCTGTGTGGAGACCTCATAACAGCCTTCCAGTATCTGAAGGGGGGTTTATAGGGATACTGGGGAGGGACTCTTCATTAGGGACTGTAATGACAGGACAAGAGGTAATGGGTTAAAACTTAAACAGGGGGAGTTCAGATTGGATATAAGTAAGAAGTTCTTTCCTGTTGGGGTGGTGAGGCACTGGAATAGGTTGCCCAAGGAATTTGTGAATGCTCCATCCCTGACAGTGTTCAAGGCCAGGTTGGATGAGGCCTTGGGTGATATGATTTAGCACGAGGTGTCCCTGCCCAGGGCAGGGGGATTGGAACTAGAAGTTCTTAAGGTCATTTCCAACCTTAACTATTCTATGATTCTTTTAATAATAGTAATGAAACAACAGAAAAAAAGCCTTCTTAGTATGGCCCATTAGACACCAGAGGCACCTTGGAGGAAGGACTTGGAAAATCTAAGAAAAACCCCTCTTGCCTGGAGAACTCTGGCTTCAATATCTGCATTCCTGTGGCTGCATATAAGAGCAGATGGGGAAAAAAATGTGACAAAGATTTTGTGGGGTAGCCCACTAAACGCAGTAGTAATGTTTTACAGAGAGGGTGGGATGAAGTGCAACATGGCCCATCTCCGCCAGCTAGTCTGCTCTTGATGTGTTTGGTGCTGTTGATGGCATAAGTATCCTTGTTGCAGCTAATGCCTGTACAGACGAGAGAACAGAGGTAAAGCAAAGCATGACAGTATTTAGCCCATTATTGTTATATATATGCACCACAGCAGAAAGGTAAATGATGCTCTGGAACAGTTGGCCTACTCTTACAGGAAAGTGAGAAGTTTAGATTCTGTCAGGTTGAAAAGGAGCCATGTATGTACGAACTGTTAGATATGAATTTGTGCTCAAGTGTAAAGAAAGGAGAGCTAAGGGAAGAATTGCCCTGTAAATTTGGTAAGGAAAACCAAGAGGATTTTTGCTGCTCTGAGTCCTACTTTGAGAAGAGAAGGTATAACCTTAGCTTTGGATGTAATTTTTACATCTGCCATAGAACCCATAAACAAGACAACTGGTTGTCCTATTAATCATCAGAAAGCAGGAAGTTTCAGGGCTGCTGACGGGCAGTCAAGCACTTGCTGGGTAGTGTGGGGTAACTGAACCAGTGGGTGTTTTCTTCTCTCCTCCACTTTGAGTGTACTGTGACAGATGGCATTTAGAATTGATTGGCATATGTTATAGGGTCTCTGTCAATTTAAATTATATTTCATTTATCGTATAAAACACTGGTGAACTGTGTGACTGGGTGAATCCACTCACTGAGAAAGAAAGAAAACCCACTTTGAAAAAATCCCCAAATCTGCAAGCACAGAGTCTAAATGGGGGGGATGGAGGGAGAGGAGACTTATCTGAAGACAAGTGCACTACGGCTTGTGGATGAGTTGTGTAGCATTGTCATTTTGCAGACTTACCAGGTGACTGCATCAAGTCATTGAGATTGCTATCAAAGACAAATGGTCTATTTCTTATTCAGAAAGAAGTGGGTGTATATACAGAGCTGTTTCTTTGTGATCAAAATTTGTTGTATCCCTGAAATGAATTGGCTTAAATAAACCACTTATAAGGAAGAGGATTGGGTAGCATTCCCATCATCTATTTGTATTAAGTTTGAATTTTTCTGGGATGAATATTTTACATAACATTCTGCACTTCTATTTTATTGTCAGTTTGATTCATGTTCAAACAGGTACTGTAGATTTGCTCTTGCTGCTGGCTTATTGGAAAGAATTGCCCACTTGCCACCATTTTAAAAGTCAGGGAGAAAGAATCAGGATGAAGCCTTATTAGAGCTGGTAATTAGAAGCTGTGACAGTAGCACAAAGCTGCTTTACTCTGTTGGCTTCTAAACTCTGTCAAGGACTACACTTGAGAGAATAAAATGTAAGTGCTTGTCAGGGATATCAGTGAAGTTGCCCCATTCCTGCAGAGGTCTTGCAATGCAGAGCCAGAGCCGTCCCAGCAAGGCTCCTGGCAGCATCCCAGCCCTGCTGCTGCCATCCCTCCCCTGCTGTCAGTGCTGCAAGGCAGGTCATTGCCTTCCCTCCTCCTGCTCTCAGCTGCCAGCAGCAAAGGGACAGTGTTGGTCGGCCCAGTGCCAGTTGCCTAGTGTGATGGCATTGGATCAGCTCCTCACCTGACATAAGCCAGCCAGAAGGAAAGTAGACAATGTTCTGAAAGGTGAGAAGAAGCAAGAAGAAGGTGACAGCAGCCTGGCTAGGTGTCCAGGAAGGGGAGAGGAGAGAGAAAGGGGTAAACATAGGAGGGTCACCTTGAGGGAAAGCACCCACTTCTCACAGCACAGTGAGAGGTGATTATTTGTCTCTTGTGAAGACTGCACTTGGCCCAGAGAAAGGGAGAGGTTGGTTTTTAAAATATGTAATTTTCTGGTGATTAAACATTTCATGAAGGAAATACTGACACTTTAAAGTAGATTCCACATTCACAAGAAAACGAGTTATGTGGTTTTATCAGCTATATGCCGGTATGTTATATGCTATAACATCTTTGTTGCAAACATTCCTAAGGCCACGGAGATGATCCTGAGCTGAACTCTCTACTTGGCGCTTTCATCTTTTAGGATCTTCTTGACAGACAGACTGCCAGTTGTCAGAGTGTCTGTCAACTGTGAAAGCTAGCAGCATATGCTGAGACAAGCTGGGAAGGGCAGGGTAAGAGAGATGACTTCTCTGTTTATATAACAGGAGCTCAGCAGAGTATCTACAGCAAACCTTGGGAGGAGCAGGCGCATCTGAAGGTATGAAAACCAGACACTCAGAATTACTGCAGAGAAATTCATTTAATGCCCAAAGTAAATTGTCCTAATTAATCTCCAAAACTAAATAATGCTCTGTTTTCTTTCTGGTGATTCACTGTTATTATGTATATTGTTGTTTACTGCTATGATCACTTCGCCTATCACTTTGTCAGATCTCTCCTGTGCAGGTCATGTTATCAATGCTTAATGGGCATTACTGATCAGAATAGGATTTACCCTTTAAATATTTTCAGCCTTGTATATTAGAAAACAAGGTGAAGCTGCCTCAATGTTACTGAAGAGACCTGTAAATCTAATGAGCTACCTAATGTACTTTGGAACAGGAAATTTCTGTCTGAACCCTTGAAGTCTTTGTAGTCATTCCTGCACATCTCTCTTCAGCCCGCTGAACTCTTCAATGGATACTTTTATCTAAGTTGTCTTCCTAAAGGTGGGGAAGATCAAAAGAATTAAGACCTGTGGTCTGCTCTCCCCACCAAATGCCTTTGGTAAACAGGTCATCATCTCTGTCTCTTGCAATATCTGGAGGCAACCTGAGACATCTGCACTTGATGCAGAGCATTGCTAGTGCTGCTGCTAAGGACTTGAATATCTTGACATAATGAGTAAATGTGTGCCAGGTGTCTCCATTTGTGCATTCAGATTAGAAGAATAAGCTTTCCATGCAGTACTTGAAATACAGTACCAAAACGGTCTATCAGGCAGTGTGTACATTTTGGTGGCCAGATTATCATGGAGACTTTACAACACTGGTATGAAGCAATGCCTACTCAGGGTAGCAAAATTCCCACAAGAACAGGGAAAGCCTCCTTCCTTTCTCCCTTCCTGACCTAAAAGTTTAGTAAATATCGTAACTGTGTATCACCTGATAGTACATGACCAGGGAACAGTTGCAGATCCAGTGACACTGAAAGACATTTTGCAGCTATGCACTTGAGGAGGCATATCAAAGCATACTTAGCAGGAAGTTTTCAAATCTACTGCATTTGGGAATTTATCATGAGACAGCAGTGTCAAATTTTAATAAATGAAATTACTTAATGCATGTACAGTGCTTTAAATATACGAAATACTATTTAAATTATGGGAAGTCAATCAAGGTAAGGAATACAGGCTGAGCAACAAAGAAATAAATATTTTGTGTAATGATCCAGTGACTTCATGTACAATGAAATACTATGTATTTCTTCATCAATAGAGAGTCCACTATCACTTTTCGGGTTGGAATCTTCTCATTTTGCTGTTGTTACCTTTGACTGAAAACCAAGGCATTGGCTCTTTTTTAGATAGCATCATTTCTACTCTTATCAAAAGAAAAACGGTTTCTACTGCTTTCTCTTTTGTAATGCATATTTCACTTAAGGGAACTTTGGCACAATGATGTGACATTATGATAAAAGTTGGCTAAGCTTTGGGGTGACTTTTGTCTCAGTTATAATACTAATTTTTAATTAGTGAGTTTAGGAAAACACATATTTTGGGATTAAATTAGACTTGGAATAAGACAGTGAATGTGCTGTTAAAGACAACTGACAAATCTTAAGAACAAAGTGGATTAAAAAAATACTTTTTTTAAAATCAAAATTGTGACATGTTTGCACCTTCGGTTTAATTTTAATTTTTTAAGAAGTTTGAAAATACAATAAGCTGGTGAAAAATATGGAGAATGTGTAATTAAAGTTTTCAAAAAAATTGCACAAGTGAATTTGTGCTCTCTCATGGAAAAAAATATGTATTTTTTAATATATTTTTGAGCTTTCAAACACTTTCATAGAGAGACATAAGACGTGACACTAAAGAAAGGAGACATTAAGAGAAAGAGGCTGCATTGTGTGCAAGCTATAATATCTTTAATGTACTCTTGTAAGTCTGTAAATCTTTCAGCAACATGTTTGTATTGTGTTAATAGAAGTTTTTGTATCTAAATTAAAGGCGAAGACATCTCCTCTATATTGGGTTATGTAAGACTACAAGTAGAAGCATTTATTATCTTCATCAGTCCCAGCAACTGCTTGCAGAGGGTTGACTCTGGCTAGATGCCAGTTGCCCACCAAGCTGTTCTATCAATCCTCTCCTCAGCTGGACAGGGGAGGGGTCAAGATGAAGACAGGGAAAGGCTCGAGAGAGGCTTGTGGGTCAAGATAAGGACAGGGAGAGATCACTCACCAACTATGGTCAGAGGTAAACCAGACACAGCTCAGGGAAATTAATTTCATTTATTGCTAAGCAAATCATAATCAGAGAATCTTCCCAGTTTCCCATAACTCTTCCTGAGCAGCACAGGGAAACAGGGAATGGGGCTTCATGTCAGCTCATCAAATGTTGTGTCTGCTGCTCATTCCTCCTCAGGGGAGGACTTCCCACACTTTTGCTCATACATGGAGTCCAGTTCTTCAGGAACTTCTCCAACATGAATCCTTCCCACTAGCTTCAGCTCTTCATATACTCTTCCAGTGTGTGTCCCTTCCATGGGGTGCAGTCCTTCAGGAGCAGGCTGCTCCATCATGTGTCCCCTGTGGAATCACAAGTCCTGCAGTAAACCTCCTCCAGCTCAGGCTCCTCTTTCCATGGGGCCACAGGTCCTCCCAGGAGTCTGCTCCAGTGTGGGCTTCCTCCAGGGTCACAGTCTCCTTCAGGCATTCCCCTGCTCTAGTGTGGGGTCCTCCTCAGGTTGCAGGTGGAGATCTGCTCTACCATATACCTCCATGGGCTGCAGGGACATGGCCTGCCTCAACATGGGCTGCACCATGGGCTGCAGGGGAACCTCCGCTCTGGTGCCTGGAGCTCCTCCTCCTCAATTTCTCCATTAACCTTAGTGTCTGCAGAGTTGTTTGTATCACATATTCTCACTCTTCTCTCTAGCTGCAGGTGTACAGTTTCCCCCTACTCCCACCCATCTCTCTTATATATGTTATCCTAGAAGTGCTGCCATTATTGCTGATGGACTCATCCTCGGCCAGTGTCAGATCTCTCTTGGAGCCAGCTGGCATTGCCTCTACCAGACACAGGGGAAGCTTCTGTAGACCTCCCTACTACGAAAACCTTGCTGCGCAAACCCAGTACACTGCTGTTCTAATAGAAGAATATAAACACAGTGTCGTGATTTAAACCCAGCCAGAGAGCTTGTGCACTCACTCCCCCCATGCCCCCGGCTCTTGCCCTCCCTCTGCTCCTGGAGGGACAGAGAGGAGAATCAAAAAGAATGCAACTCCCACAGGTTGAAATAAGAACAGTTTAGTAACTAAGGTATAACACAAATCACTACTGCTACCACCAATAATGATAATGATAAAAGAAATAACAAGGGAAGAGAATACAACACCTCATCACCAACCGACCGATAACTCCCCCCCCCCAGCCCGACCAAGCACCGACCGATACCTCCTCCAACCCTGCAGTCCCTCTAGCCCTTCCGGGTAACTCCCAGTTACCTCCTGGGCATGACGTGCTGTGGTATGGAATACTTCTTTGGTCAGTTTGGGTCAGGTGTCCTGTCTCTGCTTCCTCCCAGCTTCCCCTCCTCCCTGGCAGAGCATGAGGCTCACCAAGTCCTTGGCCAAACCAAAACATTTTTATCAGCTCTGTTTCCAGCCCAAAAGTCAAAACACAGCACTGCACCAGCTACCAAGAAAGAGAAAAAATGACTGCTACTGCTAAACCCAGGACACACAGACATACGATGCAGGGGCTATATGGGCCACAACTGTGCTGGAGATGGTATTGAGACAGTAGAGAATATAACTGATAAAGCTGTCCCCAAAAGTCTAGTAGGTGCTGCTATGCTGTCACTTACACTGTAATTTACAGAAGCTCAGATCCTGGAGGGTGATCTAACGTTGGAAGCAGGGCTTCTGAAGAGAACAGACTGAGTTTGGCAGTGGAAAATACTCAGTTCTTGATCCGGAGCTTTGATGCTTACTCAAAGTTGAAAAAAGATGACTCTTTTCTCATTGGGTCCACCCTTTAAATCATATTCTGATAACAGAGCAGAAATCACCTCTTGCTTTTTAAGACATTAGTGCTGGAAAGACTTCTATTGCCACCTTTTAATAGTAGCCTAACAAGTAAATCACTTAGTCAGCAGTCTGCTCATTTGTTACCTTTGAAATCCTCTTTTGCTATAGCTTTACCATGCTGTCGGACTAGAAGGAAGGAGAGGCAAATTACTTTCTGCACATTTGGTTAACTAGCAGCCAATGCAGCCACTTCCTGCCCAGAGGGAGAGAAGCTCTGAAATCACTTTTTGTCAAGACTTGTATTGTGCTTTACATTGAAATATGTATTAAATACAAAGCATAAATAGTTCTTCACCCATGCTGAAGATGCTGGGACCAGAATCAGGCTTCTTATGTGATTTGAAGGATATTGGCAAAGTTGCCAAGTGAAGCCATTGTAATGCCTCTCTGCAGTACATCTGCTTCTGCTGTGCACAAAGCCATAGCCATTACTTTTTTTTTGTTTTAAATGAGCACCACAGCTATTCTTTTCAATATAGAGATATTGATGCTACCTCTGGGAGTGGCTGGGCAAGCACATTAAGAGAGTTGTATTGCTTGAAAAAGTGGTAACTTCTCTTAGGCTCATTCTGTAAAAGGAGGTGAAGACTACTGTAGGATTCTAAAGCGGAGCTTACCAGCAAAAATGTGACAGAAGCAGCAACATTTCCTTTCTGATTTTTCATATTAAAAGGCAGAAAACTGAAACCCAACAGAATGAGGGAGTTGTGAGTGTAGTGTACACTGCAACATCTGAACAGCATTAAAACCTGACGAATACTAAAAAATGTCAAGGTATTCTTTTAGCAAGTAACAATGCCTCATCCTTTCTAAAATGATATAGGTGTTGCATGTATCTTCTACCCTGTACATTCCATTGTATGTAGGTTTGGTGGAGAATGGAGAAGAAAACCAGCTTGTCTCTGTCCACCTCTTATGTTGGTGATGTCAGGAAGTAGTTTGAGTTATTGAACCAATTGCATCTTCTGGCTGAAAAAAAAAAAAAAACAGCTCCCCCAAAAGGTTGACTATACATTCAGGTGGCAGCTGCAATGAAAATCCATTATTACACATATCACCCAGGTTAGCAAGGTGTAGAGCAGAGCACCAGAGCTAGTGTTCAGCTAAGAATTGTATCCCCAGTATGGGGATGGCTCCAGTAATTGCATGCTGCTGAAATTCAGAAGACACAAATCCTCTTGTGTGCTGACCTAAAAGAGTCCTTTCCAAAGGAGTTGATGAGTAGGAAAGCTTCGAATGAAATGGCAGGAGAGAAAGTTCATCACCCAGAACTACAAGTAACCTGGTCCTCATGAAGAAAACCTGTTTAGCTAACAACAAATGTAGATGAGTAGGACATAAGAAGAAAGGCTCAAATTAATCAAGTTTGACTCTCAGTGAAATTACTTTTTACAATTCTTTTCCTAAGTGGCTGTTCACTCAGCCCCTTCCTAATTAGAACATTAAGATTAAATATAGTATAAATGTGACAGCAAGGGAAAAAAATGCAAGCATATAATATGCTAGAGCTTATGAAGTCTTCAAAAACTGAGATGGAGATCTGCTTAATGCTTTTGCAAGAAAGCAACTAAACTGGCTACAGACCTAGCAGAAAAAAACTGTACCCAGTACAGCCTCAGATGTTCATAACACAGTCATAGAAAACTTTTCTCTGTTACACTTGGAAAACAGATTGAAATGTGTCCAATTCAGACTTGCTACCTTTAATCCTGTATTTTATTACCAATTTTACCCCATCAAGCACAGTTAAGGTAGGGGGATCCACTACCAATAACTGCTGCATCAGGCTGGGTCATGCCAGGCAGTATTCTGTAAACGTAATTTGGAGCCCTGATTTATGACAAAGATCTGGTTCAGATTTATTCTGAAACGCTGACCCTTCCTTGACTTAATGCATACTGCAGATCACATCTGAAAAATATGCAACTGAGATTGGTCTGAAATTCAGAGGTCTTCTTTTCAAAAATTGGCTTTAGGTTAGTTAGTAATGCAGGTAAGTTAAATATCCTTGTTAAAGACTTGAATAAATGATTCAAGTAATTGACAGCATATTTGAATGTACATACTAGCTTCTACAGAATGAAAGAAGAGAGGGAAAAGGAGTATATAGCAATATTAATTATTAGTCAAGCAATGTTAATTAGGTGACTACATAATTAGATTTGGGACAACGAGGTTTCTTTTGCTGTATTTGTTAACATTTGCTTCCTTCAGACCCAAGTCTGTGTCAAGTAAGTGATCTCAGCTAACTCACTGTGTGTTTTTCAGAAAATCTGATAAAAAATGTTGTCATATTTTCCAGTGTAACATAGACAGGTATCCTCTGAGATACCTGTGTAAATACCATAATAAAATCTTCCTCAACCCATTGACTTTTTTTAGAAATGTTTCCCTAGAGGACAGCAGGGTAGCTGAAAGAACACGGGAATGCCTGAATAATTAATTTTATGTTTGATATAAAAGCATGAGGATGATTGTTTTCAATTTTGAATATATAGCAAAGTAAGATTTTGTCAATTATATTTAGAAACTACAAAGACTTTCCAGTGCATGAACAGTAATAACCAAATGAAGGTCTTGATTACTTCTTAACTGTTTTAATATGCTCCTGTTTACATGAAATTAGTTTTATTAGATAACTGCATAAAGATGTTCAGAAATGTCAACAAGGTAGCATTTCAGATTGCTGAAATTAGTTTGCATTATAAAGTTGATAACCTTTGTATGTCTTGTTTTTATTCTATCTTTATCTTTGTACTTCATCAGTTTATTTTCTCTTCTCTTTTGCACTCAGCTTCTATCTATAGTGTCTAAATCTAACTGTAGAGAAGAACAGGTGTTTCATTCAATGTTGATAGTAATATTGCTTTAATGATATTTTAAAGACCAAGGAAAAGCAGTAAGGAATGCAACAATTAGTTCACTTAGCTCCTCATGAGGACAGTATCTCTTTCTTGTTCTCATTTTGTCACCTATTCATCTCTACCTATATTAAGCCTTTTCATGCTGTTGTCATTTCCTGGACAGCTGGCAGCAACCATTTTTCTGGCATGCCTATTTTCTCCGTTGGGTTTTACTCCAAAATCAATGGATTTCTTCTCCTTGTAGAGCTTTACTTATGCTGTATTTTCTTGCTCCTGTCTAGGAGCCAGGAAGCATATTACTTTTTCATGACTCAGGGAAGAAGTGACTATTTTAGCATACTTCTTCAAAAGTAATTTTCCTTTTCAAACTATCCATTCTTTCTGGTGATTGGAAAAGTAAAAACTTTTCATCATGTTTGATGAGTATTTAAGTGAAATCTTCTGGGTTCTTTCCTGTTAGGGTGTTGGGGTATTGGAATAGGTTTCCCAGGGAGGCTGTGAATGCTCCATCCCTGGCAGTGTTCAAGGCCAGGTTGGACGAGGCCTTAGGTGATATGGTTTAGAGTGAGGTGTCCCTGCCCATGGCAGGGGGGTTGGAACTTGATGATCTTAAGGTCCTTTCCAACCCTAACTATTCTATGATTCTATGAACCAGCCCAGGGTGCGCACTGTTGATATAACAGGAACATCTAGGAAGGAGAGCTGAGAGTAGTCACTTGCATTCATCTGTGGTGATTAGTGCTCCCTTCTTGAACAAAGGACTGCTGGCAGAAAGAGAAAAGCTGGATATACTGCCAGTATTTAGAGCACACGCCCTGCAGGTCTGATGGCCTGGTAGGGAGTGTTAATGATT
The DNA here is from genome assembly GCF_033783945.1 of Neopsephotus bourkii. Classification (NCBI taxonomy): domain Eukaryota; kingdom Metazoa; phylum Chordata; class Aves; order Psittaciformes; family Psittacidae; genus Neopsephotus; species Neopsephotus bourkii. The sequence goes on from NW_026902234.1 coordinate 10,773,143, forward strand.
TTGGTCTTCTACCATTCAGTGAAATGTTCTAATTAACTATACACGTGAATCTTCCTTGTTTTAGGTAATATACAGTATATGGAAACCAATGCAGGCTGTTTCTTAAGACTTTTCTTAAATTAGAAACAGTCAACATTTTTAAAAAGTAGAAAAAATAATTAATTAACCATATAATGAAAATACCATTAAGTTTTGAAAACATGTGGTTTCTCAGTTTGTAATTCAGCTGATGACAAGCTAACTGGTGAAAAACATGAGAGATGAAACAGTATAACTTCAGAGTTAGAAGGGGCCAAACCAGTTAGGATTTGTTATCAGTGGGTGCTCCCTTCTGTCTCACCAGAACACCCTGGTTTTGACCTTGTCTTCTGTCCACACTAAATATATGCTAATTCTCACTTTAGCTCTATTATGAAGGCAGCCAACTGAAAATCAGATATGAGGTAGAGCAAACTTTGGTTCCTAATTGTAGCTACAGGATAGCATCAAACCATTGAGATTTCTAGCTTTTGTCTTTCACAAGTATCCACAATACCTGCTTACCTTACAGGTGATCACTACAGATAAATACCTCTGCTGAGCTCCAAAGCAGCTGTCTGATTCTTGTGCATAACTGTACAAAATGATAGGTTTGCAGAGGGAAGCAGCTTGTTTGTCCAGAAGAGAATGGGACCTTTGTCAGTACATGCTGGGACCATTCTTTCAGAGACAGCTTTGCAGCTGGAGAATTGCCTGGCAGCAGTATGCAGGCGTACATAAAAGACTGATGCTGGCTCAGGCAATTAAACCAGCAAACAGCACTTAATCTTAAACCAATATGCATCCAAATAAGCTGAGCTTCTGCACACAGCACAGTGCAGTTGACTTCTCTTTTGCAGAACTGCACAAGACATTTGGGTAGTAGACTGTCACAGCCCAGAGAGCACTAATGGGCATTTCACTCCCTGCCCAATGTTCCCAGGGTCCTCTGCTCTCCTCCTGCCCAGGGGTCCTGGAGCCCCATTTAAACTCAGCCTTAATTTCCTTCCTGATCTGCGTTGTAGGTGTTCCCTTCTTTAGTCCTATCTCCCAGATGGATGTCAAAGCTATCACATAGCTCCTTGCCTCTTGGAGGGAATAGACCCCTTAGTTCATATGTCTCTGTGCCCGTGAGAGATTTTGGACTTGCACTGCTGCTTTCTTTTCAGTCCTGTTCCTGTCCCAGTCTCCTTTTGCCCCTGATAGGACTGCCTGGACGGACCATGGACCTGGTTCATTGTTTGCCATGTGAGGGGCTGCTAATGTACCCTGTGACCACTGGTCCTACCTCCAGAAAAAGAAAGATGTGCATTGGAAAATGCTTGGGTTTGGTTTTTTGTGGTTGATTTTTCTTTCTTGCTGGCTTTGGTTTTGGTTTTTGTGTGTGTGTTGGTTTTTTGTTTTGTTTGTTTTGTTGTCATGGAAGAGGCTCTGATTCTCTGATCCAGCATTTGAAGGAGAAAGTGAACTCTTTGATCAACCTCTTTAAAGGGTCACTCAGTTGTCTGTCCAGTAGGTATGAATGTGGCAAACTCATAGAGCAGATTTGAACTTCCTACCCAATGTCCAAGGTGGAGCTGAGAATGCAACCCTATGTACTGTGTTGATTTTTTTTAAATCTATGCCTTTGTCAGCAGGTTGTTCATACCAGCCTGTTATTTGAGCAGAGGAAGCTAAGGAACTCTTTGACTTCAGAATCTAGAGAGCTGAAATCCCAAGCTCAGCCTTTTTGAGTTTGGATCACCTTCCTAGTGTGCTAGCCCAAGAGTCAAAGGACAAATCACTATCTAAGGTTCAAGTGCTGGCAGTCTTATTGGCAGCAACTAAATAAAAGAAAAGAAACATGGCTGTGCACAGAATGGAAATGGAGAAATGGAGAAAAAGAGAAAGGAAATTTCAGTGTCATATGTTATAGTGCATGAGGGAGGTGATGAATTGAAAGCAAGCTATGGAAAGCTAAATCACGCTACATTATTGGATACTGAGGGGCTGCTGGCTAGTTTCTACCGAAGTACACTATGAATGTGACCTGTCTCTCATCGAAGGTCCTCATACTTCAACAGAACAGTCAAAAGCCTTTCTTCTGATTGTGACCCATCAGCTACAGGGAGCCATTACCCTAGGGAGCACTTTTGCATGTGACGCCCTCCTGGTTAGTTAACTTGCTGTAGAAGTATTGACCTTGAAGTGTATGGATTTTAATACAATTATCAAAAATATGCATAGCCATTTGGTAAAGAAAAGTTGCGTTTGTTCAATCACAGGTATATAATGAAATGACTTTACATACCTATATAAAAATATAAAAATCTTAGTTTCAGGCAGTTCAGTGTTTGCAGGTATAGTAGTTAATTACCTAGTTACTCAGCTATAATTATAATATGTAAGATGAAAGGAAAATTACCGAAGACTTTGACTTTTCTGTGGCTTGATTTGTATTTCACATGTAAAGTAGACATATCCACCCAATTTAATATTGTAAAATATTTGTATTACAAGGATGTATTTCATTTCTAATGAAGTGTTAAAAAATTTCCTGTGTTGAAATAATATATGAATGTAACCAAAAGATTCATTCTAACCCTGGAAGATTTTAACCTCTAAATACTTGAATGTAGTATAATACATATTATAATATCATGAGTCTTAGGATAATTTCCTAGTAAATCTGTTCTATGTTCTTTGTAGTGGAATATACATGGTTTGACTAGTCAAAATACATGTGTTGGTGAGGTAGTCAAACAGGCATTTAGATTCAAACTATTATATTCAGTGCTCTCTCTTGCTCTGTGGGTGTTAGGGATCTGTGCTTATTGTGACAAGAAAGGCAGCAGGATGAAAGTCATAAATCTGTAGGAAATTGTCATTAGTGTCTCTAACAATTTGTCTTTATTAGCATTAGACAATATATTCAGAAAAAAGGAACTGCCGTCTAAATTCTATAAACTGAGTTCCTTGTAATGGTTCCAGTTTTCTGTAATAAAATCATGGACAGATTTTGGAAAAATAGAAATAGAGACAATGGCAGAAGTTCTGTTCCAGTAAGTCAGTTGGTATTTGCTATCAATTAATTTCACATTACCCATATAAGCTCATGTTTTTCTCACATAAAATTGCAAAACCTTCAACGTAGATTTTGTACACTTTAAGCGCTGCCTGCTAGATCTTTGCTACTGTGCAACAAAGGGTAAAAGATGCTTGAAACCAAGGATAACAAACAAGTAACAGAATGACCTGCTTAAGAAACTATATATTGTGGGGAATCTAAAATTTTAATTTTAATTGCTTTATTTTTTTTCTCTCACATTTTAGGGAAATAAGTATGCAAATCCTAAAAGGCGCTATTTCTATTTGCTAAGGACAGAGCTGACTGAAGAACTCACTTTTCAAGTGATGAAAATGTTTCAAAAATTTTATGCCTTATGAAAGGCTTCTATGCATAACAATTCAGTAGGATTACTAGGAGAAGTCAGGAATATTTTGTCCCCATTCTGGATTTAACTCTGAGGATTATAAGACTCTCCTGGAAATTTAGAAATGTGCGATTGTAACTTCCTTAGGTGCGAAGCAGTTTTAAAATTGTATTTCCTTTTTTATTTTCCTTGTCCAAGTGCTGTAAGCATTAGGCTGCTAAGCAAAAGACAAACCACCATCTGGGATGTTTTTTGGAACTGCTGCTTTACTGGAACTGTCCTTAAGAGATCTTTCATCCTGGATCACAATGCAGCTACTGAACCTAAATTTTGAGAGGAAGCGATTCAAGCAAAATACATACTTTTTGGTCTTTCATGTTGTGTCCTTGCTTTAAGTTTCAGTTAGTTGTTGGAAGTGCTGAGGGAATACTCAAGGACAAAAGTTGCAACATAGGAATTTTTTAATAGATATTGAGAGGTGGGGATGGGGAAAAATCACAACAGGGCAGTAAAACACTGAAAGAGGTTATTGAGAATGGCTATGGCATTTTCATCCTTGGGGATATTAAAAACTTGACAAGGCCCTGAGCAGCCTGATCTAAGCTGAACAATGGATTGGACCAGACAGATGATCTCCAGATGCCCCTTCCAAACTGATTTAATCTATGTCTCTATGACGCTGTAATCTGTCAGTTTCTAGATATAGGTCTGAAGAGTTCACATGGTAAAATATGCATGATGTAAGAAGTTAGATGCCTTGGCTCTTTTTAAAAATTCCTGTGTCTATTTAGAAGTATGCTTAGGCTTCTGAGTAGATTTAAGGCATATTTTCAACCCTTTTCCCATCAAACTGGTGTGTCATATTGCTGTTATCCTTCTTTTCTTGATATCCTTCTCTTCTCAAACCAGTTTTAAGTAGTAAATGCAGAGTAGCCAAACTAACGGGATCCTATCTGTGACTGTTACATGGAACAAACCATTGGGTTTCTTCACAGTTAAATACCCATATGATAAATGGCAGTTCATATCTGGATGCTTCTGGATATTCATCTTCAAGAAATTTATTAAATTCTTGTATACAGAAAAGGTAATATTTCTGATTTAACTGGGTAGGAGCCAGTGTTACATGTGATCTGGAAAAGGAATGGATACTGAAAAGTTACTTGACTGATGCTATTGTGTTCATCTATAAATGTAGAAAAATAAAAGAAGTTACTAATGTTGCTTTGTATACTAAGAACCTTCAGTCTCAGCCCCTGGATTGTCAGATTGCTGGTCAGAAATGTAATAAATAAAAAAAAAAAAAAAAAAAAGAAAAAGAAAGGGATTCTTAATTTTAATCCAGGCTGCCAGAGTTAACTTTTTTTTCCCTCATTTCTGGACTTCATTGGTTTTATTTGACTTCTGATAGGATTATTGTGAAGATTAAGAAATCATAGGGTATCTGAATATTAAAAATCCAGTTCCCTCAAAGGGTTTAGATCACAAGTCCTAGACCACCACACTTGTTTGCTCTTCCAGCAGATGGAGAATCCTGACTGTGATACGGAGATTAAATTGCTGCAGTACAATTTTAATTTTGGTGTCATTTCCTCATAAGTCATTCCTCATAAAACCCGCTTGCTAAATGAAATTAAGATCCACGGAGTGCTTTAAAGAAGGGTTCAGAGGGTTTAAAAATGACCCTTATTTCATAAATAAATTTGCTTGCTTTCCCTAGTTGTTGTGCAGGAGATAAGAATCTGATACCTCAACAAAATCTGAGCTTGGGGATGTTTCAAAGAGGGAGGCCTCTGAATCTAAAGGCTATGAATATGCAATTATTGTCATTACGCTGCAATATTTCCAAGCCCCTTGATAGAGAAAAGATGTACAATTCATCAGACCAGCTGTAACAGTATAAAGTATAGATGTGTATATCTTAGCCTAGTCACCCTTAGGTCCTCTTTACAGTCTGTGCAGAGAAACAGACACTTTTAGGTCACTGTTCTTCTTGTCTTAGAGCCAACATTTAAAATGGGAGAGATGTGATCCTGCCCCTTTATTCTGCTCTCGTGAGACCTCACCTGGAGTACTGTGTGCAGTTCTGGTGTCCTCAAAATAAAAAGGACATGGAACTGATGGAACAAGTCCAGAGGAGGGCCATGAGAATGATCAGGGGACTGGAGCACCTCCCATATGAAGATAGGGGGAGGAAGTTGGGGCTGTTCAGTCTGGAGAAGAGAAGGCTTTGTGGAGACCTCATAGCAGCCTTCCAGTGTCTGAAGGGAGCCTATAGTGATGCTGGGGATGCACTCTTCATTAGGGACTGTAGTGGTAGGTCAAGGCGTAATGGGTTAAAACTTATACAGGGGAAGTTTAGATTGAATATAAGGAGGAAATTCTTTCCTGTTAGGGTGGTGAGGCACTGGAATAGGTTGCCCAGGGAGGTTGTGAATGCTCCATCCCTGGCAGTGTTGAAGGCCAGGTTGGACGAGGCCTTGGGTGATATGGTTTAGAGCAAGGTGTCCCTGCCCATGGCAGGGGGGTTGGAACTTGATGATCTTAAGGTCCTTTCCAACTCTAACTATTCTATGATTCTATGATTCTATGTCTGTGTTGTTACCATCAAAAGTTAGGAGACACAAATAATACTGAAGCTGACAGCTCTCATTTAGAAAATATCTTGTTTAATCACACACCCCCAAAGCTACCCATAAGTAGAGAAATGTAAGGGCTACCCAGGAATAAGCTTTCCTTTTAGTACTCAGAATGTATTAATCAGCATTAAAAGACACCTAATTTGACATCCAATTTGCTCTGCAAAAGCTGTTTATTTCAGAAAATAGAGAAAGATAAAATATCTTTGTCGAGTCATTCTGATATGATCGAAATACATCCAACTGGTGCCATTGATCAATATTTTTCTGTTCAACTTTACTGATAATTAATTTACTTGGTTAGAACAGAAGCCAGGTGCTCGGCTGTAATAGAGCATGTAGACCACTTGATGGAGCCATTAGAAGTGAGGTAGCTGGTCTACCTCTTGCTGTGTGATGTCATGTAGTAGCATCTAAAACACATGTAAAATACGGCAATGCCCTTAAAGAGGGGGAACAAAGCCCCCATTGCCTCTTCTACAAACTTAGTTCCAGCTTCTACCAACTCCACTGGACCTTGTTACAGTGAACTGACTGGCCATACAGAAGTGTCAAGCGCACAGACATTTTCTAAACTTCCTGCAGACCAAGCACCACTCATACAGGTGTTCACATGTAATTAATATAAATAATGGTAAATAATGGTAAATAATTATACGAATGGACATTGGTGGGTGAAGCATTCTCTTGTTGCATGCACCACGATTCTGCATGTATATTATTTCTAACACGCTTGACAAAATCTTGACGGCAATATGCATCTGATTTACACAAGGGCATTTTTTAGTCCACTGAAATGGATATGGACTGAACCAAAACATCTGGAATAAGAGCTACATCTTATAAAAAGGATGTATCTTAAATGATTGCAAATGGAATTCAAAACACCTATTCACACAATATATTTTAAAACGAAACTACTTTGAGTAATATTTGCTGCAATATTTTTCTGGTTTGGAAAACATTCAATTGGAGGCAGACCAGATTTAATTTATGTTTGATTTACAGGTTTGTGTTTGGGGTATAATATGGATTTAAGTAGTCATATTACACTGAGACTCATAATGAATTACTGTGAATTACATGAGTGGATGAACAGCCTGACTTCTGTGTTACCGAAGAATCTGACCAAAACAAAACTGCTATTTCTTTATGGTTACAAAGAAATATTGTAAGGACTGTCATTTTTCTTTAGAGTGCAGATGTTTATATTGAAAAACAAATGCTGACCCCTAATGTTGGCTCATTCTGTAATAATTATCTCTTAGTACTGCACTATATTTTATAATCATCATAAAATCTTTACAATCATCATCAACTCACCATATTAATGCATACAATTTAATTGTTTCATAGTTTATGTACTATCACTTGACAATTTGTGCTGAAAGCAAAGATTCAGCCACTAATGGAAAGCAGGCAAAAAAATCCCCAAACAAAAACATGGACAAAATACTGCCTAAATTACAATATTCCATACTGAGAAAATGAACTTCAGTTTTTTTTGGAAAGGTTTTCTGATGCCTTATGATAAAGAGAAACATAATGAAAGTGTACATATGTGTAAAAGAATACATTAAGGGAAGGGACTTTGTGTAAATGCAGAAATCTCAGTGAAACAAATTGAAAGGACCAGTGCCATTATTGTCATGGTTTACCTTCTTTTCCATCCCTTCATCTGGTTTTTCTTGCCCTTTTTACTCACAATTCATAATCCTGCTCACAAGCATAGTATTATTGGAGATTATTAGACGAATATACTGTCTATTGAGTTATTTGCAAACCTTCTTGCCTTAACCTGATTTGTAAGTGCATATTTGCTTCAGAAGCAGCTCTGTATTCTTAACAACAAATATTCTGTGACATTCCATACATCCGAGATTGTTTACAGCTGTGATATTTATTATATTTAAAAAGCATGTGGACAAATCCCATTTTAAAAGTGTTTCATTGCTATTTGGTTTTACAACATCAGTATTTCTAATTATTCCATGGCTGCAAAATCAAAATGATGCATGGTAATATTAAGCAGTTATAGCAATTAAGGAAACATGATAGAATCACTTAGACTGGAAGATGAACTTTAAAGTTTAACATCATAATGGAGCAGATTAATTTTTAACCTCACAAATTTCTCAACCCTACACTTAAGTCAAGAACATACAAGAAGTAACACAGAAATAGCCATGAAAGTTATTTTAAAATATTCCATGCTGTCAATATAGCATTAATTTGTATGTTTCTGATGATTTTTAAAAAGCTTTTTAGAATATTTTTATTTTAATTTCCTGAGTTTATGATCATTTATTGCTGTTTCTGAAGCATAAGAAAATGTTTAGTTTACTTAGTTTCTTTTTCATTTGAAAAATATCTACTCTTTTCTATATGCTGATAGGATCAAAGTTACCAGGAAACTGTTTTAGTTTTGCTGGTTTTAGGTTCATTCAATGCACAAAACAATCACCCAAGAAATCCTGATGTGAGATGTTTTAACTCTAACGTGAAATCTGTTTGAAGAGAGCTGTGCTAGGAGCAAAGGACACTGATAGCACAAAAGATTTTCAGTATTCTGGGCACAGCAATAAAGCCATTTGAGCTAAATAAACAGATGTAGAAATTTGTTTACATTACAATCAAAGTTTTATTTGTATCAGATGACTCATAAGATGTGGTGCACTTGTTTGCATAGGAACAAGCAAAATGAACTTCCAGCCTGAAAGCTTTTCAAACTCTTTCACAGAAGTATTGGGATCTATTTGGGAGCTCATTAGAGCTCCAAAAGTGTCCCTAAACTTGTGCAGTGGAGCCTGTTTTGGATAAAGAATAATAAAGATTTTTAACAGCAAAAGTTTACCCTCCTTAGATGATTTCATAAAGATTTGTTCAGTGCTTACATAGCAGAGGGTATTGTTGAGTTGAAGATTTTTCTCTTTTTTTTTTTTTTTTTCTACCAGCAGTATGTTTTATGGGATACAAAAAAAATCCCTTTCCGCTGCTTTTGCTGACACTAGATCAAGAAATTATCCCTCTCACAGACATGAGGAACAGATTTTTCTGGGAACTTAGAACAATGTCAGAACTCCTCATAATGGGAATTCTGGCCAGTTGTAAACTGCCTGCTTTAAAAAGCCACTTTGTCCTTCAAAGATTTTAACTTTTCACCTCAGTTTGTTTAAGCTGCTTTTGCTGAGCAAACCTTGCTTCAACCCTTGTTCCAGAAGCTACTCTCTGTTGTCTTTCTTCACCATTATACCATCCTGTCAATGGCTCTCACTTTCACTGTTCCTTCTGCCTACCCTGAAGCCTCAGTTTTCCCGATTTTTGGAATACAGCACACATGACACAGTATATATTTGCTTTTCACAGATGCAAAACTGCAAGAACATTATATATTTATCCCAATAGTTTTATTCATTGCCTTTTATCCCAAGGTTCAGTTACGAATGCCATTCCAGAAAGAATCAGAGGTTCCAGTCTGTACAGCTGGCCCTCTTTTTGATGCCTTTCTGTTCCCTTGACTGTGTGAAACAACCATTTCTTTAACATAGTAATTGGAGAAAAGGAAGATATTTAACTTCTCTAACTCTTTTCTGGATATGAGCAGCTGTTTCCCTCTTCTGGTTCTACTTTTAAAATCAAATAAGTGAAGAACACCAGCAAATTGTTTTCAAAGATGTGATTTTCCTTTAAGTAAAAATCCTGATTAATGTTAGATTACATAAAACACACGCTTAGTTGGAGACATAGCAAGGTAAGATAAATAGTCAATAAAAGATTCCTTCTTAAAGCCGTGTACCACTACTGGTAGCAAACTGCATGTTTTGCTGAATCCTGAAAGACCTCTCAGACATGAAATATTCAAGACAATGAATGTTTGACTCTTTTTAGTCTAGTATAGTTCATCACTGTTCAATATAGTTTCAGATTAAATAAATGTCAACTCTTAATTTCTGGTGGGAATTAAGGGAACTTAAAAGGATACTGAAAGCAGCAAGCTGGGAGGAGAGCTGGGTTTCAAACTCAAAAAAGATAGATCAGTGAGCAACTCCAGGGGGAAAAAGTGTATTAATTGCTTCTTATTAGATTGACTTCCCCTAATGTATACAACTCTGTCACACTGAAGCGTAATGGGCATGTTAGCATTCTTGTCCAGTGCCTTTTTTTAAAAAGTAATGACTTCTCAGTCTTTTTCAGTTCCTGTTTTAGATTGAAAAAATAGTGCTTTGTGACAGCTTGGCAAACACGTAAATGATCTGGTCATTTGCCTGACCATATGGCATGATGGATTTAGTGTGATGTCCCTGCTCAATGAGAAGCTGGAGCAAATAAACTTCAATTGTACAATATTAGTTGCAATTTTACTAGTGTTTTGCAACACTATATTTGACCTCAAAGGAAGTACTTGAGAAACACACTAGTTTCTTAGGATAGTTCCTCTTGCCTTGCCAGTTACATTAAAACTTCTAGCATACTCTCCTAAAAACAGATACTCAGAATTTGTATGTAAGTACCTAGAATTATTGATCAGCACTTTTATTTACTTATCCCAAAGTAATGTATGCCTAAAGTTACAATTTAGTGATTCTTCTAAGCAAAGCAATCAAATATTCTTTCTTTATTCCAACACTTTCAATTTCATTGCAGCAAAATTGGTATCATTATTTTATTAAAATCCAAAGACAAAACTGGTATTGACTGTAATGAGAGAATTTGACAGGGAAAAATGGACTTAAGGGTAGTTTAAAGTATATGCATATCATAAAACTGAGTGCAAAGAACTAGAACTTTAATGAAAACTGATTTTAAAAAGTTCATTACAAGAGTCAGTCTTAAGGAAGACATTAGTAAAAATAAGTACTGTGCTGTGAATGCAAGTCTCTTTAGTATTCAGCCAACCCTTTCAAAACATGGTCATTTACTGCAATTAATTACATTTTCAGATAATTTTCTGTAAACTACTAACATGAGGCAAAGTGTGTAGTATGCAATTGTTAATTTCTCTATGATTTAACAGAGACAATTTGTAAAACTAGCAATGCACACTATTTATTTTTTTTTTTATTAGAAGGGGACTATTGTATTAGAGAACCAATACCTTGCACTCTGATATCAAGGAAATGAAATGCATCCTTTGAAATAACTAAGCTGTAGGTTTCAGAATACAGCACAAATGATCCCTGAAACAGAGATTAATCAGATGCTGCTGATTGTCTCGTTTCAAGATGTTAATACATGCTTTAGAATATGAAGGACTTTTCTACTACTGTCTCTTTGTAATAGTTTGGAAAAAGAATTGGTGTACACCCATTAATTTTGAACTCTCCCCAGCTTCTTGATCTACGAAATCTCTCAGCTCAGCTTCTGATCACAATTACAAAGCTGTAATAATTATGGGATTTTCTCAGATTTCACAGATTTATGGTGGCTGACTAGGACTGAACCAAATATCTATCAGTTCTTGAGTCAATAGTTAATTGTTAATAGCTAATAGTCTACTGACTGCTGATTCACAAGGTAGAATTATGCATTAAAATACAGAACAAACATAAAACCTTTTTATTTGAAGTTAGTAGGAAGAAATGAAAAGAGTGGACACTTATTAGCAATGAAATAAAAAGGTGTGTGATGCATGAAGAATAAGGAAAGAACTAAAAAAGTAAGACATTATAAGACATGAGAGGAAAAGGTACTGTTTTTTTAGGAATTAATATTAGAAATGTACCTTGAAGCCCAGCCAAAAGAAAAAAGAAATCACTTCAAAGGAAAGGAAATCTCAATGGAAAGTTTATTTTAAACTCTTTTTAACTTTTAGGAATTATCTTCCATGCTCTGTGCAGAGCCTCTCTATCTCAGTATGCTTGGAATTGCTAGGAAGCACCTAGCCTTATGCCGGTGGCAAGGTTTAGTGAACAAATGCTTAAAATCTTTGTGCATTAAGATTGTGTCATTGTATGCAAGTACTGTATTTGGGCAAAGAGGTAGAAACTGGGGAATTCAAACTGGAGACTGACAGCTGAAATGACTCCAGTTTTTAAGATAGGGCATATGGAGGAGAGTTTTCACATTTCAGGCAGATTTGTGTACTCCAAAGCAAGGTTAGAATATGTATCTGGTCAGTGAACAAAAGCCCAAGATGTTTTGGGAATTCAGAAGGTGCAGTCCCTTATAGCAACCTTCTCAATGGCCATGAAGGAGCAAAGAAAATAAAGTAGTCACATGGGGAAAAACTTGTTGTAATATAGAAGAAAGCCAAAGTGTTAAGCATATGCATTCAGAAGATGCAAAAACATGTACTATGAAATCCAGAAAATTTGCAGTTTGCATTACAAGACAATGCAGACATGCAGAAAGAGTTTGAAACAGCTGAGAGCATCAAACGAGGGCAATTACCTCGGATACATATGCAATATTCTGAATAAACACAAGAAAGCAACAGTGTTAAAAGGGCAGAAGATGTTTAAAGCTTTTGAAAGAGTCGTGAGAGGAAAATTAATACAAAGAAGAGGGAGTTGAAGAGGAAGAAGAAGGGTTGCATTCTGAAGGGCAGAAGTAATAATGCAGATTTTGAGGGGATGGTTTTTCTTCTGTTTCAGATCTTTCATAATAATACCTATAGGCATTGTAGGGAAACATGAAAAAAGGTGCCTCAGATTGTGTTATACGACATGTAAAATGTCAGCTCAGTTTGTACTGTGTGCAGTGTTTATATGCTCATCTGAATTCTGATGGGCTATTAACAGTGCTGAGGTACTAGCCCTACATAATGAGCAATGACCAGCTTTTGAAGAGTCTCTAGCTGCCTAGAAGCTTGGACATCACATTATGGTGTTTTCATTAATGTCATATACCACATGTTTATGTAGCTGCTTTGGAACAAAAAACTCTAAACAAACAAACCAACCAAACACTGAAAGGGTTTCTGAAAAGAAAAACTGTTTGGTTTGGGTTTTGTTTTTTTAAGAAACTGAATTGTCTATTTGCCACTGAAAATGATTATACACTTTAAGTATAAAGAATCAAACACAGATATTAAAGAGGATTAGGAAACAGAAGAAGCAAAAAATTTAAGCTCTTAAGAGTGTAATACTACAAGACATTACTGATAAATCTCTGAATATATCAGTATGGTATTTTTGCTGACATTTTAGATGTGTCTCAAGAAAATAATACCTCTAGTCATTGTTCAGATACACTAAGGTAAAACTAACAAGGGCCTGTCAAAGACCTGAGGCTCTAATTCTAAATAATTACTCTAATTATATGTATTCATATACATTTTTAAAGACAAATGACATACAATTTTTTTTTAATATATTAAGGTGACATAGTATTTAATGAGTTCTGTGAATACTGAGTATACACTTGTGTTATGCTCATCTAACAGCTGAAGAAAGCCAGTGCTATGATAGCTGAAAGTTTGAACTTCATGTAGAGTGAACTGAGTGGAAATGTTTGCACTTAGACTGGTGAGAATCACTTATACCTGGGAAGTCTTGTTTCTAACAACAAAGTGGAGAAAAGGAGGAAAATTCCTTTCTTCAAAATTCACATCAAATAAATAAATTTATTTCCCGTTGTTCAAGATCAGGGATATTTTGAGTGTAGCCAACTGGAGAAATCACTTCAATATAGGACTACCATAGGAAGAGTGCAATCAGTGAATAGAGTACAGTGGAGATGACCCAGAGAAAGAATCAAAAAGAGTTGAAGAGACTACAAACCCCAGGACCGTCCCTGAAATTTTGGGAAGGGTTTCCTATTGTGGTCTAACACTGTACTGGTGATTCATAACTTAGTAAGGATCATATTTATATATGCTCATGCACAAAATTCTGATGTAATAGCCATCAACTTTCCCTGATTTCTGGAATTAAGAAAAACTAAGAAAAAAAAAAAAAAAAGGAAAGGAAGGGAAAGGGGAAAAAGAGAAATGCTCATGCAGTGGTTACGCTTTTGTTAATTTGGCTGCTACCTGTAAATACAATGTTAGCTGTGTAGTAGTAAATTCCTTTTTTTTTTTTTCTTTTTTTTTCCTTCTGGCTTTAAAAAAGAAGAAAATGAAAAAAACAGAAAGGTCAATACAGGAAGAGCTACAATAAGTTCTCAATGCAAAAGGGTCATGCAAAAGACCTAAACAAAAAACTATAAAGGGCTATATATATTACAAAATGAAATTAAGCCACTGTGACATAAAGGAGAGGCAAGTGAAGACAGAGTGAACAGGAAGATTGCACCAGAGGTTAAGATAAATTATAAGAAATGTTTCAAGTAAATAGAGAACAAAAGGTCAGCAAGGGAGACGACAGGATCTCTAACAGATAAGAATAATTTATTGACATAAGGTTAGGCAGTGCTGGGAAGAAAGAGATGAAACCTTATTGCAGTATTCACTGAGAAGGCCAGGGAGAAGAAGCTGACAGAGATAATAGACATGCTTCCACCTATCTTCTGCTGGGAAAGAAGAAAGACGTATAGAAATCAGGATTTCTTCAGAACAGGTCACCAAATTACAGCTGCCACCTCCCTGGGCCCTATCTCTCCAGCTTTTGTATAAGGGTCTTCTTTGCATCTCATGCCATGTGTTAAACTCTCCCAATGTTTTTCTTATCTCTCCATTTGCACAAGTGAGCTCTAACACGCACTGAAAATTTGCCAGAGAAGAACAAATCCCTTTAATTTGTAACTGCAGTAGCTTTCCCCATCTACCTGCATCTTACTTCTGCAGTGCAGAAGAGTGATTGCTTCCACAAATTACAATCTGTCTTCATAGTAGTCATGGTCTGCTTTCAATGAATTTGTCAGACCACATTAAAAGAGTGTTTCAAGAAAGATGCCACACAGAAAAAAAAGTTAAAAACTGTCAAAAGTTTACAGACTAGATGAGGTCCATGCTGTTATTCAGAGGAAAGATTGAAAAATAAGCCATTAAGCCAATGATGATATCAAATATATTTCAGTATACGTATAAGGAGTTATTTATGATGGTTTTCAATTTTGAAAGGTGTAGAGAAAATGTCTGCATTTCTTTGCTTCTTATAGTATGAGAAGATCAGAATTTTGACTATTTGCTGAATTCTTACTGTAACCTGCTCAAGCCATAGAAATGCCACTGAAATAGGTGCAATATAATTGCATTAAATATCTCTTCGTCACTGAGGATTCCTGGAAATATTGTACTCTATTGTCAAAAAAGGTGATAAACTAACAGGTTATAACATCAGACGAATTCAATACCAGGTCAATAAAACTCTGAGCAGAATGTTAACATTCTAATATAAATAAGCATGGTAGGCCTATTTCATGACTAAAAATCAGACAGAAAACAGATTATTTTAAATGCATTTTAATAATGTATTCAGCATGTCAAGAAGTCATTTGCCTTTTTTTTTTCTCTTTCTGGTAAACATGAGATTGCATTTCCCCCCCTATTTTTATTAAGGGAACTTTTTCTATAATGTTTGAGCTTCTTGTGGTTTAACCCCAGCTGGCAACTAAACACTACACCACAGCTCACTTTCTCTCCCCTGCAGTGGGATGGAAGAGAAAACTAGATGAGTAAAAGTGAGAAAACTCATGGGTTGAGAGGCAATTTAATAGGTAAAGCAAAAGCCATGCATGCAAGCAACACAAAACAGGGAATTCGTTCACCACTTCCCATCAGCTGACAGGGGTTTAGCCCTTTCCAGGATAGCAGGGCTTCATCACACATAACGGTGACTTGGGAAGACAAACACCATCACTTTAAATGTGTCCCCCTTCCTTCTTAGAATCATAGAATAGTTAGGGTTGGAAAGGACCTTAAGATCATCTAGTTCCAAGCCCCGCTGCCCTGGGCAGGGACACCTCGCGCTAAATCATATCACCCAAGGCCTCGTCCAACCTGGCCTTGAACACTGCCAGGGATGGAGCTTTCACAACCTCCCTGGGCAACCTATTCCAGTGCCTCACCACCCTAACAGGAAAGAATTTGTTCCTTATATCCAATCTAAACTTCCCCTGTTTAAGGTTTAACCCATTACCCATTGTCCTATCACTACAGTCCCTAATGAAGAGTCCATCCCCAGCATCCCTATATGCCCCCTTCAGATACTGGAAGACTGCTATGAGGTCTCCATGCAGCCTTCTCTTCTCCAGGCTGAACAGCCCCAACTTTCTCCCCCTATCTTCATATGGGAGGTGCTCCAGTCCCCTGATCATCCTCGTGGCCCTCCTCTGAACTTGTTCCAACAGACCCATGTCCTTTTTATTTTGAGGACAGCAGAACTGCACACAATACTCCAAGTGAGGTCTCACGAGAGCAGAGTAGAGGGGCAGGATCACCTCTTTCGACCTGCTGGTCACACTCCTTTTAATGCAGCCCAGGTTACGGTTGGCTTTCTGGGCTGCAAGTGCACACTGCCGGCTCATGTTCATTTTCTCATCTCTTCCCCTAGCTGTATATGCTGAGCATGATGTCACATGGCACGGAATATCCCTGGGGTCAGTTGGGGTCAGCAGTCCCTGCTGCATCCCTTCCCAACCACTTGTGCACCCCCACCCTGCTCACTGATGGAGTGAGGGGCAGAAAAGGCCTTGACTCTGCGCAAGCACTGCTCAGCAGTAACTAAAACATCCCTGTGTTACCAGTACTGTTTCCAGCACAAGTCCAAAACATAGCCTCATATTAGCTACTAGGAAGAAAATTAACTTTACAAGTCACCAACTTTATAAGTTAACACTAGTAATTTAGTTTTCAGTAAATAATGAAAAATAGTTGTTGAAAAGAATGGAGGATACACTAAGTTATTCAACTATCTCAAAGCTATGGCATACTTAATTTTTCAGTGTACACATTTATTTTCCATTTTTTTTCTGTTCAGTTCTGACTTAACTTCTATAAGCTGTTCCTCCTGTTCTTACTTAATTATTGTGGCGCCAGTATTTGCTATGCCATCTAGGCTATTAGATCTCAGAACTATTTTATTTGTCCTCTTGGTAAATTTTATCTTCACTGTGAAGGAACTCTTGGGCTCTATGCTGTCTTCTGAACTTTTCTGTTGGCTATTGTACAGGATTCCTAAAAAAACTATTACAGTAACACAGAAACTGAAATGCAATACTGGTGCAACTGGCAAAAGCTAGGGTATGTTAAAACCCCAATCTCACTATATTTTAAATTATAAAACATGTATAAGTGATCACAGATACTGATTTAGCCTTGCAAGCAACCGTTAGTGTGTTCAAAGTGATTATGTTTCTAGATTTAGGACACTGAAAAATTTTGTGTGCATGTTAACTTGAGTCAGTGTTCAGTATTTTGAAAAGCAAAATAATCTCAGAGTGGTCACTTCCAGAAATTAAAATAAAAAACTTCAGAGAGATTCAGAAAAAAAAAAGAATAAATCTGTTTTAATATTTTCCAATTTATACTTAAGATATTATTTGTGGATATCATGGAAGAAGTGACTGCTGGGTGTGACTTCATACAAAAGCTTGTCTTCCACAAGTTGCTGTTTGTCTTCTGTGGGCTGGTTAATCATGCTGCCCTTCTGCTTTGGGGAATGACAGAAGAGATGCAGCCTGCAGAAGGAGGGTTTTAGTGGGTCCTGTAGTGAATGCCAGTCAAAACCAGTCAATCTGTCTCAAAATTGAGTACTTTAACCTGAGATCTACCACCACCCCTCATCTCCTTAAGAAACATGAAATAACAGTTTTTTCTCTCCTGTATTGGTTGTCAGCTGAAGTGCTTGCTCTGGTTTTAAGCACCCCATTTCCAGAAAGCTGTGGGCTAAAAGAAAGCTCAGTAGAAAGAAGCAGGATTAATCTGATTTTTAACATAAATTAAAAATAAGCACCTGGACTTTTCAGTCTTGAGATGAGAAAATATGGATGCAAAGCCACAGCGAGGGGAAGCAGAAGAGCAGTTTGTTTAAACACTGGGCTCAGAGTTAAGCCACAGAAGAGCTGTGTCACCTATAACCGTCTTATAAAGGAGCCAAGGTCTCAGAATCCTGCATACTTGGAAACCAGTGGAGTATGGAGGACATGGGTGTTAGAGACAGGATGGATACTGCTAAGGATAGCAGAGGTGGGAGCAAGAACTTCACTGGAGCAGCAGTGGATCACAGGCAAAATCTCTAACAAAAGTATTCTAACATCCTGTGCTGTTTGTAGAAAAATTTTTTACACATTGAAAGGAAATTAGTTGCTCTCCACATTCACCAGGGATAAGATAAAAAATGAGTTAAAATTGCCAGAAAGGTATGTTCTGACTCAGCATAGACAGATAGCATTATTTATGTGTAGACTAGCAGATGTTCTGCTAGACAGTAACAAATGCTTCGTAAGCAATAGAATGTACCGTTTAGGAGGGACCATGGAATTTCCTTCCAAGAAGATGTTTTTAAAGAATAATTCAGAGAAAACTCTGTTTTGAATAATGTAGAATTAGTAACTGATGTTGCTTTGGGACAGGGAGAGAGATTTAATGGCTTATTTTAGTGAAAGTATGTATTCTATTGTGCATACCCTCGGAATCATTCTATTGCTGCAAGGTAAGTGGGGAGAATTGATCCACCATTCTTTCAAAGTATTCTTCATTAAACATATCCCTGTATATTCAAGTAATTACAAGCTTTTTGTTTTGCTACTTCCATATTGTTCAAATTTTTAAATAGGGATAAGGAATGCTATGCACAGCAAATCACTTATGGTGAGTATTTAAGAAAAAGAAAGGTTCATATTGATTCCAGTGGTAAGCACCATCAACTCTTGTTATTGAGTGGAAGCAGTGATGATGTAATATCAATCCATAATGCAGCAATCACCCACAAAAATATTGCTTGATTACTTACCCTACACATTTTAAAGCAGGGAATTTATATGGATAGGCCTACACATAAATTATCATCTATATTTTTTTTTCAATAATACAT
Source organism: Neopsephotus bourkii (assembly GCF_033783945.1). NCBI lineage: Eukaryota > Metazoa > Chordata > Aves > Psittaciformes > Psittacidae > Neopsephotus > Neopsephotus bourkii. The sequence continues at coordinate 10,792,127 of NW_026902234.1, forward strand.
GTACACTTATCTTATAAGCCAAGTTGTAACATATTGTTTATGTGTGATTTCATAGCCCATTTCTTTCTGCATGCTTAGCTTGAAAGCACAACCACCAGTTACTCGCACAAATCAACTGCATGGTCAGATACAACATCACTGTTGCAGTTATTCATTAGGCATTCATAGTCCATGTACTCCTGAAGTAAATTTGAGGTACTGCTGCACAAATTGCACATCTGTTTCCGTTAATAGTCTATCAAAAATCCATACATATGTTTAACTAAAAGCAGTGGACCTGGATGCTATAGAACTGTTTTGGCTAAACTAACTCTCAGAAGGGGATCAGAGTGTGGCTGTGGTTAAAAGATTTACCGTTATCCAGTTTCTTCCATCTACTTACTGTGAATAGGCACTCTGCCTCCTTCAGGATGTAGGTAATGATCTCAGTGCACTTGGCTGCCTGAATCTCCCTTCCAGCTGTACCTCTGCACATCAGGCAGCTGCCTGGCCCCGGTTCTGGGGTCATAAGCTAGGCCTCTAATTTATAAAAATAAAAATCATACTAAAGATAAAACAAGATGAGTCAGAAGCCTAAAATATTAGAAAAGAATAGAAGACAATATAGTAAATGAGGTTTCCAATTTGGACTGAGCAATACAAGCATGAAATTTCTACATAGTTGTAGACCTTGAAGTACCATGTTTCACACGTCAGTTAGCAATTTTCTTGCTATTATTCAGTAATGATATTACACCTCTTAATTCTGTTCTTTCCCTTTAAAGATTGCAAGCACTGCCCATATATGAGCAAACAAATGTTCAGCCATGCTAGCATTTGTGAAAATGACTATATTCATATTTCACAGATGGGTAAATAAGAAAAATCAAACTACTTTTAGGATTAACCATGCATTTTGTAGCAGAATTGCAAAGGGAATTTCGTTTGCGGGTTTTTTCAGTCTTTTAGCCTTGCACTATATTTTCTGGTAAATGCTTTGGCATACTGAGTGAAAAATGTTGTCATCATAGGAATGGATAGAAATTTCCAAGGAACAGGTTGTTTATGTCATTGTTACATAAGGGTAAATAATTACAGAAGGTGAGCAGCTTTACAGAGTTACAGTCTCACCCTTCTTGGGTTTTCTTTGGTTTACACCATCATTTCTCCTCACACGTTACTAGACCTAAAAGACCAGTTGAAATACATAGAGTAAAAAGGTGAATTTGCAGAATGAAAACTCTAATTTTCTGTATTGCTGTGCTCTGCCGAATATTTATCCTGAAGAAGGAAAAAATAAAATGCAAACCAGTAAAGAGCCTTCCCAGTCTGGGCAAATCACATACAGTGGAAATGCTGTTTCTTGGAGATGTAATCTCAGATGCCAATATTCATAAATGGAGAAATCCCAGAGCAAAATTTTTACTCAGCATTTCCTTGGATGGAGAGCTTACTGCTTCTGCATGTTCCTCTCCAGAAAATGGAAAGCTTCTGCATTACCCAACCAAACTCCATGAGTTTGAATGGGGATTTCACTACTGCTGTCACCATATTGTAACACCACAACCACTGAAAAGTGTCTGTCCAGAAGCTATGGGCAAACTGAGCTCATGGGATGACCCTGACTGTGCATGGCATGGTTGTTCATTTCTTTACTGTGTATATCACTATCCTACAGACAAAGTTGTCTGTAGTTATCAATGTACTCATTTTCACTGCTATTTACTATATGTATTCAGAAGGCATTAGCTATTGTGACAGTTATATCTCTATTACTGATAATAACAAATTATGTAAGTGGATATTTGACTCCTTGGATGCCAATAAACATCAGGCCTTGCACAAGAAACAAAATATTCTGGCTGAAATATGTTTGCTTATACTGCTACCTTTTTTTTACTTGAGTGTAGACTTCATGAAAATTCCGCCCAAAATTGTCCCCCTACTCATTCCCCATCAGTGTTAGAAGACACACATAAGCAGTAGTACATACATTGCCAGTTGTGTCTGAAGTGTCCATTTACAGTATGTGTATGGCAGTATTTTAACACTGGCTGCACAAGAGAGAGTTCTTACTCAACTGTCAAAATAAGTAGAAAGCAAACACCAATTTGATTTGGCAGGGGAGTAACACAGAATCTGTGTGATGGGAGACCTGTTTTTGAACTAGAACTACTATCTTCAATTATATTTTTACTTTCAAAATTAAATCAGATATGAAAGTTACATTGGTGTAGCTTTTAAATTTTCAATCAGAAAACCCTGAAATTGATGGATTTTTTTCATGTATTTATGTCTCATGTTTTGTGACTTTGTATCTGATCATGTTCCTTTCATGAGAAATTTATAAATTACATGTTGATGGCAGGTATGTAACCATGTTTGAAGGGTCATGTTTTAGCTTATTTTTTTTACGAAAAGCATTAATGAACTCTTCCACCTTCCCTGTTTCCTAAAACACACAGCATCTTACCTTTGAGCTAGTTGATTTTGTATCAATTAGCATGTAAATCAGCCATCAGGCTCAAAAATTGCTGTGGAGAAAGGAGGATTTGCAGAAGAGCATGTCTTCAAGCAAATTGTCCACAAATATCTCATTTCCACAGCTTAAATTTAAAACACAAACTAAAATTAGCGTCTTTATATTTATTGTAGAGACAGGTATTTGGGAGAAATGTTGATTTTTTTTTTGTTTACTACACACTCCTGCCAGGGCACAACTGCTATTGACAGCAATGTAGAAGCAGAAATAAGGGTACACTGAATTAGATGTTAAATCAATACTGAATAGACCAATGAAGAAGTCAGAAGCAGGTGTCTGCTACAACATAGATCCTCAAAATTACACAGGGTTTTAAATTCCTATGAAACTGAAGGGAATTTCTGAAGACTGTACATATCCCTTGAATCAGGATCTGAATCCCTGTGGTTTTCTTCCCATCTATCCAGTCATACATTCACTGAACTGAATTCAGGACAGTTTACTAGCAGCAACCATGTATTCGAGTCTTTGCATACATGGATCTTATTCTCAATTTTATTATTTTTTTTTTCTAAAATTACAATCAATGCTTTCTTTTGTAATGACCTTTTGTAAAATCTCATGAGTCACCGTCATTCAGACCTCTACCAAAAAGTGATGGCTGCAGCTGGTCAGTCTCCATTACCTGGCAACTCATGGTCTGAATGTAATAAAAAGGGATAGCTTTCTCAAGCATTTCTGCAGGATTTGTGTCTCCTTTGTGTCACACTTCCTGAAACAGTTGATTTATATTTGAAGACTGTTTACAGGCTAAGGGCACAGAAATAATCTATTTTGCAGCTGATCTCTTCCTGTTACATTTGTAAATATATCGCTCAATATTTAAATTACCAAACTACACTTCTTCTTGTGGACATAGTTGATATACCACTGCTATTTACACAGAACAAGATTTACTTTGGTCTACCTTATATCTGGCAACATAGACTATCTTTAGATGCAATACCTATCAGAAGTACAATCATGATAAAGTGAAAGGAGCCTCTAAATTGACATTTTTGAGTATCACAATGAAATCCAACATCTAGGATTGAGTCCCTAAGCTCCTTCTGCAATGCTTGAAGAGAGCTGCATGCCTGAGAAAACATTTACAAGCTGCTGAGTGAGAATGTTCCTGGAAACAAGGCAAAGAGGAAATGTTAAGCCTGGGGTATTTCTGAAATTTCATCTTCTCTGGAAATGAGATAATGGAGGCAAGGCTGTAGATAGATTTCTGTCTTCCCTGGGGCTTGAAACCTGAAGGTATGCAGCTAGAGATATTAATTTAGAGAAGAAATTGGAGTTGCTTCTTTCTTTTAAAATGCAGTTACTGATGTTTACAGCTTTTGAACAGCAAATGGGAGACCTAGATTTAATATATCCTCTGACCTTGATTTAACATATCCTCAGCCTTATAAGTATTCCAAGTTGTATCTTCTGGCACTAAATGCTCTGCAAGGCTTGGGCTGTTGCCAGTGTTCTTAAAGTATTTTAACCAGGCAGCACAGAATAAAAGTCTAGCAGGCTAAGAAAGAAGACTAGAAGAGGGGAAGTGAAAAGAACCTAAATATCAAGTTGTCTTACAAGTGATCTTGTCTGTGTGCCAGTGGAACAGGGAGTCTTGGGAATCACAGGCCAGGATTCCCCAGATCCAGTTGAGGATTAGAGGGGTGTCAGTTTCACCTGACAGGGTGGAAAGTGCCACTGAACAATTAAGGGACTGTCCTGTGAGTAGCTGTTTTGATGTGAATGCCTAATTAAAAAATAATATTGTGGCAAATTTTGTCATATAGAGAGCCAGATGCTCAAAGAAAAATCATAGGTAATGCCTATTTAATTTAGATAACTATTGAATGTTAGACTTCCATGCTTGTTCTCTTCTGGTTGTTTTGGTGGTTTTTTTATTGTATCTGGCCTTCATTCTGTTCAAGTATCTAGTTGTCAGGTATTTTAAAGTAGGGGTAAAAATATAACCTTAATTTGGGATCATGGTCTTTTTCCTAATTTTCAATATTAAAAAAAATTATATTGGCTAAAATAATTGGATACTTGAGAGAACTTGTCAAATAGATGTGATTGATTTCTTCTCCATATTTCACATTCTTTTTCTTGGCAATTTTTATATGAGGGTGTTTTCACTTATAAACCAACATATTCTACAATTTAAAGAATGGTATCATTGTGCTGCAATTTCTCCTTGGTGCTAGGAGAGAGCTTAACTTTTCAACAATGTTTATACCACTCTTTTTGGTATTCTGAACTTGCATCTTCTTTCCTCTGTTTTTTTTTTTTTTTTCTTCCTTCAACACAGAGCAACTGAACACCCCATTCAAATCCTCTAGTTTGATAATAACTCTGTTTGATTTTTCTCTTTATCTATTTATTTATTTTCAGTACATATTCTGGAAACTTACGAAATGGATTTAGGGAATTTGTGATTTCTTAACTGCTTATCTTTATTTTAGGAATGATTTGGTAAGTTGACAAATGAGTCTGTGTGCTCTCCTTTGAAAAGCAGGGGAAAATCGTGAGGTAGATTGGACTTATATTAATTAGAGCAGGAAGAATGTGAAACTTAGAAGATTTTGTTTTCAAATTTGCTTAAGTATCAAGAGATGCAGACAGGCACCATACTGCAATTGAGATCTCAATGTCACTTACTTAAGCTGGTTAGATGATTGTTGTATGATTGTTTACCTTCAGAGGTGCATAAAGAGCCTGCAGCTTTTCCCGTTATATGGACATGTGAAGATGTTCCTGTTAAATCAGTATGCTTATGGGTAGCATCATCTATTCGCATGCATGCAGTGTTACACTATGACAGGCAGTGTCTTAGGACCTTTCTTGCTGAAAGTTGTAAGGAAATCTTTAACTCAGATTAGTTTTGATGATGGACTCTGCTACTCCAGAGATTTCATAAGTGGTCTGTTTCAGTGGAATACACAAAAAGCATTTGGAAAGAGGACTGAGACCTTTGCAGCTTGATAGTTGACATAGTCCATTAGTGACATTTGAGAGAGACATTAACGATTGTCTCTTACCATCCCCACTTCTGTTCCAGATTCTGGATTTGCTACCATGTAGTGCATTGTAAGAGAGGACTTACATAATTCTTTTTAAGATGAGAGAAACCTGGGGTATTGAAATGTAACATGCTGAGAGGAAATGATGAAATCTGTGTACCTCATGCAGCATTAAACAATATGTGATGTTCTGAAAGCACAGCTGGATTTATCTTTTGTGATGTGATAGCAAATATGGAGGAAAAGTGCTACAAAAATCACCGAAACCACTTGAAATATACCTGCCTCTGGAAATACATGGAAGATCTCAGGTAATGCTTTCTGGAACTAGAAGTCAGAATAAAAAGGTGGGGCAGATCAACATTCCTAGGGCAATTATACAGCACTGAAGCACAAGAACAGTTAGTAGACTGCGTTATCCAACTAACCACAGAATAATAAACATGATTTGAAGATTAGGCAGTGTGGCAAAACCTGTTACTGTGTCCAGTGATACAGACGAATGAGTCAGTATTTGTGATGATTTTTATTTCCACAAAATTATAGAATCATAGAATCATAGAATAGTTAGTTGGAAAGGACCTTAAGATCATCAAGTTCCAACCCCCCTGCCATGGGCAGGGACACCTTGCTCTAAACCATATCAGCCTAGGCCTCGTCCAACCTGGCCTTGAACACTACCAGGGATGGAGCATTCGCAACCTCCCTGGGCAACCTATTCCAGTGCCTCACCACCCGAGCAGGAAAGAATTTCCTCCTTATATCCAATCTAAACTTCTCCTGTTTAAGGTTTAACCCATTACCCCTTGTCCTATCACTACAGTCCCTAATGAAGAGTGCATCCCCAGCATCCCTATATGCCCCCTTCAAATACAGGAAGGCTGCTATAAGGTCTCCATGCAGCCTTCTCTTCTCCAGGCTGAACAGCCCCAACTTTCTCCCCCTGTCTTCATACGGGAGGTGCTCCAGTCCCCTGATCATCCACTTGTTCCAACAGATCCATGTCCTTTTTATGTTGACAACACCAGAACTGCACACAATACTTCAAGTGAGGTCTCACGAGAGCAGAGTAGAGGGGCAGGATCACCTCCTTCGACCTGCTGATCACGCTCCTTTTGATGCAGCCCAGGATATGGTTGGTTTTCTGGGCTGCAAGCGCACACTGCCGGCTCATGTTCATTTTCTCATTGACCAGCACCCCCAAGTCCTTCTCCGCAGGGCTGCTCTAAAACTCTTCTCTGCCCAGCCTGTAGCTGTGTCTGGGATTGCTCTGATCCAGGTGTAGGACCTTGCACTTGGCATGGTTAAACTTCATGAGGTTGGCATCAGCCCACCTCACAAGTGTGTCAAGGTCCCTCTGGGATGGCATTCCTTCCCTCCAGCGTATCAACTGAACCACACAGCTTGGTGTCATTGGCAAACTTGCTGAGGGCGCACTCAATCCCACTGTCCATGTCAGCGACGAAGATGTTAAACAAGACCGGTCCCAACACCGATTCCTGAGGGACACCACTCGTTACAGGTCTCCAGCTGGACATTGAGACACTGACCACAACTCTTTGTGTGCGGCCATCCAGCCAGTTCTTTATCCACCGACTGTTCCATCCATCAAATTGATGTCTCTCCAATTTAGAGACAAGAATGCCATGTGGGACAGTGTCGAACGCTTTACACAAATCCAGGTAGATGACATCAACTGCTCTACCCCTGTCCATCAGTTCTGGAGCCCCATCATAAAAGGCCACCAAATTGGTCAGGCAGGATTTCCCCTTAGTGAAACCATGCTGGCTGTCACCAATCACCTTGTTGGTTTTCATGTGCCTTAGCATGCCTTCCAGGAGAATCTGCTCCAAGATTTTGCCAGGCATAGAGGTGAGACTGACTAGTCTGTAATTCCCCGGGTCATCCATTTTCCCCTTCTTGAAAATGGGGGTTATATTTCCCTTTTTCCAGTCGTTGGGAACTTCTCCTGACTGCCATGATTTTTCAAATATGATGGCCAGCGGCTTAGCAACTTCATTCGCCAGCTCCTTCAGGACCTGTGGATGGATTTCATAAGGACCCATGGACTTGTGCACTTTCAGATTTTTAAGACGGTCTCGAACCAAATCCTCTCCTACAGTGGGCCTAAGGTCTCCATTCTCACAGTCCCTGCATTGCCAGAGAAGACCGGGGCAAAGAAGTCATTCAGAACCTCAGCCTTCTCCAAATCCTGTGTAGCTAGTTCTCCTGATAGCTTCCAGAGAAGGCCCACGTTGCCCTAGTCTGTTTTTAATTTGCTATGTACCTGTAGAATCCCTTCCTGTTATCCTTAATATCCCTAGCCAAGTTTAATTCTAACTGGACCTTAGCTTTCCTAACCTGGTCCCTAGCTTCCTGGACAACATCCCTGTACTCTTCCCAGGCTGCCTGTCCTTGCTTCCACTTTCTATAAGACTCTTTTTTCATTTGAATTTTCCTCAGCAGCTCCTTATCCATCCAAGGAGGTTTTTTACTACTCTTCAATGAAAGCCAAAATAGGACTCATCTTAAACAAAGCTATACTATAATTAAAATAGAATAAAAGGGCTATTTTATCAACATCATGCTTTGTCATGGAAGAAAGCAGTCTTGAACCACAGGTGGCATGATCCCAACTATATCGAACCAAGAGATCTTGACAGCAGAACAATATTGTTTATGAAAACACAAAGCCAAGGGAAGTGTGATTAATTATGCTTGTTCTTCGAAGATGTCAGAATTGATTAGCAGATAAATGGCTGAATGATTCACCTCCTGCAGGTCAAAGTGATTGCACAAAGCTGAAATTAACATACTTAATACAGGGGTTGCCTCAGCAGTTATCCCACTGCAGAAGAAAGCATGGGAATATGATATCAGCTACTAGCAACCCCTCTGGCCTGGCTCATGCTAGCCCTTGATTTCACAGAATGTCACAGTACAAGGAGCATTATGCTGCTAACTCTTCATGCAAAAAAAGATACAGGTATTTTTTAAATTTCAAGAATAAATGTATTTCTGGTGACTCTTTTTACATCGTTGATAAATAGGAAGTGCTGCTTGTGAAAAAGAAAATATGGAAAAAGCTATTTAAATTAAAGAAGCAACGAGATATTTGGGAAGTTTAATTCATATATATATCTGGTAACTTAAGCTTATAGAAAGATCAAACATTGTACGAACCTTCAGAAAACCCTATTTCAGACAATTGCTTTAAATATAATTAATATAGAACATAACTTCTAGCTTATGGCATAAGCCGTGGTATAGAAAGCGTAATTGGAAAAATACTATAGTTATTTCTAGTTATTTCCACTCACTTTTGGGTTTTTTTCCATCTACAGAAATGAATGTGGGAATTTTTCTAATTTCCCTGATATTCCCTGCCCTACTCACACGTAACACACTTCAATAATCCACCACGTACTGAGGAAGCTGTGAAAAAAATGCAACTTGGTAAAATACTGAAATACTTTGGTGTTGAGCACCTTAAGAAAGTTCAGGATGGCAAGTAATAATTCTATATTGAGTTCAGCATTTAATATGTAAAATATATGACTGTTTATTTTGCATTGAAGACTTAAAGAAGCAACAAGCACGTTTTCATTGAGATTAGGTTTGCCTCTTGCTATCCATGTAATGCTTCTTACAGCTGCAGGCCTGCTCTGGGGACCAGCTGGGAATGTGTTTGAATGAGGAACAGGATAAAAAAGGGAATATAGTAATAATGTCCAGGAAAGCAGAACTCTGATATTTCCAAATTTTTACTTAGTTGCAATAGTTGCTTAGCAGTACTCTTTAATGGCTTGAATAGCATCTGCTATTTTAGCTGTGTGTAAAATTTAGGAGCTCCAATCTCAGAACAATTTAGTACAGTGTTTTCAAAATAAGATAGAAGGGGGGGGAGTTATGAAAATGAAATTAAAACATTTAAAAGAAAAGAATTTCAAATGAGGCAAAATGTGTTTAAAATTTACTCCTGATTGTAAACCAGATTAAATAATCCTTATAACTGTGGTAACCCCGTTATGAACCGTGGTGGTGTGAATTGTTTTTATCATAGATTCAATATCAAACAAAGATTCTTCTGTTATATAAAAATAATCCCAGGGCACAAAATTCCTGTGTCCTGACATTCTCTAGAGGACAGCTTTATATTTTACCATTTATAACTGAAGACTAACTAACAAGAAACAGTGACCATCTAACTGCTTTAATTTGCTCTGGTGAAAAAGATTTAAAGCTACTAAAAAATACATGTTGTGGGATTTTCTTCCTTTACTGTGCTTTAGGATTCCTGTACTTTTCAGTGCCGTGATTTTCAGGGAGGAGTATAAAAATATCAACAGGGCCATATTTGGTGAGTCTATGAATGCATATAATCAAATAACCTTCTGCATGAAAAAGCCATGGTATGAGCCCTTCTGCCTGATTTTCCTTCCTCATCAGGATAGTGGGCTCGATGTCTGCACAGCATTACTCCGCAGAAGTCTTGCACATTCATACCTGCCAGAAACCAAAACAATAGCAATGTCAGCTGATAACTAAACATCAAGCCTATTATTTTCAGTTTTGCTAAACTAAAAGATTGGTAGAGATTTCAGATGAACAGAGACATCACAGTAAAGACACAGTCAGCAGCTCAACCACCTCAATAAGAAGCTCAGAAGCAACATTTCAGCGGTTGTCTTATATCTTATTTTTTATTTTTTTCACTTGGAGGAATCTCTTTCTTTTCTGTTTTTCCTATTTATTTAGCACATAGAGCTCTCCTTGCCCATATTCACAGCCTTGCGCATTTTTCCTTTACAACTCACTTTTCCCCTTCAACATTTATCACGGGAACACTGGAACACAAAAAGTTTGCTGAAGGATAAAAGCCCCACAGCTGCCTTCATCAGACTGATAGCCCAGCAGAAACCTATACTGTAAATTAGAGGGCTTCTTCTCAGGTGCCAATCAAGCACTCTTTCTGAACACTTAAAATTAAATGAAAAACACCATACAGTCTTGAAGAAGTGAAAAAAAAACAAAACAACACAGAAGATGTTATTGCACATTATTTTGTCTCGCTGCATATGCTGTTACTTCCAGTGAGGTCTCCTGAGATGCTTATCGCTGCAGTAAGTGTTTCTGATTCATGAGCACTGATTGCCATAACAGCACAAGTAGCATTCAGAGCTGATTCTACCAGCACATGACCATTCACAAATGAATCTCATAACTCCCTTTTTGATGACACCCTGCTACAGAACAGGGAGTCTAGTACAGAATTTCCCCTCTCAATCAAAGTAACCTGCAGGCATAATTCACAAATCAAGGTTTCTTCTTAATGTTACTAGCTAAAGTGCACCAAAAAAGTGTTCTAATTTCCACTTCAGTAGCAGTGCCATCCTTAGTGACTCTCATCTATCACTTAACACAAAGGCTGCAGTCAGGCTTTCCCACCACTTCTATAGGAAGACAAGTTTTTCATGGAAAAAAATATGGAAGAAACATTTTCAGATTGACATTGGAGGGGTTTGGTTTTGGGGTTTTTTTGTTTGTCTATTTTCTCTTTTTCTTCTTACTTATTTTTTTCTTGTGGGCACTATTACCTATTTCTAGGCTGCATCCTTTTGTTTCTGGGGACTGCAGATGTTGAGTACATCTGAGTATTCACCTGTTCCTTTGTCTCTTGGACCTGGAAAAATTGCAACATACCTACTCTTAGTCCTCTTTTTAACACAAGTTTGTAAAGTAAACAGGTTACAAAAGCCAGAAAACTTGTGTAGTGACTTTGCAATGTAGCTTAAAATGCAATAAAATGAACCAACTCCCATTTTAGAATCTCATTCTATTTATCTGACTCAAGCCAACACTGAATGAAACCTACAGATATATATACACAAATATTTATATACATGTCTACATATCTACATGGAATTGTACAAAGCATTTGATATTGTCCCACACAACATCCTTGCCTCTAAACTTGAGAGACATGGATCTGACAGATGGACCAATAAAGAATTGGCTGGGTGGAAACAGTCGGTTGTGGTTGACAGTTCAATATCCAACTGGAGACCAGTGACATGTGGTGCCTCTCAGGGGCTGATACTAGGACTGGTACTGTTTGACATCTTTGTCAATGACGTGGACAGTGGTGCACCCTCAGCAAGTTTGCCAAATGACACGAAGCTGTGTGGTGAAGTCAACACACTGGAGGGAAGGTATGCCATCCAGAGGCACCTGAACAGGCTTGAGAGGTGGTCCTGTGCAAACCTCATGAGGTTCAACAAATCCAAATGCAAGGTCCTGCACCTGTGTCAGGTCCGTCTCAAGCACAGATGCAGGCTGGATGCAGAATAGACTGAGAGCAGCCCTGAGGAGAAAGACTTAGGTGTGTTGATTGATGAGAACCTCAACATGAGCCAGCAGCATGTGCTCGCAGCTCAGAAACCAACCGTACCCTGGGCTGCATCAAAAGAAGCATGACCAGGTGGTCAAGGGAGGTAATCCTGTCCCTCTATTCTGCTCTCGTGAGACCCCAGTTGGAGTTCTGCATCCAGCTCTGGGGCCCCCAACACAGGAGGGACATGGACCTGTTAGAGTGGTTCCAGAGGAGGGTCACAAAGATGAACAGAGGGCTGGAGCACCTTTCCTATGGAGACAGGCTAAAAAAGTTAGGCTTGTTCAGCCTAGAGACTAGAAAGCTCCAGGGTGACAGTAGAGCAGCCTCTCAGTACCTAAACGGGCCTACAAGAAATCTGGAGAAGCACTTTTTACAAGGTCATGTAAGGATAGGACAAGAGATAATGGCTTTAAACTAAAAATGTAGATTTCAATTAGACATTAGGAAGAAATTTTTCACTGTGAGGGTGGTGAGACACTGGAACAGGTTTCCTAGAGAAAGTGTGGATGCCCCATCCCTGGAAGTGTTCAAGACCAGCCTGGACGGGACTTGGGGCAATCTGGTCTACCAGATGTCCCTGCCCATGGCAGGTGGCTTGGAAATAGATGATACTTAAGGTCCCTTCCAACTCAAACTATTCTATGTTTCTATGGTTCTCTGATATAAATTGTGTGTAACAGTATGAATTACTCTTGCCACATTTTCTTTCCAGATATGACATGTGAGGTACTATTCAATCAGGACTGAATGACTCGTTTTCAAAATTCCGGCTTTTGGAGGTTTTTCCAGAATAAGCAGTTCAGATCAGTAAGGAACATAAGAACCTAAATTCCAAATAATGTCTGTTCTTGCCTAGTGAGGTAACAGGTAGCTATACAGGTTTTTCTTTGGAAAGGCTTTATGATAAACATTTGCAGTTACAGTCATCAGTTAGAGTTTTCACACAGAAAATCAAGCACAAAGGTAACCAGGGCAAGAATTTTGTTTGCTTGCTTGTTTTTGTTTGCTTTTTTGTTTATTTATTTGTTTGCTTTTCTCACTGCTTTTTTAATGCTGCTTCCTCAAAATTGCTTTCTAGGATGAAAAAACACATCATTTGCCGCCCCCTTTCCCCACTCCCAGAGGGGTGGGGAGGAGAATCGAAGGAATGCAACTCCCATGGGCTGAGATAAGAACAGTCTAGCAACTAATGTACAATACGAATCACCACCGCTACCACCAACGACAACAATGATAAGAGAAAATAGCAAAGGAAAGGAGTACAATACCACGTGCCGAACCACCAGTCCGACCCGGCCAATCCCACTGTCCATGTCAGCGACGAAGATGTTGAACAAGACCGGTCCCAACACTGATCCCTGAGGGACATCACTCGTTACTGGTCTCCAGCCGGACATTGAGCCATTGACCACAACTCTGCGTGTTGCCATCCAGCCAGTTCTTTATCCATCAGCTGATCTGTAGACTGGAGAGTCAGGGAGTGATCAGCAGGACTCGCTCGCCCTTTAATAGCCCCATGTGGCCAGTGCGAAAGTCTAACGGAGAGTGGAGACTAGCAATAGACTATCGTGGCCTGAATGAAGTCACACCACCCTTGAGTGCTGCCGTACCAGACATGCTAGAACTTCAGTATGAACTGGAGTCAAAGGCAGCCAAGTGGTATGCCACGATTGATATTGCCAATGCGTTTTTCTCAATTCCTTTGGCAACAGAGTGCAGGCCACAGTTTGCTTTTACTTGGAGGGGTGTCCAGTTCACTTGGAACCGACTGCCCCAGGGCTGGAAACATAGCCCTACCATTTGCCATGGACTGATTCAGACTGCACTGGAACAGGGGCAAGCGCCAGAACACCTGCAATACATTGATGACATTATAGTGTGGGGCGATACAGCAGAAGAAGTCTTTGAGAAAGGGAGGAAAATAATCCAAATCCTGCTGAAAGCCGGTTTTGCCATAAAACGAAGTAAGGTCAAGGGACCTGCACAGGAGATTCAATTTCTGGGAATAAAATGGCAAGATGGACGTAGACAGATCCCCACAGATGTAATCAACAAGATAACAGCAATGTCTCCACCAACTAATAAGAAAGAAACACAAGCTTTCTTGGGTGCAGTGGGGTTCTGGAGACTGCACATCCCAAATTACAGTTTGATTGTAAGGCCTCTCTATTACGTAACCCATAAGAAGAATGATTTTAAATGGGGACCTGAGCAACAACAAGCCTTTGAGCAAATTAAACGCGAGATAGTTCATGCAGTGGCCCTTGGACCAGTTCGGACTGGGCCAGATGTAAAAAATGTATTGTACACCGCAGCTGGGGAGAATGGCCCTACCTGGAGCCTCTGGCAGAAAGCTCCAGGAGAGACTCGAGGTCGACCCCTTGGTTTTTGGAGTCGGGGATACAAAGGATCCGAGGCAAGCTATACCCCAACTGAGAAAGAGATATTGGCAGCCTATGAAGGGGTTCGAGCTGCTTCGGAAGTGATTGGCACCGAAGCACAGCTCCTCCTGGCACCCCGGTTGCCCGTGCTAGGCTGGATGTTCAAAGGCAGGGTCTCCTCTACGCATCATGCAACTGATGCTACGTGGAGTAAATGGGCTGCACTAATTACACAACGAGCTCGAATAGGAAATCCCAGTCGTCCAGGCATTCTAGAAGTCATCATGGACTGGCCAGAGGGCAAAGATTTTGGAATGTCACCAGAGGAGGAGGTGATGCGTGCTGAAGAGGCCCCACCATATAATCAGCTGTCAGAAAGTGAAAAGCAGTATGCCTTGTTTACTGATGGGTCCTGCCGTATTGTGGGAAAACATCGGAGATGGAAGGCAGCTGTATGGAATCCTCGACGACAAGTTGCAGAAACTGCTGAAGGAGAGGGTGAATCGAGTCAGTTTGCTGAGGTGAAAGCTATCCAGCTGGCCCTGGACATTGCTGAACGAGAAAAGTGGCCAGTACTTTATCTCTATACTGACTCATGGATGGTGGCAAATGCCCTGTGGGGGTGGTTGCAGCAATGGAAGCAGAGCAACTGGCAACGTAGAGGTAAACCTATCTGGGCTGCTGCACTGTGGAAAGATATTGCTGCCCGGGTGCAAAACCTGGTGGTGAAGGTACGTCATGTAGATGCCCATGTACCCAAGAGTCGGGCCACTGAGGAACACCAGAACAACCAACAAGTGGATAAAGCTGCTAAGATTGAAGTGGCTCAGATGGACTTAGATTGGCAACATAAAAGTGAATTATTTTTGGCCCAGTGGGCCCATGACACTTCAGGCCATCAGGGCAGAGATGCAACATATAAATGGGCCCGTGATCGAGGGGTGGACTTAACAATGGACACTATTGCCCAGGTTATTCATGAGTGTGAAACAGGTGCTGCCGTTAAACAAGCCAAACGGTTAAAACCTCTTTAGTATGGAGGACGATGGCTGAAGTATAAATATGGGGAGGCCTGGCAGATTGACTATATCACACTGCCACCAACCCGGCAAGGTAAGCGCCATGTGCTTACCATGGTGGAAGCAACCACTGGATGGCTGGAAACGTACGCTGTGCCCCACGCCACTGCCCGGAACACTATCCTGGGCCTTGAGAAACACATTTTGTGGCGACACGGCACCCCAGAGAGAATTGAGTCAGACAACGGGACTCATTTCCGGAATAACCTTATAGACACTTGGGCCAAAGAGCATGGCATTGAGTGGGTATATCACATCCCCTACCATGCACCAGCCTCTGGGAAAATCGAAAGGTACAATGGGCTGTTAAAAACTACACTGAGAGCAATGGGTGGGGAACTTTCAAGCATTGGGATACACACTTACCAAAGGCCACCTGGTTGGTCAACACCAGAGGATCTGCCAACAGAGCTGGCCCAGCCCAATCGGAACTTTTACATATTGTAGAGGGGGACAAAGTTCCTGTGGTGCATATGAAGAATTTTCTGGGGAAGACAGTCTGGGTTATTCCTGCTTCAAGTAAAGGCAAACCCACTCGTGGGATTGCTTTTGCTCAGGGACCTGGATACACTTGGTGGGTAATGCGGGATGATGGGGAAGTCCGATGTGTACCTCAAGGGGATTTAATTTTAGGGGAAAACAGCCAATGAACTTAATTGTATGTTGTTGCCTGCTGTGTAATACTTTAATAGCCCATCAACCAGATGTCTTCAGGCCACCAGCAACTAGCCCTGACTTCCCTTCAACCATCATCCCAACAGAGAGCGAACTTTGACAGAACCAGACAAGTTCTACAGTAAGGGAATGATCAGCATCAGCAGGCAACGACCCAATACTGCACGCGGCCTCTCCTGTTCTGAAAGACTGTTACAAGAGATGGAGCCTGACATCATGGACCAGATGGAATCAGCAGCTTTATAGGGACTAGTCTTTGCACTAAGATAGAAGTGCACTGAGATCGGAGTGATGGTATATTGAAAATGTAGGATCTGAGCATGACGTGAATGGTATGGAATAAGGGGTGGATAATGTCCTGGGTTTAGCAGCAGCAGTCATTTTTTCTCCTTCTTGGTAGCTGGTGCAGTGCTGTGTTTTGACTTTCAGGCTGGGAACAAAGCTGATAAAAATTATGTTTTGGTTTGGCCAAGGACTTTGTGAGTCTCATGCTCTGCCAGGGAGGAGGGGAAGCCGGGAGGAAGCAGAGACAGGACACCTGACCCAAACTGACCAAAGAGGTATTCCATACCACAGCATGTCATGCCCCGGGGGGGGAACTGGGAGGTACCCGGAAGGACGGGGGGTCGGCCGGGTCGGACTGGTGGTTCGGCGCGTGGTATTGTACTCCTTTCCTTTGCTATTTTCTCTTATCATTGTTGTCGTTGATGGTAGCGGTGGTGATTTGTATTGTACATTAGTTGCTAGACTGTTCTTATCTCAGCCCGTGGGAGTTGCATTCCTTCGATTCTCCTCCCTACCCCTCTGGGAGTGGGGAAAGGGGGCGGCAGCCCCTGGGGAAGGGGGGGGTGGACTAACGTGGGCCTCGATTGCTTCCATCCTGGCACCACTCACTGGGAGTAAGTGCACAAGCTGTCTTGGTTGGGGTTAAACCACGACAACTTGTCATGGTTAAACTTCATGAGGTTGGCATCAGCCCACCTCACAAGCGTGTCAAGGTCCCTCTGGATGGCATTCCTTCCCTCCAGCGTATCAACCGAACCACACAGCCTGGTGTCATCGGCAAACTTGCTGAGGGAGCGCTCAATCCCACCGCTGCCACCAACGACAACAATGATAAGAGAAAATAGCAAAGGAAAGGCGTACAATACCACGCGCCGAACCACCAGTCTGACCCAGCCGACCCCCTGTCCTTCCCGGTACCTCCCAGTTCCCCCCCCGGGGCATGACATGCTGTGGTATGGAATACCTCTTTGGTCAGTTTGGGTCAGGTGTCCTGTCTCTGCTTCCTCCCGGCTTCTCCTCCTCCCTGTCAGAGCATGAGACTCACAAAGTCCTTGGCCAAACCAAAACATAATTTTTATCAGCTTTGTTCCCAGCCCGAAAGTCAAAACACAGCACTGCACCAGCTACCAAGAAGGAGAAAAAATGACTGCTGCTGCTAAACCCAGGACATGTCTGTTCTTGCTTAGTGAGGTAACAGGTAGCTATACAGGTTTTTCTTTGGAAAGGCTTTATGATAAACATTTGCAGTTACAGTCATCAGTTAGAGTTTTCACACAGAAAATCAAGCACAAAGGTAACCAGGGCAAGAATTTTGTTTGCTTGCTTGTTTTTGTTTGCTTTTTTGTTTATTTATTTGTTTGCTTTCCTCACTGCTTTTTTAATGCTGCTTCCTCAAAATTGCTTTCTAGGATGAAAAAAACACATCATTTGGTAAGATAATAATTTCAGGCACTATAAATATATATTATCTACAGAATACAGACCTGTTGGCTGCAGTTATACTTCGTTCAGTTTTGAAATAACTGAGAAACCACAGTGCTTGATTGAGAAATTATCTTAAACGTAGGGTCTTCACTTTGTCAGTCTCCAGCAGGAAACATTAGCAGGTTGCAGAATGCAGAGAAATGAGGAATGATATGCACTTTATACTGTTCTGCCCTAGTCCTATTAAGAGCAAATACCAAGGCAAAAGAACAGTGTAGGTGGCATTATACAAGATGCTTTTGTCCCTATCAATTTCATAAAAGAAATATTTCTTTTTTCTGTCCAGAAATAAAACTGTTTTAATGCTTCAAACCAATATTTGAATATTCTTAGTAACACCACAATTTTCTGGAATATGAATGGAAAGAAAATCTAATTCTGCCTTTCAGAATTTTTAATGAACTTAGTCATTCCATCAAGTCAACAGGGATCCTCTGAGTCTAGGCTGTGCTGAGACTAACAAGCATTTTATACAAACCCCTTTCTGCTGTGAGGCGGTTAGCTAAAATGTTGCTAATAATAGTCTTTCTCTGTAAATCAAGAATGTAGTGAGTAACTGGGAGGTTAAACCTGTTCTAAGTTTTGTACTTCTGCAGCCAAATTTCACTGTAATGTTACTTGCAACATGTTGTTAAAAGAGGTACGTTCGAAGTTAAATACAGCCAAACTTTGCAGTGCATTGCACTGATTTTCCACACTGCCTTTTGAAATGTCTAGAGCAAGTGATAATAGGTGGAGGCTGGGAGCCATAAGGACTAAGAAGACAAAGATTTGGAAGATAATCAAGAATACAAAGCCTGTTGGAAGTTCCAGCTTCAAATAACCTGCCCTTAGGTCCATACATGTCTGAGGATATTTCACAATTACACTGAAACCCGAGGAGCATATGTAACTCTATTGGAATAGTGACTTTTGTCTCCTTTGAGCTCCAGAGGCAGAAGCCTGCAGTCAACAGGGTGAAAGGCCATCAGCTGTGGGGATCCAGCTGGAAAGCAAAAGGACATAGTGGTCTTGCACCTACACCCGAGGCATTCCAATGGCCTCCTGTGCAGACAAGAAATAGCTCAAAACCATTGGAACTATTCTGATCTGTCAAGCTTTTGACAGATCTCTGCTGTATCTTCTGTCTGAATCGAGGCTAATAGCGCTGTGCACTGAGTCTTTACATAGCTGAAGCAGGTCCGTCATTTAGAAATTGGCTTGCAATTTAAGACTTAGAGAGCAAAGAAGCATCACACAGGACAGAGGGTGAGCAGAGGGAGTGAGCACAATGCACCCACTAGCATAACGCAAGTACCAAAATTAAAGTGACATTTGAAATAGTGGGTTTAAGCACCATCTTGTCACATTTAAGCTCTTCAATCATGGGTATGTGTACCCAAAGAAGCAAGCAAAGCCACTGAATAAGTCTCATTAAATTAAAAATAAATTAAAAAAAGAGTAAAAAAGTTGAATCCGCTTTCAAGCAGGGTTACCCTACATCATTAGTGGAGATGAACAGTAATTAGGAGCAACAGAAAACTGGCAGATTTATGTGGCAGCACACTGGAAAGTAAGGAGGCAATTGTCAGATCACTGACTCGATTAGTGGCTCAGGTCCATTATCAGTTTAAATCAGTGTGTAAAATTCTGCTGTTTTAGGCATCAGGAAGAAAACTCAAGGCAACTTTTTTAGTAACAAGAATTTGGACCATCACTGACCCTTAGCAGTAACTCACACAGAAAGTGCAGAGCAAATTTGTTCAGTTATAGTGTCAAGAGCATGAAGCTTGCATAATAACAGCAGAATAATTCAGAAGCTATCCAGTTCTGGCTCTCAGGTCTGACTTTCCCTTGAAAATGCTATTTAAACCTGATCACCATGCTACAGAGCTCCCATATTAATATAACTTCTACTTGTACTTTAGTAAACTGATAGCTACGGCAAATACAAAGGTTGGCTATAAGATTTGAAAATACATCCTTTGAAGTATACATCACCTTTATAGAGAAAAAGATTACTCATTCCATTTTACTACTAACTCTTCCAGAGGAGAGGACCATGTCACTAGAGTTCTCAGGAAAAAAAAAAATTCCAGGAGTGACTTAGCTGAATTTGTATTAGGCAAATTTTTACCAGCAAATCCTGTTTGAAAACCTACAGTCCCTACAAACCTACATACTATGAAAGTTTGCAAGAGTGATGAGGAATGGCAGTTAGACACATCATTGAAAAGATCAGGGCTTGGCTTAAAAGGAAAAGCCCTGCTTCCTACAGACATGAAAGTATGCTCTTCACCTACATTTTTAACATTAGAGAAGACAACAAATGACAACACTGAAGCTTTCATCTCACTCCTGGCCATGACATGGGGAATTATCATACACCCTTGGTAAGCATTTTAATACCATATTTTAAATAAAATGTGATAACATCAAATAGCACTGTACACAGATGTATTGATTAGTAGGTATTTAACTGGCATGCCTTAACCTAAGCACTGCTCAAAAATGTGAGAACTGCACTGGTAAATTACCTGCTAAACAGTCAGGTTTGCTAGTATCTGTACTTTATTGTGGGTATCAGGGTATTTATTGCTTTTCTTAGATATCTAGTAGTGCAAGACAAGAGCAGAAGGGTAACTTCTTTCTCCTTTAAATAAATAATAGCAAGTAATTTGATTAATTTGCAAACAATTCTATCAACTAGTTGCAGAACTTTAACCATCACCAAAGTGTACACTACAGAACTACAGAAAACAAGGAAAACCCTTTCAAGTTATTTTGCTATTTCAAAGCCAGTCTTTCAAGAGAGAAGCTGATATGACTATTGCAAGTTTTTGGTGGTAATAATGTGCTACTTTGTTTTCTTTTTTATACATGTATATCCTGAGGCTCCTATGGCCACAGTTACATGGCATGACAGGACTTCATATAGATCTCTGGGTTAAATAAAACTTGCTGGTAAGCTCAAATGTGGCAGCTGGGGTCCAGAGAAATTTTGGACCAAAATAAGAAAAGCAAAGCTTCCTGTTCTGGGGTCAAGGGCTGACATAGCAAATTATAATGTTATGTTTGGACAACAGTTTGGAACAGGATAGTTGAACAATATCTCATAAATATAAAAATATTTTCTTAGAATTTCTGTTTGTTTTTAGATTTGCCACATGCCTATACACTGGAGTTCTCTTGCTGGAGAATCACAACTATTTAGACTGGGGAGCCTAAACTACTATCATCTATTTATTTTTCCTTCTCTGTCTAGCCTCAGTGAATTTGATGACCAGGGTCTTGTACAGAGCATAAAAGCAATGGGCCCCAGGTAAAGACCCATTAAAGACAGAGTCTAACCTAGATGGAATGGAAGAATCCTCCACTGGTCCATCACATCTGGGGCATCTGAAGCAGTCTGTTGCTTTTTGGTCTGGCAATGGCTTTACCACTGCAACAGCAATTTATGACCTACTTCTAATAAATACCTATACCCGGGAATCAGTTCACTATCTCAGTAAGGACAGTCAAGTTTTTACAAGAACTCTGTTTGCATAAATAAATCTGTTGTAAGGGACTCCAGGGTTTGGGGCCCTATCTTCCCTGTTAGTTTGCATACCTTGCTCACTTTTTTAAAGCAGAGTATATGTGTTCTTATATTTAAAAATCCTAATGCACAAATAAAATTGACCTAAGTCAAGTACTGCTTAACTGACACTTAAAAAAATTAAAAATGTAATATTGTTCAGCTTTTGATAAATTGTAACAGCAAGAAAAAAACTGCCAACTTTGTATGTCATTAAGAAAACATCTAGTTTGCATAAGGGAACTAGTCAATCAGTGTCAATGACTGCATAACTAAATACTGATGAGCATGTTCCACACTGGTTCTCCTTTACATATAAAAGGATTTATGGTCTTTCCTAGGTTTCTTCCCCAGTACTTTGCTGGTTTACATACAGAACACGAGTTTACTTCAGTTTAAAACAACATTAGTCAAAATAGTACAGCCTCCATGTATAGAAGGATTTGTTTTTGTTTAGATGTGCCTTATTTGAATTTGATTCCTAGGCAACTTCAGCTACACTAAAAGAAGCTCAATTTAAAATGATGACTTTCAAGCTTCACTGATTTAGTGAAATTGTTCAAAATCATGTCAAATCGATCACTACAGTTTTTTCCATAAACAAACACTCAAGCTAGATTTTCATGTGCCCTACATCTAGCATGGCTAATTTAGCTTGATACTTGAAGCACTGGCATTCGGTGCTGCCAGTAATTTACAAGTGAATGTTCACTTTGTGTGGATGTAAATGCCCACTTAAAGTGGAGATCCAGCCCTTTCACCATCTGCGATTAGATTCACAAGTCAAAGTCTGTCCTTGCTTACACCATAGTGAGTTTTGCTCAAATTGGTAGGCAGTGGTCCTAAAGCACAATAAAACTGGTCACAAAAATTAAGGACAGAGATACTCTGTCGATTATAGTGAAAGATGGCTGTATATGAACTAGTTTAAAAAGCAGAGTTTTTTTAACTTTGGCAGCACAAAGCAGGCTAATTTGTCCTTGTTCATGGCCTCTGTGTAAGACCACTTTATAATGCCTATTTGAAACCATTGCTGGATCAAATCTTGTATAAATTCGTTGAATGGTTTGTGTGTATTGCAAGTGTTTGCTCAGCTCAATTTGTGACATATAGAAAATAGTAATATTTTCACATACTTCTAGAAACATTTAGGTTGTAAGGGTCCTCTTGAGATCATCTAGTCCAATTCTCCTGATCAAGATAAAGCCAACAGTCCAGGAGCTTGTCCAGCCAGGTTTTGAAGGCATCTAAGGCTGTTGATTCCACAATCTACCTGCCTATTGCATTGTTTGACCAATCTCCCAGTAAAAACTATTTTTCTTGTGATGAGATGAAATTTCTTGTGTTACTCTCCTCTCCTGTCAGTGGGCAGCACTGTCAAAAGTCTGGTTCCCCTATCTTCATTCCCTAACATCAGGTATTTACACACCTTGAGATCTCTCCTGAGCCTTCTCCAGACTGAAAAGTTCCACTTCTTCAGTTTGTTTAAATAATTTCTATCCTGGTCCTTCTCCTCCAATGGTAAGGTGGAGCTTTCCTCTCACCTCAGAAGCCTGGGATCCCTAAAAGCCAGTTTTAATGATAAAGACTGTTTTTTAATTGGGAGGGAATTTTTCTCTTACAGCTAGGTTGAACAATGCAGAAGTATGTGTGGGATAATTCTCTGTATCACCACCAAGAATCAGGCCTTACTATAGGTTTAGTTCATCAAATAGAAGGAATAAGACTCCTGCTGGACCTGCCACCATCTACTATGGACTACATTGAAAACAGTTTATTCAGATCTTCAGATTTCATGCAAAGGGGTGATAATGGCACCCAGAACAGCTTGGGGACCAGATCTAAAACTGATGATGGCTACGGACAGGTTCCAAATAAAGCAAGTTAATAAAAAATTGGTCTGATTAAGTCATGCTCCCTGTGTCTTATCTCTGCCTTTGCTGGAAGCAATTAGGTAGGAAAATGGATTAGCAGAAACTCTACTGGGAATATATGTTTTTGTGATTTCTGTGGAATACATGAACTCTGACATAATTTGTATTAAAGTTTTTTGGGTATAGAACTGCTGAAGATAGGTAAGACATGGTACTTTGTGTTCTAGAATATCTAAGGCTACAATTCCTCCTACATTGTGTGTTCGAGCCTGTTAAAAACTACACTTACTATCTCAAGAAATGGCTCCCATAACTTTCTGGGTTATGGACTGGAAGTGCTCATTGAAACAATACTCCTGAAGATGGCACGAGAGGCCTGTCCAGCTATTTCTACCACCACTGTTGTTCCGAGGAAAAGAAAAAAAGACAAGCAGTGGGTACAGTTTTAATACAGATTGAAATACTGAAATAAATACGGACTTTTGGTAGGTGGAGCCTTGTCTCCCATGTAATTGCTGTGAATTTTATGTATTACATAATAGTAAGAATAATTTAATTTATATATGGCTGTGGTTTCAGCTTTTGTTTTTGGGGTTTTTTTTTTGGTTTTTTTTTTGGTTTTGTGTTTTTGCACAACTTCTCTAATGATCTCCTCTCTCTTCCTATCTCCAACACAATAACCCTCCAGGTGGTGCTTAATAGATAAGCCTTAAAGGAGCTTTGCTATACTATTACCAAAATACTTAGGTTTTAAACTTATGAGTCTTTATTTCTCTTTGTTCTACTGCATTCATTGTTGAAATAATGTCAAAATTCCCAGTAGAGAAGGAGGGATAATTTTTTTATATATATTCAAGAGGTATATGTTCTATGAATAAGATTGCTGACTGAAGAGTTTTCTTGTCCTTTTCATTAAGGACATTCATTTTAAAAAGATGTGGAGATGTCCTGGGTTCAGCAGTAGCAGTCATTTTTTTCTGCTTCTAAGTAGCTGGAGCAGTGCTGTGTTTTTGACTTTCCGCCTGGGAGCAGCGCTGATAACACTGATGTTTTTAGTTACTGCTCAGATGTTTAGTCTGACCAAGGACTTTGTGAGTCTCATGTTCTGGCAGGGAAGAGGGGAAGCCGGGAGGAAGCAGAGACAGGACACCTGACCCAAACTGACCAAAGAAGTATTCCATACCACAGCACGTCATGCCCAGGATGTAAACTGAGAGTTACCCAGAAGGGCTAGTTCACTGCTCGGTCAGGCTGGGTATCGGTCGGCGAGTGGTGAGAGGTTGTATTCTCTTCCCTTGTTATTTCCCTTATCATTATTATTATTGGTGGTAACAGTACTGATTTGTGTTGTACCTTAGTTACTGAACTGTTCTTATCTCAACCTGTGGGAGATACATTCTTTCGATTCTCCTCCCATTCCTTTGGGAGTGGGGGGAGGGAAGAAGAGGGGGAGTGAGAGAGAGACTGCATGGCTGATTTGCGGATGAGCTTAAACCACAACAGGGGAATATTAAAATATATATGTCTTGTCCTGAGACAAGATGAAGAATGTTACAGAAGCACTTCAGCACTCAGTATCAATGGATTTGCCATGTGATTAAACACATAATTTGGTTATGGAATGTTGAGCTTCTGCCAGATCTTTGCTTTATACAAAGAATCGTGAGGAGTAGCCACCAAAGAAACTGTTAAGCATAAGATTTGCTTAGAAGAGAAAGACTGAGAGATCTTGAATGAAGCAATATCTTAGAGGGAGTTGAAGTCTTTGTGGGTGGAAAAGCAAGATGACCTATTACTTTACTACGTGACCAAGAAAAACTTTCCATAGGTGACCGGATTAAACAAATATCCCTATTTATATTTCTAAGGCTTTCCATTAAATAGTTAATTTTATTTTATTTTTCGGGGGGGGAGGTGGTGTTTGGGGTCTGGGTTTGTTCCCCATCCCCCCTCCAAAAAAAAAAAAAGAAGAGATTTGAGTGTATCTGATAGATCCAGTAAGTTTAACCATTCCACTATGGTTTCTGTAGTTTGTCATAGAGCTGTAGGAAAATATCTGTACAACCTCCATGACAATGAATTTATATTTGAAAGGTCTTATCTACTTGTATGTCAAATTTTAACTTCTTTAGGATGTGACTGCAGGAAACTCTAACCCACATTTGTTTTGAGGGTTTGGAGACATCGGTGAGTTTGTCACATTACCTTAGAACAGACTTTCTGTATTGTATCATCATTGAATGGCAGGCTCTGCTGTTCCATCTTTTATCCAATAATTAAAAAAATCCACTTAATAGTGGTCTCTCTTTACCCAGTTTGAGTTCGCTTAACTTGAACATAGTCAAGTGGCTTTTGCACAAATGTATTAGTATCCCACTGATGCTTATAAAAAGATTGAGAATTATACTTTCACTTGATTTCTTCCTTGACAAGCATTTTTAAATTACCACTTGTCCTGTTTTTAATCAGCTTTGAATTTGTCAGGCTGAGAAGCATTCTGTGTTTAATGAAGCAAATTGTTGATTAAGGCCTTTGCTATCATTAAAATTATTTGGCCCTTATTCTCAATTCTTCCTACTTCTGTTATTAGAGAGGTATGTTGATTTGGAATGATGAGGCAAACAGTGATATTTGCTGCAGTTTTACTCCTTACTGCACTGTTTTCACAGCCTTTATTACACTAATACAATACACTTTTTATTATACTAGTACAGTTTTTTCTTTTAAGGCATGATCTAAAATGATCCATATATTTCCTTCATTGTCTCAATTGCCAAAACTTTGAAACTAAAGATAAATAAAAAAATAAATAAAGAAAAAAGTAAAACTATGTGCTCTGTTGCAATCAGTGTCCACAAACTTGTATTTCATCGTTTGTCATGTTTATGCAAAAGAGAAAGAGGCTGAAGTTTGATCCACTCTATAAGTGCAGGCTAGCTGCATATTTATGTGTGACATGACATTCTTGCTTTTAGGAAAGATTATTTCCACCTATTCTACCTCTAACTTTGCCCATCACTTAGATCAGAACCTTAAATTTGATATCACCCTATATTTAATGGGAAGTAAATTTCTGGTGTCCAGTTCAGTTCCTACTGCAGGAAAACATGAAGTAACACCCATTTTCTAAATTTATCAAAAATCTTCTTGATATTAAAGGACTCAAAATTGTAGAGACAAACCCCCCAAATCCCCAATCTACTGCTATTTTTGCTGTTCTGCTTGCTGTTGATGTTTTTTTTTTTACTTTTTCTTTCAGTAGTTTTAAATATTCACTGAGTATACAGCCAAGTTACTTAATTCACTTTTTGTTTCATGGTCATCCTTAAACAGTCCTTTTCTCATTGCAGTGATTACCTTCTGCTGTATATATAGACAGCAGTGTTCTTCCTTTGACTAGGATAAGGAGCTACTATTTGCTCCTTGTGTGATAGTATCTCAATTCTTTTGCTCTGCTTTCTCTGTAATTATTCTAGTATGACCTTTGTTTCCTGTATACCTATATACCTATACCTACAGGTAATAGGGATTATACTCACAATTCCACATGGGCTTTTTGTGATAACATTAATAGTCCTCTGTCTTCACAGGACAGTATCAGCTGATACAATCATTTTGGTCTTGGTTTTTATCATTACACTATGCTGTTGAAGCACACTTATCTTATAATTGCATAATGCCACAGAATAATACTCACTTTTCTCATTTCCAACTGATAAATTCCTTTTCAGACCATAAATTCTCAGTATTAAGTGCAGCACCTTGCATCTTATTCTCTTAAATAGCATGTTTAGAACACAGGGCCTCAAAGACAGTGTTTCCTTTATTTTGAATCTTCTGATCCTCTGTAATATGGAGACTATTACTCAGCTTTCCTGCATCACCGGATGCCATCAGACTTCCACTCCTTCTGCCAAGATCATTTACTGATATTTGTAAATAATCTCAAGCTTTACTCAGGAGATCTGCTTATAAACTCTACCTACTTACACTGTGTATTTAAAGCTACCCATTTTTTGTCTCTCTCATAAGTCAGTTTTTTCTCCACCTGATTTTATTAATCCCTACCCTTTTACTGAAATTTCTTATGTGATATCCCATCAGATCATTTATAGTAATCCAGAGAGATTAATTCAATTATCTGAAAATCTATATAGTTCTTCATGTGAACAATACAAATAAAAAATAAAAGCAAGGTTTGTTTCAACAAATGTCCAAAAAATAATAAAGAATTGTACATTAATACAATGCCCCCCAAAACAGAATACACAACTCTTCATTTCTTTTTAAATCTTTGAGGAAAGAAGTAGAGGTTCTTGTGCCAGAATTTCCATTCTTTATTTTTTTAAATACATAGGATAGAGCTGAAAGGAAAAAAAAAACCAACAAAACCAACATTCCCTTTTGTGGCTTATTTTGATGTTTGGAAAACTGTTCTCACTCTGACTTGGATCAAAATCCAGGAATATTCACTTTTGCTAGGAAATACTGTGGGGTTTTGGCTCTAGGAACATCCACCTGTCTGTCTGTCCTGCTGGCCCTGGGAGACCCAGAGCTCATGGTCATGGTACCCAGCAGGTGCTTTATTGAGGAACCATAGAGATGAGCTGGCAGGACACCAAGAAAAGTTTCAAAGCTTGTCTGGTGGCAGATTTCCAATGTGATTTCATCACAATTAACACTATTTTAGTGAAAAATTTGCATTCGGAGGAAGTAAAAATTTCCCAAAGAAAAGATTTTCTCTGAATTTTCTGACCAGCTTTAATGTTAATTATTCTTGCTATAAGAGAAGGCAGATAATCTCTGTGCAGGACAGAGTGTGAAACATTCACTATGTTGGGACTTGCTCTGAACCACATTTCTGATATGTCCTCTTAAGGCTTTGAGGGCACTAATGACCTTCCTGTCTCTTCCCAGCTTCCCTGGGGCTTTGTCCCACCTTCCCCACGGCTAAGGACACTATTTCAGCCACCTGGGGCCATCAGCCCCTGCCCCAGTAATGCTGCAGTAGGGCTGGTCTCCAGCTCCTGCAGCTGTGCCCTGCGCAACCATGGAGTCCATTTCTTTTAGGTTAAGTTGATGCTAGCTTGCCTGTTTGATGTTTTGATAAGACATGATTTTAACTGCCCTGGTTTTCTGTCTGTGTCATAGCCCCTTCTGTTGTGGCTAGTTAAGAGATATCAGAGCTGGCAGCAAGTCTTAGGCTGATAGTAAAGTCCATATTTATCACAACTCTCATTGTAGGCAAGAGCAAAACAAATTTGGAGAAGGAAAGTGCCTTGCAAGTGTCACAAGAAGTCTCTAGTCCCTAATAAAATTCATTTTCTCACAAATCGCAGTCTTACAAGCACTTTTTAGCTCATAGCATAATCTGGATTGGTATGCTTTGGTGTAAGTGAATTAATTTGGAAGTGAATATGTGAATTTAATTGGAAGTCTGGTCATAAGGCTAAGTTGAGGGCACAAAATACAGAAATCTCCTTTAAGACTTCTTGTTTTGACCACCTTAAAAAATTGGCCTAGAATTTAACCTTATTATTATTTATTATCTGACAAAAGCTGTAGTTGGCAGTGAACTAGAAGTATTAACCCCATATAAATGTCTAGAATAGTCTACTTGCAAATTTGAGAAAAGCTATGAGATATAATACTCTGTTTAGAAAAACATCATGCTGTGGAGTTGATACAGCTAAAAAATGTTAACCTAGGTAGGAGATTTTTATTACTTTTTAAAAAAGACTGTTTACATGAGTTTCCCAATTCAATTTAATGTGGGATCAAATTTACGAGATGGAACACTGGGATGAGAAAGAAATTCCGGAGTACTGGAAAACAGGCCAGGAAGTAATGAGACAGACTGTATTTAAACAGGCACTGCCTGCAGAAAAGAAATAAAATTATGAATAACTAAGTAGGTTAACTTGCTTCTTTTTCTTATGTTTTCAAACCTTTCTAAATGTGTTACTTATTTCTATTTACCTTCAGATTAAGTTGGTGGTGACTTAAATGTATATCTCTAACACAGAAGGCAATCTGCTCCATTTTTGTAGTAGTTTCTTTATGTGGAGCTCTAAAATATTCATACCCAGTTTGGACCTCCAATGCATTTCTCCATGATACCCCTCAAGTTGTGCTGTCAGGGTTTCAGGAATCAGTTTGAGAAACTATGAAACCAAGATGAAGAAGTATAATTTTCTAGATGTTCAAAAAACTTACTGTTATGTAGGAAACACACAATAACATCAATTATAGCCCAGAATGTAACATTTCTAAACTGAAAGTTGCAAGCAAAACAATACGCAGTGCTTTCTCTCAGTTTCAGATCAAATTCACATTTCAGAATTCTGTTGTTTCCTTGTGCAAATAATTTCATATTGTAATTCACAGTTACAAAAATATTTTTTATAATGCTGAATATAGATTATAATTAAAGCTTATGCTCTGAGGCACAAATCAGTCATTGACTCACAGGAAGTATGGAGAAATACATCCTATTAACAATTTATCCTTTATTTGTCAATGCTGGAATTTCTTGGTTCTTTCTAAATCATCTGGTGCTAACCACATGGTACTGAGTAAAACAGACTAATGATCTGATCCAACTTGGCAGCTGTTGTGAAGTTAAGTCACAGACAGAAGTGGTTTTATCCTATTGATAACAATGGCAATTACATGCTTGTTAGTACAGCTTGACCTAGTTTTCCTTTGGTTTATGCAGCAGATGACAACTAAAGCTTATCTATGACAACTATTGTTAAAGCACAAGCATTGCAGAGTGCTATAATCAGGTAAGAGAAAACACTGCCTTTTCTGTCCCATTACGTGTGTAAGCCTGCATACATGTGTAAATTTTCTTTTTTGTATCTTTCAAAGTATGACAACTCTAACTGCATTAGGATTCTGTATATTGGCACGAAGTATATGCTGCCTTCTATTGCCCTGTCTCTAATATATTTCTAAATGGTATATTCAAATAACTACTGTACTGGGAGTTATACCACATCTTAGAAATTATGACTTCAAATGGACTTTGAATCTGGAAAATACCCCGTTCACCTTCATTTGGAGGAAGACTTCAGGAACTGGCTTACCGGTATTACTTCCTAGTGGGACAGTGAGGTCTGAAACTGTATTTCTTGGACCAACCTTACTGTAATTTTATTCAGTCTTTCTGATTAGTTGGTATGATCCGCAGGGATGCTATGTTACTCCCATGACTTGCTGTGTTTGCACTCCTGAAAATAAGTCAATAATACTAAATAAACTTCTAGCATTCACCTCCTGTAGACTTCGAGTGCTTCCTGTCTGCATGAAATACGTTTTTCTTAAAATCTAAGGTCTCCTGGCTCTAAGCAGTGGTATTTTATGGCTTAGAAAGTCCTAGATACATTTATCTGTTTTTTTAACAAGAAATAGCTTGGTGGTGTGTTAGGTGGCTAAACCTGGAGGGTACGGGGAAAGACAAGCACTGCCAACAGGGATGCACCAGTCCAGAGCACTGAGCACAGAGCTCCCCAAGCTGGCTGCAGGGTGGCAGGGGGAAGGAACTGCAGAAGAGACAATTTGCATTTTGCTCCTGTTGACTTTAGTACTCAGCTGAGATTGAACAGAAAGATTCATTTACATCACCATGCAGTCCTTAGCCTGGTCACTAGAGTGCTTCTGAAAAATGAGGAGGTCTAGAGCATTTTTCAATACTTTTGTTTCAGAAAAGCTGTCAGTAAAAATGATATTTGAGTGGGATGAGTTTACCAGTTTGTGGAGGTGGGAGGCCTGGGTTCAATGCCTTCTTTTGCTTAAGGAGGTGTATTTCACACTTAACTGAAGTTTCTTTAACCAGCAGCTGTTGTCAGTTGACCTCTTTTTGATCTTCTTTCATTTTGTAAAAAACAATAAAAAATTCATTGCCTTGGAGACACAGATAAAGGAGGAATTCCTGGATCACAAAGCAGTACCATCGAACCCAGGGAGAGGTAAGCACAGCAGAACTACCAAATCAAAGCAATACAAATTGGAACATTAAGGCTCTGTTTACATTAGCATTTTGATTTGGGGCAGCAGTGCAATAGTGACACAAATCCCATGATTGGCACTAACAGTGTTTCACAGAGAGTTTTTGGTATACACAAATGAGACTCTTTTCAGGGATAATGACATTAGGAACTCTGCTTCAGGTTCTCATCAAATGCATTGTAGCCTCTTATGGGAAAATAATGGTCCAAGGCAAAGACTGCTTCTTCCAGCAGATTTAAATCTCATGTGGTGGGATCTGTGCCAGATCCAGTCAGCTGACTAGCTTGAATTAAAATCCCAAATTAAATTTATTATAGATGTAGAGTTTTCAGCAATTGCTTTGATCTACTACTGATCCTGTTGTGTCGAAGTCTGGATCAGCAGAGAAATAAATTCAGATGGCATTGGACCATGAATTAGAAGCTGGGTTTTTTTTGTGTTTCCTTTTTTTTTTTAATAGATAAGAAGAAAGGATTTAGCCACCAAAATGGATGCTGCCTAGACACCCCTAATATTAGACTCATTTCAAAGCAATATGAAGAAAACATTTGTTGAGATAGAAGATATTGAGCTGAGAGGCAATGGGAAACAAGAAAAGTTCTAAGTATCATTAACTCATTTTAATGTAATTTTCTTTAGTTTAGTCGGTTATTGAACAAACAGCCCTGAATGCAAAATTACACATAGCTCTTTCATTGAAGATATATAGGCTACATGTACACTCTTATATTACAACTATTGGAACTATTGCTAATAGAATTTCTGAATGCCTTCTGATCATTCCTTTTGATATGTATGGCATCATTTGGGAAAACTACAGTAATGTGTTTTTAAAATGCCTGAATGGCCACTTGCAAATTGTTTTTGTTGTTAAATGTAGTTCTGTATTCAAATGCAAATGAATTATTTACTAGCATGTATTTCAGTTAAATTGCTATTTTATTTTTACAATTACTGTTTTAACTTTATAGATATTCTCTTAAGGAAAAAAATACCTGCAATTAAAAAAAAAAAAAAAAGTAAAAAAACCTCAGAAAAGTACATCTTGGACTAAACCCTATCAGTTGTTGAGCAGAACAGTTTTTTAGGTACATTAAAATTAAAGTCCATCTGCTGATAAAAATAGCATTAAAAGGATTGTACTGTGTTTTAGAACACTAAATCAGATAGTGTAATCTAAAATTGCATTTCTAATAATCTGTTTTATCTCCCACTTCTGGCATGGTATCAGCAGTTAATAAGAGATACATGAAGTGGAAACTTGATGCTTAGAAATCCGTAGTTTCTTGGAGATCTGGATTTTTAGCACTCATACAAGTCAAATATCTGGCAGTCTCTGAGATTAGTTTAAACATTTAGCTGATGAAGAATTTGGAAAATGAGGATGTGTTCAGCAATACCATGTGGCAATAATTCCAGGGTGACTAGAGCCTTTATAGAGGCTTGTAAAGGCTTGTAGAGGCTCAGGTTTACTATATTTTCAGTCACAAACTAGGAGCTTAACCAGATAAGGAGAGCTGCAGCTTCCTATTTGAAAGCAGTGCTTGATTCAGAGATGCCTTGCTCCTACAGTGACATTCAAAATCTAAAGTTAGAGTCATGTGAAGTAGCAACGTTCAGAGATCAGAAATCCAGCTATTGAGCAGGGCATCACCTAAATCTGGCTAATAGAAAATGCCAGGAACACCCTGAAATTTTTCCAAGGGGCAAAATATTTGCTATAGGGCAAAATATTGGTTGGAATCTCTGTCTAAGCATCAGACACTTAGAATTATATTTTGTAACATCTATGTACCTTGACCATTTTTCTCCACCCAGTAGAATGGGCAGACATCTTTTACACAAGGCTAATAGAGCAGTTGCTCAGACAGCATTAAATCTGCCTATGGCAACATGCTACAGGTTTGAAAGTTATTGCAGTGTGCATGGAAAGGCACATGCACTTCTTTTGGCTAAGTTAAGAAGCTGAGTGTGCTGTCTACAGCAGGTTGCAAGATGACTGTATAGGTTGAAGCATTTTAGTTACAAAGTATGTGGAAGAATCATAAGCTAAAAATTTGTCATGAAAATGTTCATATCTACATTTAAAAGCAGTCTTCTACAACTAGAAAATGTAAGCTATCTTGCAATCAACACTAACATTTGGTATTCAGCTACTGTAAAGTGCAAATTGCCGAACTCTGGACCAGTCACTTCTTGTCAGGAACAACAAATACAGTCTTAGCTCTTTGAGGAATGTAAATTAAATCTTAGAAGAGGAAATGCTACTAGCTAACTATGTCACTAAATAGGAAATATGAGTACTTTAATGTTTTAGAAATTTTTCACATGTGGTCAGGTCAGGCCACAGCTGCTAGTAAGTGGCAGAGCGTTCACAAATGAAGTGACAAATACATAGGATTAGAGGATAATACGCCAAGCAGTTCAGATGCACATCATATCCAGTTTCAATCTGATCTTCCATGAGCATAAAGAAGATTGAGATGAACAAGAATATTTTCCTTCTGCCACAGCAGAACAATAAGCCAACAAAATTTCTTGTTCTGTGAGAGAGGCACTGAGGTCAGAAAGTCCTAGATGGAGAATGGCGAGTATAAGCTATGTTGGTTAAAGCCATCTTGAAATGTTTGATCTAATTGCAGAAAATCTGCAAAATTTAAAGAATTTCTTACACAGTGTTTTCAATAAAATTTTTCTTTTCACCACCAAGCTTAGCAACAAATCCTATTTTGCCTCATGGTGATATTTGAAGGCCATGTCTCCTTCTGTTAGATACAGTCCTATCATTCACTGAAGCCATTTCTCTTCTGAAGATCATAGAATGTAGATGTATAAGCACAGCTGACAAAACAAAAGGTGGGGAAGTGCTAAGACTAGGACATAACTGGTAAAGAAAGACATTTCGGGGAGTCAAGGCTACTATTCAGGTTCCAAGATACTGTCCCCACTTCAGAATTCAGAAGTCATCATACTGTGTTTTTTTTCCTGACTTTCCCTTAATAAATCTACATTTGACTTGGAAATAAAATCTTAGCACGTTGTAAAAAGTGGCTAGTTAGCTGATTTAGGTTAATGTTCAGAAGCATTTCTCTTAGAAAGAATGTGGTTCAAATAAGTCACAGATAGACCTAGCAGAAGAATCTGGGGTATTATTAGTTAGGAATTTGCATTACAAGTGGGCCATTGGTGAATGACAGGAGGTGTCTCTGTTAAAGGTAATGTAATGATTAGTATGCATTGTGCAAAACTACAAGTTCAATTTTGGAAGCAAAGAGGCCTGAACAATTTTTCTGCATGATTAGCTAAAATTAAACCTGATATAAGAAACTTTAGTAGGTCATCCATTCTGAGAAGAATCAATGCACGTTAGGTTTTGGTTATATGTGGAAATTTTATAACCCAAGACATCTATTTATTTATTTATTTATTTAGGTAAGCTTAATATACATAAAGGAAATTAATATATATATTCCCTCAGATTAACTATTCATTGACAATTTCTCACAGTTTTTTATACTTTCTATTCTGAGAGAAGTGTGGTTGGTTTGACTGCCTGAGAATACTACTTCTCACCTCATACATTAATTACCCTGCTTTGTATATACTGGTTTTCCAGCCTCTGAAGCCCTCCAGCCAGCCCAGTAAGCATGAAATATGCACTACAATTCTGTGTGCTTGAATGGTGACTAATATGCCTATGAGTTAATTTAGGTACAGAAATTTCACATTTATTGCAGCTGCAGTTACCAGGGTCCCTTTTGCCCTGGTGATCGAAGTTTGAAACTGAAGACTTCTTTACAGCAGGGAACCCTGATATCTTTAGACTTCTGGACTACTGTCTTGCAGTAACATCCATGGGTAAATCTGTACGAAGAACATAACCTGTATTTTCTTCATGTGGTTCTGATAAGGGTGACTGATCACACCCACGTCACCACCTCTCCCTTCATAAATGTCATACTGTCATCTTGCTTTTGCTTTACATAAGGCTAGGCAAGATCAGCTCTTTAGAAGATTAGATCCTCTAAAATTACCAGCTAATGGCCTCATCTTTTTTAACAATAAACAATTTCGGGATGAAACTGTGTCTTTTCACTGCCTTATGTAGATTTTTCTCTTGTCTTACAAATGTATTTCTTGAGCACCAGATACAAAGGGGGACATAAAAAACTGTAGCATATCATCCCTATTCCCTAATTTTGGGAACAGATCCTTTTTAATTTAGTTCCTAAAATGTTTCAGCTAGGAAAAGTCCAAATGGACTAGTTCAACAATTGAGTATTTCTACTTTATTTTTTTTTTCAAAACCTTCATTAAGCTTGACATCAGTGCATAACTATTTTTAGTCAGTGAGACTATTTTTTTTTTTTTTCAAAATAATTAATTAAAACAGTACTCAGTGGCAAACAATGATAGGACAAGGGGCAATGGGTACAAACTGGAACACAAGAGGTTCCACTTAAACTTGAGAAGAAACAACTTCTCAGTGAGGGTGACCGAACACTGGAACAGGCTGCCCAGGGAGGTTGTGGAGTCTCCTTCTCTGGAGACATTCAAAACCTGCCTGGACACGTTCCTGTGTAACCTTATCTAGGTGTTCCTGCTCCGGCAGGGGGATTGGACTAGATGATCTTTTGAGGTCCCTTCCAATCTCTAGCATACTGTGATACTGTGATACTTAATCTCTAATCCTAGGGAATATGTGCAAGAGAATGAAGTAGTGGCATTTCACAAGCGGTAGTCATGCTGGTATTTTCTAACTTTTTTGTTTCTGACTTTATATCCTTATATGTTCCTCCAGTATAGACTTTGTATGTGTAATATTTTTTATTATTTCTTCTTTTTTTCCTTAATATTTATTCACCTACAGTCTGCAAACTGGCTTTGTATGCTTCTGTGTTTTTAAATATTTGCTCTTGTAGGAAGACTCCTACATGTACATTTCTGGTGGTGATTCTAATGAGGTACCCTGGTCTTCAGGGCACAGTTCTGTCAGCTGTTACTCCATATAAAACAATGTTCAAGCTTGAAGGTTATCCTCACAATAGTGTAATTTTCTGGAATGATTCAGCGTGCAATGGGGGAAATACTGGCAAAGGGCCCAGAGCACTTAAGCATCACTTTACCTCTGAACCAATATTTACAAGTTAAATACCACATGCTTTATAAGTAAAAAGTTAACATTACTAATACTGGTGGCATTGTACTGCCACCATTTTCATGATGGCCAAAAGCCAAAACCAAAACCTATGACGCCTTAAAAGGTTCAAGTTGTTATTAGACTTGTTATTACAAAAGCAAAGATGTTTAATCTCAACTTTAAGCTAGCTAGATTTACTTGCAGCTCTCTCTTTTCACACTGTTGTTTGTTTGTTGGTTTTTTTTTTTTTTTTTTTTTACAAAATAAGAAATAAAGCTGGCATTTTTCAGATTTTGGAGTTATGCAGTGACTATGCACAGTGATCATCCATTATACAAAGACCTCTTTTTGCACTTATGGAAAGATGTATGTTACCCAAAACCACCACATATTTCATATAGAGGATATAATTTTTTCCTTACAATGAGAAGTTATTAAAGTACTGAAAAAAATGAAACACATTATTAATTCATTTGGTATTAGAAATCCTTTATAGTTATAGCACTGTTTACAAAATAGAATATGAATTAAAATGTTCTTCTAATTAGAGACACTGAAATTTAAACAGAAGTTTCAAGAGAATGCTGTCTATCCTCTTTCCAAACTTTCCTATTACAAGTTCATGTTTATAATAAAAGACACTGTAAAAAATTATCCGGTTTAAAAAGTCAGTTTGTGAAAAAAAAAAATAGTCAAAATGAAGCAACCTTTCTTTGATTTATATTTTGAAAACTTTTCTAAGTTTCCTGAAAGAACAGGTATAATCTTCTTAAGATTACAGCAGTGACCACAAATTGTTGTCATCACTGTATGCTGATCTTTATTATAATTGCAATCCTAAATCCAAAAGTGAGTTCTGAAAACTGTCGTTGCTGGAAAGGACTTTTAAATGATCTTCCAGCAGTTAAAGGTGTCAATCATCAATCTACTTTTTGACAGAACCTTGAGTCACTGTTCATCCTGGTAAAATCAGTATCAAGTCATACAGGTAATACATAATTTGACAGACTTCCATTTCCTTCTGACTGCCAAGAGTTAGTGCCAGGGAGCAGCTGGGAAGCTGCCCTGCACCCACAGGAGAGCTGGGAGCCAGAGGCAGTGGTGATGTGGCAGGCAGGGCAGATGAGATTCAGAAAGTGGTTGTACCTACATCATACAGCCTATCTCACTTTTAGTTTCAACATCAGCCACATTATAGTCAGCTCAGTGAGTTCAAGCTAACATGCCTGTGGTGGTACTGAACTGGAACTAGCGTCCTGCTGGTGGGCTGGGTGTGTGCAGGATCCATCTACCAAATAGCACAGTAGATGGAAGACCAGAACTGACAGTGTCAGTCAAACTGAGGTGTGAGGGCACTCATTCTGTCAAAGAGTTACTTACACCTGTCGTACAGCTTTAGGAAGCTTAAGGTGGAACAAATGGTTAAACATTCTTCCACTATATGTCAAACTCTTTCTATATTAAAAGATACAACAGAAGACCTAATGGCTTAATTAAGACCCAGTACACCATGAATAAAAAGTAGCAGCTGATCAACTGGATTAAAGATTTAGACAAAATAGATTACATTTTTTAAACTAGTTGCTAAACAACTCCAGTGACAAAGTAAAAGTCAATTGGTTACAGAAATTTATTACAAAAGGGGGACATTGATAATGAATATTATAAAATGGAATGTTTCAAGCAAATCTGAATAGGATATTCCTAGTAGGTTAATGTAAACTTTATCATAAGTCTTCATTTAGTAGACAAGATCTTTTACTGGCTCATATGAAAGGGAGTATTTAAAGTCAGTAGAGGTATGCTTGGAAAGACCAGATGAGAAACCGATCAATTGTCTTTTTTCCTATTGCATGGACTCAGGAGACTGATCCAGATAAGGATATCTAGACCTTATAGTGATAGGTATAACTGCTATTCAAAGGCAGTAATTTATCATTGCAGAGTATCAGTACTGAAGATTCTCAGATTAATCATGGTTTTACAGATTTCTATCATGAGGTATTTTAATTTTTTTTAATGTGTGTGTTTGCAAGGACCATATGAACATCTACTATTTATGAAGCACTTTTTTAACAACTTCTTTAAAAAGCATTCTTCAAGTTCAAAATTTTCTCAGAAACCATATTTTGCGTGAAGAGCAAATGGTGATTAAGAATTCTCTTTGAAGTGAAACACTTGTGGAGAAACAAATGAAACATTTTATGCACTTTTCCCTATGCTTTTAGCTAGCCAAAAGTTAAGAATTTGCAGATGGTTTTGAAGAAGGTGGGAGGGAAGGAATCAGATATTTATCTCATTTAGAAATAGAATTGTGCCATAATGGTGAGATTTTCATGATGGATTTTGTTTTGAAATACAACAGAAATAAATATTGCTTGGTGCATGAGAAATCCTAGGTTTCAGGAAATTTGATGTGAGACAGCTTGAAATCAGCAACCAAGACAAACACCTGCTGCCTGTGAGTTAATTAAATATTTATTGCAGTGCTTGTCATGGGGGAGTTTGGGGTGCCCATAATCACAAGAACAGAACCATACCTCTCAGTGGCATAAAATATAATTTATTTACGCAGAAGATGGGGTTGTCTTAAAAGCAAGGTTATTCTTTCTGGTTCTTTTAGCTGGTTCTTTTAAGCCAGATAAAAACACACTGAGTCAAGATATTGCCTTTGTTACAATCCTGTTTAGAAGAGGGTGACAGGAAGCTAACACAGCCAGCATGCCTTCTAGGGAACAGGTAAAGCCTTTTTTACAAAATGCTAACGAGGAAGGAATCATATAAAAATAAGTGATTTGTTACCCATGCTTTACATAATGAAATCTCAAACATGCATGTCTTGACTTCTACCCAGCTCATTATACCAAGGTGGTTCTATATTTACATATGTAATCTCCTCCCAGACGTGTATTTTTTAATATTATGATTATTTAAGGTAACTAAAGGTTATATCTTCATCCTATCAGCTATCACAGAGTTCCTATGTTACATATCCTGTCGCTGCTCCTGTTTAAACAATAATTAATTGTGAAGCAAGTACTTACGTCATTCTATTTCTAAGGGCTTTCTGGTCCTACATTCTGTTGCTATGGTCTCAAGACAGATCATCATGATCGTTCATTTTGTAAACTTTTAATCCCTTTCAACATTAATGGGATAATAATTTCTGTGCTGAGATCCCAATTTCAGGATGTTTGTTCCTTGACACAAGCACACTGCACACCCAAACCAAAGCAGGCAGTGGGTTTCCCCCTGATTTTTGTGCAGCTCAGACCTGCACCATGGACCTGGGGAAAGAGAGCACTTACTTATACTAGCTGAGTCCTGGTCACAGTACCAGCCCTGATGTGTAACCTCACCTCAAGCCCAGGCTGATAGAGGGTGGCAGATACCCAGGTACCAAGTGGCCCTCAAGGGGAAGCTGTTTTCATTCTTTACTGCTGTTTAAAAGCAGGATTGTCGCAATAAACTGCCAAAAGCATTGCTACTTACGCAGCCGCAGGCTGATGTGTGATTTTCCCCATATCCAGAGCTTATCACAATTCATTACCTGTGTTACTATCACTTTCCAGATTCCCGCCACAAGCAAGTTACAGACATAGCAAGCTGCTAATAGCTCGCCTGTTTCCCTCTTTCCTGCATGTACCTAAACCACTACAGCAGGACAGATTAGTCATGTCTCATTTAGCTGTGCTTTCAGCTGGACATCCCCATGGCATTTTCTGTGCATCTCTGTTCTCTGAGCACACAACAGAACCACTTAATCAGCTTGTGTTGGGCAGCTGTGGTCAGGGTTCCACCTACCTGAGTGATGCTTTTGTGTAGGCCTAGGAGAGAAGACTTCTTGCCAAAATGAATTGTAGGTGCTGCTCTGTGTGATGAAGCTTTGTTGACCATATTGTCAGCTGTTAGATTTGCTCTCGAGCTGCCTGAGCTTCAGAGACTGCTATTGTACTGCAGTAATGATTACGTAGCCATATTTCCAAGTTAAATCTCTCTGCTACCAGAACACATTATCTCCTGAAGACAGAATTCCCTATCACTTGTATACGTAATTAAAAAAACTTTTTACACAGCAGTCTAGCAGGTGGTCTAAGGCTGCTTAGCAATTTTCCTGGTACTATTTTTGCATTTCCTTTGAAATCACTTCAGCCAAATAGCATCATACTTAGATAGTTTGTGAATTTTTCATTTGGACAATGGATTATGAGAAGAGGATAAATAGCTTTCAAAATACAGATCTAAGAAGAACTATTCTGATTTGTAGCATAGGTAGTCATTACATTTATTAGGTTTTCTGAGGTTTTCTGTGAAAATAGTTTCAACTACAGCCAGACTGAGACTGTAACAAAACAAGAAGATTGATTTTAGTGATCAGAAAACAGAGGGGTAATTATATTCTCATTTTCATGTTCCTGATGTTCACATTTCTCCTATTAAACTTTAATGGGTGTTGCAAGTGAAGAAACATATGAAACAAGAAAGGGGAACACCACAAAGCTGTTAGCTTTGAAACTCACTGTCAGATAGCAAATATTATCACTATTAATCTTAACCTTCACAGCCAGCAAGAGCTGCAGGCTAGACTAGAGAAAGAGACAGGCATGGAACTGTAGCTCTGCATTAAAAGTAACACACTGTACACTGCTAAAATATGTACCGTGATTAAGTTAATATTGAACAGTGAATTTTATGACCTTTTCTGATTTTCTTTTCCACAGGCAAAAATCAACACTTCTCTAACTGCAGTATCCTTCACAGTTCATTTTCTGTAATGTCAAAAGAGGTGTATTAAACACTCTGGGAGAAAACACGCTCTCTGATATGGTGGCAGCAGAGTGCATATGGTTTCATAACAATATTAAAAAGCTCATCTTTCTTCCCCTCTCTTTCCAAGAGCTGTTGTGGGAAGGGTGGCACAGAAGTGAGAGTACACTACCTGCAGTCAGTTCTCAGAGAGCTGTGAAAAAGGAGGCATGGAGGAGTTCAGGGTATACTAAGTAACATCTGTTCCTAAATGAATGTAATAAGATCCAGCCTGCTTAGCATAAACAGAAATATGTCAAGTTAAATAGGGTAGCAGCGGGACTCAAGGTACAGCATAGTACAGTGGAAGGCGTAAAAATGAGTGGAGCACTAACATTTGTGACACAAATCAACTGCTTAACCTGGCTAGTGCATTCCCAGTGACATGTCCATTTATTAAAAACAGAGGGATAATGTGGAATTCCAGACATTTGACATAATGCAGAAAAAAAACAACAACAACAAAAAAAAAAACCAACAACTTTTGAAATTGTGATTTTCAATATGTCTTTGTTAGAAATCTTGAAGGCAGGTATAGCATTTTCTCTTAGCTCTTGACCCAATCAAAACTTTGGGTGTGAAGCTGGGGACTTAAAGACCATGAAATTAAAATGGAGGGTAAAGTTTACCTAGCAAACAGAGAGCTGGAACGGAATTTGAAGGGCTAACCAGAGAGAAACCCTTGCCTGTGTTTTCACAGGATCTTTTTCAGGAACTGTGGCATTGTTTCTTCTGATATCTGGGGCTTTCATAAGACTGTAATGATTTCTTTTTATTTTTGTTCCCCCGGCCTTTTCAGCAACCTTTGCTCAAGTTCAGCAAATACTATGTATATATTTTGATTAAAAAAAATAAATCTAAATATGCACAGATGTTCATTCCTCTCTCAGAGGAAAAACTGCCCCATTAAAAAAAAAAAAAACCAAACCAAAAAACCCCACAAATCTGAAAGCTATCTGATGAAGCCTCAGTGAGGGAGGGAATTGAAAAGGAACAGTTGAAGTAAAAATAGATGTTTCAAGATAAAAGACAAAGAAAGCATGTGACACAAGTGAAAAGAAATATGGGGAGGCTGGCTGGGATCAGAGGTAAAAGAAAAGTTACATTTATAGGTAATTTGATGAAGTACTTGAGATGACATTTGTGACTATGGTGAGTTCAGCCCACAGCTTTGCTCTGTGGCACAATACCACCAGCATGCCCTTGCCCATATGAGTGCTCTATACTTCATGCTCCATGCAGGAAACTTCTCAGACATATCTCCTGCTTCAGCCTTTAAACACAAGTTTTCCCACATCAAGCTTTTCTATGTGAAAAGAATATATGATTCTTTGTGTCCTCCTGGAAACACTACAGAGACTGTGGCATATTGGATACTTAAATAGTTAGGTTTTTCACCTCTAGGAAAACAGTGAGGATACTCTAAGAAAGGGCATGTCTGCCTCTATCAGAAATTAGACAAAGTTTTGGGGAGGTAGTTTTATAGTTCCCTGCAGGGGGAAGTAGTTTTATACTGCTTTTTCACTAAGTATGTTAAACACGAGTCTAGCAGCTTCATCTTGCTTTTCAGTCATTCTCCACTCAGTGCCACACACTGAGCAAAATTTGACTCACCCTATTCTGGTAGTGCTTTTAGTGAGTTACCGTGAAAAACAGCATGGCATTTTAACCCAACAGCATGAGAGCAAATACATTCACACATCCCCACTGGAAACTACATAAAATATGAAGTAGATAATATTACCAATGCTATATGCATGATACTGCCAGCATCCTGTGCCATTAGCCAAGTGCTTGTAAACATTACAAAATACTGACAGTAACCCACAGATTTTTCCATTTTTTAAAGTTTGGTTTT
Source organism: Neopsephotus bourkii (assembly GCF_033783945.1). Taxonomy (NCBI): domain Eukaryota; kingdom Metazoa; phylum Chordata; class Aves; order Psittaciformes; family Psittacidae; genus Neopsephotus; species Neopsephotus bourkii. Next base: position 10,835,196 of record NW_026902234.1, read on the forward strand.
GTGAATCCCCTGCGGCTGACAGCAAACTCTGCAACATCCAAAGTGCCAGATGCCAGCCTGTTTTGTTTTACTCTGTGGTTTACTATTGGATATTGCTAAGTGCGTGCAGACTACCAGGTTTATTCCTTTGTCTCCTTGTTTATTTGCTTTATTAGTTTTCATGCACAAGTAATAAACAGCTCTCTGGTTAGCTGTCAGTAAATCTCTAGACTGGAGTGTATGGTGTGGCAGTCCTTACTCTGAATTACTCATTTTTTTAAGATCAGTTTTGAAATAAAAATCATCTTAAAACAATTACTTTTGTTCTGAAAAATACCCAGTAATTCCTTTGGCTAAAGCAAGGAACCATCTCCCCTTGTTTTTTTCAGAAGAAAACTAAGGAAGAGAGAAAAAGAAGCAATAGAAATAATGGAAGTAGAATATCTTTGAGTAAATCCAGAAGTGTCACCAAAAAAATAACCAGTATTTGTAAAGTTCTTGTAAGAGGTAGCGCATCATCTCACCAGTGTAAAATTTCATCATCTGGAAAGACTGAATTATTACTCTGACACTGGTCAGAGTAATGGTTTTAAACATCATATTTAAAAAACAGCAAGAATTGGTTCACAGTAGATGGCAAGTCTTCTCAAATACATAGGATTAAAGTCTGAACTCTGTTGGCAAGTTTTTCTCAAAACAAATAGAATAGGCTTCATCTTGCGTTACTTTCAGTCTCTACAGTGTAGACAGTTACAGAATTAGGCAACCTCTCCTCCCTTGACAGGCAGTGCTGAGAGTTAAGTACAATACACCTCACCCTGAGATGAAAACGTAAATCACTAGGCAAACAGTTACAAAAAAAGTCTGCTTCCTCTCTAGCTCCTTACAGAATTATTGTGTCAACATTTACATTATAGATGTGCAATTCAGTTTTAAAAAATCCTCCTGTGATGTTTCTGGGGGTTCTTGAAGATGTCATGTTCTTCTCTGTGTTGTGGGCTACTTCAGGAGTAGCCGTAGTCCATCACTGCTGCAGTGGGAGGATACTGAGCCTCTCTGGCCAGCAGAGCTGGAGGCACTATGCTGATTTTGGTGGAACACACTTTTATAAAAATTATCCTGCTGACCCTGGTAGATGCAGAATAAAGTAAAATTTGTCAGATAGGGAAGTATCTCTTTAAAGTATCTCTTTAAGTACTTTGTAAATCTGCTACTGATGATTACCAGATCTCACGTTTAAGAAGACTCCAAGCTCCAACTGATTTACAGGTGATTAGGCACTGTGGTTTGCTATTTTCAATAAGCACTGTTATTCTGATCCCAGCATGAGCTTCATATTAAGTTTCCTTAAGGAACAAAAAAATCTCTAACACCTACAAAGTTTGCACTAACACCACCCCCCAACCCCCATCTTCAAGTGAAGTGGCAACAGTACGTCTTTCAAGTTTAATTACTGACAGGACAAAACACTGTGACGTGGCTGACAGATTTTCTTTTCAGTATAACAGAAGTTATAAAAAAATAACTATAAAAAAATCAATACATTCTTAGGGTCCAATAGAAAGTTTTGTAACTGGTTTGGAAGTGGAAGCTGGTTTTATTCACCTTTGGAATTCATCTAGCTTCACCTCCAAGGGTTTATACTACTACTACACTTGTTAGGTTTCTTTCCAGATCTTAAATTATTTCCATTCCATATTGCACTACAATAAAGCATGCCCAAAGAAAATCCCACAGGTTAGGACAAACAAAAGCATTCTTTGGAAGGTACAAGGATGGTGTTTCATACTTGCATGAAGAAGGGATTGTTGGGACAAGCTGACCAACAAACTCAAAGCAGCTTTGTCAGATGTAACAGCTGAAGGGAAGAGAACAAAGAAACCTGTTGTAGAAAAGAATAGGCTGAGCAGAGCAGCAGCATAAGAGTTTGCTTGCTGATAATGATGTAGAAAATTTTTCAATAAAATAAAATGAAGGGCACTTGAGAACCAAGACTGACTGACAAACACTCTATAGGTATATGGGAGTTTTATCAGGCAACACTAAGGTGAAAGCAGAGATAGGGTTTTCATCAGCAGTCTAGGAAGAGCTTTTCAAGAAGCTGCTGTTGCCAAAAAGGTGAATGACAGCTCTGTTTGTCTTAAATGCTGAAATGCCCCTAAATGTAAAATGTCTTTTTGCTACCGAAAAATGAAATTATTTTTATTTGCGTTGTGAAATTAATGATTTAATTAAAAAAAATAATGGTTTTATGTACCATTGCTACAGTACCGAATTCATTTTCATTTACTTTGATTTTTAGGATCATAGAAGCTATATTAAATTTGATTATGGTTAAATTATGGCAATGACGATATTAAATACTCTATTATATTTTAACACACCTGATCATTGTTCAGATTTCATAGCTTCACTAACAGTTCCTCTGGCTTACTAACCTTATAGATAGATATTGGGTACAATTTTCTAAACCAAATCTCCTTTGCTGACAATTAGACAGGTTACATAACTGAGAAATAGTAATTAAGAGTAATACAATATTCTATAATAGATTTTGAAACAGAAATAAAATTGGTTTACATTTCAGAACTCAGGAGATTGAGGAATAGAGGTGAATTTTGAGACCCATTAAAAGGTAAAGTTAAAACACATGACCTGGAAGGTTTTTTTTTATTCTCTTTATTTTTTTTTAAAGTAAAAGTGACCATATCTGTGTTTGCAAGGATTATCACACAAACAGGCACAGGAGTGCATGGTGCAATGTGAAATGCAAGAGTGAAAAACAGGCACGTCATTTCTTTTTTTTTAGTAAAAAGCAAGTTTTACTAGTTGATTCCACGACCTTAGGTTACTGATGTAACTGCAGAATACTTGATTATAAAATGTTTTGATAAAAAATTACAGACTTAGCACAATGAAATTGGTCTTGGCATGGTTCATCCAAAGTAAATCATGATTGAATGAGAAACAAAAAGAGGTTTTTAAATCCTGTAACAATTTCATAATATATAAAAAAAGAAAATGGAAAAGGAATTGACTTTTACGTAACTAAATTAATGATGTGGCAATATACAGGACAGCAGGAAGTATAAGGAAATGTTTCATCCATGTTGAAGAACCAGCTATGGTTACAATACTGCTGAGGAATGTTGATCCAATTTGGTTTTGAAACTGTTTGATTGTTTAAATATACAGACCTAATCATGAATCAGGTTTCATAGCCTCAATAGTTGTTCCTTTGACTTACTATGTTTGGGTACTATTTTCTAAACTAACTATTCCTTGCTGCAAATTAGATTACATAACTGAGAAATATTAATCATCTCTTTTTACAATATTTTAATATGCATTTGGAGACACCTATTACATATACCCTTTCATTCTTCTCTAAACAAACCTAATTTACCTTTAAATCTTTCCTTCTGGGTTATGTTTTTAAAACTTTGCATTTCTGCTGTTCTTTCCATTTGTTCCAATTTGTTAGCAATCTTCTCAGTATCTAAAACTGGACAGAGTGTTCCAGCTTAGGCTTACCTTTCATGCAGCAATGCAAAATAATTGCCTGCTATAATATAACAATGACACTCAATTATGATCTTTTTAACTTAGCAAACTGGGCATTGAGGTTTTTTTGAGTCACCTATGGTTTCCTTGGTGCCTAATAAGAAAATCCTGCTCTTCTTGTTTGTCATAAAAAGCTTTCCTAACTTTGTGCCCCTTACCAAGTGTTATTTCTTTCAATCTTCCGTAGTATATCTCTCTACTGGTACCCATTTTCTATGGAATTGCATATTAAAGACAGGGACAGGTTACACACAAGTCTTTTTAGTTTCCAGATTTTGTAGCACTAATGGCATATAATTTCCCACCTTTTCTCTGTATTGAAACAGTTTGTTCTTTTGACTTAATAGTGACATTTGTCAAAACTAAAGCTTTTTCTGAACATTTTTCCCCTGCCTGGCATCTATTCTAGCAATTCTCTGTGCTGAAATTTGCATTTGTTTGAAGATTTTCATTGTTCCACTGCTCTTATTTCTTCCTCACCTTAAAATCACAAACCCTATTGCTTTGTGATCAGTTTTATTTATTCTGCTTTTGTACATTGTGAGCTAATGCTTTCTTATTCAGAATGCACTGTAAAAGAGCTGCTGTTAATTGTTGCTTCCAACTTATTCAAATCCATTTTTTTCAAACATACACCACTATATGTTTCATCCAAAAATATTGTGGCAAAGACTTCCATTACTGTTTTTTGTTTCACCTGAAAATTCAGTTTGTTTCAGCCCACAACGCCTCTTAAACTGTTTATTGAATACTTATAATTTATTTTATTCTGTTTTATTTTCAACCAGATACTTTCAACAGGTATTTTTCTCAATTCTTTGTAATCTTCAAAAAGCCTGAGAGGATAGAAGTTGTTCAACAAATCCTGAAACAGAAGAAAAAAACAAAGCAGATCAGGCACTCATGTTTGTGACCCTTTTCACTTTTTCTTTTTGAATAGAACTCTATTCCTACACTAATTTCAGTTAGTTTATTCTTTATGTTTTTCCTATATGATCCCTGTACTCAGAGTACAGACACCTAATGTTATGTTACCCAAGACTCCATTTAAATATCCTGCTATTCTATCCCACTTTGATAAAAAAAGATATTTCTTTTTTTTTTTTCTTCCCCCCCTCCCTCTCTCCCTCCCCCCGTAACCTATTTTGTGGTCTTTTTACTAAGTTGGCAATTCTCCATTTAATAACTAATCTGTGTCATAAAGGAATGCTGCTTTCACTTAATTTCTTCCAGGTATCATAGGACAGTTTGGGTTTGGAAGTGGCCTTCAAAGATTATCTAGTCCAACCCCTTCTGCAATGAGCAGGCTGCAGTAAGGTCTTCCTGGAGCCTTCTCCAGGCTGAACAGCCTTTCTTCATAGGAAAGATGTTCTACCACTCTGACCGTTTTGTGGCCCTCCTCTGGACTCACTTCAACAGGTTAGTGTCTTTCCGGTGCTGAGAGCCCCAGAGCTGAATGCTGTACTCCAGGTGGGGTCTCATGAGAGCAGAGTAGAAGGGAAGAATTGCCTCCCTCACCCGCTGGTCATGCTCCTTTTGCTGCAGTCCAGAATATGGCTGACTTTTGGCTTATGTCCAGTTTTTCATCCACCAGTAGCCTCAAGTCCTTCTTTGAAGGTGTGTTCAATCCCTTCATCTCCCAAGCTGTATTGATAACTGGGGGTTCCCATGACCCAGGTTGAGGACCCTGTATTTAGGCTTGATTTCTGGCTCCTTTGCTTTTGCAGAATATGTCAAAGATCTGTGTTTGTGTTCATCACGTGTATTGGCTAAAGAGGTGAAGACTGAAGTCTGGGATAAGTGACTATTTCCACCTAAATTACATCTGATTCTTTAGCATTCCAAAGGTATCCTTCACTATTACGTTCCTTAGGCTTATCAGAGAAGGGCAGAGATTGGAAGGTATCTCTGGAGATCATCTTGTCCTTCACATCAACTCAAGCAGAATCACCGATAGCTGGTTGCCCAGAACCCAGTAAAGACAGGTTTTTCAACTTGTTGTCCATTAGGAAACCAGGTCCTTTTCCACAAAGCAGTTTTCCAGCTGGTCGGCCCCAAGTACTGATAACTGGAGTTTTCTCCCCAGATGCTGCACTTTCCGCTTCCCTTTCATGAGTCTCCTGTCTTTCCCATTTCTCCAGCCTGTCGATGTGTCTCTGGATGTTAGAACAACACTTTTGTGTATCAAGCACTCCTCTATGTTTGGTTTAATATGCAAATTTGCTGAAGGTGCACTCTGCCCCATCATCCAGATCATTAATTGAAGATGTTGAACGTGATCAGATCCAGTACTGACCACTGTGGTACACTGCTAGTTACTGGCCTCCAGCTAGACTTTGTGCCACTGAAATCTACCTTCTGGGCCTGGCTATTGAGCAGTTTTAAAATCACTTTACCATCTGCTCAACCTGGCCATACTTTATTGACTTCTTCATGAGGATATTCTGGGAGACAGTGTCAAAACCTCAGTAAATTCTAGGCAGACAATATTCACTGATTTACCCTCATCTTCTGCTAGAGACAGTCTCTGCCTATGTCTCCACTGCAGTTGGGGTTTGGGAGTTTTCCAGCTCTCGAGTCTCTGGGAAGATCCTGTGTGTCTCTATCATCCTCTCTGACATTGTGGAGCCTGCTGACTTCCTCCTGTGACTCCTCCAACCAGTAACTCAAATTCTCAACAATGGCATGCTTCCTGCAGAGAAAAGACCATCCCTCTAGCCTCACTCATCTGGAAGCCCCAGGTACTGTCTGCAGTCTGTGACTTACAAAGCTGCATGTACCACCCAAAGCCCTGTCTAGCTCAAAGCCTTCACCATAGCTGGGACAGCTGCTCCAGCACCTTCCAGAAAATATGCACTGGGACAACTTCTGAATAAGCTGCTGCACCTGAGAGCTGCACTTTAGACCTAGCTCTTTTACAAGCCTCTCCCTAGCACTACCTAAATCAGCACTTGACCATCTGTAATTAGGGCACACCTTCAACAAAGTCTTCATGCACCTTTTAGGTCAAGGGAAGCTGACTGAGCTCTTAGAATCTGATAGAGCTTACCTCATCCATACCTGGTAGCAGAAAGTACCCTCAGGTTTCTAAGACTTAAAATCCAGGCATTGTCCAGTGATTCTGGACCTTGCTCCCAGAAGGTCTAAAAGCTCCCAAAGCAAAAAGCTAACTGCTGTGCAAACTGCTGCGCAAACTGCTTCATCTGTTACCCACCTCTTTTAGCTTGAACTTGCCAATGGAGGGAATGCACAGTGTGTATGCAACATTCCAAAGTGAGAAATGTTTGCTTTCTTATTAAAAAGGCTGTCAAGCAGATCATCAGTTCATAGAATCCAAGTGTTTAAGGCTTGTCACTTTTCAGTAACTCTCGTCTGTTGCAGCTCATGTAAAATGGTCTCTGGAGAAGCCAAGAGAGGATTCAGAAGCCCCAGCTCTAGACTATTCTTCTGCATTAGTAGAAAATCTCAGGGAAGGCAATAGTGTAAGTCCCAAACCATCTTTTCTTTGTGAATATGTGAAGGACTGAAGTTCTTGGGCTGCCACACTGGGCCTTCATAAAACCATAAATTCTATCAGGGGTAAACAGAGTGCACTGTGAAGATTGACTTCTAATGCTGAGAGTGTTTTTTCTTTTTTCTTGTAAGAAATCTCACAGTCAATTCCAATCCTCTCATCACACTTTTGGTCAAGTAGAACATCTTTACTTTCACTGTAATATGACATCACCTCCAGTAAAGTTTGATGTTTGTAGCATTCATGCCAACTGCTTTCTTGCTTTAATACTATTGGTTCTAAAATAGTCTTTTCTCTTCATAAAACGGTTAAATTTTGTCAGCCCAAGGGTCCATCTGGTCCACTATCTTTGCTCTAACAGTGGCAAATAGCAGATGATTGAATAAAGTACATAAATAAAAGGAATCTATTAAATATATTTCCTTGAAATGCCCTAGTGGCTTCTGGCAACCAGCAGTTTAGGGGCTCCTTCTGACCTATTCCAAATTGCATTAGATAGTATATATATCTTTCCTGCCACTCTACAAATTCCAGTGTAGTAGTGTGAAATAGCGTGAAAATGGCAAGATCATTCACTGAGATGGTGTATTTCACATAGTTTTATATCATTTAGGAACTGAGTATAATCATGTGTATGGCCTTTTTCTTGGTTGCTGTATAATACAACACAAACATATGCAATAAAACCTCAATTAAAATTATGTTAAACAAGGTCATAACTAGAAAATAGTAATCAATGGAGAGTGCAAATAGGTCAAAGGAGGATTAAACACAAAGAACTGTCATGGTTTAAGCCCAGCTGGTAACTCAGAATCATGCAGCTGCTTGCTCACTCCCCCTCTTCTTCCTCCCCACCCTCCCTGAGGGATGGGGAGGAGAATCAAAAGAATGTAACTCCCACGGGTTGAGATAAGAACAGTCCAGTAACTGAGGTATAACACAAATCACTGCTGCTACCACCAATGATAATAATGATAAGGGAAATAACAAGGGAAGAGAATACAACCGCTCACCACCCTCTGACTGATACCCACCAGACCCGAGCAGCAATCTCTTGCCACGGTGCAGCAGCCCAAATGGGTTTACCTCTGCATTGCCAGTTGGTCTGCTTCCATTGCTGCAACCAACCCCACAGGACATTTGTCACCATCCGTGAGTCAGTACAGAGATAAAGTACTGGCCACTTTTCTCGTTCAGCAATGCCGAAGGCCAGCTGGATGGCTTTCACCTCGGCAAACTGACTCAATTCACCCTCTCCTTCAGCAATTTATGCAACTTGTTGCAGGGGACTTCATACAGCTGCCTCCCATCTCCAATGCTTTCCCACAATATGGCAGGACCCATCAATAAACAAGGCATACTGCTTTTCACTTTCTGACAGTTTATTATATGGTGGGACCTCTTCAGCATGCACCACCTCCTCCTCTGGTGAGATTCCAAAATCTCTGCCCTCTGGCCAGTCCATGGTTACTTCTAGAATTCCTGGACAACTGGGATTTCCTGTTTGAGCTCATTGTGTAATTAGTGCAGCCCACTTACTCCATGTAGCATCGGTTGTGTGACGTGTAGAAGAGACCCTGCCTTTGAACATCCAACCCAGCATGGGCAACTGGGATGCCAGGAGGAACCATGCTTCAGTGCCAATCACTTCTGAAGCAACTGAAACTCACAACCTCAGCATTGCTCAGCCTTGTATTGCTGTATAAGTACCTAGTAAATCTGATTGTTCCTAACCTCCACCTTGCTGGAGGCAGGGCCTCTCTAATAGTGATCACAATATTGATCACTTACATTTTGTAGAAAGAAATTAGTCTTCTTTATCACAGGAGCTGGAGTAAAATCAGCTCTTGAACTCCACCCAGGAACCTGCTTACCAGAGACTGAAGCCCCAGCTTTCTTATAAAAAAGCCCCAGCTTTCCTTGACCTTTGTTCTCCTCTTCAATTTACGCACCCATTCCTCCAGAGCTGAGGTAGGTTTTCCATCCCACTTTCTCATGTCTGCTGTGCTTGGAGTTGCAGTAGCTGCCTTGTCTGTTGTAGTTGGAGTTTGAGTAGCGGCTGTACTTGTCACTGGGGTTGGTGTAGCTGCTATAGTTGGAGTTGGAATAGCTTTATCCACTTCTTGGTTGTTCTGGTGTTCCCCAGTGGCCTGACTAAGGTACATGCGCAACTACATGGCGTACCTTCACCACCAGATTCTGCACCCTGGCAGCGGCTGGAGGGGCTTGGGCTAAGGTTCTTGTTTCATTGTACTTTACGGTAATGACTTGTGATACAATGGAATAACTGATCATGAAAGTGATCTGGCTTGTACTCCCAGTGTGGTCACCGCCTCTATACTTTGGGAGGTATATAATAGAAGTGTTTAGCAATTACGCATCTTTTTTCCCCTCCTCAGGTGGTCAACCTATGAAGGAAACATTCCCTTACACCTGCAGCTCCCCCATCAGACTATCTACAGCATCGTTTGAGAGTTCTGAAGGTTTTGAATAGCCTTTGGGTAACCTTGAGACCTGCCTGCTGATTGTGATCGGGATCACCATGTTGGCACACATACAAGTGTGTTTTACCTACAACAAATTCATCTGATCTTGAAAGTTAAGCAGAGCTGGGTTCAGGTCTTGTCTAGGGTTAGATGACGGTATAGGAGGACCAAGAGATTTTCCCTGAGGCTGGACAGTAATGAGTGGCAGGGTGTGTGGGATAGAATGGGCAAGTATCTAGGCCAGTGGGCCCTCCAGTGCTTTGGAACTTCACCAGTGAACAAGTGCAAAATCCAGAAAAGCTGTCCCAGGAGTTCAAACAATTGAGAGACGACCTATCCAGTATATCCAGCTCCCCACATGTACCAACCCATGTCTCAGCTATTAACAAAATGCATCCTACTGCTCAAGAGCAAAGATATAGGAGGTACATGCCATGGGCTACCCTATGGTTTTACCTGTGCAGGAAAACCCCAGTGGATTTCCTCCATCCAAGTACTAACCAAGCCCAACCAGCAGCTGCTCTGTTTGTGGCATCCAACATAGGGCACAAAGGGTTGAGATAACATCAGATCTGACCAGAGTGTGTCTAATCATATTTGTGATAAAGCATTCATTGTTTTGGATTAATAGTCACTTATCACAATGCTGACTTATTGGCTTTTTTGGCCAAAATGGCTGAAAAAATGGCTTTTCTAGTTTCAACTGCATTTAAAAAAAAAAAAAGGGAAAAAAAAAGAAAAAAAAAGAGAAAGCTTTATAACTGATGTGTGCCTTATTGTGTCAACCAAAAATTACTGTAAAGCCAAGAAGTTATAGGATGCATGTAAGTCAACTTGAGAATCTTCAAGGGAAGATTATTCAAGGTGCTGAGTACAGCCTGTGAAAGTAAATATTTTAAAATTTCTAAAGCACCCTGATACTAGAGATGAAAGGCTGTAATTGCTTCAGTTCTTGAAGTCCTGAGCACCTTCTCCTGACGTAAGTTTGCTGATTCAGATCATAAACTACAAGGCCCTTTGAAAAAAGTTTTAGGTTTTTTATTTATCAAGTAAATTATCAAAAAGAATAACAAATGCAATTGGAAATGAAATGGAACTGAGAATTAAACAGTTAGGCCAGATTCTGCAAAAGTATGTGTATTTTTTTAGCTGGTGCTGAGCATTCTCAACTCCCACTAGAGCCATTGAGTTCTTAATGAGCTTACACCGTAGTTTAAATACTTCACTACGGAAGTGTTCATCAGTAGATAATCTCATTCTTGCAATGACTGCCAATACAGCCATTATGCTGATGAGACAGCTAGAAATGAAAGGAGATGAAAAGAAAAACTATAACTAAAATCCAAAGCTGTTTTAATGCTTCTAGTTTTAGCTTAATTATGTTCTTCCAGAGAATTATGGCTGGATTAGGAAGAAAAGAAAGTAAATATTGTAGATTAAAAAAAAAAAAAGAAGTTATTTTAGTAATTCTCATGTAGATTCAGGGGCCATTCAATATTCTCATTTATGTTTTAGTGCAGAAGTTAAGGCCTTATCCTGAACCTCCCTGCAGGACATTTTTGGATTTTAGAGTACTTTGGCACACTTGATGCCCCTGTGATGGTTAACAACGAAAATGAAAAAATAGGGCTAAGAGAATTCTGAAGAGTTGAACTGGCAGAACAGCACAAGAAGCAGAAAAAAATGAAGTGAAATAGAGTTCATACCATTTGCTTGAAAGATATAATTAAATACTGAAACAGATTAAAATAGTAAAGTATGATTCAACACCGATAAAAGTGAAAAGAAGAAGATCATTCTAGGATGGGTACATGGCCAGTTTCTATGGTTAAATACTTTAGAGCGGATCCTTATTAACCCTTTGGGTACTAATAGAGCAACCTTGATACTAGCTTGAGAGAACAACTTGTGGTTTATGTTTTATGCCCCAAAGACTTCAGAAAAGATTATAATGACTTGAGAGTCATCTCACATTAATTAGGGTTGCTTTATAATCAGAACTGTTGTTATCCAGCATAGTTTGGAATATCAGATGCTGCTTCACTTCCTGCAATAGCCTGCACCATTTAGAGGAATGTGAGGTAGTGCAGAGGAAGTTTGAACCACTATGACTTCATTCTGAAAACCTGTTCTAGAGGTCAAGTCTGACTTTGGAAGGTGTCTTTCTTTCAGAGAAAACTTTTGCCCTGAAGAAACACCGCTGATGGTAAACCTCCAGAAACTGATTCTTGTTTGTTAACATGCCTTCCAGCAACGTTGCAAGATTCAGAACTGCATGTTGAATTCTAACATGATTTTTTTTAATGACAGCTTTCCAGGTGGTGATGACTAGTCCTGAGTCATATTCCCATGATGTTTTTCACTCCATGACTTCAACCATATCCAGCATCTTATCCTGTCACATTCAGAAAAGTTGGAAAGATTTTGAATACCTCTCAAGAGTAACACTTTGTCATGATGACTGCACATAGCCATACAAGTAAAATGCTGAAAATAATTAGAAATTACCAGCTGCATGAAAAATGATGAAATAAACACAGGCTGCAAGAAGGAAGACCTTAAATAATGCACCAGTAAATTAGTCTAGGTCTGCTTAAATGGAAAGTTAGAGACAGTTGCCACGTTACACAACTCCCCAGTGAATCAGTTTAGATTTCTCTCTTTACTATCCTGCAAGAGGTGGCATCAGGACAGTGATAAATCTGGTGTCACCCACAGGAAAACGAAGACAGCTTGAAGCAGAAAAGAAATTACTAAATATGAAATAAGAAATATGTTTGTAAAGGTCATACACTTGACCTGCTTCTATACTAGAAAAGTATAAGTTAAAGGGTCCTGGGTTTAGCAGTAGCAGTCATTTTTTCTCCTTCTTAGCAGCTGGTGCAGTGCTGTGTTTTTGGCTTTCGGCCTGGGAACAGCACTGATAACAGTGATGTTTAATCTGACCAAGGACTTTGTGAGTCTCATGCTCTGCCAGGTAGGAGGGGAAGCCAGGAGGAAGCAGAGACAGGACACCTGACCCAAACGGACCAAAGAGGTATTCCATACCACAGCACGTCATGCCCGGGATTTAACTGGGAGTTACCCAGAAGGGCACTCACTACTGTCGGGCTTGGTCTCTGGGTGGTATCATATTCTCTTCCCTTGTTATTTCCCTTATCATTATGATTATTGGTGGTAGCAGTAGTGATTTGTGTTACACCTTAGTTACTGGGCTGTTCTTATCTCAACCCATGGGAGTTACATTCTTTTGATAGTCCTCCCCATCCCTTCGGGAGCAAGGGGGAAGGAAGGGGGGGAGTAGACTGTGTGGCCCACTTGCCAACAGGGTTTAAACCACAACATAAAGAAAGTCAGGCACAATATAATTGCTTTGTTTTCAGCTGAAGCTAAGTATTAGACAATGCAGTCTATGTTGCCATTGTGCACAGATCTTGTTGTTTTTCATAAACAGGTTCATGATGTTATGCAGAATATATGTCAGTAGTACTACAAAAGCTGCAAAGGGGAAAACCTATAGCTACTGTGAGTCTCACCAGTATGAGAATTAGGCTTGCTCATGAGAAAAAGGGGACAGCTTTCATGAACATAAAAGCTTGTTAGCAAGCAAATAATCTGATTCTAATGTCTGTGTGAAAAGCTAGTGTAGATTAGGAGAATATGAGGAAAAAAGATCAGAAGTTTTGTTGCAATAAATGCATTGAACTGCTGTTCTTAGGAGGACTATAGAGTATCCAGTATTGGAAATCTTCAAAAACTGGTTAGTTAAGCATCATCCAAACATTTTGCAGGCATTGAGTATAACTAGCAAAAGTCAAATTCATAGAGAATGCTGCAGCCTCTTTGGTTCTTACATCTGTTTTGGATATACTTTTAACCACTTGTGAGCTCAGGTGGGAAAAATATTTTAAAACATGCATTGTTAGTAGAATCATATGTTTCAGGTAACAGAAAGCAGTTTCTGTAATAGAATATTTAAAAACAATATCTAAAACAAGAGGAAAAAACACAAAACAAAAAAAGAAACCCAAACACCAAAAAACCCCTCCAAAACCAAAAAAGAAAAACAAACCAACAAAAAAAAAAACAACCCAAAACCAACAACCACTTCAACTGTTGAAACTTAGGAAAGTTCTGTATTTTGTGTTTATGCTTTATTTTTTTTTTCCTCCAGTAGACAGAAATGAGAACTAAACAAGCCCTGAGCAAGATCTGAACAAAATTTAGTCAAAATTTAGTTACCACGTATAGAGTGGAAAAAGACAGCAAGGACCATTGGGGGACAGAGATGTGAATTAGGATGTATAATAGAAGAAAAAAATCAGATATAATGACAGAATATTTCTGTGCAAGCAAAAGAAAGCCTAACAATGCTGGCAAACTAAGACGGTGAACAGAAACAAAATAAGACTGCTCTGATTTGGGAACCAAGCAGAGAGAAGTAAAAGTCTATCTTTTTGTGCCAAAGAAATTAATTTAATCCAAGTCACAGAACAGTTTTTAACCTTTTTTGCAGAAACAAATTCTTCAGCTTGGAAATGCCAGCAAAGACTGAACAAATGTGTCTCCTGATGTTACAGTCTTCAGCCCCCTCTAGTCCGCCCCCACAATCCTTCATTTGGGAGAAATTTGAGGCAACCTCTCCTACTGCCCTTACTCTTCCAATCAGTGAGAAACATATTCCCAGCTAGGTATTAAGTAGTCTTGAGATACTCAGTTAATTTTGTTTGTTGTTCTGTTTTTTTCCTACAGTGAGAATACATTTGTTTTCAGTAAAGAAATTCCCTTCCATAGCCACCTCCAGTTTTCTTTAAGTGAAGAGGCCATTTGTTTTCAGCAGTGCTGAATTTTCTTCCTTCTTACAAACACGTTCAGTTTTTCAACTAGATCATAAACAGCAAATGCTTGCCAGAATCGCTCATTTCCACTTTTTCCTTCCTGCCCCCATACCTTTGGCCCAACTCCTTCAAAAAGCCCAGCGGCAGCACACATATGTTATGCATTAAAGACAGTCAGAAAGGTTAATCTTCATTTGTATGCTGCCTAAAATGACAGAAATTGCAGAGTCAGAAAAATGGTGTTTGTTTTCCTCAGCTTGAAATTTTCTGAATTTCTCTGTTTATTGAGATATTAATACTTTGAGAAGTTGCATGGTTGAATTTATGAATAATTTTTTTCCTAATGCCTTCCAACAATTATTGCTAAGTGTAATTATGAGAATACATCTGCATTTCCCTCTAAAAGGAAATAAATATTTTCTTTCTCTTCTATACATACAATCTAATGTATACATTAATATTCTTATTTAACAAAAACTGCCAATAACATAAGTAACCAGCTCTAAGCAGGAAGCACCCTCCTTCTAGAAACAAATAATGAGCAGTGCACTTATTGTCTGAGTAAGATGCCAGAGACCTCCTGACAGAAATACGTAACCTTTATTTTGTGTTTGAGTGTTATATTCCTGTGGAGCTGTATAACCTTTGGCTTATAAAAAGACTGTATCTGTGCTCTTTAGGCAGAACCTTTTCTTTGTATTTTTAAAATTGGCAGCACTGAGAGTTTTGTTTTTGCAGGATCTGGTTTAAGGAATACAATAACTAGATTCTTAGAAGGGGGCAATATAGGAGAAACAAATATGAATATATGCAGATATTTAAAAGTCATCTGCATTGTCCAAATTCTTCCTCTATAGAAGTCCAATGAAAGTTTTATTGCTCTCTTTAATGGAATCAATGTTAACTCATTTTGCAGTTCTTCTGACTATTTGATGTCTGAAAACATCCTTCCGCAGCTCAGATGAGATGTTGGAAGTCTTCTCCATAGTACAGACTATTTGAACAGCTCTCTGTGGTCAGACTGTTCAATATCGCCTCTTTTAAACAACAATGGAAAATTGTTGCTTCTTTGCATAACTTTCATATTTGGTTTTGAATGAGCCAGGAGACCACCAGTTGTGCAAACATCAGTAACACTGAAAGCATCATTTATCTCCAAGATCAGATCAGTAATCTGATTTCCCATTGTCTATTGTGACTGGTCCAATATGCCTTCAGTAAAAAACAGAAACAGAAGAAGTTCAGAGGTTAATTTATTCTGAAAAATTTACATTTAATTGCAAATTATATTTTTGTCTATATTAATAGTAAAAATTGCTGTGAATTCACTAAATCCAAGATACTGGATTTAACTATAATTAATGGTGGTGACTTCCATGGGTTTGTTGTGTTAAAATTAAAGAGGGCTTTTTTTCCTGAAACATGTTGCCTTTAATTCCAGTGTGTTTTCTCCTCCTTTTCTCCATCTTTCTCAAGATGTTTGGCCAAGTAAGGGCCTGATATATAAACTGGGTTTGGTTTTAATGTAACAACTTATGTTCATCTTCGTTGAAACTATGATCCATCTTCTTAAAAGTCTTCTGCCTACACCACTCACTATGCTAGTTTTCCATACACTTTTGCAGGATGTTACTCTGATACTCCCCACGCCCCCAAAACCTTCATTCAGCTAGTTTGTTTTTATCTAGTCTATCATCTGCTGGACAGAAGTTCTCAGACTGGGGATGGCAGGTGGGAAAATGTGCTTATTTATATAGCAGACAGCCTAATCCAAATTTCTTAATTTTTGTGTCAGATCTGAGCATCAGATCAAGCTCAGCATGGAAAACTATGTCAACATTTATCACATGCACTTTTGAAAGTTAAATCCTAACAGGCAAATTCTTCACCAAGTAGGTTATATTAGAATTTCAGGACAGAACAAATGATTTGGGGGTGGGGGCACTACAGTCCAGACACTGGTTCCCACCATTACTTTAAAAATAGGTCTTCCTAAGACTTTGCAACCATTCTCTGGTTCCCTCTTACTGTAATCTAAACTGTTCTGTTATGAAAGAAATATAATTTAAAAGAAGAGAAATTGATTGAGCAATCTGCCTCCCACTAATGTCTCAAGCAAAGCCTTCACAAGGAGTTTGAAGCTCCTAGTGACCTCACTGGCTAATGTTTATATAACCCTGCAGAAGCAGGCCCTTTTTAAAACACCAAGTACATTAAATTGAAGGTCACAATAGCTTTTAAGGTTAGATAAAGGCAAGATGATATCCTGGACTAACTGACTTTGAAGAAACTGATTTTTTTTACTCTGTACTGTCAATATTCTGTGACTATATACTATGACTTATATGTTGATTTAAAATGGTCGGAGTGTGAGGCTGTGTTAAGATCACAAAGGTTTATATAAGCAAAGCATTTTGTGGGAGAACAAAACTGGAATTTTCTACTACACTTTTCAAGTACTTCATTACCCCAACTTCAAAAAAAGTAATCTTTTCAAATCTATTAGAATGGAAAATTTCTCCACCATTATCATGATGTGATATATAAAAATTTGAGTCATAACTTCCCAATTAACCTTCATGAAAAACACTGTTCAGCCCTGAGCTGTATCAAATGAGTGCAAGATATACGACATATTTTTGCATTAAAGATTTTGTTTCTTTATCAGGTGTATTTTTAGCTAATCAGGAAAATCATTAACTGTAAATGATGAATGGTGAAAAAATCATAAAATGATACCTTCAAATATGTTCAGAAACTCCAGAGACTAGTGGTCCATTGGGAAGCACAGGCAAGTAACTTTGGAGAAGTACCTGATGATGAGGGCTGAAGAAATGGGAAATATTTCTGAGGCAGTTTACTAGATCTGTTTGTAGTGGTTTTACCAGCCCTCCTCTGATTGGAGGTACTGGGAGCCTGGAGCATTTGACCAAGAATGTTAATAAGCCTCCAAGCCTGCTTATATATGTCCTGAGCAGCTAGATAACCAGGTCCTGCATTAGGATCTAGGCAAAGAATACCTTGCCTCCCATAGCACTTCAATTTCTGTATGCAGTCAGGCTATACTGACCTCCCAGAAAATGCAGTTGTGATTATATTTTTTTTTTTTTTAAAGTTGTGGTGCCTCCACCAGGTTTTTGCCATTCTTTTAGTCTAGAGGGCTAGAGCACTAGCAGAACCTTCAGAAATAGAGAATTCAATCTTTATTCTGCACGTACCAAACCAATGTCTCTCTCTCTAGGTATCTGTCAAGTGCCAGTCTGTATGTAGCCTCAGTAGCATGGGGGTTCATTGCATCTTTCCTGCTGAAGCTGGGCCACTATGCCTTCCTTAATGCAAGATTTCTGGCACTAGGAAGAGAGGCCAAAAGGTAGATCAACTGTCACTTTAAAGGAGGGAGAAAACCAGTGTTTGAACACAGAGTTCTTTTGTATGAATCGAATGTTCTGTAGAAAACAGATGTGAACACAGGAGAGGTACTTAGATCTCCCTGAATGGTTCATCCATTAAGATCTTCATGAAAAGCTAACAGCCACCATCAGTGAAAGAAAACAAGTCTTATGTAGCTCTTAGTAAGAACAGTCTGTAGCCATCAGTATTCCTGTTTCTAGACCTGGATCAGACATAGGGCATCTGTTTGCAGACTATAATGAGCTGCTCAGTCCTCAAATGTGGGTGGGATTATAGATGCTCACTGTAACATCTGCTGTTGGATTGGCACCTCCTAACTCTCCCTGAAGCAACTTTCAGTATCCTGTCTGAGATACTTAACTGTCTCTGTATGTTGTGCAGAAATCACAGGTATCTGACTTCGGGGCTTTTGAGAGCAAGGTCTTGAAAGCCATCTTTCACAACAAATCTGCCCTTCAGCAGCTTTTATTTTCAGTAGCTTGCTCTCTCATCATCCCTATCTGGTAGAGCAGGGAGTTAAATAAAGATCACACTTATTTCAATGACTGAAGCTCTTGAACTCTACTTCATTTGGGGTATCTACCAAAAAATTGTCCTTGCTGAATGTAGGGCATAAGGAATTGTACTTGCAGATTTACTTTGAATATCAGCTATTTATTTCCTGTTTGTGTATTATCTGATTCTGTGCTGTGCAAAGACTCTCTCTTGCTGGGAGAGTTTTTTAATAAAAGTTGGTAACTGATGTCTAGAATTACATTAATACTGATAGAGTAACAGCATTTTTTACTCCTCTGAGAGGATCTTCAAAAACAGTAGGGGAACAGGGGAGGCTGCCATGATCTTTTTCCTGAATGTAGTAGCTACTTCCAAATGACTAAAAATTTCATGCATACTCCATAACCAAGAAATGACTGAAGTTAAATAACCTTGTGAAAGTAAGCTGGTGTCATTGGTGTGGTAGTGATCTAACCAAGGGTAATATTGTTTATAAATAGGGTCTGTAGTCATAGGCCCCTTGGAAATATACAGTAGAAAAATTAAAAAAAAAAAAAAAGAATTGGCAACTGTGAAAGCACACTTCTAGAATTTAGCGTAATCTAGTTAGACTGTAGTTATTCCTCTCTTGAATAAAGGCTGCTATTCATCTGATGTTGAGACAAATCAAAAACCCTGCTGAGAACTTTAATAAGATACCTAACAAGGGCAATTCTCCACATTAGGCAGTCTGGCTAGCTGACAGTCACTGCTGCACAATTTCAAGATGCTGTAATATAATATGCCCCAAGATAATATACTAGACTCCTAGAATGCTTCAATAAATTTCTGTTTTGTATAATCATTATTGAGATATTATATACATATATGCACATAAACGCACATATATGTCTCTACTCCACAAGATGAAACAGGACAGCTGAATGAAGTTGTATCACCATCTGAAATGGTTGACTATGGTACTAAACCTTCCACTCCAACCTATAAGAGCAAGCTCTAAAGGCTTGTGTTTTAGAGACAAAAGTCCAATATTTAAATTCTGCTGTTATATGCTAAGAATTTAATTGAGAGTATAACTCAAAGTGAATTTCTTTAGGACCTAACCTCAATCAAATTGAAACTTAATAAAGAAAGAAAAAGGGAACGACTTTGTAATTTTTTTAAAAATTTGAACTTTTTATAATTTTTTCCATTTTTAAAATGTAAATTAATACTTTTAAAATTAGCAGTAGCTTCGAAAAACTAAAAGAATCTTACAGTTCAAAGTATCAGTGATATTTTTCAGGTTATTTTCAATGAAATTTTGTTGAAATTGTAAGTAGGAACAAGCAGTTTCTGTTGAATGACTAAAAATTATTCAATAATGCATTCCAGTGAAGCCTATTGACATCAAAGGTAGCTTTTATTTTGTGAACAGATATTTTTTACAAATTTAGATAGGAAGGGTTGAAGTAATTCCTTCCATTCAGCTTGAGAAAGAAATCTGAGGGAAGCCAGAAGGATTATGTTATATGAAACATTTCTGCTTGAAGAGACTTTGATAGGAAGGACTGTTCCACTGAAAACGTAGAAGAGAACACAGACTTTATTCTCAGGAAATAATTTTTTTTCTTAATATCCAGTTGAAATGTGCATGCATATTTAGAATATGTTGTTTAATGAGAGGGAGTTGCTGAAGCAGTTTGATAAAGTCAGCTTTTTAAATAAGGATCCCACCTATTTTTTCTATACTGCTCATTTTTTCAGAAGTCATGCGTCTGATCTTTGTCTTGCTAGGTGATTCATATTTCTCCCTACCCACCTAGATATGACCCACAGATCTTTGTTGCAGCGTCCACACTTGTCAAGTCTTCTCCTAGAATTTATTCCTGTTAGTTTGCTAGCGAAGCCCTTCATGGTCTTCTTTACTGAATGTCGGTAAGGACAACTTAGGAATGCTTGATTTTGCAGCAGGTGACAAAGTACTTACCTTCCTATAATGTCATTATTTACTGGAAGCAGACCCTGACAACTTCTTACAAATAGGATATTTTTTTTAAAACTGGTCTACATTTCCTTGCTTGGATTCTTGTAATTTTACCTACTAAACTAGTTTTTGTTCTTTAAAACAAATTGCTGCTGGACATGATTACATTTTCTCTATCTTTAATATAAATAAAGGAAACAGTTATAAATAGTTGATGAGAATCTGTGGGTGCATAGTGATTTTTAATTGCTGAGAGGTTTCTACTACATTCAGCTTGCAGCTGGCTGTATTGTTATTGTGTTGGTCACATCGTAACTGGCTAACTTATTTACTGCCTTCCCAGCTATATTTTGGGCTTTGGACTATGCTTTAATAAGCCCAGATGGATTTCAGCCTAAGTAAGTAATACATTTATGTCTATAGCCTAAATATAAAATATAGATTTAACGCACTAAAAACATTGCTCCAGCAGCAATATTGATAGTTACATTTGTTATGTGATCTTCCTGTAAATAAGTAAAATTATATACCTTAGTTTGGGGCAAATTATATTGTAATCCTTAAATGTTGGATCATATTATCAAAATCTGCAATGATGATTTTGTTCATCTCACAAAAGTTCTGGGTTTATGCTTAACATATTCAGCAAAATACTTATGTATGTGCTGAATTTGAACAACTGCTTAACCTAAAATGTTACTAAATAACAGGCAATGTTCAAAACAGATTTGTGTAATTTGGTGATGTTTTTATAGAACATTTATTTTAGTTTGAACATAGCTAAAAATTAGTCAGATTGTATCTCCTGTGAGAGTGCTGGTAACACAGTAGAGCCTAACCTACTGAAATCAGTAGTAGGTCAGTGCGTTGACACAGAAAATAATCTGGACCCCACTTAAGAGAAGGTGTGAATATGTTTACATATGTAAATGAAGCATACCACTTATTTACGTGATTTCATCTTCCGGCCAGTTAATGTCTTCCTAATAATTGTCACCCCTATTACCTGCCATGCCCCATAATCACTTATTCCAGTGTGGGGCAATGCTTGCTGTTGTGGTGGTGTATTAGTTGCACAGCTGCGTGAGACTTCAACCAGACTGCTGGTGCATTCTCTACCTTGATCAGCACAAGATCTTTCCTGACAGTGAGGATGCTGCTGCCTGCTCATGGTACTGGGAGCTTCTGTGAAAATCCTGCAGTTAAAAGAGAGCTGCACTGATTAGTCAAAGCGCCTGTGACAGTTAATTTTTTATTGAATAAGAAAATATGATTTTACACATTTTTTCTCCAAAAAACACACAGTAGAAAAAGGAGTCAGTGTTTCAGATTCCTATTTGCTGTGTTTCTCAATATAAACTGACACTTTACTGCTATAGTTAGCAGGCAGTCCAATGGCAAAGATTTTTAATAACTATTCTGTATTAAACAGTGCTGTATAGCTGAAAAGCAGTAAATGTGGTAGGTATGCTTAAGAAGGCACAGAACACATACATACATAGCAAGCACCATTATTCTTACTCCAATGATGTAAAAGTTTCAGAAAACTTTTTCCTTTAAAAGGAAAGAGAAAAAAACAGCAGTGGATAGGAAACTGAGAAAGTATATAATACATATTCACCAAGTCCATCATGCTTTATTCATCTGATATTTTATTTGATAAGGAATGCCCTTTGATAAGGATGTGCAACATTACTGGTTAAACTACAGAAGATAATGGAATAGTCTAAGAAAGGTATGGCAGTTAAAAATATAGTATTAGGATTATGATTAATGTTAAATTGAAAGGAATTTAGTAATGGTACTTCTGAAGAATTGTCACAGAGATGTTGTTTAATATTTTAATTTCTGACTGTAGCAGTGTTCTGATAATTTTTTTATTCCATCAAAAAGGTAGAATATATTGTCAGTATGTGAGTAATATAAATGTGATTAACTTGTTATCAAGAATGATATCAGAGAGCTGGAGCACCTCTGCTATGAATAAAGGTTGAGAGAGTTGGGCTTTTTCAGCCTGAAGAAAAGAAGGCTCAAGGGATACCCTATAGCAGCTTTCCAGTGCTTAAAGGGGGCCTATAAGGAATCTGGACAGGCACATTTTACAAGGGCATGGAGTGACAGGACAAAGGGTAATAGCTTTAAACTGGAAGAGGGCAGATTTAGATTAGATCAGATATTAGGAAGAAATTCTGTACAGTGAGGATGGTGAGACACTGGCACAGGTTGCTCAGCTAAATTGTAGCTGCCCCATCCCTGGAAGTGTTCAAGGCCAGGTTGGATGGGGCTTTGAGCAACCTTGTCTAGTGGAAGGTGTCACTGCCCATAGCAGGGGGTTGGAACTAGACGATCCTTAAGGTCCCTTCTTACCCAAACCATTCTGTGATTCTATGATCATTCAGTTAGGGATCATGTTAACAATTTCTGCTGTAAGACAGGAATTTTTGCTGAATAACAGAGAGGGAGGAAAACCAAAAGTTATTATTAATCCATGAAGGAAAGTTAGGCATCATTGTAATGTGGCTATGTAAATGGCAGACACAATCTTAAGCTGCAATATTTCTTTGAAAATATTTCTTTAAAAAGACAAAGTAGTAGCACCATTACAATATTCTTGTGAAAACGGAGGAATTCTATTTTCAGCCCTAAGAACACCATCAAATTCTAAATGGAATAAACTTGGAAAATATTATTCAGCTGATCAGGAAAAAGGAGAGCCTATATTCTGTCAATCTAAAATACATGGCTCTTTTGGTCAAAGAAAATAAAGGTTGAGAATGTCTGAGGTTAAATCCAAGAAATAAGTGCCAGCAGGGGAAAGCATTCCTTAAAAGATGACATTGATAAGAGAAAAAGCGACTATCAGTTGGTGAGGAATAGATTCAGGCCCGAATTTTCAAATTTCTAGCTACATGTGGAAGTTTTTTGAGAAAACTTTCGAAAGAATGACAAGGCGAAGAACTAAACTTGGTTTTGAATGGTCCTCCATAAGTTCAAGAAATGGGTCACATATGCATCACATATTTTGCTTTGCCAAGAGGTGTGGTGGTATCTTTATGGCTGATCAAAAAAATGAGAGCTGTGAAACAGTTTTCTGGTTTTGCTGTGAAGAGTTGCAAGTAGTTGCAAGTTGTGCAACTAGGGACAAGTTCCTGTGTGATGTATTCTAGGCTACCCTGCTCTTGCAGGGGGGTTGGACTAGATGATCTTTAGAGGTCCCTTCCAACCCTTGGGATTCTGTGATTAGGAAAATCTTCTGTGATTAGGGTTAGAAGTCATGTGCTTCACGTTAAGAGTGTGTTTGTAGGAAGAAACAACTGTGTCTAAAAATGATTAAAAGCACGATGATTGTAGATTCAGACCAGTTTTTCAGCTGGTATTTCCTACTGATTTTGGTGAATATACATCAGTTTTCAGTAGCTGAAGGCTGTGTACTTACACTTATTTTTTAAACTCCAAGAGCTAAAAATTCTCCGAGGTTTCTATATCAATATATAAGACAAATATAGGAAAATCATTGCCTTAAAGTGACATAAATTGATTATACATATTTTAAACATAGAAGTGAATTAATCCTCGCCATTACTGAGCAGACTTTAGAATGGTTTTGTTAAAATTCAAATTATTAAAGATTATTATCAATTTGCTTATATCTGAGATTACTTAGCAGTCAGTGTCTGCTTGTTTCTTTCTCCTCTACAAATTTTCATTACTTCACACAGACAACTGAGATTTTTTATCTCTTCTTCCTTTACCACTCTTCTCAGTCCACAACAGTGTGGTGAAAGAGTTGCTCTCTTCACATTCTTTCTGCTATGTCCATTCCATATTGAAGCACTGTTGTCTTCTTCTTGTGTTTAGAACAAGATGAATAACCCAAAGTAAATAAGAGTTGAATTAATCCTTCCCAGGTATTTTTCATGACAAGGACAACGTATGTGCAAATATGGAAAATAAGACAAATCTTTCTAGCACTGTATCATCACATATTCATCACTTGTATTGGAAGGAAGGAGAAATTTTTACTTGGCAGCTCAATATTCTGTCAAATATAAATCACTTTATATTTGAAAAGGCAAAACCCATCTCTCTTTTTTTTTTTTTTTTTTTTTTGTCTACTGGAGTTCTTTGTTTAAAATATTGGGATGCTCATTGTTAAGCGTTATGCAGTTAGGTCAGATTCTGAAAACACAAGGTGTAGAAAGTCGAATAAAACGATCCATTAATACTGTGAACCTGCGTTAGTACAAACATTTTCATTGTGAATCAATCATGTAGGCTTGCCTGCTTTGATTCACATTATGTGAGCAGTAAGCCATAGATTGATTTTTAACCACTAGAAAGTGAGATGAATTATAACACTCCAAAAGAAATCCAACCATTAGAGAAGGAAAAGACTCTGCAGCTTAGTATCTGAAAGGCATAACATAGCAATGAACCAGGTGTGACAGTTGATATTCCTTCCCTGAGACTTAACAAACACATCAGCAACACTTGAAACCTACACTTGAAAATAAACAAAATGTGAAGTTGATGAGAGTTTAATGAAAACAGTATCTAACTTCAATCAGTTACACTAATTTTCACTTGGCTAACTCCCAAACTCCATAAATTTAAGTGAAATGTTAGAAGCATAGAATCATAGAATAGCTAGGGTGGGAAAGGACCTTAAGGTCATCTAGTTCCAATCCCCCTGCCATGGGCAGGGACACCTCCCACTAAACCATGTCAGCCAAAGCTCTGTCCAACCTGGCCTTGAACACTGCCAGGGATGGAGCATTCACAACTTCCCTGGGCAACCCATTTCAGTGCCTCACCACTCTCACAGTAAAGATTGTAAGCCCTCTCTATCATGTGACCTGGAAAAAAAATGATTTTAAATGGGTCTTCTTCAACACTATCCAGCACCTTCAAAAGGAAAAAAATGTTCCTGGATCTGATGGCAGTGCAGATACTCCAGCTCCAAGCACAGCAGCTAAACCAGCCCCAGTGACAAATACATCAGCTACCCAAACTTTGACTGCAACAGACAGCGCAGCTAATCCAACTCCAAGTACAGGAGCTACGTCAGCCTCAGCAACAAGCACAGTAGCTACTTAAACCCCAGTGACAAGTACAGCAGCTACCCAACCCCCCACAGCAGATACTGGCAGCCTATAAAGGGGTTCAAGCTGCTTCAGAAGTGATTGTCCCTGAAGCACAGCTCCTCCTGGCACCCCGATTGCCATGCTAGGCTGGATGTTCAAAGGCAGGGTCTCCTCTACACATCATGCTACCAATGCTACATGGAGGACAATGGCTGAAGTACAAATATGGAGAGGCCTGGCGGTACAATTGTTCCTTATATCCAGTCTAAACTTTTCCTGTTTAAGCTTTAACCCATTACCCCTTGTCCTGTCACTACAGTCCCTAATGAAGAGTCCCTCCCCAGCATCCCTATAGGACCCTTTCAGATACTGGAAGGCTGCTATGAGGTCTCCACATAGCCTTCGCCAGGCTGAACAGCCCCAACTTTCTCAGCCTATCTTCATATGGGAGGTGCTCCAGTCCCCTGAGCATCCTTGTGGCCTTCCTCTGGACTTGTTCCAACATCTCTATGTCCTTTTTATGTTGAGGACACCAGAACTGCACACAATACTCCAAGTGAGGTCTCACAAGAGCAGAGTAGACGGGCAGGATCACCTCCTTTGACCTGCTGGTCATGCTCCTTTGGATGCAGCCCAGGATATAGTTGGCTTTCTTGGCTGCAAGTGCACACTGCCTGCTCATGTTCATTTTCTCGTCAACCAACACCCCCAAGTCCTTCTCTCTGCAGGGCTACTCTGAATCTTCTCTGTGCCCAGCCTGTAGCTGTGCCTGGGATTGCTCCGACCCATGTGTAGGACCTTGCACTTGGCATATTTAAACTTCATAAAGCTGGCAACAGCCCACCTCACAAGTGTGTCAAGGTCCCTCTGGATGGCATTCCTTCCTTCTAGCGTATCAACCAAATCACACAGCTTGGTGTCGTCAGCAAACTTGCTGAGGGCACTCAATCCCACTGTCCATGTCAGCGACGAAGATGTTAAACAAGACCGGTCCCAACACCGATCCCTGAGGGACACCACTCGTTACTGGTCTCCAGCTGGACACTGAGACATTGACCATAACACTTTGTGAGCAGCCATCCAGCCAGTTCTTTATCCACCGACTGGCCCATCCGTCAAATTGATGCCTCTCCAATATAGAGACAAGGTTGTCGTGTGGGACAGTGTCGAACGCTTTGCACAAGTCAAGGTAGATGACGTCGACTGCTCTACCCCTGTCCATCAGTTCCGTAGCCCCATCATAGAAGGCCACCAAATTGGTGAGGCAGGATTTCCCCTTAGTGAAGCCATGCTGGCTGCCACCAACCACCTTGTTGGTTTTCATGTGCCGTAGCATGCCTTCCAGGAGAATCTGCTCCAAGATTTCTCTAGGCACAGAGGTGAGACTGACAGGCCTGTAGTTCCCAGGGTCATCCATTTTCCCTTTCTTGAAAATGGGGGTTATATTTCCCTTTTTCCAGTCTTCGGGAACTTCACGTGACTGGCATGATCTTTCAAATATGATGGACGATATGATTTTATTTTCAAATAACAGATGTTTCGAATATGATGGACAATATGATGTTATTTTCTCCCTTCTGAAAAAGGATTTGAGAAACAGTACCACAGGAATACTGTATCAGTAACAAATTGTTACCTTTTGTCCTGGGTTCAGCAATAGTAGTCATTTTTCTCTTTCTTAGTAGCTGGTGCAGTGCTGTGTTTTTGAATTTCAGCCTGGGAACAGCACTGATAACACTGATGTTTTTAGTTGCTGCTTAGTCATGTTTAGTCTGACCAAGGACTCTGTGAGTCTCATACTCTGCCAGGGAGGAGGGGAAGATGGGAGGAATCAGAGACAGGACACCTGACTCAAACTAACCAAAGAGATATTCCATACCACAGCACGTCATGCTCAGGATGTACAACTGGGGGCAGTTACCCGGAAGGGCTAGATAGCTGCTGGGGTCAGGTCAGTTGGCAGGTGGTGAGCAGTTGCATTCTCTTCCCTTGTTATTTCCCTTATCATTATTATTATTGGTGGTACCAATAGTGGATTTGTGTTATACCTTAGTTACTGAACTGTTCTTATCTCAACCCGTGGGAGTTACATTCTTTCGATTGTCCTCCCCATCCCTCCAGGAGTGGGGAGAGGAAGGTGGGGGAGTGAGCAAGGGCTGCATGGTTGAGTTGCTGACTGGGCTTAAACCACAACACCTTTCTAAAATACACAGTGCTTTATATGTATATATACAGAGTATGTACAGGTATCTTGCTGCATTGTCACAAAACGTAAATGTTCATATTCTTTGTTCTAACTCACTGGATTCAGAAGTTTTATTTCTAACACAATTAAACTGGGACCTATTTCTTAAAGGAGAACTATGTGAATCCCTTTGTTCTGGCTGTTCTTATTGTTAGGACGGATGAGGGACAAGGTTCTTTTTACTGCCATTGAATCTAGCCCTTTAGTCCTCTACTGTGCTTAAAGGATTGAGGTGTTTAATATATGCTTTCCAGGTCTTCATTTTTAGTCTTGGGAGCAAAGCCCTTCTTGAGATAACTAGACCGAAAGTAGCTCATAGTTGATTTTTACTTTTGGTACACTAGAACCAGATTAATCTTTTAAAATGCTTCTATCATGTTGCTAAATGTGTCTGACTAGGTGTACATTTAAACAAGGATCACTTCGTACAAAATAGAAGCAGTGCCCACACCTAAAATAACTCTTAACTATTTCTTCTTTTCCTAGAAATAATAAAAAAAAAACGTGGGATCTAAACTAACCTGTAGTCTAGTTCACAAAGCAGGACTAAGCAGGAACCAAACAGTTCATTCTGATGAGAAGCTGATTTCAGTTGCTTTTTATTGAGAGAACAGTCCCTATATATAAGCTAGGCGTAATTTCAAGCATGTATTGGTTAGTTAAAAAAAAAAAAAACCAAAACCACCCAAACCAAACAAAACCCAAGAACCAAAGAAATCTAACACACACACACACAAAAAAAAACACTCCAAAAGAAAACCAAACCAAATTAACCAACCAACCAAACAACCAAAAACACAGCAATGATGACATTTTTAAAATACACCTAAAGCAGCATAATTCTACCTTAACTTTTATGCTTTTACTACTCAGGGGTACTTTAAAAAATAAAACCAGAAATATCTTCTAGTGGAGTAAACGATCTTTTCTAAATAAAAAGTTTCATTAGCAATGACAGAGAGAATTCAAGACAGAAGATTTACCTGATCACTGATCTTTCAAAAATGAAATCAGCATGAATCAGCTTAATCATCATAAAGGATTTAATTTTTTCTGTATTTTTAAACAGGATACTATCTTCAGTTTTATGAAATTAGTTCTTCACCTAGGGTAACATTCTGGAATAACCTATGGCACTTTTTATCTTTTTTGCAAGAATTAGTCTTCAATATACAGGAGTTTGATAGCTGGTGTAATTTATACAGCCCATTTCTGTCTTTTCCTCCTTCATGTAGATTCAAGTATACTTTCATTGTGCTATCTGCATAGCTGAAGATATACATATTTACTCAGAAGCTGTAAAACATATTCATTACTTAATCATATTCTTTATGGGCATTCCACAATGTTTGTGTTTTTTTTTTTTAATTAGAACAATCAGGCACTTGGAGTCCCATATCATCCTACAAAACCATTTTGTAATTAAAGTTACAGCATTATGTTTATTTAGTAGTGGCCAGTCCTGAAAAATCCTTCTTAATGTAAACAGTCTTTACTAAAAGTAAGTTTCCCATTATCAAATACATGAAATGGTAAAGTGTATCATGGGGGATCGTATGGACATATGTCTATAATGATATATTTACCCTAAGCTTTGTGGTGTCCTGACAGAGCTGTAAGGGTTAACAGTCCAAAAATTTGCTGCTCTGACCTGGTCTTGTATGGTACTCAACAGAGAAGGAGACAACAGGCCCCTACACAAGTTTTTTCTGAGGATGTCATCTTCACTTCTGATGGACTCCTCCTAACAATATGAAGAGCAACCACAAGTTGCTTTCTCATTCTTCATTAGCACATAATACAGGATAACGAATGAAATTTTGATTATGTTTTCTCTTATTTCTAATGTAGCAAGTAATCAAATGATAAAGCATAAACCTTTTTTGGTTTTGTTTTGAAAATTAATGTAACACCTTACCTTATGCAATTTTTTGGTAAACATTTTTAGAAGGTTGTAGCTATAGCTACATTTTGGAATTGCTCAGATGTTCAGTATACATCAAATCTGCATTCTTCTCTAAGGCTATCTCACATTTTGCTCTACACAATCAAAGATCTTAACTAAGGGGACTCCAATACTCTTGGTATCAGCAAAATACTTTCTAAGAAGAAAAAATGTCTTTAATTTAGCACAGTATATGGTAAAAGAGTAACATACTTCAATGTTTTTGCCTCCCAGTGCATACCGAATTCTACTCCTTAATAAGTATGTACAAAATAGTCCTTCTGGTGTAGCAGTTGCTGTTAACAAAGGGTAGAATTCTTTGCTGAGAGGTGAAGCATGAATATTCTCCAAGGTGTTCAGTAGTTTGCATGGCTTCTTAATTAGAAAATGCCTTATGAGCTCCCAATGCATTCATCTTTGGGACCCAGTTTACAGGAAGCTTACCAGGGGTTTTTGTAAGATGATACAATACCATCAAAGACGCTTTTCTTGTTCAACTGATTGAAGATAAAGACTCTTTGGTTTGTTTTCTGAATTTCTTCAGTATGAAGGTTTTGATTACATTTTCAAGACCCATGTAAATCAGTTTTCTGCAAGTAGTCACCTTAATTTACACCATCTGAAAATTTGGTTTACTGTTTTCCTTATATAATAGACCTTAAATATTTTGGTTTACTCTAAGGTTTTGGTTTACCCAAGGCATATCTTAAATAATTTGCATTGCATTAATAAAAATGTATATTTAAAAGGACTTTGAATGTTTTGAGTCAGCTTTTCTTCTGTGCTGTGTGAACATTTGTTTGTGTTTGCTTTTCCTTTCTAGGTTGGTATCACTGTTTCTTTTTTGTATCCTCTCTTCCTTTCCACTAACCTATCAATGCCCTATCAAGCATCATCTACTGTCAGCTTGAAAGTAAATGTCATGCTATTCTTCAAAGGGTGGGCTCAAACGAAAACAGAGGATTGGAGAGCTTCTTCCCTGTCCTGTTAACATTTTTTACTCTAAACATGAACTTTACAATGTACATTTATTTTAAAGATGAGTTTAAACTCTAAATTCAAACCTTCTGCACTTTGGAGATTTTCTGATTCTAGACACAAACATTGTTATGCTAGTAGCATTGCTTGAAGTTAGTGGATCTCATGGGTTGACTTCTTGACAGATTTATGTTATTTTGTTTCAAGCTGGAGTTTCATTTACACTATTTAGAATTTTCTCAGTATATTATAACAAAGTGTTCATTAAAAAGTACACTTTCCAGAACTGTTAATTAAAAGGGCATGCTGGGATAAATAAACCCATATGCTGTTGATTAACCACCTTTTAGGGGTCAACAGTTGGGATCTCCTGCTGTGCTTATGTTAATTGTTGTCCAGAATTTTACCAGGAACTGTTTTGTCCATATGGCACTTGCTGGAAATGTAAGGTCTATAGAGAGAATGAACAAAACCCAAAGAAGAAAGGTATCTCGGGCTGTGCTGTATGTGTGGCAGCTTCATGGTGGTACTTAACCTGCTCCATTACATGAGATATGGAAAATTTTAAAAAGCAATTGAGAGTTTATGTATGTGGGTGTATGTATGTATGCATCATTATCATGTCTATGAATACCTATCACTATTTATAGACAGAATAGCTAACTGCATGTAAGGAAATATACATGTTGATTTTTAAGACTTATGTTTCCTGAATAATGAAAAATAAAAAGGGGTACCAATACATTTTAAAGTCCAAAACTACACAGCAAAGTGTTACTGTTGATTCTGGACATGTTTTCAGCTGAATAGAAACCACTTTTCCTTGTAAAACCCAATACATACTGACATTTCTTTTTGTTAGTTAATTATCCCCTGAAGATGTCTGTCCTCATGGAAGGTGAATCACAGAATTGTCTATAAGAGTGGAAGGTTTGCCCTTTGATTCTCCTTTTTGAAGTCTAAAAACACACCTTGATTCTCCTTTTTGAATTCTAAAAACACACTTACCTTGATTCTCCTTTTTGAAGTCTAAAAACCCACTTACTGAAAACTCTGTTTGTATTCTATTTAACTTCTAGGCATATAAAATTTCACTTCTATCTTTCACGATGTAAAGGACGTATGAAATATTTTGCAGATGAGTTAAAAGAAAAACCACAAAACAAACAAACCCTCAACCATAATATTTTATGCAAGAGATTTAAATCAGACTAAAAGTCTGACCAAGACTGTTAAGGGTCAGTATCTCTTTCACCACATTTCTGCTGAAATTATGAAGAACTGCTGTCCAGGTTTGAGCTTCAAACAGTTATATCATCAGCTGGGTCTGAAGTTGGAGAAAAATACACCACCAAAAAAATTGTATTGATCATTTCTTTTACTTACAATGTCTTCCTTCTCCTTTTTAAGAGGGAAAACCAATCACTGTTAAGAAAGCCTCAGATTTTCATACAACATAACTGGTTTCACACAGAAACAGACAAAAGGAATAATTGAGATTTGGATTAGTTTAATTTTGTTTGACAGTTCAGAAGGAGATACTGGGTGACTTACCTAAATAACTGATCACAGTACTTCCAGACATGGGTAGGAGACACCACTGTTTCCAATGTGCCTGATAGTTACTTTGTGATGAGCAGCTGAATGCTGGTTCCTATTGACGATCTGGCTCTGCATACAGTTCTGTCCTTCAAAGAATGAGAAAATCCTGTGACAAATCTTCTTTATTCAAGCAGAACAAATTAGCAATCCTTGTGTTTATGAGGATAACCATATGGCTGCCTCCACTCACACTGAAATGGCTGTGACTTCAGCTCAAGAAAAGCTGGAAAAGGTGATGGCTGGATGATGACAACATGAAGTGCTTGAATGGGCTGAAGATTCTGTGATACCACGATCTCACAGAAGAAAAACAACTACTCCTGGTCCAGGCCATGTTTGTATTTCACGTTGTCTGACAAGCGGCTTTGACTGAGGAGAAATGGTAATGTGGGAACTTTTTTGGGTTTTTTTAAGGAAAAAAAACTTATTTTAAATAAAATATTGCACTGATGCAGCTTTTCTGAGCACAGAGGCAAAGTTACGTCTCATTCTCCCTAGGCCTTTCAGATTTTGCCATGCTTTCAAATAATGTACACATACTGTTCGCCATGTCTGTTCACAACATCCTTTGGTTCTTTATTGATCAGAGGGACTAGTCCAGAAACCAAAAATCTCAGTCTGCTTCCTCAGACTTCTTTCTCTTTCCAATCTTTCTTTTATATATATATATTATATCTTACTTAAGGAGTATTTTTAGCTTGCAAAACAGTTATTTAACTCTTCTCTATGAAGAGAAACTACAAACCACAGACAAGTCATTGTGCATGAAACGATTCTGAAGCCATTCAATTTTGAACCAGTATCAGCAACAGTACAGTAAAACTATGAAAATAAAGATGAAAATGTATTACTTGCTTGCTTGCTTTTTCTCTCCTTTCACACCTGTCTTTTGTCTAGCTCCCAGTTCCCTGGCTGTATAGCTAGTTTCTTACTCGTCCGTGGTGTCCCTCTGCATACTTTTCCTGGTTGTCGTCAGAGAGGAACCAGCATGGGGATTGCTCTGTTACTTGACACAGGACCAGACTGGGGTAATGAGAGGTTCCTTGACAGAGAAGGTAAAACAATTAATTAAGACCAAGGTCATTCTGGGAAGTCCGGTGAACAAGTCAGGATTGGCAGGGGCAGAGCTGGAGACCAGCTCTCCTACTACATTGCTGGGCAGGGCCTGATGGCCTGGGGATGGGCTGAAATGGAGTCCTGGGACATTGTCAGAGTGGAGGGAGGTACAGGTGGAGGCTGAGCAGGGACAGGTAGGCATCTTGGTGCTCTCAGGGCCATGACAGATTATATCTTGTTGAGTTTCCTCTTTCACTAGATATCATTCTAGTTATCTCCAATTTCATAGTTCACACGACATAAATAATTACGCAGGGCTCCTGTCACCCTTATATTCTTCTCAAATATTTCACAGAATCATCCAGGTTGGAAAAGACCTTTAAGATCATCAAGTTCAACCATTACCCCAGATCTGCCAAGACCACCACTAAACCATGTCACCTCATCTACACGGTTTTTGAACACTTACAGGGATGGTGATTCCACCACTTCCCTGGGCAGCCTGATCCAATGCCTGAGCACCCTTGTGTGAAGAAATTGTTCCTAATATCCAGTCTAAACCTCCCCTGGCACAGCTTAAGGTCATAACCTCTTGTCCTATTGTTTGTTACTCAGAAGAAGAGACCAACCGTCACCTCACTACAACCTCCTTTCAGGTAGTTGTGGAGAGTGATAAGGTCCCCCATGCACCTTCTCTTCTCCATACTAAATCCCCCAACTTCCCTCAGGCACTCCTCATGAGACTTATGCTCCAGACCCTTCACCAGTTTTGTTGTCCTTTTCTGCACCTGCTCCAGCACCTCAATATCTTTCTTGTAGTGAGGGGCCCAGAACTGAAAACAGCATTGGAGGTGCAGTCTCACCAGTGCTGAGTATGGGGGGATGATCCTTTTCTTGGTTCTGCTGGCTGCACTATTGCTGATGCAGGCCAGGATGCTGTGGGCCGCCTTGGCTGCCTGGGCACAAGCTGGCTTATGTTCAGGGGCTGTCAATCAGCACTCCTGGGTCCTTTTCCACTGAGCAGCTTTCCAGCTGCTCTTCCCCAAGCCTGTAGCATTGCATGGGGTTGTTGTACACCAAGTGCACGACCTGGCACTTTGTTTTGTTTAACCTCATACCGTTGGCCACAGCCCATCAATCAGGCCTGTCCAGATCCCTCTGCTGACCCTTCCTATACTTCAGCAGATCAACACTCCTGGCCAGCTTGGTGCTGTCCTCAAATTTACTGATGGTGCACTCAATTCCCTCATCCAGATCATCAGTGATGATATTCAAAACAACACTGCCCCTAACACCAAGCCCTGAGGGATACCACTGGTGACCAGTTGCCAACTAGATGTGATACCGTTTACCACCACTCTTTGGGATCAGCCATCCAGTCAGTTTCCAGCCCAGCGAAGAATACACCTTCCCAGGCCATGAGCAGCCAATTTCTCCAGGAGGACACTATGGCAGGCAGTGTCAAATGCTTTATTTAAGTCCAAATTTGGCACTTTTTAATTCCTCAATTTATGGGCATTTGCTACAAATAAGTTATGTACAAAAAACTAACCTCTAAATCTCCAAAATGTAAAAATAAAACGATCAGCAGACAAAATTTACCTTCTCCTTTCCAAATGTTTGGAACATTCCCTTTGAAATACAGGAATACTATATGTAGATTTTTACCAAACTCTGGTTTTGTTTAGCAAAATACCAGCTTTTTTTTCAGTTTTAAAACCAGAATTGGTGCTCTGCTTTACTTTTCTGTAAGAAAGGTACTATGCTGAAATAATTTGTCTTAATGAAATGCAATTTCACTATGGCATTAAGCAATAGTATTATCAAAGGGTTGAATTAAAGGGGTTTAGATAGTGGGTTTGGGATGAAGTCTTTGGGATATTGCTTTGTTATTAATGAAAACTTAGATGATTTTGAGTAGATTCTCAGCTGGTGTGAAGTTACTCCATGCAGCTACCCTGACTCATGCCACGTAAGGACTGACTTGCACTCTTTGTTCATTTGTACTAAAGCTGTCCTCCTCAATATCATTCATTTAAAAATAATTTAAACAAAACCTGCAAGAAAAGTGTACCTATAAACATCAAACCTTGCATACAGCACCTTGTTTAATTTAGTATATGTATACACACATGCTAAAGCTGTTTATGATAATTGATGCACTTTCTAATGCTCAGAAACCTGTTTTCAAATTTCAAAACAAGTTAGCCTTGGGTAAGGTAGTTCTGTAGGAGAGAATCTAACCAGCCAGAGTGACTGTGATGAGTATTCTTTACACCTTAATACACTGCTGATCACTTATAAATATTCTAGCATAATATGCTATTAGATTTTAGTTTATTTATCACTTTTTCTTCTTTTGGTTCCTATTACAAATGCCTACCTGAGGCATTTGGAGATGTCATTTGGCATAATGAAAGGGGACTAACATGAATGCAAATTTCTAGCAAATTTTTTTCTTTTAGAGGCAAATTGTCACAAAATTTTCCCAAAGAAAATTCAACTCTTTTGGCATTTTTGCTATGTACTTCTGGAGATTTTTTTACCTACCTCATTTTCAGTGGCAAATTCAACCTTTTGATCCACAGAATTCAGTTTTAATTTAAAAGGGTGAATTAAAATGGTTAACTGAAGTGATTTAAAGTCCCTTCAGATGAACAGAAACAAAGAATATAGAATTTTCCCATTTCTCATTACTGATCCTAGAATGCCAAACTGGAGAGTTTACCCAAAATACTGCTACACTGCTGACAAGAGTCTGGTAATAAGAAATTGAATTGTTTCTTTTTGAAGTGGTACAAATACGGTACAACTGAATATTAGGAAATTTATTTCTTTGGTAACTAATAGGGCAAATCAGAAAATAAAAGTTCAGTTCTTCCAAAGCAAGTATGCATGCTGAAAACCTTACTAATACCAGCTGATTATTCACCAGTACCTTTGGAAACTGCAGAGAAGCAATTCCATTTAAATTATTCTTTAGTGTTTACAAAACTAATTGGAGAAGATGTCCAGATTAGTCATCATCCTCCTGTGACTAACTTATCATTAAAAGAAACTGAAAACATGAAATAAAAGGAAAAGATGAGGGAAATAGAAAAGATAGGTCAGACATATTTTGGAGTAAATAATCCAGTTCAAGCCCCTGCTACTTTAGGCAAGAACGTTTACAAACATTTCATGGATTTCAGTATAACTGAATCTGCTTTCACCTCCAAGTCTTACACCCCTGTTTCTTGGACACAGATGCAAATGATTACTTTAGTTTTAGTACTATACATTGACTAATGTCGAAAAGACCAAGCTAATTGGGGGGGGGCACTTACATTTATTCAATTTTTATTTGCATAAGTAAAATAACATTAAAATTTTGGCATGTCTGCCTTCATTCTTACACTTTCCTCATGAGTCCTTTTTCCAGTTCCCCCTCATATCTCGGGTAACTTATTATATCTTTCTTTGGGTGATTTTCAAACACTGTTCCTCGAGAATTTCTACTTTTTTTCCCCTTTGCTTGAAATGCAAACTCTAGCTAGTTTAATGCTTTTAACCTGGTATTCAAAGCTGGTTGTAAATCTGAAAGTTAGCAAGTACCTTTTTCCCTCACGACTTTTAACTACAGCTGAATTTTCATGGAGGTATGGAAAATTGTTCTAAAACTGCCTAAAGATTAATTCTTTTGCAGTCATTCCCCAAGTGGTTTTAACCTAAATATTCAATTTTTTAAAAGAGTATTTTTTAACCAATATTTCATATCAATTTTCAGTGCTGCCCAGCATTTTATTGTTATCTTTCCTTATCAGGGCATACTTTTCCACTCTAGTCATACTTGCCTTCAATTGTCTTCAACTCTGGCTCCATTTCCTGTAGCACTAGTTCCACTTTCTGCGTTTTGTTTATCCTGCCCTTCATTCTCCTGCAACTTGCATTCACTGAGAGAAAATAACTCAGAGAATTAGTGCAAAAATAGCAACAGAGAGCTAATTCCTGAAATAAAAATGCTGTGAGATGAATGTTGACAAAAACCTACAAAAATTCATCTAGTTATTTCTGAACACATGCCCATTACTATTCAGCTTGTCAACCCTGATAACCACCTGTTCCAGGTCCTGTGAAGAGAAAACCATGACCATCAGGTTTTTGAAAATGGCTCTCATCTGCAGCATAGACAGAGATGTACGTTTCAGCTCCTGTGTCCCACCACATTGTCCACCTGTAACTCTTCTGTGCTGGGCTATAGCTGGGTGACCTACTTTCCTTCCATATGTGGGATGTGTGAAGGGTGTGTTTGGAGGGAAACACAGTGTTCCAGTCTGTCTACTGGGCACACAAGGAATTTGTGAGCTCCAGCCTCCAGATAGCAGTATTTATCTTAACAGCTCTCTTTTTATTATATGGAATAATTTGTCTTTAAAATGTGGTGGGAAACTATATTGTAGATAATTTTTTTTTTGGTTCTGGGTTTGGTTTTTGGTTTTTGGTTTGTTTTTTTTACTCAACTGCAAGTAATTTGCAACTGATGGCAAACAGGGAAAGTTACTGTTATTTTATCTGTTGCCCTTTTGTTAAGAATAACCAACTGTTTAACTTGTTTTATGGAAGAAAACTTCCAATAAGCTTCCCTTCTGTGATTAGATTAATGCATGACAGACGCTTTTCCTTACTCATATGAATTGAATGGCTTTCCCACAGAAATGAAAAAAACTTTTCTTTGCCATTATTTCACATGCTAGTTTTGATATTGGCTCTGTCCTCTTTAATAAGGTGACTCAGTAAGGTGTTTGGTTTTTCCTTTCTCGTTCCTAGTAAATGTGATTTCCTGCTTAGAAAAGCAATGACATTATTTACTATTGTTTTAATTGTTGCTGTTTTCAAATCTGTGTTGAGGTAATGTTTAAAATGTCTTTTTTAGCAATCTGTGTGGAATTATTCCTGTAGACTCACATTCTTTGTTGTTCTAAATAACTATAGACTATGAGGCTGATATTCCTTGTACAGCATTCAACTGTGCTGTTAGCAAATACGTCAGTGCCTGTTTTCATTCCTACAGCGTTTGAAAGACTGGTTCATTCTTCCCATGTGTTTAGACATGCTGATAAATATTTGTCAACAGTTATATTTATTGCACCAACTCAGGAACAGAAGGAAAACTTTTCAAACAAAATTGCTGTGCCTTCCATCCAGTACATATGAATAGCTTCTCTTCCACAGAAACATCCACTAACATATCATTGTCAATATCTCGTTCCCTTTCAGCAGTCAAAATACGCTTCAAAAATAAGTGCCGCCTACCTCTAACATACTCCAGTGTAACACGCAAACAAACACACACTTTTCTGTACTCCTCCCAGGCTGGGTGATTCCAACTGAAAGATAGGTAGATCGCTCTATTTCTCTTGCATTTGCCTAGTGTGTTGCTGTGAAAACAAAACCAATTTTAGTACCAAGGGATATTTTCAAGCTTTTTTTTTTTTCCTTATGTTTTTCCTACCCAGAGTCTGCTGCTAGATTCTTCAGTTGCCATGGTGAGTAGGGGTGTAGGCAGTTCTTCCAGTCAGGGAAAAAAAAAGTAAAAATCATGAAATGAATGCTAATCTGAGGAGAAACTGGCAATACTCTATTTTATAACCCAGCCTGGTTCATAAATAAAGTGCTTTTCACCTCAGGCTTTCAAGGGGCAACACAGGACAAGGTCATAAAATTAAACATCCATCTTGAAATAAATACCTCACTTTTTTTTTTTTTTTTTTTTTGTACTCAAAAAAGACCATGCAGAAGAGAATAGTCCAGTGATTCAAGATAATATGAAATTAAAAGTCCTGGATCCTACTCCAGCACTAGTGCTCTCAGTTGTTACTGAATGAGACAGGTGAAAAACAGGCACTGCAATGAGAAGCAATGCCCTTTAGGAGGCCTCTTTGACAATTAAGTGCATGGTCACAATTAAGTGCATGGTCTCCATGCTAGCACCAAGCTGAGAAGCTCAGTACACAGTCTTTTTCTTAGGGTAACATTCATTTGACACATCAGTGTGTAATAGAATCTTGTAATTAATGTTAACTAGAAAAGATGGAATGTTTTGCACATAATTTGAAGTTTTTAATGTAAAAAATGTTGTTTATCAATCTTCAAAATGTGACAATTTTCCATGAATGACTCAAAGTTCTCCATCTACGTGTGAAATATTGATCTCTATTCCTTGCTTTTCTTTCCATTCTGCTTTTCTCTCCTTTGCTTTTTCTTTATTTTGTTTCCTTTTTCTTAATTTTTAGAAGAAAGATGTGGAAGGAGAAAAACATTAAAGAAAAACACCAATTTCTTTGAAGAAACATGGTTTGGGGAGCTTAAAAACTTTTCATGGAACACTTCTTTTTTTCTGCACTAGAAATCACTTCTCTAGGAATACAGTTTATTAACCTATCCAGTGAAAGTGGTCAGCATTTCTTTTTGTAGATGAGAAAATCTTGGCAAATGTTTGCTGTAATTTTATGCTGGTTAGCATCCTCTGTCTTAAATCTTCAGGATGCTCAGCAGGGCTTCCAACTGCTAGAGGCAGCAGTTGAGCTGTGGGCAGTTTATGTACCAACTCCTTGGAGCTGCCTATCCTGCCTGGACAGGGGGGTGTCCTCTTTGCTAAATGCATTTTGCAGACAAGTTAAGTTTTTTTTTCCATTTTTGCTTCTCTTAAGATGTTGAATTTGACCTCTGATAATTTAGTAATCTTTGATCTGTCTGCACATGCTCAGCTGTGACCTTTGGCCACTACGGAGCCAGAGCAGAGCTGGCTCTGCTGGGCAGGAAAAGCACCTCACCTCATCTGAACCTTGTAGTTCAACCTGTATTGTTAAAACAGGTCATACCAGGTCTACTGTATTTGTGGTATGAAGACAGAGCTACTATCAGGTGCACAAATAGTTTTGTATTTTGGTCACCTTCTGTATTCATATCAACGTGACTAGAAAGTAAAAAATGTTTTATGATACATTAAGTACTAGAAAAAAGATTGATGTTTTTGAATTTTAGATAGTAAATGTAGTACATGGTTTATTACTAGCTACAAGGGTTACTGTGAGGTATAATTACCATCTATAAGGTATCTCAAAATTTTATGTTATACAAATGTCAAGCATTACTGTTATTGACCTGGAGTCCCCTCAGAACTGTAAGGAACTAGTCACTCTCTTGGGTTTAATTTAGAGGTGGTGATCCTGTAGATTACTGATATTAAATCAATCTCTCATTGGAGGAAAAGCAGTATGTTATCTCCCAACATATTACTTACATAAAGTTAATTATTAACTCTAGAGCTGGATGAAATTTTACTGTTATGGAAGCTTGTGAAAAAAATAATTTTAAGTTCTGCTTCTGAAAATATCCATAGTATTTTTTTTTATTATTTGTGATTAGAGATTTCAAGTTGTAGTTTATGACCTGATGATAAATGCGTAAGAAATTACTTTTTAATTGGCGAAAGGCTATGAAAATATTCACTTAGATCTGTAACAGTCAAAAAACTATTTACATTATGTTTACAAGGGAAATTGTTTCATATTTAAGGTAAAATTTGGTGTCATTAATTTTTAAATTTTCTGAAAATGGGAAACTTTTGATAGAAACTACTACTTTTACCTTCTTAGCT
Organism: Neopsephotus bourkii; assembly: GCF_033783945.1. NCBI lineage: Eukaryota > Metazoa > Chordata > Aves > Psittaciformes > Psittacidae > Neopsephotus > Neopsephotus bourkii. Next base: position 10,875,998 of record NW_026902234.1, read on the forward strand.
TTAGGCTTCTTGTAAGCTGAAAGTGTGAAGATAATTCTTCGAGGAAATAAAATTAATTAGTTTGCCATTTTGTCTTTATATGTGAGATTAAGGAATGACCAAAAACACTTCGTAGCCAAACCTAACCTAGGGTTTACACAGACAAGAGAAGTTTCAAATCTTCTTGACAGAGGGGGGGAAATGAATTATAAAAGACCATGAAGGAACGTTCTGCATGCAAAACTTTCTTTAAGTCTGAGGATGAAACATAACAGTTCCTCACTGCACTTAACCTTATGAATCTTGTTATAACCAAATATTGCGGGAACAATGCTCTAGGCAAGGCATAGATGACCTGAAAAAATAAATATTTTACTCTTCTAAGTTTTAAAATATATTTTCTAACACTTTCTTTCATATTCTTAAATAAACAATTTCACTACACAGATATATCCTATCACAGCTAAACTGAATTCAGCTGCTAAACACCAAGAATATTCTGAGTTTTCTGTTAATAACCGTTATATCCTGGAGGCTTTAAAATTAAAATAAAGAAAAAATTAAGCCAAACAAATTCTGATTAATTGGAATAATATCCACATCTAAAAAAGAATCCCATTTTGTTCACCCATACAGAATAAGCTACATAAGCAAAAGAAGTTTGGTTCATACATACTTTGTCATTACAATCTTGATAATATTAATCTCTTTCCTGCTTGAAAAAGAAGTTAAGGAATCACAGTCTTCCAGTAAAGCTCACAGAATGTTGCCTGAAGAAATAATTTTTCTTGCCTGAAGAAATAATATTTCTTGCCTTATTCATTTAAACAGCAACTCTTTTGGATGGTATAGAAGGCATGCAAGTTTGCCACAGCAAGCAACAGGTTAAAGTTAATCCAGGAGTTTCAGATAATTCTCTCGTATTCTTCTCATCAGAGCAATTGGTACTAGCATTACGCAGAAACGATGACTAATAATAGTATATTCACTGTAGGGCACAGCAAGTGTTGAAGTCAAATTATGTGGCTCCAGGCATTTTCAGAGATAGAATAAACAGTGATTCACTGTGTCGCAGTCGTCATGACCCCACTTTCTTTCACTTACACAGCTACCCATGACCTATAGGTGCTTAAAAAAGGAAAAGTAAGTACACAAATGTAGCTTCCATTAAAAAGTAAAATCAAAATGCAGTAAGGAATTAATATATCAAATATTCCTACTGTCATTAATAGACTGGATAATGTTGAGGTACGGATATGAAGCCCCTGTAAAAGTCTACCTTCCTCTCTTTGTCCCAGAGTACCTGACATTCTGGGCTGTGATAGGGGTGAGGTAGATAGCACAGCCAACACCTCTTTAAATCTGTCTCTTTGTCATGAAAAAGAAATAATGATTGAAGGTGAGAAAACATTGTTACAGAAGCTTTGTTGACAAGTAGGCTTTAGGGATTGAGAGCCAGATTTTAGGTAAAAACGAAGAAAAAGTGTAGCATTAACTGCATTAAAAGAAGGTAGAGGTAGGGAGCTCTTAACATGGAAGCTGTTTGAACATACACAAGTCAACAGGGCCAGGCAGGGTGTTGTTAGTCAGATGCCTATCATCTTTGAAAGCATATGACAGCTGTGGGAGCTTCTTAATAGCTGGAGAAGGATAAACATCACATTCAACTCCAAGAAAGAAGATCCAGAGAATTACAGGAAAGTCAGACTTACATCAGTCCTGATGCAGGTTATGGAGCAAACACTCCACAAAGCCATATCCAGGCCAAAGAAAAACAAGAAGGTAATTAAGAGCAGCCAGCAAAAAATTAATCAAAAGGAAAATCACTCTTGAACAACCTGGTAGCTTTGATGATACGACTAAGCAGATGAGAATAGTGAACTGTTGACATTGCCAAGACTTTCAACATGATATCTTGTAGTATCCCTAGAAAGAAATTAGTGAATATGGACTGGAAAAGCAGACAATAAATGAGTGAAAAACTGTCTGGACAGATGGACTCAAAGTGAGGTGACCAGGAGAATAAAATCAAGCTGGCAACTGATTACTAGTGGTATCCCTCAGGGGTCCAATACTGTTGACCGTTTCTATTAACGGTATGGACAATGGGGCAGAAAGTACTCTCAGCAAGTTTGCAGACAATACCGAACTGAAGGAATGGTTGATATACTAGAAAATAGAGCTGCTATTTAGAGACCTTAGCAGGAGATATACGTGGGAAAAAAAGACATTTCTGAAGTCCAGCAAATGCAAGATCCTGACTCTGGGATTGAATAACTACATGCAAAATGTAGAGGACAGCACATGACTAACTAGGAAGCAGTCTTGGAGCAAAACACTTGAGCTTCCAGGTGGGAAAGAAGTAGGTGATCCAGCAGTGTGCTCCTGCAGCAAAAAAATCCAACTGCATACTGAGCAAAAGTAGTCAGCAGGCAGTAGGTAGTGATTGTTTTCTCTTTTGGCACTTTTGATACTGCATCTGTTATACTGGTTTGGGTTCCTCAGCTCAAGACAGACATTGACATGTCCATCTCCATTCTTGGAGATATTCAAAAGCTGTCTGGGCATAGAGCTGGGCAACTGTTTCTAGGCAGCCCTGCTTGAGCAGGGAGCCTGGACCAGATGGTTTCCAGAGGTCCCTTCCAATCTCAACCATTCTCTGATTCTGTGACATACAGGAGTGTGTCAAATGAAGGGCTGCTAGGGTGACTGGGAGGCTGAACCACATGATATCAGAGGAGAAACAGACAGAACAGCTTTTGTTCAGCTTGTTCAACTCTCAACTTAGAGAAAGCTACCTTGAGACCCATGTCTTCAACTACTTAGCTGGAGAGTGTAAAAACGCAGAAACAGACTCTTTTGGAGGTGCATGGTGATAGGACGAAAGGTAATGGACACAAGCTGCAATACAATAAATTCCTCTAAACACAAGATAAAAGAAAAACCACCACTAAGTTGTTCAAAGAGTTTGTGGAATCTCCAGCCTTGGAGATACTCAGAACTAGAAGGAACAAGGCCTACAGCAAGGCCATGAGACCAGATGATTCCCACCCTATCTAACTTTCTATCTGTCTCTTTGAAATTATGGTTGAGAGCAAAGAGGTTAAGAACAAAAGCATTGCCATTCTTACTCATCAAAACACACTGCCATGTGATCAAATTTAGTTATAGTTCTATAACAATATATATAACAATACATATTAGTTATTAGATATTAGATATTAGATAAATATAACACAATAACAAACTTAGTTACTATAAATCTTGTCGACGTGGGAGTCACGGACAAAGCAGGGACAATCAATGTGATCAGCGATTGCCAATTTATTACAAAGCTTTAACTCCTTATATACCATTTCTTACAGGCACTTACAGTGATTTGGCATATTATGATTGGATACATGTCTTGAAGACCCTTAGTGACTAACATATAATTGGTTAAGCACAGGTGTGAGAACTTGACCTTGAAAGCTTGCCAACAGCCCACAGTTCTCATAACTCACTGAATTACAGCTTCTTCTTGCTTGCTTAAGCTTCCTCGGGCCTCTCATGGCCTTGCTGTATCTTTCAGGATTATTCCATTTATTTACCAGTTATCCATTCTCCCGCAAGAATACTGTCTCCACATCATCTTACTGGCTAATTTCAGGAAAAAAACATTAGTCCTTCTCAAGACACACTCTTAAGATCACTTGTGATGTATTCATAACCAAAGTCCATAGTATATGTTGAATCTACATTTTAGAAGTACATAAATTATGTATGTCTCTGTATAGACAAAGATATGAGTATAGCAGAACTGAATGCTATGGCAACGTATTTGAGTTTGTGCTACAGGTGCTCGTTGAATTTCCAGCAGCATTAGAGCTGTATTGGCACAGTGCTCTGAATTGTCTAGTTACCACTGCTGAGAAGCTATATATATATATATATATATATATATATATATATATAAAGCCAAGTGAAGCATTAACACTACTAGTGTATGCTGCTTACAGTATCTGAGGTGATTTGAATAACTTTGCTTGCTTTCTCCTGTGTGCTTGCACCCTTGGCAGCCCTGATCTAGTTTACACCCATCTGATTTGAAAGTGCCACTGAAATTCACCTGATCTCACCTAGAGATTGTCATTATCAGAAGATGACTGTAGGCTAGGCCTCACATAAAATGCAAAAGGAAAAATTCCAGCATTCTCTTTTTTTGGCTGTGTGTTGTGAAAGAGCAATTCTATTTAGCACTGGGAGAGTATTCACAGGGCAAAGAATATAAATTCTAATGCTTATTTTTCCTACAAGAATGATCAAACCATGGGAGTTTAGAGGGAAAGGGAGCCTCTAATAATCAAACTTAGGCAGCTCACAGCTCTGGTAGCTGACTTCTTTGAATCTCACCCTTCAATACCTAATTCTTATGGGGTACTGGGGAAGGCTAGCTACCTAAATTGGGCTTGGAGTTACACCAGATAGATTCTGATATACTGAGATTAAGTATCTTATATGGATCAGTTTAAAAAAGTTGGTAGTTTTTATGCTGTATTCCCATTTAATGTGCATTACTTTACTAATTGAATTCATATTTCAATAGTATGCACCATTTTGCTAGAAAAAAATTAGTACCTGCATAGCAGTGTACAAGAGGTGTTAACTGTACTCTGACAAAGAATCTGCTTTTAGAGACTTGTGGCATGCCTCCTCATAAGCATCTAAGGTAGCGAAAGTCTTGCATTACAGAGAGTCTTAGAATAGGTGAACCATTTTTATTTCTTCTCAGTTAAAGATCAGCTTACACTGAAGCTGTATGAAAATGTTGTAACTTGGTCCAGTCTCTGTGTTCACAGCTTAAATAGAGATAATCCACGTGTTAAATCAGTTCATGTCTGCTGCAAGCAAGAACAACAGTAATCAGTAAAATCCAGAAGAGTTAGTTTCTGTCCTAGCTTAAGATGTACTATGTAATTTTGATTTTATTACAAAAGAAAATCCTATAGATGTTTATATGTCAGTTACTATTTGTTTGGCATTAGTATTGGTTTTGTATTAGGTTTGCATGGCAAGGGATTCTGGGGGAGAAGAAGGGGAGGCTACAGGCATAGCTTCTATGAGAAGCTGCTCATAGTGTCAGACAGAGCCAATGCCAGGCGGCTCTTAGATGGGAGCACCACTGGCAAAGGCTATTTAAGGTGGGGGTGAGGGGAAGAGGAAACCACAGAAATGGAGATGGAGAGATGAGTGAGAAAATGTGAGAAAAAGAGCCCTGCAGATAACATGGTCAGTGGAGAAGGAGGGCAGGAGGCGCTGCAGGCACTAGAGCAGAAGTTCCTCAGCAGCCCGTGGTGCAGACCATGGTGAGACAGGCTGTCCCTTGGACCTGGAGGTCCGTGGTGAAGCAGATAGCCACGTGCAGCCTATGGAGGACCCCACACCAGAGCAGGGATGCTTGAAGGAGGCTGTAAGCCCATGGGAAGCCTGTGCTGGAGCAGGCTCCAGCAAGAGAAAGAGACCCCATGGAAAGAGGACCCTGCGCTGGAGCAGGTTTGCTGTAGGACTGGTGACCCTGAGGGGGACCCATGCTGGAGTAGCCTGTTCCTGGAGAACTGCACCCCATGGAAGGGACACACATGGGAAAAGTTCATGAAGAACTGCAGCTCATGGGAAGGACTCACATTGAAGAAGTTCATAGAGGACTGTTTCCCATTGGAGGGATCCCATGCTGGAGCAGGGGAAGAGTGCGAGGAGTCCTCCCGTGAAGAGGAAGGAACAGCAGTGACAATGTGTGACAAACTGGCCACAACCCCTATTCCCTGTCCCCCCATGCTGATGAGGGGAAGAAGGTAGATAAAATTTTGGGTGAAGTCAAGCCCAGAAAGAAGGGAGGGATGGGGGGAAGGTGTTTTTAGGATTTGGTTTTATTTCTCATTACCTTACTCTGATTTCATTGGTAATATAGGGAAGCAATTTCCCCAAGTTGAATCTCTTTTACCTGTGATGGTAACTGGTGAGTGACCATCCCCTATCCTTATCTCGATCCATCAGCCTTTTGTTGTATTTTCTCTCTCCTGTCCAGCTGAGGAGTAGAGATGCTGAGGAGTAGAGAAGAGGCTTTGGTGGGTACCTGGCATCCAGTCAAGGTCAGTCCTCCACAAGTTTTCAATGGTGGTGGCCAGAAGTTTTAGAAAAAAGTAATATCTTAGGACTCGCCCTTTTTTCAAATGTAGCTTGGAACAACTAAAGTGGCCTCGTTTTCCAAAACTGAAAATACTGTACTTTGGCAGCTCAACTTTTGAAAATGTTAAGATTCCAAGTGCAATACCCAGAACTGAAGCATGAAAAATCAACACTATTTGTGTCATAAGATTTTATAAATGTCAAGACTTCAATTCCTAATGTATATAAAAGATGACACTTTTAGCAGTACATTACCCTCTAGCACTGTTCTTTATATTGATTTAGATGTTCTAAGAGGCCTAGATATTCCTATTCCATGTATTAATTCATCCTGACCTGACCTAGCTTTTGAGATCTGATGGCATCCTAGTATAAGATGGCATGTCTAAAGGCAGTTTTCCTCTACAATATTAAAATAAAAACTTTGTTAGTTTGGTTCTTCTAGGTAAAGAAAATCATAGAGTAGACTATATATAAAAAAAAAAAAAAAAAAGAAAAATTAAGATCCAGTGGCCAAAGTTCATAATAAATGAGTTGTTTGGTTTGTGTTTTTTAAAGATGTAACAAAAATACTGTCATCTGAAATTTAGTGATTTATCTAAGCTTCCAAAGAGGGCAATGAAAAAGAATGGGGATAATAAAAATAAAATAAAGTCTTCCTTTTAAAATGGTTTCCACACTAAGTCATGCCTGGAAGAGCCTTTCTGTGTGGCTTCTCTGAATCTCTACGAAAATTCAACTTTATCAGGAATGTTTATGTAACAGGAAATGCCAATAATTTTAAAATACAATATTTAGATTTATACATCCTACGATTTATGGAGCTTCTGTAAGCAGAAAGTCATTAAATCATACAAGGAAAATTAGGTACCTTATTAATTTAGGTATTTTGTAAATGTCACTAGGCAGCTTTTCAAAGATTAGGTACATGAAGATTTCCATATACTCTCTGGTGTTGCAAACATGTATTATAGATCATTTTTATCATTTACCTCTACCCAATTATATGAACTGTAGCTAGTCTGCTTCTCAGAAATTGTCTCATCAGATCTGACAGGGCAGACAAGTGCTGTAAGAAACATCTATTCTGCTTAAGAATGGAATGGAACATAATGGAATAGGATAGGATAGGATAGGACAGGAAAGACCAGGATTTAGCTGGTTTATTTTGAAATTACTGGCAAGAGGTAATACACGCAAAATTCAAGCAGAAAGAATCAGGATGAGACAAGAAAGCCAGCTTTAACAGGCTTCTTAAAAAGGCATTTCAGTTCATTAAATGTTTGGTATCAGAAGCTGGGGTGGTGTATTCATAATCACATATCTTATTTACTGTAGAAATCCTTCCAATAAACAGATTTCATCAGACCAGACAAATATTATGGCTGATTTCTGATCTTTTTCCCTCTACTTTATAATCCATCAAAGCTGGAATGTCTTGAGGCATTCCCCTCAATTGTTTATTGTGAGTAAATGTTTCTAAAACTGAATCTTCAATTAGATAAAAGAAGCTTAAAGCAGGACATCAACACTTTGCTCTGACAAAGCACACTCCATATCTTCTTTGGAGAGATTTTCAATTCTTAGACTTAACTTTTAGAATATAAGTGATGTGGGGGCTTAGATTTCCTAGAATTCCAGTGAAGAGGCAGATAAGAGCTTGACACATCTGGCTGTAAAATGTGTTGCCATTTTAGCTGGTTGGCAATTGCAGGATACATGACAATGTGCAACAGATGTTAGAGTATTAATCACCATGTTTTACTTTCTGTGGTGAAGTGTTTAGGAGTTATTCAAATGATAAGGCTTGACAGCTCATGTAAGTTGTTTTCATTGTGCTGAAACTGGAGAAATAATGTGGCCAAGCTGCTCCAAACAGAAGAATAAATTGTCAGAGTCTGTGTGAGGTCTTACTGTTTTGTTTTTTTTTTTTTTAAAAAGAGACCTAACAGCTACTTATAAAGGCTGCTTGGATAATGACCAGGACTAAAATGTCTAAGACTCTGTCCATCAGGAATGAGCTCTCCTCTGAGGGGAGCATTAAGCTTATTACGACTGCTGATTAGCAGCTAGTGACTTTTGAATTAGGGAGATTTTCTTGGTGAAGATTAAAATGGAAGTCTCAGTCCTGTGGAGAAGAGGTGTCTTATTGAAGATGTCAAGCCTAGAAGACTTTCAGGTTCAGGAAATTAGTTATTTCTCCTGGGGTTTGAAACTACATTTTGGATTCCTGGTAGAGACAGGAAGTAAGTCCTCTCACCAAGTCATCTTTACAAATTGTAATATTAGAAAGAATAATTATTCTTTAATTCTTATTCATTGCACTGTTTTGATTAGTATTATTATTCTTTTACTGTGTTTCTGTTATCTATTTTGTAAAAGGTGCAAATGAAGAAGTGGGATGTTCAAAACCATTAACACCAGTTCAGCATATAGTATATCAAATACAAATGGCAGTTACAAGGCTTTGAAAATCTCTGGGACATATCACGCCAAGAAATAAGGCCACTTGTTCCTTTCAAAAGCCATTTATATTGAAGAGCAGTCTTCTGTGTCTTTGACTATGTTACCAGAGTGTTAAATCATTGCAAGTCACTTCTGAATTCTCATTTCCCAGGGGAATATTTCAAGTTTTAGGATATAAAACTGAACTTTTTCTCTTGCCTCAGTTACTCCTCTTTGTTTTGCATGAATTTGAATTGGATAGGCACTTCCCAAAAATGTGTATATAAATATATATATATCCGTTCCGGAAATACAGGAACACAAAATACCTATGTTTTGAACCATTATGGAATATGGGCTTCCAGTAGAGCCTGAGCAGCTACATGATGACAGGACTAAGGAAGTTCTGTACCTTATAGAATCATAGAATAGTTAGGGTTGGAAAGGACCTTAAGAACATCTAGTTCCTACCCCCCTGCCATGGGCAGGGACATCTCACACTAAACCATCTCGCCCAAGACTCCACCCAACCTGGCCTTGAACACTGCCGGGGATGGAGCATTCACAACCTCCCTGAGCAACGTATTCCAGTGCCTCAGCACCCTTACAGTAAAGAACTTCTTCCTTATATCCAATTTAAACTTCCCCTGTTCAAGTTTTAACCCGTTACCCCTTGTTCTGTCACTACAGTCCCTAGTGAAGAGTCCCTCCCCAGAATCCCTATAGGCCCCCTTCAGATACTGGCACGCTGCTATGAGGTCTCAACACAGCCTTCTCTTCTCCAAGCTGAACCACCCCAACTTTCTCAGCCTGTCGTCATATGGGAGGTGTTCCAGCTCCCTGATCATCCTTGTGGCCCTCCTCTGGACTTGCTCCAAAAGTTCCATGTCCTTTTTATGTTGAGGACACCAGAACTGCACACGATACTCCAGGGGAGGTCTCCCAAGAGCAAAGGGTCAGGATCACCTCCTTCGACCTGCTGGTCACGCTCCTTTTGAGGCAGCCCAGGATACGGTTGGCTTTCTGGGCTGCAAGCGCACACTGCCTGCTCATGTTCATTTTCTCATCGACCAGCACCCCCAAGTCCTTTTCCGCAGGGCTGCTCTAAATCTCTTCTCTGCCCAGCTTGTAGCTGTGCCTGGGATTGCTCCGACCCAGGTGTAGGACCTTGCACTTGTCATGGTTAAACTTCATGAAGTTGGCATCAGCCCACCTCACAAGCATGTCAAGGTCCCTTTGGATGGCATTCCTTACCTCCAGCATATGAACCGAACCACACAGCTTGGTGTCATCGGCAAACTTGCTGAGGATGCACTCAATTCCACTGTCCACGTCAGCGACAAAGACGTTGAACAAGACCGGTCCCAGCACCGATCCCTGAGGGACACCACTCGTTACTGGTCTCCAGCTGGCCACTGAGCCATTGACCACAAAATACCTTCCCATAAGGAGAAACATCAACCCTTATAGGACTTGACTTTACCAGCAGAAATCTGGGTACTGATGACCATTCAGTTACAGTCGTTATTTCTCTGCCCCTCAGTTTAATGATGGATAACACATCACTGACAAGTGAGGGTCCAGACTTCCAGACACCTCAGAATATGCTGATTGATACAGTAAGAAAAAAAATAATGGTCTGTGAGTAAGATGATAAGCATCTGCATGAGTCTTTTCAGATCTCCAAACTTTAATTTTCCTGCAAATCATTTTTACGAATTGTTAAATAATTGAAGATAAAAAATCCATCTGTATTACTCAGATTCCAGTTTTAGAACTGATTGTTACAAGAGACATAGTTCAATGTTAGCCATCTGCATTGTTGCTTCTCTCATATCACCCTATGCCTCTAATTGATTTTAATTTAAATCACCTTTTGGTAGAAGCAGATGACTTAAAACAGGCTGGATTTGAACATATGAAAGAGAAATATTGGGGGGGCAAGAGTGTCAGGAACTTCTAAAGCTTGCATCTTATCACTACATATTTTTTTGGGGGGGGGAGAATTTTATTATTTTGCTGTCATTTTATTTGACATTGATTTAATAGGAATAAGATTGAAAATTTTCAACAGAATTTTAATGAAAAAGAAAAAGCCATGCAATATTTTGACTAAATATCATTTTACTTTATGTCTTTCACATTCTGTCAACTTGTCTTATTCTTGCTCTGTCTTGCAAGCCTAGGTTCTACATACGTTAAACAGGATAATGTACACTATCTAAAGAGACAGTACCAGAAAACCCCCAGGAGTTTACTGGAGACAGGTAACTTGGCAGAATGAAAAGGAACTTCACTTAACATCACTTAAGGACAGGAACTTTATTTTTGATTATAACAGAAAAGTTACAGAAAAAATGAAACTAAGACTCATAATTTACTGAACCATTCTGGAAATCTTACTTCAAACAAAATAATTGGTCTGACTCATCATCACAACTTCTGTGGGATCTGAAGGAGTAATCAGTTTGCTCACAGAAATCCTTGCTTTACCACCTCCCAAGATCAGAGTAAAAACATGTCAGGCCATCTATAATCTTGATAAGATATTAAAACCTGAACATTAAATCTAGTCCAGTTAATGACTGCAAACCAGACTTAGAATCATAGAATCATAGAATAGTTAGGGTTGGAAAGCACCTTAAGATCATCAACTTCCAACTTGAAGTAATTAAGAATTTGTTTTTTGTAAAGTAAGACCATTTAAACAAATGAAAATGCACAAAATTTCACTATAATTTTGGGTTTTTTTAATTTTAATTCTGTAGTGTATTCCGCTTCATTTCTTTTAGATAAGATTTTTATGTTGACCATTGTCTGTATTAAAGACTGTGGAAATAAACCTTCAATAAGTATGCTCTGCTTTTATTGCTAATATTGGCTGAAATAGGCTATACTAATGGTGTAAATGAACACACGAAATTAAGCAGTCTAAGATTAAAATAAGTTTTTTTTTTTGTATCAGTGTAGAATATATGCATTCATAAAAACCACTGAAGACTAATTTATAGTCAATGCCAAGAAATAGACACTGCCAAAGTACAATTCATCCAAGTTGATGTAGATACCTACTTAAGGATAACATAAATTTTACTGTCAAAGTACTTATTTCTCTGAGGTGACTATGGAGGGACCCAAAAGTGACCAGCTCAGAAATAAATATGTGCAAGGTGGTTGTCTGCATTTGATCAGATGAATCATAACTCAGGAGTCAACCTGATCAAATTTAATCATTACATGTCTAGGCAAAAAACATTTGGTTTTCTGACAGAAAATCAGAAATCATAATTACTTTCTAATAATTTAAGCTGGTTAAAATACCAACTTGATTTTTGTATTTGGCATCATTTGGTTCTCATGATATTACTTTTGTTTTGATTTCTATGCTTATCACTACAAAAAAGCAGAAATAAATTAAAAAAACTAGTATATGTCTCCTTTTAATGGAATACAAGAGTGAATGAAGATTTTAGGTATATCTTTATCTATAATAATTACTCAATTTAATTACAACTCTGAAACATGAACTTTTGCAAGAGTAAACTCATTTAAGCACGTTAAGTATCAACTCAAAACACTTTTAAGAAATTCAACAGAAATTATGTCAAACAAGATTACTAGCAATAACTAAAGACAATCACTTAGATCCTTTCAATAAATGTGCATCATCCATTGAATTCATGAGCAGATGTCTTAAACAGTTAAGCCTAACTAACAAAACCAAGTATAACCATGTCATTCTGATTCCAACAAATTTTTCCCCCACCACATTATAAATTACTAGAACCATTTATTTAGGTTGAACTGCTTGTAAGATATTAATTTATTATGAAAAGCATTTTGTTAGTTTCTTAGTCTGTTTCTTGTTGGTTTTTTTTGTTCAAAATGTATTTTTATTTTTTGTTTAATAAAATCAACACAGTGGTCTTCACTTGAGATTCTGCTGAGATTGAAAAGTAGCTCGCATAAATGCTGTATTTCTGAGTACTTAAGTTCCTTTACTCTTTTCTACCCTTAATTTTTTTTAACCTGTAAAACCTGTGGAGATTTTTTCATCTATGTGCAATTTTAATTTTCAGAAAAGAACCAGCAAAAAGTAGAAAATTTTTTAACATGATTGAAGACATATTTGAAGGTATTATTAGAGGAGTTCCAGAAGCTAAATTAAACCAAAATGAGAGCTAATACTTGACAAGTAGAGATGCTGTACAGTCTCAAAATAATTAGGTGTTCAGAAAAAGTGATAAATCAACCTGGCTAATGACCTGGTTAAATAAAATGTAAGGAAGCTATCAGATGTTTGGGACAACCATGTTAATGGAAGAATTAAGAATTTCAGTGGCTTGCTTAAAAAAAAGATAGTTTCTGTGATAGAGATGAGGATGATGGGAAAAAAACCCAAACCAAAAAACATTACAACATTATAAATCCTGATGAGATTATTTTTGCAGAGTTTATGGGTTTTATATATTTCCACATATGTATTTTTAACATTCCAAGTGTTAGCTAATTTTCTCCTCTCAAAATGCATAGGTTCTGATGCTGGGTACAAAGAAAGTCTCCAGTCTGGTTTGGAGGTTATAAGCTAATTGAAAACAATTGTGTATCATTTTCTTATGTCCAGGTGAGATGCCAATAAACATATCTACTATGAGGTTATTGTATCTCCAATCTTAAGATTCCAGGTGGTCATAAGTACTTGTTCATCTACTCTATGTTGCATTAAGTGATCAATTCTCTTTGAACATAAGCACAGCTGTAGGAAGTGTTAGACTATTATTGTCTTTATGTTCACCACACATTTTAAAGTAAGAGTCACATCTTTTCATTGTTGGTGCTGGCCTTCTAGCTTTCCTTATGTTTGCCAAAAGCAATTAAGGTGTACAGGATACCAGGACCAAAGGAAATCACAATAAATACTGACAACATAAATTACCTACTTCAGCAAGGTAGAAAAAAAAAAAAATTAATTAGTAATATTAAACTTATTTAATGCAACTCCAATGCAAAAAAATGCAACTTGTGAAAAAAAGAAATTAAAAATTACTCAAACACTTTACAGGATTGAAAACTTACGTGCATCAAAATGAGAAATGTCCCAGGTTATCATTGCAGTCAACTCAGTGTACATCTGTGGTCAAAAATAATCAAGATGGTAGGTTGCATAAGCAAAGAAACAACGAATAAGGTAGAGAATATTATAATTCCCTAATACTAATATAAGAATCCCCTAATAATAATACAATTCCCTAAAATCCAGTGATGCAAATTTAATCTAGCATATATTTCCGTGTACTAGTCTCATCAGTTGCAAAAGAAAAGAGGCAAGAGAGCTGTTTGAGAAGGGTGAGAAGAATAAGAGGAATAGCAAAGACCTTCCATTGTCTCTTATACAGAGACAAGATGCGAAACATTGGTCTTGATTGAGAAGAGTAGAATTGATTTGGATTTGAAAAAGATTTGGATTTGAAAAAAAAAGGCAAACCAGGGAAGCTGCATATGTCAGGGTGCACAGTCACCTGATACAGTTTGGTATAGCTGCCATAACTACCCTCCAGCTGGGCTCAAGCTGAGGAGCCCGGGAGAAGCAGTGAGGAGTGATCATTTGTTTTCTAAACTTGTTGGAAAGGAGTGAAAGAGATGATGGTGTTCTGGGTTCAGCTCAGACTAGTACAATGTCTGTTGACCCCAGGCAGAAAACACAAAGACAAACATTGTACCTGAAGGAGGAAAGGAAATTGTCTCAGTGCGCAGCCTGCCAGCCAAACTGAAGTCAAGAGAACAGCAGCTGCCAGGCAGTTAGTCTGCATCTCAGCAGCTACACCCCCATCATCACCCACATGTGCTGAGATCACAGATAATTTTGTTTTCCTGTGCATAGGTCTCCTGATTAAGACTGGCCTTGACAGCACCCAAACATGGCAGCAACCAACCACACTGAGTGTTCCAGCTGGTTGGCACCATATTTAAAAATGGTACTGCATCACAGCTAGACAACTGCACATTTCTTCCACGTGCTTCTAGAAGTATACCTAGAAAAAAATAGTCTTTCCTGAATTTGTCTCCACCTGTAGAACACTGCTGCTGCCGCAACCTATTCTCTGTGTCCACCCTCTTCCCTCATATGTGTTATGTGACTGCATCTGATGTTCTTAGCACAGCCATAGGGTTACTCTAGACACTAGCCTGAAAGCAAACAGGACAAAGTGAGAGATGCAGTCCATATGAAGTGACCCACTGGGAACTCTGGACTGTCTTCCTCTGTCAGAAGGTGATTATAGCAGGGAGTGGCTCAAGGCATCAACTCAAGGTCTGAGGAAGAAAGGGAGCACCCTCATGGTAGATTAGATTCTGCTCCTGACTGAGCATTCTTGCACCTCTAAGAGGACCTCAACTCACTGAGAAGGGTGTCAGAGGTACATCCTCAGTGACTCCCCCCAGGTAGGTGCCTACCATAGCCTAGTGCTACCCACAGACCTTGAGATGAAAGACACCACACATTGCCCCTAACATTCCTTTTGATTGATTTTTCCGAAGTCTGGATGGCTTTCTTGCATGTTTTTTCCTCTTCCCAAATTCTGATATCATTTCTGTTAAAGCAGAGTTTATACATAGTTCAGATTTGTGTAAAAGGCTTTGTTAAAATAGAAGTTACTGTCTGCTGAGATATGCAGATGTCTTTGTAGGGGCAGTCTAGGTAGAGATCGAAGATAATAGGGTTAGGGATAGGATGTGAATGGAGACAACAATCAAGAGTCTTGGTCAGACATTGCCCTGCATGTTAAGTACCTCTAGCAGGGGAAGGATAGGATTATCATTTCTGGCTGTGTAAAATGTAGAGGAAAGAAGAGAGGCAAAGAAAAGTTGTGGATAAAGAAGGAACAGAATGATCGAGGGAAGAGAAGTAAGCAGGCCATGATTGTAGCTCTTAGGGATAGGGAAGGGGTTGAGAAGGATGTGGGCAGGAAAACTCTCTGAATAAAAGACCATGGAAAGATGAACGGAAAAGCCAGGAACTGGCAATGATTCCCAGTGTGAGAAGTGTGGGAAGGGGAGTCAGATCCATTTTTTGACAGGTGGTGGTAGAAGGCTGAAAGGTCTCATTGCATTGCTTCTCCAGTTGCTCTTGAGACCTTTGGTGAAGCTATACCCTGCTCAGATAGCTACATGCACATTCCAATCCCTTTCTCACTCACTTCTGGGAGAGACATAAAAGAGCCGGAGGATCTTGTCCACATATGATGCCTCCTCTCAGAATGGCTTGTAAGCATCCTTCTGCACAGTGCTGATGATCCAGTTAGCATTCAGGACCATGTTGTCCATCCTGTCTCTCAAGACTAACCTTTCTTCAGTCAGGTGGCTGAATGCAGAGTTCTCCAAGACTTATCAGGACTCAAGTGAGCAAAGTTTGTTATTATCCTTAAGTAACCTCAGAACTCACAACTGTAATGAGCAGGTAACATCCGCCCTGATGAAGAACGGAATAAGGACCACACATAGGCTGATACTTTTAACCAGGTTTGCCTTTTTGTCTCACCTGTGGAGAGTAGAGTATGTTGAAGTGTCCGGTGTGATGGGATTCACGGGCATAGCTAACAGTGCCAGACACAAAGACTGTTTTTCCAGGAGAGACTTGATAGTCAAAGGCAGCAAAGGTTCAGAGGGTGATGGCAACTCATTTCTCCACTTGGGTGGACTTAGAAGATGGCCAAGGCTCTCTGTAGAGAATGACTGTGGAACATGGACATTCTACACCCACTTCTGATCATCCTGTTTCCTGCCCCACATATCCCACCAGTGAGGCACTGTGTCCGGAGTGCCAAATCTCCACTCTAGGGGACAGGTATTTTGTGCAAGATAACATATGCATCCTGCACATAGACACAGCACAGACTGCTGATTTGGGCATGTGATGCATTCAGGTAAAACTTGTCTGCCATGCATGGGCCAGAGGACAGAAAGAAGATCTTGTGGAATACACTTCGTGAGGTCACAGGGCCTGTGCCAGCCGACTAGCAGTTGGGAAAAGGATACCTTGTTTTGGGAGACTATGAAGGTAATAGGAAGGATGGGTAGACCACAAGCTTTCATATTCTAAGCACATAATTAGTCAGTGAAACATGTAAATTGTGTAGTTAGTACTCATAGTCCAAGCAAAGACAATTAAGGTGACAGGGACAGTGAATTCTTGCAAGGAGTAAGTGGAGTGAACGTTTAATTTCAAAGATGATTTCCAAAACAGGTAATCTCTTATAGTGGTTATCAGTTAAGAGAAGTAAAAAAAAAGGCAGTTAACACAGTGATTACAACTACTCCTGACCTATACAGACTTTGCTCAGCAATTTATACTCCTCAAATTAGAGTACTGCCAAGATATTCTACTCAGAACCCTTACGGAGCATTTCAATGGTTCTGCTCACACAAAAAGTCAGGCAAACCATCTTTATGATCACATAATGAAAGTGCCCTGTTATTCAAGCAGCAATACTATTATAGTCTATCTTTAGAAAGAGGAAGGGGCGGAGAATAAGATATATTTGCACATAAGATATATTTGCATCAGCAAGGAGGAAAAAGGTGAATTTATACAGAGGTACTGAAAACAGGACAGCTGGAAAATCTCTAAGAAAGTGCTAATGCATAATTAAGTCTGCAGGAATAATAACACTATTTACTTGATTTGTTTTTCATGTCTGAGAGATATATTTTTTAACTGATCAGGGGCTCCTGAAATTTTTGTGGTTCATATTTATTTAATGACTACTTTTCACATTTGATAGCTTGTTCAGAAATTTTATATCGTCAAAACATGTTTGTGCAGATAAGACACAGGATGTGGCTGTTCTTCCTGGCTTAGAAAGCCCGTCCAACTAATGCTTCTCTGTATTTCCTATTTCATCATTCATTTCCTGTGAATGTTTGTGCTGGAAACTAAGTCAGTTAAAAATCTCTAGGAAGGGTGCATGAACTCATAGAAAGAAGTTATTTAATAATTCCAATTAAAAATTGGCTTTGTTTTGCAGTATATGCTTACTCATATATAGTGGAATATTGGCAAAACCAGTTAAGATGGGGCAGTAAGGACCTAAAAACAGCTAGAAGGATTAGCCAGGTTAATAAATGGTTAAAAGGGTGGTGTCATAGTCAGGGGTTTGGGTGTCTTGAACATGGGACCCAAGTTTGTAGGCCAGGTCTAGTGGGGGCTGGTGGAGCTGGTCTGATAAAGAAGGGGAAGAGCAGCTTTGGTAGGAGGCTTGCCAGGCTGGTCAAGGATGCTTTAAACTAGATGTGTTGGGGTAGGGGGGAATCATTCCATCCCAACACACCCAGTCAGTTGCCAGCACCTAGAATAAATGCTCGGAGCAATGTGGAGACATTCCAGCTGCTTCAGCCAATGAGCTGGCTTCGTTTGGAGCTCGGCTCAGATGCCTCTATACAAATGCCCATAGCATGGGGAACAAACAAGAGGAATTAGAGATGTGTGCATGTCTACAGGGGTATGATATTATAGGCATCACAGAAACACGGTGGGATGGCTCCTACGACTGGAGTGTTGGAATGGAAGGTTACAGACTCTTTAGAAAAGACAGGCCTGGCAGGCACGGAGGGGGAGTTGCCCTTTATGTTAGGGATAGGCTGGAGAGTATGGAACTCTGGGGACAGGTGAGCAGTTAACAGAGAGTTTGTGGGTCAGGGTTAAAAGGAAAACAGTGATGGGAGGCATTACTGTGGGGATCTGTTACAGACCGCCTGATCAACGACAATCTGCGGATGAAGCATTCTATAGGTAGATAGGAAAAGCCTCATGCTCACAGGCCATCGTTCTCATGGGTGACTTCAACCACCCTGACATCTGTTGGAATGACGGTACGGCCCAGCACAAGCAATCCAGGAGGTTCCTCGATTGTGTGGAAGACAACTTCCTTCTGCAAGTAATAGAGGAGCTGACAAGGAGAGGTGCCATGCTTGACCAACAGGGAAGGGCTCATTGGAAATGTGACGCTCCAGGGCAGCCTTGGATGCAGTGATCATGAGATGGTTGAATTCGAGATCCTCAGGACAGTGAGAAGAGTGTACAGCAAGCTCACTGCCCTAGACTTCAAAAGAGCAGACTTCGGCCTCTCCAGGAACCTGCTTAGTAAGGTTCCATGGGCTATAGCCCTAGAGGGCAGGGAGCCCAAGACTGTTGGTTGATATTCAAGGATCACCTGCTACAAGCTCAGGAGTGCTGCATCCCAAGCAGAAGGAAGTGCAGCAGGAGGGCCAGGAGACCTCCTTGGATGGGTAAGGAGCTCCTGAGGAAAACTCAAATGAAAAAAGAGTTTTATAGAAAGTGGAAGCAAGGACAGGCGGCCTGGGTAGAGCACAGGGATGTTGTCTGGGAAGCTAGGGACCAGGTTAGGAAAGCTAAGGCCCAGTTAGAATTAAACTTGGCTAGGGATATTAAGGATAACAGGAAGGGATTCTACAGGTACATAGCAAATAAAAACAGACTAGGGACAACATAGGCCCCCTCAGGAAACTCTCTGGAGAACTAGCTACACAGGATTTGAAGAAGGCTAAGGTTCTGAATGAATTCTGTACCTCAGTCTTCACTTGCAAAAGCTCTGATCGCACCACCCAAGTCTTGGAAGGCAGACGCAGGGGCTGTGAGAATGGAGACCTTGGGCCCACTGTAGGAGAGGAATTGGTTCGAGACCATCCTAAAAATCTGAATGTGCAGAAGTCCATGGGTCCTGATGAAATCCATCCACAGGTCCTGAAGGAGCTGGCCAATTAAGTTGATAAGCTGCTGGCCATCATATTTGAAAAATCATGGCAGTCAGAAGTTCCCAACGACTGGAAAAAGGGAAATATAACCCCCATTTTCAAGAAGGGGAAAATGGATGACCTGGGAAATTACAGACGAGTCAGTCTCACCTCTGTGCCTGGCAAAATCCTGGAGCAGATTCTCCTGGAAGGCATGCTAAGGCACATGAAAACCAACAAGGTGGTTGGTGACAGCCAGCATGGCTTCACTAAGGGGAAGTCCTGCCTGACCAATTTGGTGGCCTTCTATGATGGGGCTACAGAACTGACGGACAGGGGTAGAGCAGTTGATGTCATCTACCTGGACTTGTGTGAAGCATTCGACACTGTCCCACATGGCATTCTTGTCTCTAAATTGGAGAGACATCAATTTGATGTATGGACCACTCGGTGGATAAAGAACTGGCTGGATGGCCGCACACAAAGAGTTGTGGTCAATGTCTCAATATCCAGCTAGAGAACAGTAATGAGTGGTGTCCCTCAGGGATCAGTGTTGGGACTGGTCTTGTTTAACATCTTTGTTGGTGACATGGACAGTGGGATTGAGTGCGCCCTCAGCAAGTTTGCCGATGACACCAAGCTGTGTGGTTCGGTTGATACGCTGGAGGGAAGGAATGCCATCCAGAGGGACCTTGACACACTTGTGAGGTGGGCTGATGACAACTTTATGAAGTTTAACCATGCGAAGTATTTGAAGGGGGCCTATAGGGATGCTGGGGATGGACTCTTCATTAGGGACTGTAGTGATGGGACAAGGGGTAAGGGGTCAAAACTTGAACAGGGGAAGTTTAGATTGGATATAAGGAGGAAATTCTTTCTTGTTAGGGTGGTGAGGCACTGGAATAGGTTGCCCAGGGAAGCTGTGAATGCTCTGTCCCTGGCAGTGTTCAAGGCCAGGTTGGACGAGGCCTTGGGTTATATGGTTTAGTGCGAGGTGTCCCTGCCCATGGCAGGGGGTTGGAACTAGATGATCTTAAGGTCCTTTCCAACCCAAACTATTCTATGATTCTATAACGGGAGAGAAAAAAAACCAGGAGGGTCCAGTGCAGTGAATTGATCAGGCTCACTTACTGGAACTGTAAACCAAAGTATTATTTCTATAAAGTAAATAGATTGCTTAAAAAATATTTGGAAGTAAGAATCCAAAATTTTGTGCAATTTTTTCAAGGAAGTAAAAAACACCCAGAATTTAGTTTTCTACCTCATCTTGCAGCCTTATAAGTTCTCCCACTTGAAGCAGCCTTTCACTTCTGCACTGTCTGCATATTCTCAGATCCCCTTTTAAAACTAACATAGTCTTTTAATTAAATGGTTTGAAAATTGCGGGCCCTTCATGCATACTTGCTAAATGATATTCTAAAAGAGTCACATTTCTGTTTTCCACAAGGAAACTCTCTCAGGGTAAGTTTGAAAACACAATTCCTCAGTCACAAAGCTGTTCAAACAGGGTTCTGTCACCGTGTTGTAGCTTGCCTTGTGTTGCACTCAGTTGCACTGTTTGTTTAACAAGACAATGAACTGTACTACTTAACAGAATTGGGTTACTATCACCCTTTCACCAGTCCAGTTTGCAGAATAGTGGTTGTTTTGCCCAGAGGGACACAACAATGAACCAAGTAAGGGGATAGGAAAAGTACTTAGAGGAAGAAATGGGATAATGTTAAACTAGCATTGCCACCGGAGAAAGCTTTGCATGAAACCAGTGATGATGATGAAGATGATGATGATAGTGACGATGATGATGATGACCATGATGATGCACTGTGGTGTTCAGTACAGTAATTATGAAGATATTGTGATGGCAACTGTAGTCCAAATAAACACTATTTTCATCCCATATCTTGCTCATCACTTTTATCACTCACTTATACTGTAACATGATAAAAACATAATAAAGTATGTTATCATTTCAATGAAACATCTCTATTTTTTCAATACATTTTAGTAAACGTCACTATTAATTTGCCCAGACCTAACTTGTAACTTTCACAGCCACACAGTTTGTCCATGCTTGGAGAGCAAAAGACAAATGGATTTATGAAGAAAACAAACAAACAAATAATGGCAAAGTTCTTTATGGAATAATAATCCTTCATAGTATTTTACCTGTATTTTGAAGCTTTCTGAAAAAATATCCATCAGTCATTTAGTCTGATATTCAGCTGATACACATTTACAGATAAAATTACAATGGATGTATGCCAACAATGACTGTATGGAGGTGTAGGTCTTTGTAGTACGATAGGGACTTCTGAACTATATTTCTGATTAATCCTTCTAAATATGTGTATTTTCTCAGAGAACAAGTGATTAAAAAGAAAGGCAGAAATACAGTTAGCTTATTTATGGGAATACAAAACATAACAAGAAATACAGGCTTTATACAGGCAGAGGAATTAACTTATTGTAAATTAATGCAGATAGTTTTAATTAATAACAAAACTCATACTCTGCCCACCTTGCCAGCTTAGATTTAAGGGAAAGCTTTGAGAAATATTTATCTGGGCAGATGTCTCACTGAGAAATTGTACAGAATATATCCAAGAATTATGCAGTCCTTTCAAAATTAATGTTGTTTAGTTAGTTTTGTAATTAGGAACATAATTGAAAATACAATTGTTTGAATTATTAATAAAGCCCAAACTGTCTATGTGTTATCCACTCTGAATAATTCTTCCATGTTTAGAATGAGAACAGACAGACTACTTAGAAAATTCCTATAGCTCCACTGACAGAAATGATCTAGTAATAAAGTACCAAAGTTCATAACTACAACACCTTATTTATAATTTACATATTTTTATGTTTATGTATTAGAATTCCATTGTATGTTTGTTTGTTATTACAATAGAATAATGACAGAACCACTTTTTGCTGCATAGGGAAAACTTGTGCTACTCCTTGGTGCACAAACATTGATTAATTCAGGAACTGAAGAACTACTAAATTAGGATCAACTTAGGAAGCTTAATTCCATACAAGAAAATCTCCTGTGAACCCTAAGACAGTTTTACATTCCTTTGCTCTTCCTTCTGCCTAAAATTAAGTATGTTTGGACAATACATGCATAGCATCTATAGAAATATTTTCACAAGGTGAAACTCCTTTATCAAACCCTCAAACCTAGATTCTCTGCTGTCATGGTAGCCTGGAGTGGTTACATGTGTGGAAGGAAAAGAAATTCCCAAATTCACCTTAGGTTTGTGCTTTTTGCTTTTCAGTGGCTCAAAACTTCTGTAATACATTATATCAATAACTACAGGTAGGTGAGTGGCATAAGCAGGGACACTTGCTCATAGTCAAGAGTAATTACCTTTTCCATCACTTCCCCAAAAGAGCTGACTGCATGTGCTTATGATGAACATATAGTTTTCGTTCTTCATAATGCAAAATTACTAACAGACATGGTTAATGCCTAAAAAATAACTTTTCTTTACATTCTCGCTTGCATTGGTGCTTCAGGAAAAAAAAAAAAGAAGGTTGTGCATGTACAATTTTGCACATTAAATGAAGAGCAGCATTCTCAAATGCACCTGAAACTAAAATCCTTAATTTCTATACCCCAAATAATTTGGGCACTGGAGAGCTAAACTTTAATGCTCTGAGTCACCCTGAAAGAACTTTTCCTTTTTTTTTTTTTTTTTTTTGCTTTTGGCAAGTAGGAGGAAAGTCTTCATTGGGCTAAAATTAGCTCCAGTAAAATAACTCCTGCTTCCCCTAAGAACCGCCAGTGTATATGCTTCTACTATTACAGCATCTAAATACTGAGAAAGTTGCCTAGAAAATATGACAAAGTCTCTAAAGTGAAGTTATGTAAAGTACATAGACTGGTTTTGTGCATCAGTAGCATACAATAAACATTCAGTCTCCTACATATTGTCTAAACATCTGATTAACTTTTAACACCTATTTAGCTTTTCTAAAATGCCTGATATTAAAAATATTTCATCATTTTTGGAATACTCATTTGATCACTTGTAGCATCATCACCTGAATGGTAGACAAATTGCAATTAAGTAATGAAGTTTCTGTCAGGATGATACTAAAAACTATAAATTTTCAAGTCCTAACTCCACATTTTTGAATGGGATTTCTCCATCAAGAACTTTAAATTCTCCATATCATGGTATATATAAAGCAAAATAAATTCTTCACTATTTTTGTCCTTTCTGCCATTTCTTAGAATCATAGAATCATAGAATAGTTAGGGTTGGAAAGAACCTTAAGATCATCAAGTTCCGACCCCCTCCCATGGGCAGGGACACCTCGCTCTAAACCGTATCACCCAAGGCCTCATCCAACCTGGCCTTGAACACTGCCAGGGATGGAGCATTCACAACTTCCCTGGGCAACCCATTCCAGTGCTTCACCACCCTAACAGGAAAGAATTTCCTCCTTATATCCAATCTAAACTTCCCCTGTTTAAGTTTTAACCCATTACCCCTTGTCCTATCACTACAGTCCCTAATGAAGAGTCCATCCCCAGAACCAGTATAGGCCCCCTTCAAATACTGGCATGCTGCTATGACGTCTCCACGCAGCCTTCTCTTCTCCAGGCTGAACAGTCCCAACTTTCTCAACCTATCTTCATATAGGAGGTGTTCCAGTCCCCTGATCATTCTCGTGGCCCTCCTCTGGATGTGTTCCAACAGTTCCGTGTCCTTTTTATGTTGGGGACACCAGAACTGCACACAATACTCCAAGTGAGGTCCCCTGAGAGCAGAGTAAAGGGTCAGGATCACCTCCTTCGACCTGCTGATCACACTCCTTTTGATGCAGCCCAGGATACGGTTGGCTTTCTGGGCTGCAAGTGCACACTGCCGGCTCATGTTCATTTTCTCATGGACCAGCACCTCCAAGTCCTTCTCCGCAGGGCTGCTCTGAATCTCTTCTCTGCCCAGCCTGTAGCTGTACCTGGGATTGCTCCAACCCAGGTGTAAGACCTTGCACTTGTCAGCTTAACTCAGCTATGTTGATTTTGCTTTTAAAATACATTAAGGCAGGAGTATATTCACTCCAGTTGTAAACTTAAAACCTGAAGGCCAAAAGATAATTTATTTTGGTGATTCAGAGAAAACTCCAGGAACAAACTTGCCAACAAAGTTTTCAAGCTGACAAGCAGGTATTCTTTATTGCGGCACCGGGAGACACAGGGGATAACTCCTCCTAACGTGTGTCCCTGTATTGCTATACAAGCCATCCTTATATGGTCCCTGGGCATACATACATATTCATGAGGCTACGTATGAATTACATCATTTTCCAGAGAGTTCCCCGCATGCATACAGAATTGTGGTGGTGGTCTCTGGGGGTCGTTTACTTCTTCAACAATCTTCATAACTTCTGGCAGCCTTTGAAACACAGGCAGTAGATGCTCATACCAGTTTAATTGTTTCGTTAGCACCAGAGACATAATAATCCTCCCATCCTCCTACTTATCATTTAGTTTAACTGTAGCCCATCCTGGACACCTGCCATTCCCAGATACTCCCTATCCCGGTGTCCTGTTCTTCTAGACTGTTTTTCTTAAAACTATGCTGACTATAATGATTTATCTTGTGAGAATTCTCAGTATGTTCTCTAGCTGTACTCTATTTTGTTTTCTATGTATCATGCACCTCAATAATTTTCCATTGCTACTGTTACAAAGCCATCAAACTTAATATTACTTAAAACTGATTCTCAAGGTTTTAATATATTCCATTTTGTGATTTTGTGCCCCCTTGTCTCATTGGTCTGCTCTGACACCATTTATGGGCAACACAAGTTTCTCTGGTTTGAAACCCCAAATCTGTCCTGTTTAGTCAATATAGTCACTGCAGAAAGTTCAGACTAACAAAAAAAAGAATGCAGATTTCACAGCAGTTGATAAATAGGGAAGCCAGAAACATTTATTTTAATACTACTACTACTAAAAAATTAAAAATATTTTGTTTTTCAAAAAAACACAAGTTTTCCATTTCAAAAACAAGTCTCCAAGTCTCTAATTTTCAGTTATGTCAGTATGAATTATGGTCTACTCCTTGACTACATCTTTACTACCATAGCATGCTTAATGCTTCCTGATCCTGTGTGTCTATTAACCACTTATTACCTCTTCGCTTGATTTTAACTTGGGTTTCCTCCAATTCAGGGACTCTGGTGAGGAGTCTTAAACTTCTTCTGGCACCAGTTTAAACAAGCTCCCTCCCGAGGCTCTATGAACAGAGAACACAGAGGTTCTTCTGGAGAGTGATGCAGGGAAGGGGTCTAATTAACTTTTGTCTGAAAATGAGACTATCTCTACACTGACCAAGGAACGGCTTCAGCGATATTAACTGTCTCACTTTAGCAAATGCCCTCTCTGGCAGCTAAGTATCTAAAGTACAGCGGTGACTCCCCTTCCGTTTTTGCATTTTTCTTTGTGTACTAAAAGGGTTTCTGCCCTGCAATTTAGGCTTTAAAGGGGAAAAAACCCAAACCAACCCATATTTCTCCTATAAGCAATTATAAGAAAAAAAAAAAAAAAAGACACAGTGAAATTGCACTAATATTTTTAGAGAAATACCAGAAAGAAGCTGAAAATCATTCACTGCCCCTCTGAAGTGTTTTCTCTCTTACTGTTTCACGAAGCCCTTATGCAGCAGTCAGTCAACACCATGTGAAATGATGGTCTGTGAACCCTGAGAGCACCCGGTCACCTAAGCAACACACAGTGCCCTTTCACTGGCCCTGGGCCAGGAGTGTTTGTGGCTTCCAGGAAATTATAGTCATAATGGTGGCACTTAGAGGCAGAGACTCTCTGCTTGCCCGCACCAAGGCTCTGAATATGCTGGGTAACGGGCTGGAAGCTGTATTTGCTCTGGTGCTGTCGGAGGGAGTGGGTATAACACAGCCACAGCTGGCCATCGGGTGCTGTATCCAGAAGCAAATAAGAGAACAAGATGAAAAGTGAAGAAAAATGAACTTCAGCCGAATAGATGAGTTAAATTTAAGACCCAGTGAAACTAATTAGGAGAATAAAGTATCAGTATAATTACGGTTCCTTTGCCTCCCCCCCTCCCGCCCCCGCCAGAAAAGCATGAAAATAAAGCTCTGTTTTCCTAGCAATGTAATGTGATGAAAATGTAATATATCACCAAATACCAAGTAACATATCTTATTGGCAAATAAGAGAAGCAACTCTGTTCATTTACTCCAACACTGAGAAAGAACTGAACGAGATACTTTTTGTAGAAAATCTTTATTTTTTTATTCACAAAGGTATGTATGCCACTTAGAAAGGGAGAGCAAACTGATTCAAAGCAATAATATTCAGTCTTTAGAAGCTGAATGAGATAAGAAATAACACGATATGCTGCCTACGTAGTACTCCATTAAGAGGTAAATTCATGATTTTTATTATTTAAAACAACACCCTGCAGGCATTAGCTAATTCTCACAGCCTCACAGAGGTGCTGAGGAAGAGGTAATGGGTGTTTTGCCAAATCATGTTCCATCTAAACAGTGAACAAAGCAAAAAATCTCAGGAACTCTTTAATTGCAGCCAGCACTCAATTCTATGAATCTCTTGTAAGGAGTATAGAACAGAAGCCAAAGTTTAGAGAATTGCTGGTGATATTGCAGACAAAAGGAGACATTTGCCCTCAGGGCAGACACATTAAACTGATTGTGGGATGACTCCAAGAAGACCACAAGAGCTTGAGTCATCCTACAACTTCAGTCACATGCCATTTTCACAGGAATACCCTGTAAGGCAGGGAATGCAGAGAGGAAAAACTAACCACCTTCTCTCTCTCCTGGGCAGACGGCATTGCAGCCACTTAGCAGAACGCAAGATATTACAGCTCGGTGGAAAAGAATACTCCTGGGTAAAAAAATGAGTGTCAGTGTACGTATGGTTCATTCATGCGGCAGATGACTTGCCATACAAGAGTGTCTGTCATAGACACCTATTTAAGAATGGGATAAGCTGTGCTCTAGTGATAGGTCTAACTTTTTATTAGCAAGATGATGGATAACCTTTGACTGAATGCTTAAGTCCAAATATCTAAGGCTAGATGAGAGTAAGAAGTTAAAACCGTTTACATTTTTGAGGATATATATAACAACATATAAAGACAAATATGTATATTACAGCTATAATTATTCAGCCTATGGTCAAGCTCTGTTTCAAAACTATACATAATTACATATGTTTTATTAGTAGGGGTATTTCTTCTGGTCAAAAGAAACCCCACGACCTCAGACCAGAATCTGCTAGACATCTCTCCTGCATGCCCACACTTTCAAATGCATTTAAAAGTGACACTGCAGCCATAAGGACTCAAAACATAAAGATACTACAAAACTTTTGAATGGTCAGTCTGAAAAGAGCTTTCTAGGATGGCATATTTTCCAGAAAAGTGCTACAAAACGTGGGGTAGTAAGCAGGGAGAAGCTTACTTGGTAACCTACATTATTATCTGAGTTAATTCTTTCTCTTTTTTCCACATTCTTCATATCACAGGCAAGGGTGGAAATGGGCTACAAATATAAGTTAATGTGAATTCCGGAATAGCAGCATATCAATACATCACAAAGAAGACCTACCTAATATTATATTATAACTTAAGTTGACAAATATTTTAAGACATGCTTAAACAGAAAATCAGATTATTGAGTAAAGTGAGGTTATATCTAGAAGTACCTTTTTTTTTTCTTTGAGTGAGGGTGAGAGAGAGCAAATGAAAGCTGTAACTGAAGACTTTTTACATAATGCACACATTTCTTTTTAATTTTATTAAAGAAAAAGATTATAAAAGGGTATATCTGAGAAAAAGGTATTATCTCTTTCCTGTGAGACGAAGTCTGACACAAGGAATGGATGTCATATTCATAAGGCAACCAAGCAGAAAAGCTTAAAAAGCATACCTTTGATAAGGTACCTTTACGTACCTTTATGGTCTGTAAAACCATAATCAGGCTATAACATTTATTAGAAGACAGCAAATGCATACAATTAGTGTTATATATATATATATTATATTAGGAGAGGGAAAGAAGGAAAAATATTTAAAAAGCTGCAATCTACCTTTTGGTGGTTCTTTCAACCCTTTTTCTTCCATCCCCATATGGGGGGAATTTTTATTCTTCTGTCTGTTCTCTTTCTACAAGCCTGGTTTAAAAACTGATTGCATTTTTCTCCCCTGATCTCAGCATGCTTTGGATCAGACCTTACTCTAACAGACACAGGCTAATTTGTGCAAGACATTTATATTATCTTCTTCCTGCTGCAGTCATGTGCAGAAGTTATATTTCACTTGTTTGATGGCTTCAGTTAATGAAGAATAGCCTCAGTTCATTTTAACTTATGCCCAAATATACCAGCTGGATGTAATATTGTGACTGAGCTTTTATTATAAAGATGTCATGATAAAGATGACCAACAGTTTTTGGAGAGAAATTATCAGACTTCCAGATCCCATGTTATCCGCTTATTGTTCCATGGCTGAAAATGTCAACAACAAAAAACATGTTCTCATTTTCTAACAGAACTCTATGAGATACAGAGCAAACATTTGCAAGATAATTCAATCAATTTAAAAACATTAGTATCTTCCAAGTTTGTACCACACAGCCTTTTAAAATCCAGTCTGACAAACTTTTATAACTTACTGGGTGATAATTAATCCTCTAATTTTGTAAGAAAAACTTAAAAAAATTAAGCCAAAGGGACAAAATCTAAGGTAATGTGGAAAGTGGGAACGAAGGAGAGCGCAAGGATCTTAAAACCTGAATTAGAGCTGTTTAAACAGGGATTAGGAGCTTCGGTGCTTGCTAACATTAACATAAATTTCCCATTGCTTTGGAGCAATCAGGCCCAGATGCTTGAAGCTTTCTCACAATAATTCAGCTATCTGCAAAATACTGAATGGGAAACTAATACATCAGAAATATGATGGGAAATAAAATGAACTCTTCAGGGTTCTTAACTTGCTTGTGTCTTACAACCATTATGGATATTATTCTTAGCAAATAGACACAGATAATTAAATCTCTGACTCCCTTGCCAGGTAATGGGTAAAATGGCACCCGCAATTTGTTGTAAGAAGTAGAAATAAAACTAAAACTATACAACTCTGAGGATGCTAAAGCACGTATTTGACATATCAGTTTGCCTACAAAGAATGTATAGATATTCCTATTGAATACAAACTCTTTTCTCCTGTGAAAAATAATTAATATACGACAAACTAGTAGAGGGCCTGATAATGTTTGCTTGGTATTAAAAGTGCTGGATGACACTCCAATGCAAGGGTTTAACTGAGTATTTCTGTTAATAATTGTTGCAACAAATGCTCCTATTAGTAGTAGATACAGTCAACCAAAAATAAAATGAAATCTACTCTTTTAAAAATAGTCTGCTGCAAGATTTTACAAAGAGAAGTGATCCTTAGCAATTAGAAAATGAGTTTCTTATATAAAGAATATACATTATAAAGACAAGACATGGCTCTCACACCTGTTAAAGTTATCTGAAAGGCCTTATAATTTTGTATCAAAAAGTCAAAGAACAGTAAGAGACTAATGCAGGAAATTACTGTATGCATGTTATTAGGCAAAAAAAAAAAAAAGGAACATTCACTTTGAAACAGCAAAGTCTTTTATTTTGAGTGTTTATTATCATTAACATATCACGTCAGTATTTATTTCTGCTTAGTAAGCTAAAGTACTTTCATGAAGAAAACACATGGTATGTAGGTTAAGCAGCAGCTTCAAATCTCTTGAATCTTGTGCATGCTCATTCTGTTAGATTTTGTCATCAGTGCTCAATAAATTAGCTATCGTATATATGATGAGTCAAAGAATTCAAGAACATCAGCTCTGATTGTATTGATGGAATCACTGTATGGCAGAGTTGAAACTGAACCACATTACTTTAAGGAGATCCATCTGTGAAAAATCTGTTGACCCCATCAGCTAGGGACACAGACTTCTATGA
Organism: Neopsephotus bourkii; assembly: GCF_033783945.1. Classification (NCBI taxonomy): domain Eukaryota; kingdom Metazoa; phylum Chordata; class Aves; order Psittaciformes; family Psittacidae; genus Neopsephotus; species Neopsephotus bourkii. The sequence goes on from NW_026902234.1 coordinate 10,906,359, forward strand.
GCTCTCGTAGTTGCCAAGCTTTGGAACACAAGTAATAAATATTCCCAATAAAAACTGTAATTTCAAAAAGAAGCCAATATTCTGACACTAGAATTATTTAGGACAAATGATGAATATAGGGACATACTGCTGTAATGATATTTTGGGGAAAGTTTGTCCCTGTTTTTCATGTAATTCATTAACCTTGTTTAAATAAAATTCTGGTATTTAGATCACATTTATGGTAACAAAATTTTAAGAGCTTTGAGAGAAAGCAGCTGCAGTATACATTTCAGATTCTTTCCCCTACCATACACAATCAGCTTCTTGATTTTCAGATAGTATCTTATAGCCTCATTTTTTTCCCTTGAGCTCCAAGACCTAACACTAAGGGGCACCAGAGAACTGAACTGCATCTGTTCAGATCCACCAGGAACCAGCTGCTGCAGCTAACATTGTAAGTTATTCACCGTGCTAGGTGGAGAGGGAATGGTGTTTTGGGGGAAACATAACAGGCGAAACAATAGTTCTGCATGACAGATTCTCTGTTACAGAAAACTGTCAATGGAAAAGCAAGGACGTGCTCATTTCGGGAATGCTGAATGTCTTATTATAGTTTATCACTAGGTGTTGCAAAAGAACTCTCCTCCAGACAAAAGTTAGGAAATGTGTGAAAATAATGCATGATGTGAAAATGGATTTTTTTGAGAAGCCAACTATACCGAAAAAATACAAGCAGATTGACTTAAGAGTACATTTGCTTTGATCCTAGACAAGTGTAAACAGAGGAGCACAGACTCAGGAATTCAATCTTCCATTAAGTTTCAGAAAATCTGGAGATAAAGACTATGACTAAGGAGATAAAGAACAATTCTAATTTCCAGTGAAATGCAAAATTGCCTCTCATTTCCCCAACAGAACAAAAGGAAAGCAGTATTTTAAGAAAATATGTAAGTTAAGCATGTTTGCAGGTGTGGACTTCAAAAGCAACCTCCTTCACCCAGAGTTTGGCTATCAAATAGAGAATAACTGAGTAGCCAGTGCTAGAGTCTTAAAATGTTAGACCTGATGTCAAGAACCTGATTATCCCAGTTGGGTTTTCTTTCATCTTGTTTCAGTCCCTCTATTGCACCACAAAATATATAACCAAACAAGCAAAGTATAATTAAATGATACTGTATGTCAGAAAAGTAAAGTTCTTCTGATTCCCTTTTAAAAGCTTGGTCATGGTCTTGTCCCAGAACAGAAAGTATTACAAAAATGCAGATAGACTACAGGGCCTGGTGTGTCAAATCATTGTAATCAAAGCTCCAAAACCAAAATTAATAAAGTACCATTAGCAGATGGTGTGAGCTGATTGACTGAGAATTGCAAACATGCATTCTGAAATGAGTACTGTATTAGCACTTATTTTTGTGTCTTTAAATAGTCTATAAAAAAGAAATCCACAGATAACTTCCGTTCAGTGTAGAATTTGACTCACAGATCTTTTAAGGACAGATGAGACCATTATGGTAATGAGCTCTGACCCCCAGCATAACACAGGGCATAGAACCTCTCTCAGCAATTTCTCGAGTCTGCGTCTTCTGTTTGAGGTATACCATCTCCTTTTGAAAGACATCCAGCCTTGATTTGGAAATTCCAACACTTTACTTGGTAAGCTCACACCTCAGTTAACAACAGCTGCAGTCAAAAAATATACAAGTTTTGTCCTCCTCTAATAAAATTTAGTCTCAGATTTCTTCCCACTACACGTTTTGAAGCCAAGTCAGAGAGCTGTCAGTGATGGTTTTTAAGAAATAAAACTTTCTATAAACAAATAATGGAGAAAAGCCACCATTTGGGCTACATTGTGGACCTTGTTCAATGGCCATTAGCAGTTCTAATTGGTCCCTTACCTCAGGGTGTACAGAGCTTCTGGACCCCAGTCCAGTGGAGAAATTCAAATACATGTCTTGGTGATGCTATGGCCAGATAGCATACCTTATGTCCTGAGAGGAAGACCTTGTAACTCCAGGTCTTCATCTGATAATGTTCAACTTCTAGCTGACACCTCTTGTCTCACATGGGATCCAAGTTTTTCTGTTGTTGTTACATTAAGGTGTGTCACCAAGCAAGATGCAGGCAACTTAGTAGTGACAAAACAGTATGCTTATTTAAGCAAGGGACCCTGCTGGTTGGTACCAAAAAGAGATGGATCTCTGTTGTGGATCTGAATGGAGCTCATCTGTGATTCATCACTCTAGCGGGAAAGTTAAGCCTGCTCTGTCTGCCTCTGTCTTCAGGCAGTGAGATTTGAAGAGTGTAACACAAAAGTCTGTCAGTATTTACCCAGCTTGTGCTGGACCAGGGCTTTGCAAAACTTCTCTTGGGGGAACAGTTTGTGGCTTATGGGCATTATGCTTCCCAGCTAGCTGGCTAAAAGACGGGCAACTGTGTTCAAGCATTTTAATGTGGGGCCAAAACCTGCCAGGATCCAGTGCCTGGAGTTTCATATACCATTTGTGATTTACTCTGGCAAGGACAAGACACGGGCGACAGAACGCTCCAGCCACCATCCTGTGTTGGCATGGGCCAGAAAGCGAAGGAGACCTTTAAGGAGAGAAGGCTAGAGGGTGGTACCTACCAGTCCCTTCCGTGCGACAAGTAGAAAGAGTTGCACTGAGGAAGCCCTTTGGAGGGCCCATGTGGTCCCCAGTGCCTCTCCCACCTCCTCCTCCTCCTCCTCAGGCGGGAGGAGGCAGAGTTGCTGCTGCTGCCAATGCGCCAGGATAGAGAGATCTCGGCGCGGGAGGAGATGACGCAAAAGGCAGAGCTCCCCCCAAAAAAGTGTTTCTCCAGGACGAAGATGGCGGCAACTTAGCCCAGGGGCCCAAGATGCCTGTGCCCGTCGGGGGCCCCCAGCCAGGCAGTTCCGCCCCGTGCGCCCGGGGACACCGCGCCCGGCGGCAACAGCGGCGGCAGCCGCAGACCATTGTCACCAGCAGCGGCGGCGGCCCCGGCAGCCTCCTCCTCCTCTTCCTCTTCCTCCTCCTCCTCTTCAGCATCCTCGGCAGTGCTCTGGGAGCCCTGCAGCAGCGTCTCTCCAGTTAGAGCGGAGGGGGGAGAGGAGAAAGAGGAGACGGAGACAGCGGTGCAGGCATCTGTGCCGCGGCTCGGGGTTGAGGAAGAAGAGAGCCGCGGCGGCGGGGAGGAAGAAGAGGCGAGGAGTCCTCCCGGAGCGGTCCGTCGGCAGCAGGGGACGCGGCATGCAGCTGTCCGGGGGCAACGGGCTTTTCTCAGGAGGGAGATGGGGAGCTGCGGTCTGACCATGCCTGGGTGAGAGGGGGAAAGGACCAGCCGCGCAGCCCCGCCACCACCAACTACCACCACCATCTCCTCTCCCTCCTTCTCCTCCTCTCTGCGTTATTGCTCTTATCTTTTCCACGGCACTCCGCGTTGGATGGACTGGGGCTGCTTCGTGTGGTGAGACCAAGGCAGAGCCACCGGTGAAACCCAACAATATCTCAGAGGAAGAAAAAGAAGAAAGAAAGAAGAGGGAAAAAGAAGGGGGGGGGGGGGGGGGAGAGTGGAAGAGGGAGAGAGCGAGCGAAAGAGGGAGAGAAGGGAAGGCAGGCAAGAAAATACCCCAGTCTTTTAAGTCAATGCATATTGTGGTGACACTGGCAAAGGAGCCCTCACGGTGGAGTCGGCCAGGGCTGTGCGTTCCCAAAATATGACCAGGGGTGCTTGGATGTGCAGTCGGCAGTATGATGACGGCTTAAAAATCTGGTTCGCACCCCGGGAGAACGAGAAACCCTTCACGGATTCAGAGAGGGCTCAGAAATGGCGACTGTCCCTGGCATCGCTCTTGTTTTTCACAGTCCTGCTCTCTGATCACTTGTGGTTCTGCGCCGAGGCCAAATTCACGGGGACCGGAGAGAAGGAGCAACCGCCGCCCGAGAAGCCGGAGCCCGCGGAGCAGGAGCTGCTGGCGGGCATGGGGGAGCCGGCGCCCCCCGCGCCCCGGCTGCTCGCCCCCCCCTCGCCCTCCCTCCCGCCCTCCCCCGGCAGCAGCGGCGGCGGCAGCAGCGGCGGCAGCGGCACCAACGGCACCGAGCACGGGCACGGCGAGGCTGCTTTCCTGGGGAACTCCACCGCCAGGCCCCTGGAGACGTGCCCCCTCCTGGGCTCCTGGTCCCGGCAGTGCTTCAGCGTGGGGGACGCGGAGGAGCTGTGCCGGCAGCCGGGGGGGCCCGGGCGGCCGCGGAGCGCGGGGCAGAGCCCGGCGCCCGGCTGGGACCTGACGGATTTTTACCTTTCCTTTTGTAATTCTTACACGCTTTGGGAGTTGTTCGCCGGGTTGTCCAATCCGGACACTTTGAACTGCAGTCTGGATGTGGTGCTGAGGGGGGGAGGCTCCTGCAGCCAGTGCGTCCAGGCTTACCAGCGCTACGACCAGCACGCTCAGGAGAAATACGAAGAGTTTGAGGTTATGCTCCAGAAATATTTACAGTCGGATGAGTACTCGGTGAAATCGTGTCCTGAGGATTGTAAGGTAGGAGCCCCTGATGTGTTTCCTGTCCCTCGCTGGCGGGCTGGCGTGCCTCCCTCGTCTGTTGTGGCTGCCGTGCTGCTTGTTTTAGCTGCGGTCTTTGACCCTGGCGCCGCCGGCCGTCGTTTTTAGGGTGCAGTCAGAGCTGCTGAGGGTGTCGATGGGGAGCCCCCGCTAGCGCATTGCTAAAAGGGAGGCAGAGAGAGGGGGAAGCTTGGAGAAAAAAAAAAAAAAAAAGTGATACTCCGTCCTCTGGGAGTGCAGCAGTGGATTTCCCCCTCCTCATGAATATGCTATTGGCTCCGGCTTGGCTGCCGGCTTCCAGCGGGTTGGGGTGCGGCTTGGCGGCAGGCAGCGACTGGGTCTGCATGCCAATGAGCGGGGCCAAGGACGGCGGCCGGTGTAGGGGCCGCCCGACGGCTCTGCCCTGCCCGCGGGACCTCCTGGACCAGAGACGCGGCGGGGTCGGGGATTGGCCGGGGCGGCGATGGGCGCGGTGCCCAGAGGACGGGTGCCTCGTCCCCCCGCGACGGCCGAGATCGCGCACCGGCTGCTCGGGAGGGTTCCGTTCCGGGTGGCCCCTGCGGCGGCGGTGAGTGGTGCTGCGGAGCAGGGAAGCTCCTGGCCACCTCGGAAGAGAGGAGCGGGACCGTTTTCCAGGCGCTCTGCCAGAATCTCTGGAGTTGGGAAAGGCTGGAGGACGAGAGTAGATGCCAGCGGGCACCGCGGTAGTCCTTGGTTGAGAGGTGATGGTGACAGTGTTTCACTGAGCCGCGGTCGTTCTCCTTGGTGCCACTCGTGACGTCTCGGAGAAAACTAGAGGTTTTTCTTTTCTTTTGTTAGAAGGAAGTGTCCCACTTTGGCTCTTTGTAGTTGTCTTCTCTCTACTTTTGCACAAGATTAGTTGGCCTAGCTCTCAAGACAGGAAAGGGCAGAAAAAAAGTGTTGTCACTGGTGCCATAAAATAAGTATCTGCATGCTTCCTCCCCCCGTATGTTTGAGTATTGGTTGAGAGGTGGGCCAGGAGCATGATTTCTGCTCTGAACTGTATTATAGCAACCACTGTAGCATTACGTTAACTGTATGTCAACCAAATCCTACTTTAGCAGTGGAACACGTAAGTGCATACAAATCACTGCTGTGAACAGAAGGCCTAGCAGTACCTCTGTGCTTTGTAACTTCATCTGGGCCTTCTGAAATCATTTCATGGTAATAGTACATGCCTAAAGAATACCATTCACCAATAAGTTGGTGTAATTTGCATACATCTTTGTCGGAAAAATTAACCCACAGTCCCTCCAGCAGCTGAAATACCATGTTATCCAATTCGATAAAGTAGGAAAGTTGCTGTATATATTTTTCCTTTTTAAACCAGACAGAAGTAAAGTAGTTTCATCAGTAATTTTGAATTCACGGTTTCTAAGTTATAAACTGTGTGTATACACGCTCACTTTATATATGTTATGTGCTTAGTTACTGATAAAATGTGTTTTATTTCCAGAGTGAATTGGATAAGTAAAAAGAGTATCGACTGTAAATAGATGTCTGCTGCTGTAAGGACACCGTTTCCATTTCAGTGTCTCTTTAGTTAGAAGTTGACCGACTACTCTGTCCTGCCAAATGGGCAACGTCTACATGCTTTAAGTGAATTTTTTTGTATCACAGTTTAGTCTGAGTGAACTTCACCACAAAGTGTGCAGTTGCTCTGCAGTATAATGTGGTGTAAAAAGTGTTGAAAATGAAAAGAACAGCAAGTGTACACTGTGTAACAATTTCCCCTTCGGAGACTGAATAAGGAAAAATACTTGTCTAATGATGGGGAAAAAGCTGTTGACATTAAAACACTGTGTGAAGCATATCAATCAACCATACAAATGCAGTGCCAGTGACCTGCAGTTCTTCCGTTCCGGGTGCCAGACGGTATTGCTCTACGTTTTGAGAATTCGGCCAACCAGTCTGTGTTAAAAATGAAAGGCTATTCCATCAGGGTAAGGAAAAAACCTCCAAACAAGCCCAACCCGAGAGTGCGTGCAGTTCGGTGTTCCCTCCCTTGGCCCGGGGCAAGGCGTTGTGAGCGCTGTCCAATGTGCTGAACGGCGGCAATCGCAGCCCGTGGGTACACTGGGGAGTGCCCGTGTTCTCTTCTGTCTCCTTCCCACCTTCGTGCTACTCGGTCCCCCTAGAGCGTTCTGATTCGTTCTGGTGGCTGAGCAAGCCAAGCGTTAAGCAGGTCCCGCGGTCTGATAGCCGTGTGTGTTGGTGTGCTTGCATCTGGTCTGGCCTGAAGTGTGTATGGGTGAAACTAGAAACTTACCATGAACACTTTGTGACTGTTGCAACGTTCTGCTGGTCTTTCTGGTGTTTTATGCATAATCCATTTATAAAACTCAATCAGGAAAATAACTTATGTAAGTGGATACTTTTTCTTTTGACCTTTGGACATTAGACTTTTCTTAGCTTAAGAATCAGAATAGAAAATAACTTGACATCTGATTATGCATGTTAAGTACACACCATTTGGTTGGTTTACAAGGTGAGCTGCTTTTTTTTTTAAACAAAATGCTAAAAATACTGATGTTAGTTAATAGACATGAGTGTAAGCACTGAGTTAATACAATGAAAGTCTTGTTAAATCTATTTCTGTTAAAGATATCTTGAGTATAATAGGAAGGTGGCTGCATTTACAGAAAGAGTGAGCTTTTCATGCAGTTGACCAATTATTGGTGATGAGAAAGTCAGTAAAATTTACACCAATAACAATCAACCTAAAACTTGTAATTTGGTGTTACTTTCCCCTTCAATTCTCCCCACCACCATCTTCCACCCTCGACACATTTCTCACAGTGAAGAGTGAAGACCATGGGCATTTCACAGTCCAGCAAGTTACACCTTTCCAGAAAGTAGCATTGGTTATAACAAATAGTACATATCAAATTACTTTGATGTATGAGGTTAAACCTCAGACTTCATAATTTCATTCCTTTATCTAACACCATAAGAAAGTGAACTTTACTTTCAAATTATTCACAAATTATATTCACAATTATTTGCAAAACATAATGCTTCACTACATGTATTCTGATCTCTGAAGAATATTTTAAATAAATTGCTTTTCATTACAGAAATTTGCAGACAGGAGTTGTTTGAGTTATCAGTTCACATTTAGTTATTCTGCATGGTGGGATTTGGTTTCAGTTTGAATATGTAAGTAAACTCTTTATTTATTTCTTTTTTCTTTTTTAAAGAATGCCATCCTGGTGTTACTATTAAACTTACTGAGTTGCATTGGGATTTTTGAAAATTCTGTAGAAAATGCTAAGAATTTTGAGTTTCAGAACATTTGGAAAATCACTGGTTTTGATGGTTGCAATGAACGTGTGTATGCATTTTATATTGTTAGGATGACAGCAGACGTGTGTGTTGTTTAGAAGCTTGGAATATCAGTGTTTTCTCACTATAAATCCATCTTCAACTTATTTATTTAAAAATACCTTTCAAGTCTGATGTCCTTATATCTTGTTTTCTTGTCCTGATAGCCACATGTCAGTAATGGCTAAACAATAACTAAGGTTTTGAATTTGAACTTATTACATATTCAACCAGGTGACATGATAAAGTGTTGTAGCCTTAGTAAATCACTAAAGTAACAGAGTAACTGAAAATCTGGGTTTCTAGTTTTCTAGTTGAAATCAAATTCAGATTTTTTTTATATATTTATGAAATTTTGCTTTTGCATATTACACAGTTATGGTTATGTTTACAGAGATTGTTCTTGGCAATATCCATAATTTCTTGGTTTCCAGAATACCATTTTTATATGTGGTGTGACACAGTACTGTATTCAGATAATTAACAGAGAACTATATTGGCTTGATGTTGGAAGACACAGTTCCTCGTAATGACTTAGCTTTCTGTCAGGGGAAATACTCAAGTTCTTGTTCTTAAGACAGCAGGCAATCAATTGCTCTGTGGAATAAAAGAAAATTCTGGCTACCTCTGATTAAAACTGGGTCAAGTAACTAAGTAGGACATATAAATGTAAAGGGTTTTATTTTTTATGGTGGGGTTTTATTTATTTGTTTAAGAGATGGAACTTACGCCTTTTTGAAAAGTATCAGAGGCCAGAGCTTTCTTGGCAGATGTGTTTATTAATGCTTGACCATAACATCAGCTACTATTATTTGGGACTGGTTTCTTTAACCCAGTGAAAGTTGAAAGTGTTTAAAATGTGGCCTTCCTCAGTGGTGGTTAAAATATCGAAATGTGTAATTCAGGTAAGCCCATTATAGTTAAAATAACATTAAATTAATTCTGTTTTCCTCCTAGAATTTCAAAGGAGAAAAATAAAACCATACCAACTCTTTTTATGTCAACATCGCTGAAGAGTGAAATTTAGCTGACATCTTAGGTGCTCAACACATACACACAGACCTTTTTTCTCTTCTTATCAGAAATTAAATATCATTTAGTAAATTACGATTTGAGGTCTATGATATTGGTATAAGAAATATGTAAGAGGATAGCTGAGTTATACTACTATTTGGTTGGAAACATGCATATCAGTAAAGGGTTTCATCACCATAGATGATATAGTTGATAGAAATATAGTTCTTCTGTTACTAGTGATTTTTTGGGGAGGGGAGAATCAAAGGAGTGTGTCCAACTGCTTTTATTTGAGTAAGAGAATGATTGAAACTTATTTAAAACAATTAAAACCACATTTGTTCTCATTTATGTGAAAATATCAAACCTTATATGAATCATGACTTTTCCAAGAACTTTTTCCTAAACAGCATATGTAGTCTAATTGGGTTTTGATTTAAACTCTCAGTTAAGCTGGCAGAAAGGAGCAAATGAGAAATATGAAACCAAAATCTCAAGTGATAAAAGAACTCTTCTGCTACAAAAGGTCACATAGACCAGCATCTGCCACAAAGTTTGACTTTTCAATTGCATATCTTAATCACACAATATTTCTGTTATATGCAGAAGTGATAACCTAAGCTAATCAGAAAAAACGCTTGAAAATTAAACCTTCAGAAACCTGCACTGGTGGTCAGCATCTGATACAAATGGAAAACAATAAACTTTAATTACTAAACTGATGCCTTTTCAGAATGTGTTGAAATGTAAATATTTATTTTAAAGCTTTTTAAAAGATTAATCATATGCTTAAAAGCCATTATACTTTCATGTATATATATTTTAAAAGCTTTGTTTAAAATTCTGTGAAACAAATTTGACTGTATAAGTTGATGTTTGCACATACTATTTGCTCAGTTGATTAAAAAAAAAGTAGAATTTTAATTATTTTTCTAAAGTAATTTAAGATAAATATGTGGATGAATTTAGTATGACTAGTCTTGTAATAGCGCACTGGTATATTGATATAAGGAGCAACACTGATTATGTACTGATAGACTTTGTATTTTGGCCTAAAATCCTGATTTTGGCAATCTGCTTCAGTCTCTGGTTTTGAGCTAGATAAATGACATGACACTTGGGGAACCTTATGCACGTTCTTGTACTCACTCAATTTTGTAAATGCTTTGTTGCATTAGGACCAGATCTCTTCACTCTTATAGGAGCAGATTTCCCAGGTTTTCTTACCAGAAGAGAGTTCACCCCACCAAACTTTATTAAAGTTTGCATTTAGTTAAACTTACAAATATTCATCCCATTCTTAGTGTGGATGGGTACTTCATTCCTGATTTAGGAAAAAAAGGACTGCAGATGACTACCACAGAGTAGTTGAAGAGGCTTTCACTCTAGTTCAGCAGCCACCATTTAATACTTTATGGTATTAGGGTCACATGGCTAGGGACCTCAGGGCTCTGCCCTCAATTTTGCTTTGTTCACTGATTCTCTTTGCATCAAGCAGTATGCTTCACATGCACCTTGCAGAGGATGCGTCAGTCTTGCATCTTCATTTCATGTTCTTCTAGGAAAAGTAATCAAAATGCAAATTATAGTTCTATCACTTATCCTGCCTAAAAATCATTTGGTCTATACTTAGTAATTTATCACTTCAGTCTTGCACTAAGATCCATAATGTATTTAGATCTGTGAATTGCCTAAAAGAGAAAAAGTAACTTAGAAGCTGAATTCTTAAATATTACTTTTTGAGAAGTATCATTCATAACACCCTGGAAGACAGAAAAATTAAATAATTCATCTGACAAAAAGAAAAAAAAAGATATTGAGGGTGGACATCCACATCAAATATAAAAGTTGACTCTCTTTGTAGTCAGTGAGGATGCATAGGTAATTCTAGAGCATAATTCAGTTCACAATAAACTGGACGTCTAAAAATAGGACAGATGGATTATGCCCTAAAAGTACCTATTTTCTGTTCATTGTCTCTAAAGAGCACATACTGTCATTTTATCTCTGATACAAACACCTCCACTATTGACATCTAAAGACATATTAGATGAATCCTAAGAAAGTGATTTTGGTAAGTTTGGATGAAATTGTGTTCTTACGCAAAATATAACTGCTTGAAAGTTTGTGAAATCCTGCTACTTGTGCTGTCCCACTCCAACCTAGTGAAATGACAAGACTCTCTCACATCTCTGATAACTGTGTTCTGTCACTGAAGGATGTGTGAGCTATGCAATCTGCTTCTTAGGGAAAAGAATAGGAAAGGCCCTTGCATGACAAACTATATTTTTATCACTTTTTTGAGAGAGGGGAGGCCAACAGCTTCTATGTATTACTTTTCCAGTTGTTATTTCTACTATAACTAAAATTGTAGGTCATCTCCTTAATAACAATTTTTTTGCAGGTAAATCTGCTACAGATTATTTCTTTTATTTTCTCATCTCTTCAGAAGGCAGGTTAGGGTTTTTTGGTAGAGGTGTCTATGTGTGTGAGAATTCCTATGTATTACACTGGGCTTCATTTTAATTCTTTAGACCAAATCAGAGGGAACTCCCAAGCCTCTACCCAATCTCTGTCACTCGAGAGAGACATATTCTTAGACTTTTATGCCACTTTACTAAAATAACCATACTGTACTTCTCTATGTACTTTTCACTGTTCTCTTGTCAGAACTGTAGAGCAAACATTGCTAAGCGAGAGCGTGTGATAGTTTGATTTACTTTACAGCATCAATCAGATGAATACAAATTTAGCGAGGCACTAGAGACACATTCTGGCTTGTAGAGAGATTTTATTAATTTGAAGATATGTTAAAAAAATAAAGGCCAGTTTATTTTTGGATTTGTGATCTGACCTTGTTTACAAACAGGGCAGATACATGAAAGATGTAGATTGTTCCTTTAGAGCGTGCACATTGAAGAGTTGTATCCAATGAGCTCCCGGTCCATAATGAGAAAGAGATGAGATCAACACTTGATATTCTCTCACCCTTCATCTCATCTCTTTCGTCCAAGCTAGTGGACATTTTTCAAAAGATGTGTTTGAAATAGCACTGTTGTAAAGCTTTGATGGAAGAACCTGATGGGACCCTTTGAAACACTGGTTGAATGCAACCAAATTGTTGGGATGAATGGTAATGATAAATGTTGAACTGATAAACTTCAGCAGTTCTATATGAATGTCTTGGTCATTTGAACTGTCTTGGAGATCTTGATGTGAATGTTCACCTTTCATGTAGATTGGTGTTGAGAGACCATTCAGAGATTTCATCATTTGAAGACAACTTGCTGATTAAAATCAGTAGCAAAGATGATCTGAAGTTGCCAAAACCCAATATGTTTGGGTCTAAATTTTTAGAAATTCTGCAGCAGTTTCGAAGTCAATGTGGATGTTTTAACGAATTTCAATGAAATAAGGGGGAAACTGTAGTGGAGAAATAACAAATTGAATAAATATGAATTTTCATTTTGATATATGACAATGGCATTTTAAAAACTTTTTTTTTTTTTTTTTTTATTTTATCTAGGCATGTCCCTTAGGGAAGCCCTTATATTTTCAAATTTATTATAAAATTTATAAAAGAAAAAAAATTATTTTAAAATGTGCAGTATATTGTAGCTTTCAGGAGATATTTTCCAGTCAGCAAATATGATACCTAGAATGCTTTTAAAATGCATGCTTAAGTTTTGCTGATCCTCAGGATGTTAGGCTAGATGTTGCTTTCAATTTGCCTGAACGTTTATGTAAATGGTATCTTGGGCCTGTTGACACATTTCTTATCAATGAAACACCATAATGAAGTATCTTTATTACATTTTTAAAATATTAACAATCAAGAACCAGAAGACATTCTTTATCAAAGAAGGGGAAAAGATGGATTGTCAGTGTTACTTGGAAAAATAGGTTTTTTTTTCATTTTATGCGCTCCTTAGGACAATAGGAGAGCTTCCAGGGTTTGTTGACTGATGATTTCCTGATCTTTGCTCTACATTGGTTAGTTTGCTCTCTGTATTTGAGGGGTTACACTCACGGGTTCTTTTCAGAAAAGCAAATTCTGTGTGAGATATATTCATTCAGAGACATACTTGGATTTAAAGAGCTGTAAAGGAAGAATTTGAGCGACTTTTAAATGCTTTAAAATCTGTATTAAAAGTTAATTATGTATCTTGCAGATTTCTGTGTGTAGTAATAGACAACTAAATAGAAGACCACAAATATAAAACATTTATTCATGTACCCAGGTTCCTCATAAGGAACAGTATATCAGACAGAAAATCTGTTGCTAGCATGGGAAATTTATACTTAAGTCATATTAGTTGATTTATTAAGCCCATGAGTCAAGAAAAAAACCCATTATTACTATAACTTAATCATTTAGATGGGTATCTTTATTGCTGTTAGAGTTAATGGTTTCAGTGGCACTAAAATGATCTCTGCTGAGATTTTTGTATTTGTATATGTGCACACTGGATTAAAAACCAGGTATCTTTTAAAATAAAACCCACCTTGTAGAAGGAAACAAAACAAACAAAAAAAAAAAAAAAAACAAAAAACCCCAAAACCACAAAAGCAAAACTGAATAAACAATAATTTTTTTTTTAAGGCTACTTTGAAAAAAATGTGCTTATAAAAATTACATGCAAATTTCCCATGGGTACTCCTAACATTGCCTTTGCATATGATATTAGTTAAAACTGGATTCCTGTGTGGAAGAGCTTTAGGATAACAAGGGCCTTTTATTTATTCCCAGTTGCAATTAAAAGTTCTTATGCATTCAAAGATTTATAACTGACTTTAAAAGAAAATCGCTTTGTGGTGAAATCTGGTATAGCACATCTCACTTTAAAAATAAATTATTTTTAAAATGAGAAAACTATACATTTAAGTTTCAGTGTATAATATAAAAAAGTTAAAATTATGTATGTCAGTCATAGTTTTTTATTAAAAGCAGCTACAAATAATCCAAAATCTGTGCTTTGGAAAAAACTAAAGCATCTGGAAAATTTCAAGAGGAATATTATTGTAATACCTACATAGAATACTGATCATTGGTAAATTCCTTCAGAAAGTTTCTGGTGGCTTTCCAGTGGCATGTGTCTGTACTGATTGCAACCATGTTAAACTCAGGCAAGTGGTGTAATCTGTGGAGAAGGATCTGTGTCATCAGAGCCTAATTAATTCATTGAAGTTTTTGTTGTGAATTATTCCAAATGCATCTGTTTTGGAGGATTGCAAATTTTATACCTCTGTAAGTACAAGACCATCCTTCCATGTTTTCCTTTCACACCATGTTCAAGCTGTTAAGATTGTGATACAGTGTTTTAAAGAGAGACTGGGAAGTTTTTATAAGAAGGAAGTTGTTTTTTTCACAGGATACAAGTGCGGGACCAGTCCTGTGCAGGGGGATGTCCCAGCCTATGCTGCCAGTAACATAGAGGCTCTGCCACTTCAGCTGTGTAGCTGGAGCAGGACCAGGTCTGAAGATACATGGGGATTAGCATCCACTGGCTTGAGTTTCTGCACTTAAAAAAAGGAAGCAAAACAAAACCATAGCCAAAGTCTCGTGGGATGGCTTTTAGAATTCGTCATGAATTCAAAAATGAGAGACGCTCATTTCCAGTCCCATTCTGCTCTGAAGCTAAAGCCTTCCTGTAAATATTTCTACACAGAACCTGACAGAACTTGGACCAGTATTATGAACAAATAGGAGTTTCTGAATAACGTATATTAGCAAATTGTCTTAAAAGCAGAATTATTTTTTGTACTTTTTTTTTTTTTCTTTTATGCCTTCTGATAGAACAACGCTTGGGGAAATGACTCCTATTGTGAGCTGTTTAGCTAACAAGATACACGATATCTTGCTAGCTAGATTTCAGGAGTTCAGGAAGTGAGGCTTGTTGCTTTATATCCCAGTTTATTTAGAAGTGCATTATGGTTTCTTTTGCATTCATTTAAATCTTACAAATGTTAAAGCTGAATCTTATAAATATCCATTTTTTTTTGCAACCCCACTATATTAATGAAATTAAATTATTACTGTAATGATGGCTTTTAAAAATTCAGCAGCTGAGATTGATTCCTGTGACGTGACCTGAGTAAATGTACTGCAAGCCAATCTTTGTATGACAGATGTGAATTTAAAATAATGTTTTATTTTCATTTGTAAATGTAGAACAATTTTCTCTGGTCAGTAATCTACAATGACAAAAGCCAGGATTAACTGTTTTCAATGGCTGTGTCATGTCATTGAAATCAATGGCTTTGCTTAAATATAATAACTGTTGTGAGAGCAGGAGGCACATGATACACTTTAAAATTCAAATACATAAAATCAAAGGGACAGATTTGATGCAGACTGATTTGCCTTACAAGCCTTACTACAAAAAGCAATATGCAGAGTGCTTCAAATGCTCATTTCTTTGACTGACGTTACTAATTTGTAATTATTGTCAGATTAATGTTTTTTTCCCTTTTCTTTGTTGTTGTACTTGATCCCATTCCCTTATTCTATTGATTTTTCAGCCACACTATAGAAAAATATTATGAGCTTAACTTGTTCAGCTGTCCAGGAGGGGGAAATCTTGAAGAAGACAAAGCAGAATTAATTTGCCTGTTCCAGCAAAGAGTGTAGGTCATCTACCAGGGTTAAAAGGAGAGATGCTGATCAGTAGCATTGCTCATTTAAATCCAGAGGAGCTCCTTTGATTGCTGTACACACACTCTGTATTTATGCTGGTATATATATATATACTGTTAGAATTTAAGCATAAGTTGAAGAACTGATCAGGTAATGGAAGTTTTGCTCTCTAGTACATTTCAACATTCATAAAAAAAGGTAGTAATTTTAACAATGACTCATCTTAAATAAGAATTACAGATGTTGTACACATATATGTATGTATACATGTGATACATATATATGTGTGTGTGTCTTTACAGAAAGTGCAACAAGGAAATTACTGAAGTGGGACCAAGCATCTGGGAGAGGCTAGGACAGTCTTGAACAGTCCTGAAGTATAGGCTCCTATGGAAATCTTTGAAATGTCCTGGATTGTGTAACATTAAGGAGCAGTTTAGAAAGTAGAGGAGAATGTAACAGTTGTTTCTAAATAGTCTTTTCCTTTTTTCAGTCACTGGTTTGTTTTCTGAGTGATCTGGAAATGTAAGTTATTTCTTTCGTCAAAACTTTAGAAAAGGTCCACAGTAAATGTGGAGTAT
This sequence comes from Neopsephotus bourkii, assembly GCF_033783945.1. NCBI lineage: Eukaryota > Metazoa > Chordata > Aves > Psittaciformes > Psittacidae > Neopsephotus > Neopsephotus bourkii. The sequence continues at coordinate 10,922,473 of NW_026902234.1, forward strand.
GCAAACAATAAATTGCCAATGTCATAGCCAGGATGTGCACTAACCCTGTTTTGCATTGGTCTTTGCAACTCCTTTGTAGAGATGCTCCATGTGTTTGGACTGAAATTTGTATCACTGGTTGGAACAAAACCACCTAAATCACCATGTATACTAATACCAATACATGCCTAATACTAATAGATTATGGAAGAAGTTACCTCAAGTGTTTTGCTTTCTTATTTGGAATATTTTAGGTTACTTTTGTTTCTGCTTCTTTATTTGTTCATTACATAATGAAGTTCTTTGTTTTTGTGGGGTTTTCTTGAGAATAGGATCTTTTGATTGCTGTGATTATCTAGGAGATCAGGTTTTTGTTACTGTTGTATCATCTGAGTTTTAGATTTTTTTTTCTGAAATATTTATATGTGCTAGCTTGTGCAATATAACCATGAATTAGTCACTTCCAAAATATTTATATAAACTTTTCTTTTTTTTTTTTTTTTTTTTCAGTTTCCTGTCTACTTGTGGTTGTTTCATGTTTGATTCCTGGAGAAACATTCCTCCTTAAAGTTTGGTATGAATGTAAATATTTATAGCATGATTTTTTTAATAGTTTTTAATATAGTCCTGGTTTGAAGAGAGCTGATATTTGGGATGGAAGAGATCTTTTTTCTCCTTTTATAGATGTTTAGATCTGCAAGAGGAAGAAATGACATGTTTTACAGCTTGCAGGAAATATTTACATGTCAGAATTTTACCAGACTTAGGACTGGCACAGAAGATCAGTAGGCTCAGAGGGAGGAATAAAAGATCTGTGAGTATCAGTAAGATTTTTTTGTGTTGCTCTAACTCTGTGGTGTACAGGATAGAAAATGGTGTTTAAGGTATATATGGATAAAGAGATGTTTGAAATGATTTGATGATAGTTTGAAAGAGAAGGAAAAGACCTGAAACTTTTTTTTTTTTCCCCCCCACTTACAAATCATGGTGCTATTGCGGAACTCAAATATTACAGTAATTTGGCAATGAGGGTGTCCTGTAACATGCAGTGCATCATGTGGTGCACCTGTTACTCCTCAAAGGGCTGGTGCTGCTTCAAATTCTTTTCTTTCCTTTGTGTCTTAGTAGAGTTAAAAGGCAACTATTTATTACAGGGTCTGTACACACTTAGGCAGCCATTCACAAATCTCAAGTACTTGAACTGTGTACAGGCAGCTGCCCCGAGGCTGTGTCTCCATTAGCATTTTAGTTCAGGTTAGGGGTGTGCTTTCCAAACAAATCTCCCACTCCCACTGCCATTCTTGTTATATCTTGATTCATGCCACAGAGAAATCCGGGAGCACCCAGACTGCACGACTTTTGCTGAAAGTAGAGCCGCACAAGTGCCCCAGAAGCACGTATGATGGGTTGCAGGCTCTAAGAGACATGCAGTCTGTAGGAATAAGGTTAGCTTGGAGTAAACCAAATGAAACACATATAATGTGGATGGCAAGCTCTCAGCACTGTTTCAGTCTACAGTAGAGTGTTTTGACGGAGCCACACTCCTGGTTAATATTCATGTAGCCATAGTTAAAGAGCCTGAAATTCAACCCTCACTTGGAGATTATTCCCAAAGTGTCTCAGAAGTTTCTTCAGGACTACAGCTCAAGACCCTGAGCTGGATCTCTGAAATGATTCACTGCACCTGGTTTTATATAATCATAGCATTAGTGATCATGTATTACCATTCCCCCCCCCCCCCTCCCCTCCTCCTCTGTCTTCTGCTGGCATGCCTATGGAGATGATGCACAGCATGGTGCAGATTTTTGCTTTATGCCTTCCTTGCAGCTGCCAAGCCTCTGCAGCAGAGAACCACTGCAGCTCTGCTGCATTTTGGACTCTTTGGGCTGCCTCTGTCTTCGCTGTGGAATTCACGTCAACTTCCCAGGACCAACAGAACTGTCAGTGCCCCTTCTGGCTACTCTTGAGTTTTTAGTTTCAGAACAATGCAAAAACATCTAAGCAAGCAGGAAACTGAAAAAAATATGTGGGGAGGGAGGGAAATTGGCAACAGTGGAACAAGTCTAACCTTCCTTCATAAAATACTGCCGTCTTCTAGCTTATTTTCTTGTTTCCTACTAGAAGAAATGAAAAGGTTGTGGAACAGTGTTAAGTCTGGATTTAGGTAACTATTGAACTGACAGCCAGATATGCAGGAAAGCCTAAATAACTGGTTTTTAATGACTTAATTTTCTACATACCTATGAGTACTTAATTTTCGTTGGATTTTTCAGCATAGAGGACAACTGTATCTGTGGTATTGATATTATTTTTCTCCACAGAGTAAAGCTTTTTTCTTTGAAAGACTAAGAATATACTGTGTAGTTCTTCAGAAAATATGATGCTAGAAGAATATTGCCTTGCTGATTGAAGTTCTACCTTTCCAATTTTTATTATTTTGGCATTTTTACTGCAGTACTCCCAGTAATTATAGGTGGTCATTGTTCCTGAACCCTGAGAATTCATGCCATGTATTGACTTAAGTTAGTTTACTCTGCTTTTGGGAAACAAGTAAGTTCTAGAGATCATGATCAGCCCTGTTCCAATAGTAACAATGTTCTTGAAGAACTGTGGGGCTTAATGTTTTTTTAGCCTTTGGTAACCACCAGGAAGTTTTTTTATGTTTTCCCCAACTGAAAACTTGTGTGGGGCTAAAAGGAGGCAAGAAGTGATTCCTAGCAAAATGGATAAAGAAACTGTTGGAATAGTATCAGTGTGTGTTACTGAAACATCAGGGAGAGACCTGCAGGTGATGAACACTTCCTTCACCACCAGATGCTCTGGAGCTGACCAGGAACTGCAAGGGAGACCAATCAACAGAGGCAGGACATTGTCCTGCCAGTGGGAAAAGGAGTCAGAGGGGCAGGTAGTCAAATTGCGTATTTGACTTAGGTTATCACAAGAATAGAATCATAGAATCATAGAATAGTTAGGGTTGGAAAGGACCTTAAGATCACCTAGTTCCAACCCCCTGCCATGGGCAGGGACACATCACACTAGACAGACAACATATTCCTATAAGGCTTCAGTTGGATGTATCTTAGATTATACTTGCGTTTCTTTATCCTGAAGCCTGAAGGAGCTGATTCTGAAGAATCAGAAAACTGAAGAGTGTGTATTTCTGACAACCACTATAAAGAAACTGATGTACTACACTGCTCAGTGATCTGCTTGAAGTCATGTCCTATCTTTAGGAATAAGCTTGGGAGTTAAAATCAGTGGTAGACCAGACAGAATATTTGCTAGTTTGCAAAGTTTCCTGTTAATTCATATTGGGCAGTAGTCAATTTATCATACAATGATTCAATAAAATAACTTTTTATATACTTTTTGGTTAGTATAATTTCATACATGAAGGGGTATCTTGTTAGAGATAAATTTCATTTTAAAATGAACTTAGAATGGCATTCAGAATCCTAATTTTCTCTAAACGTGTGGTAAACCCACCAAAATTTCATCTAAGTTTGGTTCTCACTGTTTCATGCATTAGTTCTGTTGTTCTTTTGTAATAATGAAGATAGAATCAATGTTCCTGTAGTTCTTACTGAACTTTTTGTGTAGCTCCTTTAGGACTTTTTTTTTCTTTCTGATGTCTAGTGGCAAATAGTTGGATGGAAGGAGATTGTATTTATTTAAATTATAGGAAGTGGTATAGCCAAACTAGTAACCAAAACCAGAAAAAAAAAATACAACTTGGAATATATTGATATACTAGTGGAGGGATTTGCTTCTTTTGTGCCCTTTGCAAAAACAGGGCTTCGGCCTTATTAGTGGCTACTGACTGATGAAGGCATTTAAGTGCAGTTTCTTACGTGACAGAGAAGGATTTTGTTTGTGTATTGGACACATAAATGAGAAGAACATCTCACTCTGCAGCTGTGACACATTACGATGTAGGCTTTTGCCTAATGCATTAAGATTTCGCTATTAGCAGTTTGTCTTAGACAGTTTCATGTGTTACTCTTTACCTGCTTGAACACTCTAAAGTACACTGGTACACAGCATGGTTTGCTATGATGCAGCAGGGTTGTGCTAAATACATTTCCAATTCATGCCCACCAGTAAAGTTGACAATTTAAAATATCTGTTAGGATATAGCTTCTCTTTCCTTTTTGTTGTTTGCTACTACATAGCCTTTTTGCTTTCCCCTTCTTCAGATTCTCTACCAAACTAATCTCTCCTGGTATGTTTGACTGTGGGTATTTGATATAGCAGTACGTTGAAGTAAGGACAATTTTCTGAAAGAGGAAATATGAGTATCCATGACAGCAGAGCTGCAACTGAAAAGTGTAGTTTACAGTGTATAGAAGTTGGGTAAGAATAAGCTGTGTACCCATGAAACAGAAAAGGGTGACTGCAGAGGTATCTTGGCTTTTCATTTATTGTTTGTGTTGGTTTGATTCTGGCTTGCTCTACAGAACATAGTGCTTTTAGTTTGAAGAAGTTTAATGTATAAATCCACAGGAAAAATCGAAGTCCTTCTTTAAAATGGTACCTTTAGGTTTTGTAACATCAGATATGGAATCTCATCTGTTTTGTTTAAATGAAAAATAAAAATCTGTTTTAATTATGCAGCTTTCAGTTTTGCTGAATTTTTTTTTTGTCTTATGAAGAGAGATAAGTAATTATATAATTTACTTTATTTGTGATTTATCTTTACTTGTTCACTGCATCTTTTTAGCCTCTTCCTTTGTCAGGCTTTCCCCCAAATAAATAAATTTTAGCCTTTGTAATCTCTGTCAGTACTCTTTCTTTTTAAACTCTTTCTCAACGGTGTCTTTATTTTAGATAGTGGTTGGTCCCAGATGAGTGTTTTCATTGATCCATGCATATCAAGAGGGTTTTCCCCTCCTTCAGTGGTCATACTGAGTTTTTAATTCTAGACAAAGTATTTCATATGGTTCTTTCCTGTGTGCATCTATTAGCCTTGGCAGGGCTGGATTCCATCTGCCGTTGTTGCTCCTTTCACTGGGCTCTTTTAAGCAACCCAAAAGCTCCTTGGCTGGCTCTGGCTTTGATTGACCTAAGACTTGCTGTGTCACTTGTAAACATTTCTATCTTATTTTCAGTCCCATTTCCAGATGATTAATAAAGTAAAGAACCTGGGGGCACCCTGCTGTTAACATTTAGCCACATGGAGCAGTGACTGCTAATAAATGTATTCTGTCTTTGTATTCTGCTTTTTGTACCTGTTTTGTAATCTGACAGTGGTTAACTTCTCATCCTGTGATTACATAGTTTCCGTAACAGCCTTCTGTGGGAAGCATTCTCAGAGGCTCTTTGGAAGTCCAGAAAATGTTTTTAACTAGTTCTCTTTAATCTGCTATTTTTTAACATGCCAAAAGATTTCTAATAGGTTAAGGAGACTTACAAGGCATTAAGGCTTCTAACTTTAATCCAGATATTTAACACTTTTAATTGGTACCTCAGTGTATTTATTCCTGCAGTAATAAGTTTGTGGAGCTGTTTGAATTCTTCCTTGGTTCTCTCAGTAATTACATGAAGATGACCACTCTCCTGCATTGTTCTGTATACAAACTGATCTCAGTGTGATTGTGGATTTCTTTGCGTTAGTCTTAAATTGCTTTTGGACTCTTGAATAAACAGCATTACATTCTTGGTATATATTGATCTTTTATTTATTGATCTGTTCCAGCCATTCTTTTTACGATATCTGAGTCATTGAAATCTCCTTATCTTTGCTTAAAAAGGTTGGTATCACCTCAGTGCTATCTGAGACAAAATGTGAAAAATAATGATTTCCTTCTATATTCCTGTCTTGTCCAGTTTCTCCTTTAGCTTTTTGGGAGGGCAGTAAGGATCTCTCTTGGTTATATTTTTCATATAGTTACTCCATATATTCTCATTTAGCCATCCCACTTCCATATTAAGATGTGCCTGTCACTGTTTATGCATTTTGAATACCAGAAGTGTTCTGTTCCAGGTACACTGGCAAATCCACTAATAGCTTAACATGTTGCAGTCCCAAAAGTAACCTGAATACTCCTTGTTCAAAGATCCAAGTGGGGTTTAGACTAATATTTTTTAAATTTTATTTTATTTTTAACTATGTACCACTTGGAAGGGAGAATAACACGTTTTTTCCCAAAGAAAGAGGCTAAAATTGTAGCTTCTGGGAATTCTGGGTCCTGCAACCGAGAAGTGAGAATCCTGGAAATTTTCACTGTGATACTGTTTCCAAGTCTCTTCCTGCCTGGATGTGTTGCAGCATCTATGCACACACATAACTTATTTTCTGAGGTGCTGCTTTTTAATATGCATGGTTTCTGTTCTATTCCAACAGAGAAACAGCATCTTTTTTAAACTTTCTCTCCACCCTCCTCTGAAAAAATCAGGTGGGAGGATGCTCTTTGTTTAATTGCCTAGTAGCTGGTGAACTTAGTTAAGGTGTAGGGAGTTTGCTAGTACATATTCAGTGCCCTCCACAGCTTGATGATATTCAGTGACTTGAACATAGTGAAGCAGTAGGAATAGCAACAAGTGGTAGTTGATCAGATTTGGCTGAAAACTGTTTAGGGATAAGTTGCTCTGTCCTCAAATTTTATTTTTTTTCCCCTCCATATTTCCATATTTCCAGTTAGATTTTGATGAGGTTTATTTTAATAAAACCAGTACTAATAATAATTTTGAAAGTACTTTGAAAGAAAATCTCCAATCACATCTGTTGATTTTTTTTAATCATATATGTCTTAGATAGCTTTTGCCTCATACAAAACTCTGCTGCTGCACTAGAATCCTCATCCTGTCAGCAAAGGAGGGTGCTCTTATGCTACAAGAAGCGTGAACTAACTACTCAAACTCTCCTAGCTACCCTATTAATGATTTTAGGCTTTGAACAGAACAGTAGTGGAACAGCTAGCCTGTTTGAATTCTCATCTGAGCATACCTACCTCAAGATACGCATTCCAGTGAATGTTTTAAGCCATTAAAGGTTACAAGGTTAGAAATGTTACCAAAGTTATATATATGTAGTAAAAGACCAGAAGAACTTTTGTCTCAGTTAATAGCTTCTTCTGGGCCTTCCAGCATACACAAGGGCTATTGCAAAACATCAAAATATGTTCAGTGGGTACAGGGTACATCTCTTTTACCTCTATTGCTGTTTTATGGTGATGGAAATAGAATCCCTTCTTTATCCTACTCTCAGAACCATAGAAGTAGGAAGTATTTAGGAGGATACTCTGAGGGAACAGTGTCCAAGGGAAATTAAGAGATCAGACCTGGCTTTCATAGGCTCTAAGCACTCATATCCTGATTTAGGATACAAATTAGGATCTAATTTCTAGCACATGAAAAAAGCACAGGAAGAGTATTTTTTAATGCACATAAGTCAGATCAGTGTACTTGGCAGGGAATAATGTGCCTTTTGAATACAGGTTACTAAAATGAAGCAGAAGATGAAATATTTATTCAGAATTTTTGGTGTTTGTCACTAATCATTCTGGATACCTCTGTAAGATCTCACTGCCACAATAAAGAATAAAGTTACATTGTAGCATTGAGGTGTTATTTGTTGTAGGGTTTGGGGCTTTTTTGTTTATTTTTGTTGCATGTAATACAAATAAATGATGAAGGCAGCCAACAGGAAAATCTTTGTCTTTACTACAAGTGGCTCACATAAAGATGTTGCTGATACAGAAAACATTTACAGCCAGGTGCAATGCTTACCTATTTTTACATGAGAAAGAACATGCTGTATATAGACTGTCAGGAGATGAGATGTCTAGATGGAAGAGAAATCCGGACAGCGTGGTGTGCAGATCCCTTTAACATGAACCTGAGCTGCTCAGCTGACTTAATAGTAGGAATTTTGTGCTTGTGAACAACTCACTGGAAATTGATATCATATCAGGTTTTGCTTTCTGTTTGGACGTAATCAGTCGTATACTCAGGGGCTAGAGATTTTGTGATAAAGTATTTCTGCTTTCTTTTTAGCTAGCAAAAGCTGACTGATGGGCAGCTGCAAAGATATCATAATAAAATGTTTATTTAATTTTATTTGCTTTCCAGATTAAGTAACATATTAAAAGAAGCTATTTCACTGTTTAAAATAGTGACAATACTTCCTTACACGTTACTTTTCAAAGACCCACTGAAGGCCAAAAGCTTTATCACACAGCTTTCCTTTGCATGAACAAGTTCTGTATTATTTTTTCTCTACATAATGAGAAAAATATTCACCTACCATCTACCTAGTTACGATATATTAATGAAAACTTAAATGTCTTCTAAAAGACTATCACAGACAAAGTGAGCCTAAATGCTTTGAGGTAATATTTCAGTGAAAAGAAGCCTCTCTTCTAAAATGCACCCATGAAGACTGTTTTCTTCTTCTAATAGTCCCCTCCATGAGAAGAATAATTGCTTGCCAGGCCACTCTCAGAGAAACTCACCATTCGAAGACTGAGAGCGCATATGCGATATATATACAGAGCAAGGGGAGGGCACTTTCTGTACTGCTGACTTTTGAAAAAGGTGCTGACCTAACTGCTTCCATATAGGTGACATCCTGTGGCCATCGCATTGCAGGTGGGGTCTGCTGGAGTACCACAGGGTGTGTGCGTTTAGTGCCCCTTGCATCATTCCTCAGGAAAGCAATTGACTAGCTTGAAATAATCCCTTGTGGTTTCCCACCTTACAAAATGATACATTTTACTCTGTCTGGGCGGGCTTTAAGATGTTTTCATGCACAAGATGTTCCCATGTGCTGGCAGTCACTAGCAGTTGAAACAGTTCCTTGAGATCTTTGGCAACAACAATAAATAGCAGCAGCTCATAGTTCTGCTGGTGACTGGCACCAAGATCAAGCTCAAATAGGCAGCATTTTGAATGAGTGCTGAACAAAAGGGTTAACTCACTTTTTGAGCACCAATTGTTTTCTCTACATAGTACCTACTTTTCTAAGTTCTTTTCCACTAAATCAACACAATTAGCATTAAAAGCATTAAGATAAGATCCTTGTGTCGAGAAGGGAAATCAGTTAGGTCTCCCTAGGGAATGGCTGTTATGGAAAAATGTTTCTTCGTTTTCGCTACGGAGTTGCTGGGCTTTTTTTTATGAACAGAAGATGGTATGTTTGCATGCATCTTTTAGCTTCCAAAATGCATAAACTGCAGTGCACTTCAGGATGTTAAAACTGCATCTGGGTTGAGCATCTGCGTAAGAAGTCAGAATTCAGTGCATGCTAAGATAGTAATGTTATGAACCTTTCAAATGTTTCTAAGCTAGAAACTTGAAAGGGTATTACAGTAAATTTAGGATGACTACAATTTGATGCTTTCTGTCTGTAATATCTGTAAAACTATTTGTGTAATGGAGTTTCCAAATGAAAGCCTGGATAGCTTTACTAAAAAAATAAGAAGATATTATGTGCAGTATTTTGTGAGGCTTGTCTTCTGTCTTGTTAACTCAGGGATCAAATACGAGATCCCGGTATTTCTTAGGTCTGGGGGATCAAATGTGTTTATTTCAGCCTTTATGAGGGTTAGTGAGGGACTATTTATTTTGGAGGTTTCCATTAACTCCCAGGGAATTATTTCTCAGGACAGTTTCCTCCAAAAAAGGCAAAATAGCTTGCCTACAGAACAACATTATTTTTATTTTTGAGGGACCAATTGCATGCAGACAGGAGTAGTTAAGAGCACCCTCTTAAAGATTAAATCTTCTATATTACAGTGAAGGGTTTTACCTGGAGATGGGTGATGTTTTCTGCCTCTAATTTGTATTTAAGGCTACTACATGGTATAGGCTGGTAAATTGCCATAATTGAGTTAATAAAAACATAGAATTATCTGTGTTTTCTTAATATAAAGGAGCAGTAGGGCAGTGTCCTTTTGAAATGTCTGAGTTCTGTAAAATGTAATTATACAAGTGCTGTCAATCACTTTTGAATCCCACTTATGAACAGGATTCACAAGCAAATGGTGTGTTCCTTCAGTACTTAGCACTTCAACTTAAGAGTTGCTGACACTTACAGAGCAATTAGATTTGCTAGCATGAAAGTAGGTGTAAGTACTGGCCTTTCATAAGAGATTTTTAAATTACCTTTTTTTTTCCATATTGAAATTTTTTATGAAATGGATTTTTTCCCAACCTGACTTTCACAAATGTATTCCAGCTATTTACTGATCTAGGAGCTGAAGATGACCTAATACATCAAAAGTGGTTTTTAGCTTAGAGGTGTTTTCCCAGGTCAAAAGAAGAAAAGCATCACTAGGTATCCCTGAATTACATTTGTCTCAATGTCAGAGCACTAAATCATGACCTCTGTGTAAAGTCTGAATAAACAAGCTGTAAGAGGGTTTTTTTTGAGGATTTGAAGGGGTTGAAAAAAATCCCCTTATAGGCTGTAGAATATGTGGGATATAATTAATCTTAGCAACTTTTAGTGTCTGAAAGCTAAGTGTCTAGTTAAGCAAGTTAACTTTGCTCCTTACACAGTTAATGAGGAAAAAATGACTTCTTCTCTTACTTTATATAATTTTATTATTTTAAAAAGATGGGTTGAATTGCTCTCTGGAGTTTCTGCACTCTCTCCAGTTATAGAGAGATATTCATCAGCTCTAACTTTAAGAGTTAGATTTCAAAGTCTTAGTTTAACTTTGTGTATCAAATGGTGGAAAATAGCATTTCCAAAGAGTCATCCATCTTCTTCTGACACAGGCGTATGTGACAGGGCAAATGAATCTATGAAGGGAGCCTAAGGTGACATATCTAAAGAAGATGACAGGTTGGACTAGACAGCTAAAATTAAATGAGATTAATTTTTATCTGGTTATTTGAACAGCAACTTGCCACAATAGCTGCAGATGGGGTGCTTTTGCTCTTGGAGGAAAGTAGGATTACAGATCCATCATCTTATAGATATGCTTCTGATCTCCCATTGGCTTTTCTTCTGATTTTGTGTATTAGGAGGAAAGCTATATGGTACTTCAAAACATGTTTGAGAAGTGAAGTGCCTCTGCAGGATGCCTCTGCATCAGAGCCTACTGCACAGTGGAGGATATTGAGTGCTGTGCCTTTGGAGGCTTTCCACAGACAGTCTGCAGGATTAGATGTCTAAAGGAGGTGTGGCTGTTGTTTGCAGCAAGGCTTTGTAAAAGAAATTACTAAATTTCCTAAGTGCCAAGGGATGTAGCTTCAAATTATTTTCCATGCAAATGCAAGGATTAGGGAATCTAATGAACTGGATAACTCAAAATGTACATGGTTCCCCTGTACAAATTATATTATTTCCATGTAACCCACACTTAAAAAAAAGCTTATCATTAGCAGCACTCTGATGTCAGTATTTTTTTTTTTTTTTTCGGGGCGGGGGAAGATAGGAGGAGAAAATTCTCAGCTACTGACTATCAGTGAGTCCTTGTTGCATGGTTTGACTTTCTCTGTGCTTTGGTTTCATGAGCAAATTACTGCAGTGTGAAGTATAATGCAGATGCGCAGGATGCCGGCTACTATCCTGTAATTGCCTGTGTGTATATGCTTGTACTACGACAGTTTTGAGAATAGTTTGACACTACTTATACTACTCACATTGTCAGTATTGTTAAGCAAACATATGGAGATACTGGAGGATATATTGAGTCTTAGACTTGATCTTTTATTTTCAGTCTCCTTACGTTTCCTTCAATGACGGTATCATCATCCCTCTTGGGACTGTGTAGGTTGAAACCCAAACCAAGGAAGGAAGAGAGTAGTTTAGCTAAATCTCTGAATTAAAAAATAGTATGCCTCTCAAAAGCACAAGGTGAGCCAAGATATTTAAGGATTGTGAAGATTTGCTGAAAGTACATGATCTTTATTTGCCTGGTTGGGTTTGCTTTAGAAAGAGCATTTATATTTTCTTGTGTTCCTCAGAAAGAATGAGGATGCGTACCTGCCTTTTGCTTTTTAGCGTGAAAATTATCACAAAATTACCTCTAAAGAACACAGCTTCAGGATGCAATACTTTTCAGAAAGAGAAATGCAGTGCTAAGAATTCCTTAATTCAATGTGGTGGATACAACTAAGCATTAATCTTCTTTGTGTAATCTTCAATGAAGCATGTTCATGCTAGAATTTCTTCCCTTGCTTGTACCCTGGTTGCTAAGGAGAGGGAATGATAAACATAAGATACATGCCTGATTAGAACCCAAAATGCAGGCAGCAGGGATATCAGGCTGAGAACTATGCAGAGCTCTCCGAGAGGCAGGAAAAGCTCTTTATTACAGTGAAGTAATGAGAGATTTTTAAGTTCTAAACATCATAGGCGGAATATTTATAAGTAAGACTTCTTCAGGTGGTTTCTGTGTTTCTTTAACAATATTTGCTTATTTTTTTCCTTTTCTTAATGATCTAATGTTCTACCATTTGGGCTACCTGACTTTTGCCTGAAATACAAAGAGGAAAAAGTGATTTTAAAGAAATAAACTGAGATGTAGCATGTGGTGTAGGCTTACAGGGGTGGTATTGCAGTGCGTAAGAACAGCTAATGAGCCTGGGGAGAGGTTTATGTCCATATTGTCACATTTTCATACCTTTATTCCAGTGGCTTTGCTATTGCACTTCTGGGTAGATCTTTGTCACAGGCAGGTGTGATGGAGCAGGAGGATAGAGAGAAGGGAAAAGGAAGAAGGAAATCTGGGAGAATTTTTTGTCAGTTGCCAGGCTGAAAGAGATTGAAGGCAGCCTTCACATCCCCAGAGATAATTTGAAAGTCAGGTGTGAGTTTTATAGTATGTATAGTAATTTTATACAGATCAAGAAAATTTCACAGTAAACTAGGTGAACCTCTGTCTACATAGAACTAATGAAACATTTAAAACAACATGATGCTGTGGTCATCTGACGTCTAGAAAGGGAAGAAACAACGTAAATAGAACAGTAGCTGAAAAAAATAGGTTGCATTATGAAACTTACAAAGCTACACTGTACATCCAGTTCATTGAAATAATTAGTAACAGCAGCACTGAGTACTGTAGTGTTGTACAGAGCACAAAGAACGGACATCACATATTAAAGAGAAGCTAGAGTGAGTCTCTAGTAGAAAAATAGAGTGCTATCAGAACTGAAGAAAAGCTTTAATGTTATATGCTTAAATCTCAAAGTTTACATGTTTTCCTTTTCTCTATACACTGAGCTCTTAGCAAAAACAGGATTTCTGCACTTGAGTTCAGAAGAGAAACAGCATAGCTATGGAGATTTTTTTTTCTGATTCTGGGAAAATACTGCAGAATTCAGACTGTTCAGAAATAGTTTTCTTTGTAAGAATCGAATATATAAAAGTTAAAGAGAACTGTATAGTCTGGTTTTGAAGATAAGCTTGAATGTGAACCAGACATAAACAAATGTTGCTATTTAAAGTCTGTGAACATAGCTTATGAAATTATTATCTTGTGTTATAAGAACATTTGTGGCTTTTTGTTCAGTAACTCTGAAATCTAACAATGCATATTCTAATAGTTTAATACTGATCAAATTTTACAGAAGCAGTTTAATATCTTGGTCAAAAATAATATTAAAGACATCTTAAGATGACCTCTCAGATGCAAGCAAGCACATGAACTTGATTATCACCAGTTTGCTGTCTTCTCAAAAGCATAGAGTCAGAATATGATCACTAAATGTGATAGGGAAATAGGGCAGAAATTGCTATGTTACTAGTCCATTTTTGAACTCCTGTGGTCCCTCTACTATCAATAATGGTACATCACTAGACAGGTGGACTGACATAGGGTAGAGTTAAGGCCTGCAGGTTTCAATTGTACCTCTGAGATGTTATTTCCTGATATTTAGCTTTGATTTCTCTTGTGCTAAGAGCAGAGGATGCATGCATTTTTGTTAATGGAACAGATTAGAAAAGAACATGCCAGCCCACTGTATCATTTACAATAAAAAAAAAAAAATCAATACAATCTAGAAAGTCTATACTTTATTTTGACTGTCTGTAAATCCAAATAATATGACTTCAGTATTAAAAGCCAAAAGGAATGTCAGATTTTTTAATTTAATTTCAGGCAAACAAAGCCTGCTTCAGAATGTATGTGAAGCTCTAACAAAAATAACAGTTATGTCACAGAATCACCCGAAGAATGCTACATAAGACCATGGGATTTGTCAAGGAATTCAGCTTCTGATTTCCATGAGCTACAACGCAGTAAGAAACTTGAATATATCAATACACCTTATCTGTAGAAAGAACCTTTTTATGGGGTAGTCATTACCTTCAAAAAGACTTAATCATCTTGTGACAGTCCAGGAAATATGTGTGTCTTGAAAACTGGATGTATTCTGCTTTATCACTGAATATTCTTGAGTGTATGTATGTGAGAGTCTCTGTCTGATATCAGGATGGCATCTTACCTCTCAGAAGAAAGTCAATGGGGAGTCTTTAAAACCCAGATTGAGCCCGTTGACATAAAAGCATACAAGGCTACCAGGATCCTACATGGATCTACCAGGCTATCAGGCAGCGTCCTACATGGGGCAATTATTTTGTTCACATCTATAGGCAATATAGTCTGGGCATGGAAAACAGAGTAGATAATAGTCTTAAAAACAAATTTCCTCCTCCTTCTCTCCACACCCCTCAAAAAATTAAGAAAGGTGTGAAGAGTAATTTAGAGAAGAGGAATTCAAGGTTCTCTTCAAAAAGGTAAGAAAAGCATATGCAAGAGGGTTTTGATTGTATAGCAGAGAGGCAATGTTAAATTAAGGACTTTGCTAGATGTGGAGAAAGGAAGGGAGACTCTACAATTCATCAGGAAAGTGTTATCTAGAAAAAAATACCCCAAACTGCTCAGATATCTATGAATTCTAAAGCTAAGGTGGGAAAACAGTGAGGCTTATATATTTAAAATTTATCTGATTGTGTAGACTGTATTGGTTTAAATAGAGAACTTGTGGCTTTGTGTCTGCTTTCTTTATTGCCTGTTCTTGAAGAAGGAAATGGTAAACCCACAGGTTTGAACTTTGGGAGAGGACAAACTAAAGTATCATAGAAGAGGCAGTGGGTGGTGTTGGTTGGGGAAATTGTGTAGTTTCATTGCTGGCAGAGGATTTCCTTGCTTTCAGGAAATCTTCCATGGAAATCATGTCAACCAAAGGAAGCTTAAGAAGAGATGGACATCTACTAGAGTAAAATAAATGTTCATCTGGAGAGGTCTACTAGAGCTGTGATATGTATTTTCTTCACAGTGAGTACTTCCTGGAAAGAAAAACCAAGACAGTGCATATGTCTTTGTGAGATGGAATCCTGAATTTAAAGTATAGCTGAGCTAGAACCTTGACAGCATCTCTGCCTGTCAGATGACAGTAAAATACTCATGGCTATCAGCATCTTCTTGATTTACAGCTTCAAATATATTCACTTCTCTAGACAGAGGATAATGGTGGCAATGGGATGCCCCGCTGGTAGAAATAAATAAATCTGATAGATAAATCTAATCATAAAAATGGCCCATCAAAATGGTGCAGATCATGATAATCACTTCCATATGAGAGTGCTATTAGTTTAACGCATTTGTCTGTACATGCATACATGTGCTTAATAATTTTAATTTCTTGAGAAAAATGTGTGATAAAAGGCTTGGAAAAATAGCTTGTGTACAGATGCAGCTTTAGAGAGCAGTGAAGGACAAGTGAGTTTCACAGTTTAGGTTATTGCTAGAGGGTGGAAATTTAGTTCATGTAAGCCAATGAGGCTTTTGTCAATGTGGTGTTCCAACTAGCTATTCACAGGTGGCCTGCTATTGTAACTGCACTCAAAATAGTATTAGCTTTTTTTAAAGCTGTAATGATGATTGAAAGTTTGGCACTCAAATACTTCAGCTCATTCAACTTTCAGCTTGCTTGGTGGAGTTAGTCAAAGGAAGCACAATACATTGATCCTCTGGCAATTGCACAGGAGCAGCTTTTGTGGCTAAGAGTAAGCTTTAAAAAGGAAAGCTATACATAGCATAAGCATGTATCATTTTGAATATCACTTTCCTTACTGTGTAGGATAGTTGCAGCTGAGATTAGCTGAAGTGCCTATTCTAGCAGAATAGTGGTAGAAATCTTTCTTAGCAAGGGTCTCTGGCACTGTTGAACTAATACAACACAGACTGTTGACTCTAAGCATATTTTTTAGTATGTTGTCTTGTTGAGGTTAGGTAAGAGGAATCACATCAAGTTGCTTCTGTGAAGCTGAGATACACAATTTGTCTTAGTTAGAGAAGCTGTTTGTGTCATACAGTGTGCAGAATTTAATAGTTTGTGTCTTTTATCAACTACTTATATTGTTCTAGAATATTGTTTTTATATTTCATTGGATGACTTTAACTGCATTTAGGTAGAAATGCATTTAAAAGGAAGAATTTAACTTAGAACAGGATTTTCCTCAGTTAAAATCAAGAACAATATTTGATTTTATATCTCTGGGAACAAAACTGGGCCACAGAGACACCATTATTTTCCCCCAGAAAATGTAAGACACCGCTTTTGGGCAACTGTAGCCTAATAATTAATTGTAGAAAGACTTCTCTAAAATAACTTAAAATGTTTTTTAGAAAGATAAATAGACTTCCAAATTTGACTGTCCACACAGCTGAACTTGTCTTAATAATTTGTTTCAGTTTATAGGTAGATAGATAATATTACCAAATTAGATTGTGTTAGTTTTGTGAACTGACTTTGAATTAGTGCAAATGAGCACATAAAAATCAGGGCAGTGAGAATTCATGCTGTTGAAAAATGGGTTAGCTAGTTCGACAAATCTGCTTCCCAGGAAAATGGCCAAGTGGAACCTTTAGAAGGCCTCAGTTTTTCTTGCCTTCAGTCAGGAGATGGAGTAAACTTGAAGTGTGAATCAGACAATTTGTAGGTTAGTGAAAAATGTGAGCAAATTGTATCTGAACCAAAGTTAGTGGCTGAAACCTGAAATACCATTTGAAATAAGATCATTCTGACTTCATTCTGAGCTTTGTCTTTTGAGTGTACTTCACAGAGAAAAACAAATATGTTTTCCTCCAGACTTTGCTACTAATTATTTACCCAGGCAGGAGAAGAGGGCCACACAGATTTGGGTCAAGAATGATTCAAATAAGTTTGAATTAGGAAATGTTTGGCTGATTGTACTGGGTGAGGCAAAAGCATAACTCGAGACTTCAAAAAAAAGTGGGAAACCTGGTGTGACTTCTAAAAGGTTCTTCTGTCCTGTCCATATATATAGTTCAGGTCTAAATCACTGAACTTGTAGCCTAGTTAAGGAAAAAGCAGGAAATGACAATAAAACTGGAAATAAAACTTTTTATAAATATTGAATTCCTCTTCTATAACCAGTATGAAGTACTCTAAGCATGGGATTTTGTTAAAACAGAAAAATTTCATGCTTTGATGAAAAATACTTCATTGTAGCTTCATTGTAGCTACGTTATACTTATCCACCAATTTTGTGCTACTTGGTTAAATTTCTGCTTTCAGAGAGATTGACCAAAAAGATCTAAAGGCAGAATGCAGGTTGAACTAGGTCTTTTCTATACTCTACATAGAAAAATAAAAATCTAAATAGCATTATAAGCCCTCTCCTATGAATAGTTTTACCAACAGCTTCTCTCAACTACTTAGATTGCTCTCTAAAAAAAATAAAATAATCTAGATGTCTTTTTTGAGTCTTTTAGAGATTTTGTATCACTCAATTTATCTCTCTAGTAGTCCAAAGGAATGGAAATCGAATTTGAGAATTCAGCCTCAGGCTCTTCCGGATGTATCAGCTTTTTCCTATTTGCTCATTCCAGCACCCATGAGTCAGGGCACCAAATGTTCCCAGCGAGGCTGTTTCCAGTGCCTAGCTGAAGTTGCAAGCAGTTAGTCACAGATGAAAGAAGCATGGATGAGTACCTATGTGGCATCAGAAAAACTACCATGGAGATATCTCTTTCAGCTGAATTAACACCTGGCTGAGATATTTACAGGCATAAGCAGCCTTATTGTGTGTGAAAATGGGAAGGAGCTTCCTCATCGTGAGGCATTGGGGGTAAGGGCAATGTCAAGCTGGCAAGGATGATCTGTACGCAGAAGGTAGACTGAAGTAAATGAAGAGTGGAAAGAAATACTAAACCATTTGTATTCTTTAAAAGTATCTTAATTCCACCGTTAAATTATGAGCAGCAGTTAGATTTCTTTAAATCAAAGTATGACTCGTAATTATTGTATTATGATTATCTTTATTAAAGGCCTCAACATTTTGTAAAGGTTTCTGACAAATAAAAGGGAAGCTAAACATTAAAAAATAATTTTGAAGGGAACTGTTTCATTCAATAGTTAAATGAATTCAGTCATTGTTTGGCATTCACTCAAGAGTATGTCTGAATGGAAGATTATGCATTCTGACTTTTTCAATTTCATTGAAACTTTTTGTAAACATAAATCTGTAATACAGAGTCCATCAAGACCCAAGATACAAAGACCATAGACAGCAAAAAACCCACAATCCAACCTATTCTAATTATTGAGATAATTAGAATATTCTTGCAGTGATTTTATTTGTGTGGTTGGTTGTTTTTTACTTCAGTTTCTTTCCTGGAAACATCTTATATATTTGGTTTTGTCAGCTTCAAAAAAACCCACTTTTTGCATGTATGTTGTTATCTGGGCAAAGTAATTTAACATTTAAAACCATATGTAATAAATGTTTGTTAAATACGTATACGAATGATGCTTAAGCCAGAAAAAGAGAAATGAAGCAGAGAGGAAAGATTGTTTTAGATCAGTGAACAGTAGAGCTCATACTGTTAAGTATGCGCTACTGTTGCATAGGTAGTCCATGTCACAACTACTTTGGCAGAAAATTAGGAAATGGAGAAACGTTGTTGTTTAGGAAGGTTAATTGCCAGTGTAACATAACTAGTTTCAAACTCAGCTGTATCTCCTGAGAAATGTCAGTATTTCGTGTTTCTGAATTTATTACTGTGTTCAGGACGTAACTGTAGTTTTCTATCTATTTGTCTTGAGTGGCTTTATTCAGGATATTTAAGAAGGCTGAAGCCCACTACTCAGCATAAATACTGCCTACTGCATCATATGCTTTCTCTCATTGTGGGATGCAGTTGCACTTACAGCGTCTGTGCAAACTGCTTTACTCCCCCCTGTATGATTCAGTTGAAGAATGTGACCACCCTATTCCACATTTTATATTGGAAGAAAAGAAAATATCACAGGGTCAGATTCTGCATTGTAACCTACAGTGATAAATGTTACTTGGTGAAGACCCAGAAAGCAGAGGCAATACTGGCAGCATTCATCCCTAGTTGCAAAGACTCTATATAGCAAATCAGGCAGCTGAAACTAAGGATATTGTAATGATAAGTATGTTGATGTAGAAGAGTGTTAGCTAACCAGGTTGTAGTTTACACCAGACACAGTCCAGAATCTCAGTGTGCTGAAGTCAGACAAGAGGAAAGTTTGACTGAGGTAAGGCTGAAATTCTTTCTTTTGCGTGCTGGGGTTGCCCATGTCTGTGGAAAAGGAATTCTGAACCCAAAGATCATACCCTGAGCTTTATGGTACGTACATAACCTTTTTTCTTCAGCAATGAGACTGCTCTTCATTCAGGAAGCTGAGGTTGTAGGTTTACTTCACCCTGAGTGCTCTCCGGTGACTTAAATTACCAAGGAGATGATTTCTACCGATGAGTATTTCTTATCCCCTTTTTCAGTTCTATACTACAATGCAAGCAGAAATACAATATTTCTGGACCCACATGATAGTGAACAGAGAGATGATTTCTCCTCAAGTCTGAAACCTGAAGGCCTCATTTTTCAGTTTTGATTTGGATTTCCTTCTTGGAGCCTTTCCTTTTGATCTTATGTGGTTTTCGTTTTTGACTATACTGTCTTCTGTAGGATACTACTTGGCACTGTCCTGGAAAAATAATGGCCATGAATTCAGTCACCTCAAAATTCCATGAGGCTAGGCACCAGTCTCCATTTTCTCAGCAAATCTGTCACTGAAAGATGATACTGTAATAAACAGGTGGTAGGACCATGGTACCATTCAGCCAGTCTTACTGATTTATTTTCATATGAGCTAAACAAGGAAAACAAGTTGTTTAGGTACTTGAGTGGATATCTGCTTTCAGGAAGATGGGAACTTTACATAATCATAGAATCAACTAGGTTGGAAAAGACCTTTAAGGTCATCAAGACCAACAATTACTGCCAGGACTACCAAGACCACCATTAAGCCATGTCATTGAGGGACTCTATAGGGCTCAACTTTAGCCAAGTGGAGAAGTTTTCAGAAAACCCTGCAGGTTTTGACTCTCTCGAAAACCTAGGTAGGCATTCTTGAATTAGTTTTTAGAACACAAACTTCTGAGTTGCATGATACTCGTAGCTTGGATTAACCTTTCCATGACAGGTGTGTTGGGAATGGTTGAAGACAATGGTTGTATAGATAACCATAAAGTTCTGTCAGATAGTAACTTGAACCCTGTTTAAACCATGCAATTCTATAAAAGGCAGAGGTGATTGATTGTGACTGCTACTTAGTTGACATTGATAATCAAATAGCCATTTTCTTATAATCTATATTAGGATTATTTTTGTCATTCATACAGTTAATGGTCTTATTCAATGCTGAATTTATAATTGTTTAATACTTCCTTAATTTACTGTTAATAAATATTAACTTTAGTAGTACATTTCTAGATTTCTATTTAAATTAATGTTTTGTGAAAGTAAATAGGTCAAATCCTTTTCAGCAAGTAATAGCATTAAAGACTCTTAGGATTTCAATGGATGTGAAATCTGGCTGACTAAAAGTACTAAATAAATGTCTGAGTCTTGGTATTTATGTAAATTAGATAGATTAGAGAGAGATGACTTGTCAGATATGTAAAATATATATTTTCACTGAACGAAAATTTAGGAGCAAAGGTGATCTTAATTTACAGATCATATTTATCATATTTCAGGACATGTCTTAATGTGAGAGTGAAAACAAATCTATACATGCTGTTTCTAAGCATTTTATTGGGTGACCAAAACTTCGCATGAGAACCAGCATTTTTTTAGTTCTTAATATGCGCAGTGAGAAAACTCACTGAGTCCTCTGGCCAGTATAAACATTTCTTATGTTCATGCTTAAACCGAACTTTAAAGTCAGTGAGACAAAATAGGAACAATAAGGTGGATTTATCTGATCTATGATAGTTAAGTTTCATTCACCCATTTTGAGCTGTACTACTTATGACTAGAGAAAACCACAAAGATCATTTCTTTTGACAGACAGATAGTGCAGATAACCTGTGAAGGCAAAGAGAGGTGATTCCAGTGAAAAAAATTTCCACTACTTTTACTGCAACACCAAAAAAACCAAGTGCAAAAAAAGGAGTCAGGGCCAGAGGAGACCCTAAGTTGCCAAACAAATATAAACCACCTTTTATATTTTCTTCTAAAAAACCAAAACCAGTCAATCAACCAACCAACCAACAACCAAAAATCATAAAAAACCCCAATAAAACAACACCCCCCCCAAACCCAAGCCATCTAACTAAATTTCTAAAATGCATTTTGGTGTTTTTTTTTTTTTTTCCCTGGGAATAGTAAACAAAATTAAAGTGTTTTTAAAATCTAAGCTGATACCTAAAAAATGCCAACCCCAAAAGTGCTCCCTAAAGTAGTGCTCATTATGTTAGTAATTACTTCTTTTTTTCTCAACAGAGCATGAAAATTATCAGTTGAATCTGCTTAATTGGAAGTCCATGAAGATCCATGAAGATATTGATCCCCCTGTTAGAACAGAAATAGAGAGAGAATAATATAATAGAATTTCAGAGATTGATTTCCATCAATTATATTTCTGCGTAATGTGTAACGTAGATGTAAGTTAAAGCTGGTGGTAACCACATTTTGAGCTACAGTTTCCCCAGCCTTTTGTGTAGAAGTAGTTGGTTATTAATCAGGACATAAAGGAAAAACTGTATAAACTAGTAGGGTACAACTTAACTTGCTCAAAGCCTATATAGGTTTTGATGTTGTTAAGTAGTCCTATACTAAAAGAATTGGCTGTCAATGTTAGAACTGTGGGTAGGGTTGTGATAATTGTTTTTTGGTGTGCTGAACTCAGCTGAGAACACTCCCCATCATTGGGACTCACATCTGTTTTGATTAGAACCCTAATCTCCACCTGGTGTCTGGGATCAGCATCCTACAAATACCCCCAGAACCAGACAGACCCAACAGCTTTTGTTACCTGCAAGCTCATTTTC
This sequence comes from Neopsephotus bourkii, assembly GCF_033783945.1. NCBI lineage: Eukaryota > Metazoa > Chordata > Aves > Psittaciformes > Psittacidae > Neopsephotus > Neopsephotus bourkii. The sequence goes on from NW_026902234.1 coordinate 10,944,740, forward strand.
ACTGAAAAGCTGTGATGACTCAAATATGTTTTTAATGGTAATCCATTATTTACTATTTCACCCACCCACAGGCTGCAAAAATGTGGAGCAGACAGGATGAAATTTAACTGGAGACCAAGTTATAAATTCCCTTAATTTCTTTATGATTTGCTGTCTGCTTCATGAAGTCTATGTGTGTGATTATGTCTGCTGTGTATTTTAGTTGAGGTCTTTGCCGGCACAAAGCCAAGCAAAATAGAAAATACAAACAAAAAGCGCCTCTCCCTCTATAGAATATATTAATTTTGAACCAGAAAAATACTGAAAAACCACAGCTCCTCAGCAACAAAATATAAGGAAAGCAATAGTGGGCTGGGCAAAACCATTTACTGCACATGAAATGGTTACTGGCATGAGAAACAGATACCTTTCACCTTCAGAGGAGCTGATGGAGTTTTGGAGGCAACTTCCATTTTCAACCCTAATATATTCTTACCATCATGTGTCATCTGTTAGAAATGTCCTGTCAGGTATTTCCCAGCAGCAAGACAAAGCTAGCTTTTGAAAACACGAGACTAACCAGAATGCTTTTTGAATTCTCAGGTTTAAGTATGCTTGAGTTCATGTAATTGTCCAATTTGCTACATTTGTTTGAAACGTTTTTATCTATTAAGAAGAATATTAATGAAGAAATGAGAAAAGAGGCTTTGAAGGAAAATGGCTACAGTAAAACCTGTCAAGTAAAATTATTGCAGTAGGGTTTCCTTTATTACCTTTATTTAATATTCTTACATAACTACAAAAGTAAGTCCCTTGAAAGTTGTATTCCCACTGACAGGTTCCCTTCTATTTTATGGTGGCATCCACTATAGTTAATGGTCTGTCACAGATTCCATTGTACGTTCTGATTTTTCAAGCCTTTATTGTAGCAACAAAATTGTTAGAAAGAGATTTCATCCTATGAAAGTTTGGAAAATGAATTTTAGTTTAAATTGGTTTAGCCAACTCTAAATTAGAGGCAAAGAGATTTTTTTTTTCTCATGTTTTATCCATCTTTTTCTTTAATAGGCAGATTTCTTTTCTATTGTAAACTGACATTGTTCCTCTGAAGCTGGAAAAAAGAGCCAGAAGTTTGGCTTCTGTCTAGAATATCTGTTACGATAACCAGACAAGGAACTATTTCACTGCTTTCAATGCACTGCAGATCTGAGTCTGCAGATATACACCTATACATTTTTTTGACAGATAACACAGCAGTGGGAGAAATCTGTTATGTGTGAAGGAGGTATATGCTTATATGGCATGGCAAAGTCCATGACCAGTTCCTCATTATTGATTTACTGACTTGCTGTGATATTTGCATTACTCTTTGCTCTTTGATGTACATCAGCATCTAAATGCTACTAAAGCTTCTTTCCTACTTTTTTTCAAATCTAAGTAACTGTCATGCAAGAAACTGGCTCTTTTTCTTTCTGTAGAGACAAAAAAAGTCAATAAAAAGACCAGATGCTGTGCTGAATCCCTGATGCATGTGCCACTGAAGACAAAAGTAGATACAGAGCTGTATCCTGGATGTCCTGTTGCAATATCAGACTCCAACTTGACTGTGACTGCAAGTGCTGTTGTAGCAAAATTACTGCACATCATTTGATGCCAACCATTATATGATTTTTTTTTTTTTATATTATAAATAATGAGAAACTGGAAGTGTGACAATGTAACACCCACACACAGTGAATGTTTTCTGTCTAAGGACAGAGAAACAAGAGAGTCTGACCGTGTTGTAGCAAGACAATCTCAAATGAGGACACCAGAATAAGCATGAGCTGCTGCTTCTGACATATTGTTGCATAAATCCATAATTTAGAAACAGCTATTACTACAATGAATATCTGTCACACGTGAATTATTTCTACTCCTCAAAACAATTTCTTTTTTCAGCAGATTTTACTATGTAGAGGACTTGACCTGTGATTTTAAAGTACATCAAATAAGCAGATTAAGTGTTTATATTCAGAGATTAAAACAGTGTTTTAGGTAAATGGTTCACCAATGCAGAAACACAAGTCTGTGATAATCATAGCTTACTCATTTGTCTGTTTTCTGACAGAGGAGTATGTTGAATATCTGTTTTCCTTCAAGTCCACCAACTGTATGACACTGTTAGAAATAGGATTTTACAGAACGCAATGACCAGTAACAACTTGGTCCTGCAAGTTGTACTGCCTCTCAGCCTGTTGAGATATGGTGGACTTCTGAAGGGTAGAGGAAAGATGTTAGTTCAGCCTGTTTTATTTACGCCTTTAAAGATGTGAAACTTCCTTGGGTCCATAATTGTTCCTTTTTAAAATAGATAGTAAAGTCTTATGAACATTTTTGGAAGAGACTTGTAGTGAAAATATATTACAGGAGGGGCTTTGTCAAAAGATGTAGAGTAAAATATAAACAAACAAACACAAAACAACAAATCAAAGAAACCCAAATCACCCAAAACCCACAAAATTGGGTTATTGATCTTTATGACAGATTATAATCTACAGTATTGTGGTCTAACAGTGCTGGAATTTTATTTTTACTGTTGTTTTTATAGCTTATTAATTTTATTATTTATTAATTATTAATATATTATTAAATTTTATTTAAGTTTTTGTCGTGGTTTAACCAGTGCCAGACAGCTTTCACTCACTCACTCCCCCCCTTTCTTGCCCTCCCCCTACTCTCAGAGGGACAGAGAGGAGAATTAGAAAGAATGCAACTCCCACAGGTTGAGATAAGAACAGTTTAGTAACCAAGGTATAACACAAATCACTACTGCTGCCACCAATAATAGTAATGATAAAGGAAATAACAAGGGAAGAAAATACAACACCCCATTACCAGGCGACCGGTAACTCGACCCCCCAGCCCGACCAAGCACCGACCGATACCTCCTCCAACCCTGCAGTCCACTCAGCCCTTCCGGGTAACTCCCAGTTACCTCCTGGGCATGATGTGCTGTGGTATGGAATACCTCTTTGGTCAGTTTGGGTCAGGTGTCCTGTCTCTGCTTCCTCCTGGCTCCCCTCCTCCCTGGCAGAGCATGAGGCCCACAAAGTCCTTGGCCAAACCAAAACATCATTGTTTTCCAGCTCTGTTCCCAGCTGAAAGCCAAAACACAGCACTGCACCAGCTACTAAGAAAGAGAAAAATGACTGCCACTGCTAAACCCAGGACAGTTTTACTTTATTTTTATTTTTTATTTTTACTTATAGTTTATTTCGTAACTCTATGAAAGTGAACTTTTTTTTTTGTGCAGATAATGTCTGGTTACAGATTGTTGCAATAAAACAAAGTTACCCAGCATGCTTTATGACCATTTCGTCTTGGAGCAGTCTGTCACGTTACAGTTAGGGTTTTGTCTGTCTTTCCCCTCCTTTTGGTATAACAGTCTGAGGAAAGCGATTATCTGGCTGTGAAACATATTTCTTGAACAGCAGGATCTGGCTCAGTGGCTTGTTCTTTATATCTACATAACTATTCTGGCAATGATTGCAAGATGGAAAAGTAGGTGACCCTTTAGCATCTGCCTTTACTATTTAAACTGTTGATAGTTTTTGCCTAAAGGATTTTTTCTTTTTTTTTTTTTTAAGGGAAGAGGTATAGTACTTTGTTTATGATTTACATTTTCTCCTCTCCTATGTCCATATGATGTTACGTCACGAAGTGCCTAGATATTAATAAAATGTGTGTGTATATCTACTTGTAAAAGGGAGAAACAATGTGACTTTCAAAAGGAAAAATAGATACTAAAATGTCTTTTAATAAGGATGTACCTTCTGCTTTAAGATCAGACATAAATCCTGAGGGTTTGATTTGTTGACAAGAAAATGAGTAATTAATCACCCTCTTCAGCAGAATCCAAATAAACATTTCTTCTGCAGATGTGCTGATTAACAGGGATTCCCCTTTTGGGTGGTTCAGAAAGTGAAATGCTTGCGTTTTGTTTTGTTTTCTGGAGCAAAAATACACAGTCCTCCTTCTCACCAAAAGTTTTCATCTGTGACAGCAAAATGTTTTCTGTTTCCTGTTTTAAGGTTTAGAGATTGGTAAAGGATTAATTCTCTTCAAAGTTCAGGTGAAGGGTACATGTTCTCCCTGTTTATAAGAGCATGTTTAAGACCCAGCAGGTTGTTGCACCCAGAGTATCTGGGATTTTGCTACCTGCATAGAGGTATGGATAAAGATTTGCCAACGATAATTAAACATACTGATATTTTTGTTTCTAAAATAATTTTACTTCCAGATTGGTTCCATCACGGATGTCAAAAATCTCAAAATATACTTGGTTGCTAATCAAACACACCAATGGATAAGGAAAGTAGAAAAGCTGTCTGTGTGATTAATAAGTGAATATTTTCGGGAGATGTAGTAAAGCAACCTTATTATATTGTCTCATTTGCATTCATGATATCTGATAAAATAGTTTGTAAATTAAATACTTTGTTCAGTATTTTTTGCATTTATCTCATTTTCTAGTGGAGTAATCCAAAGGATGTGTACCTGAAGTTGCAAATGACATATTACATTCCAGTAGTTGACAATACGATAAAGATATCCAGGCAGTGGTAAATAAAATAATGTATATAATTTATTGTAAGAGAAGAGCTATCCAATACTGTAAATCAAAGATTTATGTGCTCTTAAGATACTAATACTGATGTTAATAGTGATTTTGATGCATCATACTAGTGGAAAGTTGTCCAGCTGAGAAAATCAGATATTAAATAAGAATTGGACAGAGTCCTGTGATTGGAACTTGAAAGTATCCCAGCAAAAGAAAGACCAAAGTCATCTAAAAAGCAATATAATTTTATTAATCATGACACAGTACATGGAAAAGAAAGCAAAGACTATATCCTGTATAAAAAAAGAACTTAAAACTTGGTATTTGATTATCTAGATACCATCAATAGCAGCCTAAGCTCTGAAATATCTTTGGAAAAAATGTACATCTAGAATATTTAGTATGATCGATGCATATGATATGTTATGACACCCACATAACCACAAACTAGGTTATACCTATGGGTCCAGAGAGATCTTCCCAGGTATGATCAGTAAGACATACCCCAGTGTTATTTTATTTGGAAGTACAGTCCTCCCCATTCCTGCACCTGGGTTTCAAGAGGAAGCAAGCCTGGGAGGTGGGTGGAAAATGAGTTGTCTTGCAGGTGATCTAATCTGGATGTAGCCATAGGTGCTGAGGGAATGCTTCCCTTGATATGAAATGATCTAATGAAGGGAATTAATTCTGCCTGGAAACCTTGCCTCCCTTATAACCTCAACCATTTAAATCAGTTGTGTCTTTTTCATTTGTAAAACATGTTTGGAGCACAAAGCCTTTTCATTATTCATGGTTAGCACCTGCCGTAGTAGAGCTGTGTACAGTCACCTGCTGTGCTCCCAGTTCCCAGTATGACTGCACTTGCCCATTCTCCCTGCTTCATCTAGTGTAAAAAGCTCTTGCCTCTGGCCTGATTATTATTGTTTTTTGAAAAGATGTTGCATGTACACCCTAAAGAAGAAGTCACCTTAATTCGTGGTTGGTGCCCCACACTGCTTGAACCACCCCCTTCTCTCTGATCCCTTAGACATTAAGGGAGCAGTTTAGCTCTGCTAGGGAAGAAAGCAAGAAATGGCCTCTGCAGAGGAAAATTTAATTAAAGACATTTAAGGTTCCTAGAAGGACTCAAGTACCTCTGAAGTTTGAAAAATCAAAAATTCAGACATAGCCTCTCCTCTTTTCTCTTGTTGGGAGTCTGATTTTTAACAGCACTCAGGCTGGACGTGCTTTGCACGTGAAAAAAATATTCCCATCTAATTTATTTACATGCAGTTTCTGTCTCCTTTAGCCATATTTTTAGCTGACTGTAGTCAGACCACAAAAGCATCTGTCATTACTGCAGTGTTGAGATTCCTCCCATTTCACTTACTTTACCCGTTCTAAAAGTGGCATTAAAATAATCTACATTTTCCTTTTCTTACCTTCTTTTAGTTACATTTGGATTTTGCTAAATGGATTGTCTCCCACACGCCACTGTTTGTGTTTATATATGTGTTCCTGTTCGTATGCTGGATACCTCTTTTTTGCTTAACCTAGTAAAATGTCTCAAGTAAGAAGCAGAGAATTCTCTAACAGTTGCTGTTTAAACCTGATTTATCTTTATTCACATTCACAGGATTTTCCCTTGAAAATTCTCTTCCAACTCCTCTTGTGTGGCATTCGCTGTCATATAAAACCCGATATTAGTTTGGTTTGCTTGCCTGGTTTCCTTAGAAACCTTTCTGAGTGATTTCCTCCAAAGGAAATTATCATCCCACATTTAGGAAGGTACAGTTACAACTGAATAATGTTTTGACAGAAATATCAAAATTAAATTGCACACCTTACTTTAGCACTGCATGTGAATTAGCCTAATTTGTATTTTCAAATCCTAAATGCCTTCTCTTCAATTTTGAGCCACAGATTAATGTCCATCATGTTTAGAAAGTCATCAGATGAAGAAAGGTCATGGCTAATCTAGGCACTGAAACATTATATGAAGTAATTTTGTTTTGTAAATCTGATTGTTTTAGAGTCTTTTTAAGTGACAAACCAGGCATTTGCATTAGACTCAGGAAATGTTATTACACCATCATCTGGAAATTTTACTACCAGCCTTTTTACTTCAGTAGCATGCAACATTTTTAAAGTTATGCTGTCTCAGAATTTGATCTCTAGCACAGTGTCACAGGGTCAGGAATTACTTGGGGATGTTAAGGCTTTGATTCTGATTTGGAATTGATGGGCTGACTTGCACTGACTGATAGTAGTTAGAGACTTCAGGTACCATGTGGCTTGAAACCATCTGTTTTATTCTGCTTTGGGAGCATCTATAGCAGAGTTATACCGGTTGCTTTGTTACTGATTTTCCACCCCTGTGTACAGAAATGCATGTGCCTCATGCCACTGTTTTACTAACGCCATGCTGTTACAGAACTGGCTATAGCTGTTCTTTAGTTGGCTTGCTAAAATGTAAACAAAGTTAGTTGTTTTTTTTTTTTTAAAGCGTTAGGTACACAGTTACTATTATAGAGTATGATATGTGATGCAGATTAAGATTAATAATATATTATCTATATTATATAATGATATACTATATAAATTGAATGCATAATGATACATGATAAATTGAATACTGTTTGTTACAATTGCCCACAGCCATTAACTCTTCATCATAAAATGGGTTGAGTTGAAAGGAACCTTAAAGCTCACCTAGTTCCAACCCCCCTGCCATGGACAGGGACACCTTCCACTAGACCAGGTTGCTCAAAAGACCTGTCCAACCTGGCCTTGAATGCTTCCAGGAATGGGGCATCTGCAGCTTCTTTGGGCAACTTGTGCCAGTTGTTGCCCAAACTCAGCACAGTAAAGAATTTCTTCCTCATGTCTGATGTAGATTTACCATCTTTGCATTTAAAAAATAAGCAATCCAATACATTGTGAACCTTTCAAAATTAACAATCTCTAAGGCACTACTTTCCATAACACTATAGAGTAGATGTTTTTATTCAGGTATTATTAAATGTGTATAATGAAATATAATGTTAGATTTTGTGCCGCAAGTGAAATGAGATGAGCATTTCTGGTTTCAGATAAAAATCTGGAACTATTGGTCACATTAACATTTACTTCTTTTTTTTTCCTTTTCCATATTTTTTCATTTCTGTCTTCCTCCTAACATAGACTGTTATTCCTTACCTGTGATGTCAACTTCTTTTTTCTTTTACTTGTAAAATTCTTGCTGTGAAATTTTGTGGTCTCCTTGGTTTCCTAGCTCTGTTTAATTTGGGATTAATTCTGAGTATTATGCACATGAATGCAAAACGTACAAAAGCCTTTGTAGAAAGCTATATATTGGAGCAATCCTACCCCTCTAAGTTCAGCAGTGCACCGTGAGTTCTTTAAGATCTGTGAGCAACTTGAATGGCATTTTATAGTAAGAAAAATAGATTTTGTATTGATTAAAATGGAAAGCTTGCATTGAAGATGAGTTGCGTGTATGTATATATACTGTGATATATTAAAAATGTATACAGGTAAAATGCAAGTTAAACACTTCACAGTCAGTAGTAGGTTGATGTAGTAAGTTGATATGGTTTATTAGTTCTGGGCTTTTATGTGATATGGTATAAAACCCCCAAGTTAAAAGGTAGAGCTGCTGGGCATACCATTTACATGGTTGCAGCTTTTTATTAGTCACTGATCACTTTGATGCTGTTAAGTTATAAAAACTAATTAGTGCATTAGAAATGTGTATGTGAATGCTGGAAAAAATCTTATTATTACATTTGTAATTTGCTGGCTGGCATAGGCCTATTATAAAATAAATTAATGTTCTGCCATATCACTACTGATTCTAATTTGTGAGCAAAAGGCAAATCATATGGTCAGAAATAGCTGAACACTGTCCCTTAGAATTCTGGTATTTCAAATAGTCACAGGATTTAAACACATTGTTTTTAAAGCCATTGTAAAAGAAGTGGTTCTGATTTTTTTTTTCCCCCCCTCCACATTAAATTGGAGAGATACTATGCAAATCATATCTGCCTTTCGGGAGAGATTAAAATCCAGGCCACCAGCAGCTCTGTCTCCATAAACATAAGTGATCTGATGTCAGATGGGATTATTGAACCCAAACTGGGAAATTTGGAGAGGTCTTTGTATTCCACTGAGAGATACGCTTTTGATGGATGATCCAGGTTGAAGAGATATCATGCATAACACCATTTTGATGCATCCCTCTACTAGTATACATATTGAGAAATGCATTTGCACTTTCCCCCATGATATCTAATACATAATATTCTTTAAACCTGCAAACATAAAAAGACATGTTGTAAGATTTATAGAATATTTTATAAAGCACATTTTTAAAACCTGAAAATTCCTGCTACTGTATTTTTTCCTTTCAACAACTTGAAAGCTTCTCAGCCACATTCTTTTAAGAAGTCCTGTTTTAAGGGCAGAGATACAGCTCCAATAAAATGTTGAATATTTAAAATACTGAATATTTTCATGCTATTTGCAACTTAAAATAGGAAAGGCATTATTTCAGTTTGTGCATATAAAGCTTTTATTGATATTTTCTACACACTGTCTAAAAAATGTATCTTTTGCTATGAGCGAAGTATAGATTGCCTAGTCCTTTACCATATCCGCTGTATAGTTTACTGCAAATAATAGTGAAGTGCTTTTTCACCATGAAGTAGGGAAATGCAATGCCATTAATTAGTTGTATTCTGTTGTATTTTTCTGTGCTGCTGTGAACTGTGTGCTGGTCTGAACTGTAAAAACCAAAACCTTTCTGACTAATTATTAGTACATCTTATGTACAACACTTATCCATAAAGAAAACTCCATTGTCATAATAATATTCACATCACAATTGTAATAACTGCAGCTCCAGCTGTGTTCTTTCTGAGGATGCTTTCTGAGGTTCATGCAATAAATGAACCTTGACCATTAGTTCTTTTACAGCAAAACGTGCAAGAACTAACAACTCTCTAGAAATACTCTCTCTTAAGTGTTACTCTTTAAACTAAGTGGGATGCAGTGTAAATTGAATGTAAGTTTGTGGTGAAGTAGAGAAGAGGTTTTTTATTACTGAAAGGAATTGGGAGAAGTGCAACAGAGAGAGCATTGGAGACTAAAAAACCCTGTTTATCCAGAGAAGTAGTTATACAGGCTAAATATTGGCAGGCCTATTTATCCACTGGTTATATGTGAGTTTAACTACTTTATGCAGAGTAATATGAATCAGAATGAATCATGCCTTTTGGTCTCTCAACCTTTTAAAATTTCTGGAAGGATTAATCTGAGGTATAGCTCTATAAATATTTGATTTTCATGTTCTTCAGTCAAATTATACTATTATAAAATGTTTTGATTCATCCCCAGTGCTTTTGCTGTTTTAAAATAACAACAATAACAAAAGTGTAATTCACATGATTCAGAACGTTTAACTGAATTTTCAAAGTGGTTTTGCACATTTTCTGAGTTAAGCTGTGAAGTATTTGTAGCAGGCTGTAGTAAAAATCAATATGTGTTTCATTTAAAATACATAAACACACAACTAGACAGTTTTCTGCTGGATGTTTTTCAGGTTTCACTGCATGAATTTGAGAAAAAAATTCTTAAATACTTTGATAAATCTAGAGAAAAAGTTCTTAAATACTTTGATAAATCTAGAGCTGAACTTTCTCTTTTTGAAAAAAAAATAAAGCCTGGTACTTGTAAAACTTACACATCTTAAGTAGTGCAAGAGCTGAACAGGAAAATGCAGGACACTAGTGTATTGCTGCATTTTTTTGTGTCTCTGAAGGAATAGTTTTCAGTGTTTCTGCCCCATGTCCTGATACACAAAGGTATAAAGCTAAAAAATTGACAAGTGTATCAGGCAGCTTTACTACTGATAGCTATTGATAGCCAACAATAACCACCTCTATACTTACATTTTAATTTAGTTCACGTTAGCATCCCCCAACTTCTGAACTAAAATAGTTCCTGTAAACAAACATGGAAAAATTGCCATATGCCATCTATTTCAAAAGTGTTTTCATTTGCTGTATTTGAATAGTGTAGTTGAAGTCCTGTTTTTTCTGGTATAGTGCTTGGAAGGGAGACCTAGATGTCAGGTTAGTTGACTTGGCTCATCTCCTAAGTATTTAACTGGCCTGAAAGCTGATGTGTTCCCAGAAAACTGTCATGGTAAACCATGTTAGGCTGCTGCTGCATTGCTGTCCATTAGCCAGATGCAACTCATATCATGTTATTAACAATTACTGTTTCAAAGATGCTTGCATTGTAGCACACAAGCCTGTGATGTGTTTTAACCTGTTGAATCCTAGTTATGTTTGGTTTGTTTTTCCTAGCATATAGAAATAATGCTTATAAAGATTAAAAGAAAAAGGCTAAGTTTTGTGAGCAAACAAAAATCGGTTGCTAGCTGAATTGTCCCTTTACATTTTCCATGAAAATTATGTACACCTTCTGTTAGACCAGGTTGATCAAATGCTCAAAGCCTGATCTAACCTCATCTTGAACACTACAAAGGATGGGGAGTCACAACTTCTCCTGTCAACCTGTCCAGTTTGTCAGTCTGTTAGATCACTTTCTGTGTGATCTGTCACAGCTAGGAAGTTTTTTGTGTATGTTGAGTACTTTTTGCTGCAGAAGGGATGTTTCAGGTACATGTGAAATCACTGCTACTTATGAAGATGACTGCTTCTATCATGGCGTATACAGAGACATCTGCAATTCAGAACGTGAACTGGGAGAAGAGCATGTTTGTAATAATTACTGCTTAATAATCTGAATGAGGAAAAAGAAACCAGAAAAAGAAATTTTTAAAGTGCTGTCAGTTTCTTTAAGATTAGATGGAAATTTGCCCCTGTAGGAGATGACATGAAATAGTAGTTCAAATACCCTTTTTGTTTACTTAGGATGCTTTAAGTCTTTACCACCTGGGTGCCTGGAAGTATGAATAAACATTGGAGTGACAGGTTTCACACTGTTGTGTCATAGGTTTGCACAGCAGGACTGAGTGGTTTCTGACACTATTGGCTGATCTGTTTTCAACTAAAAAAGCATTTCAAATTCCGGGAAAAGAAAGCTCTTTTCCATCTTTGCTCTTCTTAGAAGAAATTATGTTTTTACCTAATTCTTCCTGAAAAATCAAAGTTTCTGAAATACAGAGCATTAAAGGAGTATTGTACAAGTGAAGAAAGGAATGTAGTTTAGGTGCTTAAACCCATAAGGAGAATATATGCAGTTATATTTGTGAAAAATTACCAGAAATCACTATTTCGTGTAAACTCCCATCTCAAAACTGTTCTTTTGTAAGACGTAAACAGATATCGGTGGAAAAAAGGCAAAAGTCAAACAATAAATCTCTTTCTTTGTAATTCAATTACATTGAGCCAAAGCAGTGTTCCCGTGGTGGCAGCTTGACACAAGTTCAAGGAGTAAATGTTGAGGCTGTGGAATAATTCCTTTGACTGTGACCAACTTGGACTTACAGCTTTTTATTTAGGCAGTCAGAGCTCAGCCTTGGTAAACAGCAAGGCTTGCTTGACATCTTTTCCAGTGTCTTGTCTGTGGGTTGTAAAAAAGCAAAAGTAAAAAAAATTAAATAAAAAAATGTAAAATTCAGTCTCAGTCAAAGTTTGTTTGGAAAGGCTGTAAAGAAGTGCTAGAATGATTCAGGTTAAGATATATAAAGATAATCTAATTCTAACTGCCTTGCCGTGGGCAGTAACATCTTCCACCAGACCAGGTTTCTTAAAAGCCTGTCCAACCTGGCCTTGAACACTCCCAGGGATTGGACAGCCACAGTTTCTCTGAGCAGCCTGTGCCAGTGCCTCACCACTCTTACAGTGAAGAATTTCTACTTATATCTACTTTGAATTTACCCTCTTTCAGTCTAAAGCCATTACCCATTGTCCTGTCACTACATGCTCTTGTAAAATGTTCCTCTCCAGTTTCATTATTCATTGTTAAATGAATAATTGAAAGAAGTAAACTAAAAAGCCATTGAAATTATTTGTTAGATTCCAACAATAACCTCACAGTTGTTGTTAATAAACAAATAAGGAAACACTTTAAATGAAACAAAGATTAAAGAAAATACTTTTAATTTTATACCATATTTAATTTTAAGAACTCAGAACTCTTTTCAGATAATGATTAAGATTGATTAAACCCTGGGAATAGAGGCAGGTATTATAATTTTTTTTGTTTTTAGATAAAAATGTTAAGACATTGGTTGATGTAAGCTTTTCATCACAGACCATCTGGAAGTCACCAACAGAATTTAACAGTTTGCTCTTTCATACTTTTTATAGATGACAGCTGTGTAGTTCAAAATTAATAAGCAAATAGAGAAGAATGTGGTGTTCAACACAGCAAAATACTTTGGTCACCAAGGTGCTCTCAGTAAGTGAAATAGTCAACTGCTGTGATGGTGTATAGAGGAAACTAAGAAGTTGTTGAGAAGCAAAAGCTACTTGTTTGTCAGATTCAAAGCTACACTTGCTGTTCTCTTGACGAGAGAAAAAATAAAAACTTGTCAGAACTTGTCAGAATAACACCAATAAGTGTGCAATTTCTAAAATAAATGTTTTGTGGAGATTAAAATCAAGGTAATGCTTCTTAAAGCTGCTGAAACTGGAAAACAAAGTAGTTGTCATTCAGCACAGAAGATACGCATTCAATTTCTTATTTCAACTTAGAAGACTATCTTGATGCCAAGTACAGCATAACACAGCTGAGTACCTACTGGGTACTTTCTGAGCTGTCTGTGGATTTATATTTATGTTGTTATATTCATGTTGTTGTTACGCTTATGTTGTTGTTAAATTTACAGTTTATGTAAATGAACAGCTTATGGTGTGGGAAACTGAACCTGAGTCTTTTTTTCTGAGGTAAATAAATTTATCACTATATGGAATCAGTTTGTTTTATGTCGCTTCTCAGCTTCTTTGGAAAATAGTTTTTTTGTGGCAGCTACCACCTACTAAAGCCTATGCTGGCTTTTCTCTACTACTACTGCAGAAGAGCATAGCATAAGCTACAATTACACCTTCATTTTGGTAGCTGACATACTATATTGCCTTCATCACTGTAGTAACTTGTGCCTCCTACTCATAATGTATTTATCCTCACAGTACTCCTGTGATGGTGAGCAGATGGTAAAGTGAGTCACTAGGTACTGAGCTTGACTCCTCAAGCTCAGGCAAGAAGACTGATGAAACCAATCCTGGGTTTCCTTTTTCCTACTGCTAGATCCCTCATGCTCTACTGGGAACCATAAGAGTCTCTCTCCAAAGGATGATGGATATCAGATTATATTCCTTTTCCTATATCCTTGGGAAAAATGAAAAGAGGAGGTCCTCTGGGAGCCCTTGTCTTATGTAAATATTCAAAAGTGATGGTTGAGGCTTGGCACATAGCTGAATAATATTAGAGTTCTCAAATTATGTTGACTATGAGACTGTCAGAGATAATATTGAGGCAGATAAAAAGTGTGGCTTTCTTACATTTCCTCTGACTCTAGCACACGCTGGCTCCTACTGAGTCCAGCCAGTGGATGATTAATTTCAGTCTATTGATTCTACTGGCAACTGCTACAAGTGTCTCTTCTTGGATAAGCTGGCTGGGTTTATAAGGACACAGGAGCTGAGAGTGATGTATTACAATGTTCCTGTACAAAGAATTAACACTGTAGTGCTCTGCACAAGGTAGCAGTCTGGCAGGACTCCTGTGAGATGTGGAGTGTATATGACTGAATGAGGCAGCCTCTTTTCTGGAAATCTTCTTGTTCTCCTAGAGTGAGACGGTTGTTTCCTAGTCAACTCATTTGGAAAGTATGTTGTCTCTGACATGCCACTAATATCCTTTCTGGTAGGGGAGTTAATGGTATCTCATTCAACAGTCTTAAGGGATTTTGAGCTTTCACATTATTAAACATATATTCCATTAGCCATCTAGTCTAACAATCGCATGTTAAGTAAAACCTAAATGCATCAGCATGACATGGGAAGGATTCCTAAAAAGTGAAAAAATTGGCCTTTGGTATTTAGTGCTAACCTGACACAATGGAAGCAGAATACAATTTTTTAAACATGTTATGTGCTACCTCTGCCCAACAGGGGCCAGATTCTGAATGCTTTTTCTTGCTGTCTTCTGTCCTTCCCCCTCTCATTTTTACCTGTTATATTCTCAGGGGATATAATTTAATTCTGTAGATGGACTGAAATTTTTCAAGGAAATATATTTATATAGTGGATTAGTTTTCTTCTTAAAGCATTTGTAGCAAAGTGGAAATGTCAGAGACTATGCTAGTTTCAATGCCTTTTGTATAATGTTAACATACTTACCATGTGTTTAATGGTCAAAAGATTTTAAAATCAAATATTGATCCTTTGTATGCTAAAAGTTTCAAAGAAAAAAATTAATGTCAAGTCTAGCATATCTAAGGATAGATTAAAAAGTATTTTACTTAACTTGTTTAATTTTTTCTGTTACTTGGATTCATGAAAATCTCTGATTTTGATACACCATTCATACTGGAAGTATTAATTAAAGTCTTGAAGTGAGTGAAAAAAACCCCAATTTCTTCTATATTTTACAATCAAATAATTTCTTGGAGTAAATTATAGCATTGATGCATATTAACCACCAGAACTTTGAAGAAATTACCTTTTGAAAAAACAACATTGCAGCTGATACTATGATAAGAAAGGTGCTTGCTGCTTCCACCTGGAAAGCCTGGCAGAGGAGCACAAAGGAGGGAACATGACAGTGAAGATGTGCCGCAGCCTCCTGGCTGAACTCTACAGAAAAATATGGTATATTAAATTTATTATTTTGATATTTTGAAGATAAAGTTTCTCACAGTTGCATTCAAACTATCTTCCTGTTCTAGAGTTTCACCTGAAATGAGCAACTTCAAGCAGCAGTAGTTTGCATAAATGATTACAGAATTCTCAGTATATTTTTACAGATTCTTTTAATTAATTCAGATAAGTTTGTGTTCACTTGTGAAATTACTGAGAACTGGGATCAAATTTATTTTTGTTATTATTACAGATTAGTAGGACAAGGAGAATTTATTAGACATAGTGACAAACTCACATGACCAAGGTTATCTGCAAACCTCCTTCCAACCTTGTAATTCAGCAGTAGTTTAGGGAGTAATACTGAAGGACTAAGAGGGAAACTGTATTATCTGCAAGCCAAAATCTCTTTGGCCTACAGCATCTTCACCTGTGTTACTCTAATGTTTCATTTTCCCTGTAAATGCCTTCTGCAGCCTTTACTCTCCACGCTGATAGTTGTCAGACTTTCCCATGCCCTTTAATGCTAGGATAGTCATCTAAGGGTATGGAAAACATCAGAGGCTGCTAGTTTTCTATGAATTTATTTTCAAGTGCTGATATCTTTTGAGGGTTGCCAAATATGTGTTTGAATGAATACGTGTTAAGATGTTCTTACTAGGCATGCCAAGTTTGCCAGTTCCCTCCATAGCTTAGAAGCTTCTGTTTATTTTTGAATTACCAAGGCAGTGCAGTGGTAAGAATAAGTAAAACTCTGCTTGGGAATAAGTCACCACCTATTATATGGAAAAGGGGTAGATTTTGTATGTCATGATGTAGCATGGGTCCAGGAGGTGAGAGGTCTGCTTCCTGAGGAAGGCAGCTTGCCTTAGAGGCTCAAATAAGCAGGAACCAGGCTCTGCTGGCAAATGCATTGAAGATTATATCAATAAGGTGACTGGCAAGAAACATAATCCTGAGTTTGAGAAATAAACCTGCAGTTCAACAAACTGTTCTAGTCAGACTGCTGACATCTGCCCTAGGGAGTCTGCACTGAAGTATCAAACATGATGCAGTGATGCAGGGCAAATTACATTTAAAATAAATGAAGGAAAGGACATCAATATGCCCCAAAATGTCAAGCCTGGTAGCAAAATAGTCACAGGAGATGAGCTGAGTTAGTGCTGGTAAGCTAACAAGCTTGAAATTCAGTGTTGAAGTATGTTAAAGGTTAGTACAGGAAAAAAATGATATCCAATTCTCCGTGCCACTTGGTGTTAGGGGAAGAATTGGTGTAGGTAGAGCTACTTGTGCTTTTGGACAGGTCTGTTGGCCACATGCCTCTTATACCTCTTTTCCACCATACATTTTGCAAGGCTCTGAATCCAGATCCCATAATCAAAAGGAAGAAGAATTGACAAAGTGAAGAGTTTGGTGTTTTTAAGCTTTTGCTGTGTTAAGCTACATCACATTAAAGAGAACAAAAATCAAACTGGTGGTGGCTGGTGTTAACTCAGATCATTATCAGGGAATGTGAGCTAGGTGGCAGGTGGCAAGCAGCACCATAGTCTCTCACCAAGTAATAGCTGATCATGGTATTGTTTTCTGAAGAGATAAAATTTGGAAAGTGTATTTTTGGGAAGAGATCTTTGAAATTGTGTGCCTCAGCTACTCTTTAACAGTCTGCAGTCTAAAGATAAAGGGAATACTACATAATTTAGAGGGTTCAAGGATGACAAAATCAAATGACATTTTGATAGTATTAGATTCTGGGGAACCTAATTCTGTCATTTCTTGCTATAAGGAAGAGAACAATGAAAATAAACCTGTATTGATTTTGTTACTTTGCATGCAAAGAAGGGTGTGCTGCAGGCTCTGTCCAGGAGTTTCAGTGAGATACGGCTTTGTTCCAAGACATCTTACCATCTAAGTTTTAAATATGACATGATGAATGAGGATGACATGTAGTAAGAAAGATGGTGGGGTAAAGACGGACGAAGAGGACAATGATGAAATGTTACAGGGCTCAGGTTGGGCATACTAATAAGCTGTGTAATATAATAAAGAAAAATGGGATGGTGAGGGTGTTGTTTTGCCTCCTCTGGTTAATAAATAATTCCAGTGATGTTGTGAGTATCATCCATCTTTATGTAGCACATCAAGTGAGACCAAAGACCCAAGATCTGACTTCCTTCACAGCTTCACCTCACCCAGCTGCGTGGTGTCTCTGTTTCCTTTGCCCAGTGCCCTCCTCACTTTATCAGCTGTCTTGTCCTTTCCCATCACCACTGCAGAGTCAAAAACCCAGCTCCGCTGAAGAAGATGGGCATTGTTCCATGGGTTTCAGCAAAGCCAAGATTTCCCTTGAGCTAGGAGTGGTTTTGCCACGTTTGGCAGGCAAGCCCTGCTCGCTCCTTCTGCCAGAGCAGCAGAGAGGGAAGCATCTGGAAACCGACTCAGTGCTTCCGCCTTCCCACGCTATGTGACACTCTCTCTGCCTGCCATGGGCTTGTAGTGGGCACAGAAATAGTATGGAGATGAGTTTAGAATTAAAACTTAGGTAGATAAGCAGACAACTTCTGGCCAGAGGAATAATAATAATTTCTGGTAATAGCAGTTGTCACACTAGTGCCTGCTGAGGGATGCAGTTATCAGGCACCAAAATTGCTAAAGGGAGACGGATGAGTCAGCAAGATAAAACTAAAAATTCAGATGTGCTCTGAGAATATGCCAGGGTATGTTATGGTCAAACCAGAAGCACTTAGTTTTTTTTTTTTCCACATAATGTGGCAGATTCTGCATTGTCATTCTTGACTGTGATGTTCATGATGTCAGAGAACGTGATGTTAAAGAATAATATAATTTATTTTCTTGAACCGCTTACAGTCTTCCATATACTTATTATTAGGAATACAAATGTGTGCTTCATGTTTTAAATTAAAAATGGCAAGCTTATTAATCATTGAGAAACCCTACAAAAGTATTAATTTTGAAATATTAACATTGCAAAGCTTTTCTCAGCAATATATAAAGCAAACCCTTCACAATGACATTTTGTTGCCAGATTTCAGGTTTTGATTAAGGCAGACTTATGATGTTTTTTTACCAAACTAGTAATTATCTTTTGAGTATTGCTAATCTTTAGAATTTAAGTTACAATTAAAGATAAATCAACAGAGCCTTAAATTCTTCTAACATAATATCAAATACACATGTAACCATTTTTTTATTTAAAAGGTATTTATTTGACAACTTTAAAAAATTACTTCTATGTCAAAGTTGAATGACTGATTTGGTTTACAACAGTTGGAAATGAGCATTCACTGTTTTAAAACAAAGCTGAGCTTTTATGCCTTTGTAGTATTGAAGACGAAAAATGATGTGCGCTAAGTGTTTCATAAATTTAAACTGTCTCATCCATTTGATTGTGAGATAATGATCTTTTCGTTTAGAAATCTTTTTCCTATAATACTTTAACTACAAAGGGTGTAAAAAAACTAATGAAAATCAGAAGACATGAAATTAAGTCTACTACACACTCCAGAGTTTTTCCTGCATGGATTTCCTTTCGTGTCCATGTATTTGATCAGGATTTCTCATATTTAAAAGCAAAGCCATCTACTCTGTGTGAACCTGATCCCTTTAAAGAGTGCTTCTCCACTTAGATTAAGAGCACTGGAAATCTGTTTCAGGTGGAGCAGTGAGCTGCACTACAGGCACTCCATTCTCTGTTTCCAGCTCAGGTCACTTGAAGCTTATCACAGTCCAGATAAAAGAAACAAGTTGCCTTGTATTATAAACCTTCTTTTTAACTTTGAAGTTCAACTTGTTGGGATATAGATTTTTAGGCAAGACTCTGAGCATGGAGTAGGGAACATGGGAAATGGTGCATGGGTTATGGAGGAGCTTTGTCTTCTGTCTCCATAGCAGAAAGGCTGCTTGGGTAGCAGAGGCTGTCTTTTCCTAATGTCTTGAACTTCTGGAAGTGTTCTGGGCTTTCCTCCCTATTACCAAACAGCATCTCCCTATTCTCTCCTTTCTTCTGCACCTCCTTCAGGTGAATATTTATGAACAGTTTGTATATCATGAGGCCGAACTGATCTCCATGGGAAAACCAGCATAGAACTTTCGCACTTTCATATTGAAAAATACAGCTTTACAGGGAGTTTGAAGTTAGTCACTCTATGTTCTTTCTTAAATTAGGACAGCAGGCCACAGTACAAGGGATGTATTGAATACTAAACTGGCGGTACAATTTATATAAATATATTATAATTCTGTATGTTATTATGCTGATATGCTGTTTTTAAGTGGAGATTTAGACTGGATATTTGAAAAAAATGTCCTTACTGAAAGGGTGAACAGGTACTGGAACAGACTTCCCAGGGAAGTGGTGGAATCACCATCCCTGCAAGTGTTCAAAAACCAGCCCTTAGTGACATGGTTTAGTGGTGGACTTGGCAGTCCTGGCGTAGAAGTTGGTCTTAAAGGTCTTTTCCAACCTAGTTCATTCTGTGACTCTAAGAAGAAATGTAGATTGAAAATTCATACAGAATGGAGAATATGGTATGTTAATGCCAGGCCAAAATATTTTAATATTTACAGCATAAAAGCAGCAATATGTATATTATAAAGGCCTCGAGCTTAACGCTTATCACTTGCCATTTTTACACAAGTATATTTACATAATTAACCTTGCAGTTATTACAAAAAAAAATCACCCAGCACTCATACTGAAACAACTTTGTGATGAATTTCTCAGAAAAAAGCTGTCTGAATTGAACATTTTCAATATATGCTGCTAACATTTGTAATGGCACTAAAATCAGTGTAATCAGTCACTTAAATAGAAGATTTGCTTTTAACTTGACAGAAAATTTATTCCATACTGAAAGACCAAATTCTCTAATTTCTGGAAGGATGCTGTGACTGAAGTGCTCCCATTCCCCTTTCAAGTTGCGAAGTTTAACTCAAACTAAAGCCTTGCTCATCACTTCCATAATGGCATAGAAATCTGTATTTTCTGTTAGAGATAATGTTTTATAAGGAATTTGGTGGCTTCACCTAGAACTATTTGAAAAATTATTCTAATTGATCCTGTTGCATATTTATTTTACCTACAGCTGAAGCTGTAGCTTAAATAGGCTTAAAAAAGATTTAGTACCTTTGCCTGAAAGTGGGAAATAGAGAGATACAATCCGTTCAAAATAGAAAGGACAAAGATAAATCATCTCAGTAAGTATAAGTAAACAAAATTATATCTGAAATCCCCAGCTGGAGTAGCACTGGTTTTTACTGCCTTGCACAGGAGAAAAAAAGAAAAAGGCAATAAACGTGAGACACCTGTGCCAACAGAGAGTGATTTTCTTGATCAGTAGACCAACATCTCCCTCCATTTTTGTTCCACCTGCTGTTCAGCTAAAGATGGGACAGGGAGAAAAGATCACAGAATCACAGAATCCCAAGGGTTGGAAGGGACCTCAAAAGATCATCTAGTCCAACCCTCCTGCAAGAGCAGGGTAACCTAGAGTACATCACACAGGAACTTGTCCAGGCAGGCCTTCAATATCTCCAACGTAGGAGACTCCACAACCCCCCTGGGCAACCTGTTCCAGTGCTCTGTCACTCTCACAGTAAAGAAGTTGTTCCTGATGTTCACATGGAACCTCCTATGCTCCAGTTTACACCCATTGCCCTTTGTCCTATCACTGGACATCACTGAAAAAAACCTAGCTCCATCATCCTGACACTCACCCTTTACATATTTGTAAACATTGATGACGTCACCCCTCAGTCTCCTCCAAGCTAAAGAGACCCAGCTCCCTCAGCCTCTCCTCATAAGGGGGATGCTCCACTCCCTTAATCATCTTTGTGGCTCTGTGCTGGACTCTTTCAAGCGATTGCCTGTCCTTCTTGAACTGAGGGGCCCAGAGCTGGACACAATATTCCAGATGCGGCCTCACCAAGGCAGAATAGAGCAGGAGGAGAACCTCTCTTGACCTACTAACCACACCCTTTCTAATACACCCTAGGATGCCATTGGCCTTCTTGGCCACAAAGGCACATTGCTGGTTCATGGTCATCCTCCTATCCACTCGGACCCCCAGGTCCCTTTCCCCTTCGCTACTTTCCAGCAGGTCAGTCCCCAACCTGTACTGGTACATGGGGTTGTTCTTCCCCAGATGCAAGACTCTACACTTGCCCTTGTTGAATTTCATCAAATTTCTCCCCACCCAACTCTCCAGCCTATCCAGGTCTTGCTGAATGGCATCACAGCCTTCTGGTGTGTCAGCCACTCCTCCCAGTTTAGTGTCATCAGCAAACTTGCTGAGGGTACACTCGGTTCCCTCATCCAGGTTGTTGATGAAAATATTAAACAGCACTGGTCGAAGCACCGACCCCTGAGGGACTCCACTAGTCACAGACCTCCAGCCAGATTCTGCCCCATTGACTACAACTCTGCCTTCTTCCCTTCAACCATCTCTTGATCCACCTCACTACCTGATCATCAAGCCCACACTTCTTTAGCTTATTTATGAGGATGCTGTGGGAGACAGTATCAAATGCCCTACTGATGTTACAGTAAATGAGACAGAAGGGAACAGTATTTGAAAAATATTTAAAAACACATATGTTAGATGTATTTTTCCCCGCTGCATCTTATATATATATATATGTATAAAAACTTTTAAAAAAGCTTTCTTGATTTCTGTGAATGAAAGCAGTAAATGATAGTGCAGTATCCTCCTGAGAACAGCAAAAGGTTTTAGTATATTACCCTGGGACCTGTAGGCAATTAGGAAAGGGTGCTTCTGGGCATGTTGGCTCCTCTTTGTCATTTCAGGATCCTGGGAGGACTGATATGAACTTCACTGGTTTTCACCCTGGATTTTGACTGAAAGCAAATTTTGTGATATCAAAGTCTAGTACTTGCTGGTCCCCCAGGGAGTCAGCAAGCTCCCCAAGTATGGTGATACTTGAAAATTTTCATTTTACTTCAGCCTTAGCTTTCAAGAGCCAAAAAGTCTACAGAAACAGCTTATCCCTTGATAAATTATGAAGGAATGGAGACATGCAGTCATACATGGTAGCATAGAAGCATAGATTGGTTTGGGTTTTAAGACATGCTAAAGATAATCTAACTCCGGTGCCCCTGGTACGGGCAGGGACATCTTCCAGGTTGCTCAAAGCTCCTTCCAGGAGCTTCCAGTTCGAGCTTCCAGTTCTAGCTTCCAGTCTTGAACACTTCCAGGGATGAAAGTATCCTTTGAGATTAGTCTATTTGAAGTCAAGCTGGGGTGGGACTTCCAAATGGCCTAATAAAGACCTGTTCATATTTTTCAACTCAACCAATGAAGAGACAATTGCATATTTTACTCCAAGGAGTACACCTTTCCTACACACTTAAGTGTTTAACATAACTGCTTCAGCATAACTTAATCCCTTCTTATTGCAGTCTTGCTTGCTTTGTACTTTGTGGCAAAGTTTATGCTGCTGAATATATGCATAAATTAAAAAGGGGAAGGGAACTGAAGCTCTGATGGTCAAGAATTGAACATTTTAGGTTAGTTCAGTTCCTGGATCTGTTTAGGACAGCTACGTCTGGCTTCTTTTAACACAGTTCCCCTTGAGAAGGGTCTAGGCAGACCTTCAAGTAAGCCACTTGGCTTCAAGATCAAGGCTAAGCACCAGATTCTCTTCCATTTAGTACAGAGAAATAGCTGATTATGCCACTAATTTGTTGTTTCTCACTTTCCTCAAGTCGAGGAATTCTTCATTGACCAAAACATAATCTGTGCTTTCCAATTTGTCTGACTGCCCAAAACAGCAAGCAGGTCCACTTGTATCTCCGTTTTATCTGTCCAGCCAGCCCCCATTCTGCATGCTTGCAACATCTTTCAGCCTCCTGCATCTACCTCTTAAAAGCTTCCTCTACGCCATCCAAAGAATTCATTTTTTTTTTTTTTTTCACTTTCCAGCCTAGGGACCACCAGAAAGTTCTATTTCTATACTTGTATACAACAGTTTTTTAACAAAATATTTGGTAGTCACTGAGATAATACATTGAAAATAGGAAGCAAAAGTTCAAGGACAGAAGTGATCACTCTGGCACTGTGAGTTTGTGGAGTATGGAAAGCAACTTTGAGGTTTGCATTTCTGTGTAATTTCTCTCAGAAAAAAAAAAGATAAAATCAGATTGCTTGAATCTGTGTGGGAGAAGACACTGAACTACATTTTGAGTGTGTGACCCAGTGATCTACCAGAGAGAGTTGTTTTCAAACTGAAGGTAACACCAGAAGTTTGCTAACTTAGAAATTTTGCTCACCACTATGCCAGTATCTGATGTAAGCTGAAACAAAATCTGTTGAGGAAAATTGTAGGTAGGATTGGAAGGGTTAAAGATGAATTATAGCAAGATGAGAAAGAAAAATTTGCAGTCGTATTTATTCCCCTGAGTTCTGCCTAGGGGTAAACTACAGTTTGCCTAGGCTGGAACTTGCATTTGTCAGTTCCATGACACATGCTTCTGTTCCAAGGGTTGCAGAAAGGGTCCTGCTTCTATTCTGTTTATTTGAAATATATTTCAGTGAGTTCATTCTACTTGATACAGTCATTAACTCTGAAAAATATCAGTGAAAGCAAGGTGTATATATCCATCACTTGTTTAAGTTCTACTTGCAAATCCAGAAACGGGCTGGAGCTGAGTTTCTCTTTGCTACCTTTGAAAAAAATGGAGGCTGGGCTTCAAATATCTCTACGCTTCAAATCATGGGTGGAGCTTTGATGTTGTAGTTCTTATTAGGATGCAGAAAGGGTTGGAAATAAGAAAAGAATTCTTACAGAAATTCAGCCTTGCTGGGATGAGTCTAGGTTATATGCTAGAAACCAGGTAGTTTCATGTAGCGGGATGAAAGAGAAATGAAAAATGGCAGTTGCACCAGCTCAGTAGCCTTCAGCTTCTGAACTTGGATTGAGTAGCTCATCCTGCTGCAAAGACGACTAGCCAAAATAGGATTATTGTTGCTGTCAATTTATTTATCTCCCCATATGGAAAGTAATTTCCAGCATCGATTGTATAAGTGTGCACCATTTTCACTTACTGTAATAATTTATTTACAGTTTTCCAATCAGTTCATGGACTCATGTAAGTAAAGTTTCAGATGTTTCAAGGAATATCTAGTATAACATTTTTTGTTACTAAAGTGAGCTTTCCCATGAGAATTTGACAAAAAAATCCCTCTTAATAAGTTATTTGGGTAGTGTTTTGAATTATAGTTTGGATAATAAAGATATCAGAATGAGGTGCATTATTCAGGATTTTGTGTTTACTTTCTGCTGTTATCTTTTGCTCTTGTAGAGTGAACAATAATATTGATATATGTAGTCAAGACAGTTTCAAAGTAGAAAAAAATAAGCTGTGAAATACGACTATTTTGCTGAATTTCCCACAACAGAAAGGGCTTCTGGGATTTATGGGGATTTGAATTAATCCTCTCCATACTCTGGCTGTGGCAAAAACTATTGATATGCCTATTTTACAGTAAATGTTATTAGGTTTTTGTTTCACAATTGTTAATACCTGATCCATGTGCTCCTGGGTGACCAAGGAGTGCTAATTTCATCTGGCTGAGGAATGGACACACAATCGCATTTCTGGCAAACTAACCAGTGCATATATACATAGCTTATGTTGCCCTCACACACTTATGCTGACGTTATAGGGGCAGCAGTGGACAGACAATATTTGACCAATCCTTAAGCTTACAAGTGTAAAGCTGCTTTGTCAGAAAAACCTTTTTGAACACATTTGAACCAGCAGCTGACCTTCGTGTGATTGATGGTGTGCATCCCGAACTTGTGATGGTTTTGATCTGGTGGGGTATTACAAAACTGGTTTCACTTTAGTATCAGATTCCATACTTAGACATAGCTTTTGGCAACCAGCTCATCTTCTGGAGGAATTACTTAGGAATAGGAATCCTGATTCATTTTTCTGTCTCTAAACATTTGTTCACCAAGTTACAAGCATGTGCTCAACACTGAGCATGTGGATAAGGCTTAAGCAAATGTCATCCTGAGCCAAATAGTACAGATTTACTCCCAGATATGTGATTGATAAAAAGTAATTGATTAGATAATTTTGGATAGATTTTTCTGTTAGTATCTTCCTTCCTAAACTTTCTGGTGACCTTCTCTGATTTAAAAGAGCAAATAAATTAAATTTAGTATGCTCTTGGCATAATGCATGTTAGAATCTTAGATTATTTATATTTTCCCTAAAATTTGCATTCAATGTAAAAAAAGTCATGTTACCAGGAAAAACAATGAAAAAAGGAAAAACCACGAAAAAAGGAAAAACCGCAATGAGATAAACAGTAGTAATATTTTAATAGGCCAAATCAAGACTGCAATAACTAGATACACTTTAAAGATCTTTCTTTTTGTGGCTAATGGTACCTTAGATTACTCTTTTTTATTAACATTGTTTGAAATCTGTTGCTCCCATCCTGCACACTATTTGTGAAAATGTTTTGCAATTGATTGTTGTTTATATATGAAGACTAGCAAAATGCTCACAGGAATTTATAAAATCAGTTCCTAATTTACTTCTAATTTACTTTTCACTTTTTATTCTTGCTTCTTAATATTCTAGTTTGCTTAGGGTGGATAATGAAAGCAGCCTGCTTTCTGTTTCAGTTAGTTAAAGCTATTGTCCTCAGCCAGTGTAATTTTATGGTTTACACGTAATGTTTATGTGTTTTTTAAATTTTATTTTATGGTTTACATGCACGGCACCGACGTGCTTAGGTTTCCATTTCCGAAGGAACAAGAAAACCAAATAAATAAACTGTTTCAATTGATTTCCTCTGTAACAAAATATCATGACAACATTACAACTGAGATAAATCTGTATATTAAATAAAAAACAAGCACACGTTCCCTGCAGCCAAACTCAAACCACCAACAACTAGTGGCAGGACTTAATTATGTGAGATGTTTTTTTGTGTGGTTGCTTTCTTAGATTACAGCTGTATGGAATAAACTTTTGAGTTTTCCTGTTTCATTTCATAATTCTATTACTAATAAACAGGTGGCTGCTAATTAATAAGTGATTTTGTTCAAGAAAGTTACTGCTTGTGGAAGGGGTATTTTGGGACAGTGTGATTCTTGGTCTTGTGCACAGTGGGAACTCAGCAGTGACTCCTTACTCACACATCCGTAGCACTGAGTCTCTGTCTTCTGCGTCTGTGTACTGTGGTGGCAGTGGCTCTCTTCCACCCCTGCCAGAGCCAGGCTGTGAGAAATCCAGGCAGAGTGAGGCACCATCAAGCCCTCATAGCACTTCTCCCTACAAGTAGCTGGGGCAGCCCTGTGGGAAAGAAGATCATGTCTGGGGGATGCCTATGGGACAGTGAAGAGGAAGGACTTGATCTTGCTGCAGCTGGTGGTCACACTTCCATGTAATGTTTGCCAAGTACAGCCAGCTGAGGTTTTCTGTTGAATACGTGTTAGCAAATGTTGTATGTCTGATATTAATTTCAATTAGCAGACCAATAATTTATGTCTTGTAAATTCTGGATGGTAAATTGAAACTGCATAGCAATGACGTTATACTGTGGCATTTATAGACCTGCTTCTCTTCCTGCACAATTTAATGCGATAATCCAGGTGATTTGTGGAGCTTCCCTGCTTTGGGAAAGCCAGCAGCATAGTTAGACACATAAAGTAGATATATATAGTAGCATGTACTCATTTTTAAGATTCTTTATTTTCCTGATCAGATCCAAACTTTGACCTTTTAACTACTCCTCATTTACTTGCACAGTATGTTCTATTGATCTACTTACATCTGAGCTCATTAAACACATAAAATGAGCTACAAGCAGAGTAAAATACAGCATTATCGAAACTAACGAAGAGGTCAAATTATTATATGCTCAGTACTGCTGTTTTATCTAGTTCCCTGAAAGGAGAAACACTTTGGCAGCAGACGTCTTCCAGCACTGCTGCACTGGATTATTTTCCACTCCATACGTATTTTTTGTAAATGAAAATGCAGTTTCATCTTCTAGGCCAATGAACATGTTCACAGAAGTGCTCAAGCATTGTACAACATTAAAATGGTAAAAGCTTTTATGAAACTTCCCAGCATACGTGGTCTGATGTGCATGAAATGCCAGAAGTCTAGTGGCCAAACATTCATGAAAAAAAAAGTGGTTTACAGTACTAATACATGCTTTCCTGCTGGATTAGAATAAAACACAATGGCTTTGTTTATGGTCATAGTCATTAATCCAGTTCTAAGAAGTGAAAACATCCCACGTGGCTTAGTTTAGATAACTGCTGTGCAAAGCCGGATGCATTTTTTCCATTAAATTTCCTCCATATTTCCAGTTGCTTGTTGGCTTAGCTGTTCCTGGCAAACTGATGGATAATTCCTGTGAGTTAGGTGATCCCGTATTATCTACTTCTGTTAAATGGAAGCCAAGCATTTAGCATAGGAAAAAGATGAATGGGGTTATTTTGTTTCTTGCTTACTTTCTCTTTCTTACTTTCTTTCTTTGTTTATCCCCCTCCCTCCGTCCTTTTTTCAGTAGTAGCCATAAATAAAAGGAATACTGGGAAAAAATATCCAAATCAGTTAAACAAGACATTGTCTTCAGGTCAGCTGTTTTAAATCTAAACAATATACAGTTTATTTCATTTTATAACATAATGTTTGAAAAGAAAGTTCTGGAGGCCTAGCCAGAGTAGTCCAGACAGTTACATAGCATCTAATGGCATTTTATCTAGGCAATCATTTATGATAATTATAAATGATCCTCAGTGTCAGCAAACCTGCCTTCTCAGCTGTTTTTGTTTCATGGTATCACAGTATCACAGTATGTTAGAGATTGGAAGGGACCTCAAAAGATCATCTAGTCCAATCCCCCTGCCAGAGCAGGAACACCTAGATAAGGTTACACTTACACAGGAACATGTCCAGGCGGGTTTTGAATGTCTCCAGAGAAGGAGACTCCACAACCTCCTTGGGCAGCCTGTTCCAGTATTCTGTCACCCTCACTGAGAAGAAGTTTCTTCTCAAGTTTAAGTGGAACCTCTTGTGTTCCAGTTTGTACCCATTGCCCCTTGTCCTATCATTGTTTGCCACTGAGAAGAGCCTGGCTTCATCCTTGTGACACTCTCCCTTTATATATTTATATACACTAATCCTATATAGGTAATCCTATATTTTTCATAACATATAAATAAATGTTTGTATAGTGTATAGATATGTATTTAAATGTAGATGTGTAAATATAAATAATATAAAAACATTAATGGAATGTACCTTTAAACTATTGAAAAATGGCTTAAACCCATGCATTAGTTATTGTGCATTGATTAAAGTTTGGGAAAACACACTAAGGAATATCGCTGACTTCAAATATCATTCATTGCTGACTCCAGAATTCATCTATTGAAGCATTTCTCATTTTCATTCCTGTTTTGACTGATCACATAAAAATATAGATATACAGACATGGCCAAATCATGGTAATGATACTTCCTTTGTTGCGTGGTTGAATCCTCAGGAATAATACCCCGTTAGATGAATGTGCATGGCTTCAAAGTCATATATCCACTCTAGTCCTATATTTACATGCTGTAGTGACTGCAAGGAAGAAGTGTTCTGTGCTTGGAGAATAGGAAGCTTCTGGGGTAAAAGTTGAATGAGTTGTTAAGGGGCCCATATATAATGTGAGCAGACTAGCCAAAACTTATTATAAGGAGATAATGGCAAGCTGAAGCTGGTAGTAGAGGTCTGTAAGGAGCTTACTTGCTTTGTGGTTTGGAGGAAGGAATTTATATCTGCTACAGGCAGATTCTGAGGGTCTGGCACAATGTTGTTAACCTCAGGTGTTTTGTAGAGTTATGGAGATTTCTGAAAGCATTGTTCCCAAATGCCAGACATCAAGTCAGTGAGAGCTGCACTTTTAGCTACAGTTTTTGATTTTGAAAAATTTTACCTCCTTATTTAGATTCAGTTTTTATTTAAGGAAAATCCCGAGGAGGTTAATGCCTCAGCAAAAATTATGGACTTTGACCATTAGACCTGTCTGTATTGTTTTTCCTATCTCTACTGTTGTGTACCCAATTCCCTTGAGGACTGAAAATTGTGATGAATTAGGTCATATTTACAAGGCACTTTGAAGTTGGAAAGCAGTGAACAATTATTCAGTCTTATAACTTCATTTTTTTGTTAGTAAGAGATACTTCCTATAAAGCAGTGAGTGCAATTTAAAGTTACCATCAAAGACTACAAAGGACATGTGCTTTTTCTTCACTTTGAAAATGTAATTATCATGTGTTAATGTAGTCTAGGAAGTAGGCTATCTTCTCATACACAGATTCTTTTGAAAAATGGTAGAGAAAGCCAGAAGACCTAATTTCCTGTTTGGGATGTATGTAGTATAATAACAATGGGGAAGTGTAAGTGGCTACTGATGAGATATGGAAGAAAATACTCATGTGCTTATGACTCTAAATTTCTGCTATGGTTATGTGTGTTTTAAAAATATTCTTCCTGTTCTACAGAGTAAAAGCCAGGTATGAACTACAACATGAAAGTGCAGAAGGTAAGACTTTTAAAAGCTTTTTAGGGGAGTCACCATATTGTAGTCCAACAGTTATAGAGCGCATAGCACAATAAAGTCATGCACTGTCTCTCTTGTGCTCCTAGATACTCTGTTACCTTGCATTAATAACTATAGATTTAGTGGATTTTTTATAAATTGATAGATAATTTGATTTTTTATAGATTCTGTGCTCATGCATATAGTACCAGTAACAATACAAACTAGTAATAAGGAGGCAAGAAACTCATATATGTGAGAAAATTAAAAGGCATACTTCCAAATGGTAGTTAAAAGGGCAGCTTCTGTGTTGTGTATATATACTGATAGAATTTGACAGCTGATGCAGTAACTTTTACTCAAACAAATCTTGACTGTGATACTGGATGGCCGCATACAAAGAGCTGTGGTCAGTGGCTCAATGTCCAGCTGTGAACCAGTAACGAGTGGTGTCCCTCAGGGATCTGTGTTGGGACCAGTCTTGTTCAACTTCTTAGTTGGTAACATGGACAGTGGGATTGAGTGAGCCCTCAGCAAGTTTGCCGATGACACCAAGCTGTGTGGTTCCGTTGATACACTGGAGGGAAGAAATGCCATCCAGAGGGACCATGACACACTTGTGAGGTGGGCTGATGCCAACCTCATGAAGTTTAACCATGCCAAGTGCAAGGTCCTACACCTGGGTCGGAACAATCCCAGGCACAGCTACAGGCTGGGCAGAGAAGAGATTCAGAGCAGCCCTGCGGAGAAGGACTTGAGGGTGCTGGTCGATGAGAAAATGAACATGAGCTGGTAGTGTGCGCTCACAGCCCAGAAAGCCAACCGTATCCTGGGCTGCATCAAAAGGAGTGTGACCAGCAGGTTGAAGGAGGTGATCCTGCCTCTCTACTCTGCTCTTGTGAGACCTCACTTGGAGTATTGTGTGCAGCTCTGGTGTCCTCAACATAAAAAGGACATGGATCTGTTGGAACAAGTCCAGAGGAGGGCCACGAGAATGATCAGGGCACTGGAGCACCTCCCATATGAAAATAGGCTGGGAAAGTTGGGGCTGTTCAGCTTGGAGAGAAGGCTGCATGGAGACCTCATAGCAGCCTTCCAGTATCTGTAGGGAGCTTATAAGGATGCTGAGGAGGGAATCTTCATTAGGGCCTGTAGTGACAGAACAAGCGGTAATGGTTTAAAACTTAAAAGGGAAGTTTAGGTTGGGTATAAGGAAGTTCTTTACTGTAAGGGTGGTGAGGTGCTGGAATGGTTGGCCCAGGGAAGTTATGAATGCTCCATTTGTGGCAGTGTTAAAGGCCAGGTTGGACAGAGCCTTGGGTGACATTGTTTAGTGTGTGTTAATAAAATGCCTCAAATATAAACCTATAATAAAATGCCTCAAATATAAAGTATACTGTCAACTTAGGTATGCTGATACCTTCCATCTTTTGGGTGAGTTATTTGGACAATTCAAAGAGAATTTATTGGGAAGTGTAGAAGTAGTGTGCTGAAGAAGCAGCTTGTGTTGTTGGATATCGTTTGTTCATACCTTTTTCAATAGTTTTGTACAAAGTGTATGAATATTTCAGAGAATCACAAAATCACATGGTGGGTTAAGTTGGAAGGGACTTCTGGAGGACATCTGGTCCAGCCTCCTTGCTCAAGCCGGGCCACCTACAGCCACTTCACCATGACCATGTCCAGACAGCTTTTGAGTATCTCCAAGTATGGTAACTCCACAACCTCTCTGGGCAACCTGTGCCAGTGCTTGCTCTCCCTCACAGTGAAAAAGTGTTTACTGATGTTCAGACAGAACCTCCTGCATTTCAGCATTTGCCTGTTGCCTCTGTTCCAGCATGCAGAGCCTGGGCCTGTGCTTTTTGCACCCTCCTTTCAGGTATTTATGGACATTAACATGATCCCCCCAAGACTTCTCTTCTGGCTAAACAATTTCAGCTCTCTCCGCCATTCCTCATAGGATACATGCTCCAGTCCTTTAAACATTTTAGTGGCCCTTTGTTTGACTCCATTATGGCCATGTCTTTCTTGTATTGAGAAGCCCAGAACTGGGCACAGTGCAGTTTGAACTTGTAGTTTTGTTTCTTACAGTTTTTGGTAACTTAAATTTGTCAAAATACAAACTTTAGCAGTAGCCTAGATAAAGTTGGTTTTTTTTTTGTTTGGGGGATTTGTTGCAGCTGTTTATCTTTAATAAAAACATTTGCCATATTTGTAGCATTTGAATATCATAAAAGACAATTATATTGATTCTACTAGCAAAACATAGGAGCACATTGAATCATTGATTTTGCATGTAATGAGGTTACAATGGATACTTGAAAGGAGAATTTAGCCCATTGCTTCTGAAACTTAATTTTCTTCCTCCCAAACCTGTCTAGGCAGACCAGCTGGCTCCAGGCAGGACCACTTCAAGTGCTGAAATGTTATTAAGCCACCTTAATGTGACAAATGGCAAAAAGCACTTTGTAAAAATTTCATTCAAAAACAAAAGAGTGAATTGTTGAGTGAGCTTGTGGGGAAGAGAGATCACAAGTAGATTTTTGTGTCATCTCCAAAGAGCTAACAAAAAATGAGCTGGGGATCTGGGATAAGAAGAGAAGAAATGCAAATATTTTATATTTAAAACTGCCCAAATGACTGTCTTTTAAGTGCTAATTAGTATAAAAATTAAATTTTGTTTTGATTCAAATAAATATTCTGTAGCCACTGTTGGTTATGCTTCCAGCTACCCTCTGACAAGATGCTAATTTTCCTCATCCTTCTTTAGAAGATCTCTTGAAGAATGGACTCCACTGAACTAATGCACTTACTTTCTTAGTGACAGCTGCCAAGGTGCTGTCAAACCCAGCTGTCTCATTATTCCTCTTTCATTACATTTTCTTGTTGTTCCTTGTACATGGAGAAGAACCATATTAAAGCATTCCCTGTGACTCCGTTATAATTGCACCCTGTGTTAGTAATTGCTCATCCATTCAAAAGCTTCGCTGCAATATTTTGAAACAAATTGACATCATTCTAGTTCTGCAGTTAATCTGCTATTCAGAAAGGCATAGCAGGGGGATGTCTTATTGCTATACTTTCTATGCATGGGTACTTTGGAAAGAAAATTAGCTTTGGAGACACTGTTTGAACATTTTAATGAAACCATTATACCTAAGAGACTGTAATTTCTGGATTTCAGTCTGATACCAACTACCCATTTATAGAATATTGTTATCCTCTGGTTGTACACGCCTTGATTTTACATTACATAGTGTACATTTTTGTCTTCAGTGGAATAGGCACTTTGACATTTTGTTATATGAAGTGATGGAAATGCATGAAGACCTTTAACTGACATACTGACAACTTGTATGGAAACACTAATGGAGATGTATTATGCAAAGCAAGTTCCTGAAATGTAATGGTCAGGCTTTTGTAGACTAGCTTTCTTTGACGTGGTAGCATGTCATAAAAATAATGTATATCATTAAATTGACAGATGAAAAGACATACACTGTCTCCTTCGTAGCAATAGAACCCATTCCCCTACCAAATATAACTTTACACGGAAATTATAAAGGGTTAACCTGAAAAACATGCAAGCAGCATCAAGAATCAGGAAAGTTTTGTCTACATATTGGTATTTAGGAGCAATAAATATAATCATCAAAAAACAACTGTAACTTGAATTATAACATTCTCGATGCCTGATTGTGAAGTGTGGGACAAGCACTGACAAATGAATATGAATGATAATTTTTCCAGACAGCATGTAAGGAGTGTTTTGACAGCAAAAGAGAGCCACTATTTAAAAAAGCATTTTCTACCAAATCTTGATTTGAAATTGAATGCAGTTTGAGAATTTAATATTTCCCTGCTATGTTTCATACCCTGTCAATAAAAGTGTTGTATGACTCCCTTGTATTTTTGTCTTCTAAGCTAATGGGATATTGTCAAGACTGTAAAAATTAAAATTATTTTTCAAAGTCAGGTTTGGTGTTTTTTTTTTTCACTCATGAAGATTCACATTGCTTTATAACTGCTGCTTTCCATTTTGTCAAAAACTTCTTACAAGACCCAAGAAAATAGTGGAGGAAATGTCCTATATGTCAGGATTATGAGCATTTTCTCCTCTCAGTTCCATCTCCTGGCTGCAAAATATCAAGAAACTCAAGCAGATTTGAAGGGTTTTCAAAAACAAAATGGCATATCACATAGTAACACAGTCACATCATCAACTTACTTTTTTCCTCACACATCAAGGCATACAGCTCTCAGAATACATCTTTGCTATTCTGTCAGAAGAGACAATGGAAAGTTCACAGACTGGTATTTAGTTGTTGGAAATGAGAGTTATCAGTCTACTGTATTTAACCTGAAAGCCATCTGCATTTATTACTGTTGTTTGTCCCAGCCCAGACCTGCACAAAAATTAGTATACTGACTATGGTGCCGAGGCGAACCTTACATCTATTATGTTCAAAACAGAAAGGGGAGTTTTGTACCCTGAATTTTTTTTGCTCCCTAACTCTTCCTTTATCCATATGTTTTTGGCAGCTGCTGCTTGTTTACTGCTGTCATTTTCAACAGCTTTATGTAACTTTTTAAATTGCTGTAGATATCACATTTCATGGATCATTAAAATAAGGAAGGTGTCCTTGGATAGTTGAGTAGTGATATTTCTGAACAGTTTTGTGAGATGTATGAAGAAAAGGGAGACTTGGATATTTAGATTATATTTAGATTTTACTTTTTTAAGATATTTCTTCTTAGGTCATTTTCTTGCTGTGTTTTACAGAAAGTAGCACTCTGGTTTTCTGAAATTGAGTTATTTAGAAGATGTACAGATTTTAGACTTTAATAGTTGCTCATAACTATTCGGTTTTGCCTTTCGTAGCAAAGATAACAAATATAAAAATATTTGCTTTAAAAAACCTCTTAGAAAAATTGTCTTTACACTGTTCGATCTTTGATGAAAAACCTTACCTAGGTCTGAGGCTGATCTTCTACAGGCGCAAGTGGATAGAGCACTAAATAATTAATTATGTATGTTTTCTGTCCTAAAAAAAAAAAAAAAAGAAAGACCAGTTTTCATTAATGTCAGTGGAATAATGCAAATTAATTTCAGCCAATTTACTATCACTATAATGCACAGTATCTTCAAAAAGATTTGATATTTTATTAAATATATTTTTATTTGCATTTATCTTCTTAAAATTGACAGATAGGATTTTGGGCCATTCTTCTTGAATGTCTTTTCCTTGCAATGTTTATAACATCTCTAGAAGTTACTGTCACAATAGTCAGTACTACTGGGTTTCATTCAATTGTTTGTAAATGTACAATGAATTTGCAACCTGTTCATAATTGCTCTAGGGGAAACAGAACTCAGGTCATGAAACCATCCATTTTTGAAAATTGTATCTATAATTCATATAATTACTTTTTTTACAGAGATTGGTTTGGCTTTCTGACTTTAAAAAGAATAATGCTATATAGATGCTACTTCTATTTTGAAAATTTATAAAAGTACAAAATTTTCTGCAGTGATACAAACATATGATACAATAAAAAAAATGCAGAGTTTGCTCTTTCTTATATCTAAGTTTCTTTTTTATACCTGAATATCTGAATTTATAATATATTTCTTTAAGCATGAGTGACTTGAAATGTAGTTCCAGTAGAAATTGATTCAGATTAACTAAATGTGCCTCAGATATCTTGCTACCAGGAAAAAAACCCTATTTAACTAGAAAAATCTTTGAAGGAGCAGAGGGAAAAAGGTTAAGCCTATAGCACAGCACTGAAATTTTAATTTGTTCTATTAAAGAAGACACAATAATTAAGACATAAACCCTAGACTACTCAGAATATTGACTATACAGTCAACTAATTTAACCGTATTGTAGTAATATAATTAGTGTTGATAGAAACAACTTAGTATTCCACTTCTTTCACTTTTTATTGTTTCTGTCAAACTGTTCTGGTGTGGATGTTAGCTTAGTCAATGCACTATAATTTGAAATTATCACACTTAAAGCTCACCTCACTGCCTTTAGGATGACAGTGTTTTCCTCTGCATTTAGAATGGATCTGTTAAAAATTGTTTACAATATTTCCCGTTAGCTAAACATGGCTATTTCCTAAGTATACCTGATGTACATTTATCAGTAACATTGCTTTAAACTTAATTGTTCATTTGCTAGAAAATTCCACATGCTTTATACTTCGGAGAATTTGATTTTCATTCTGTTTATGTATTTTCCTCCCTCCCTTAATTACAGAATATTAATTTTGCTTTCTTACTTGTTACTGGAACATTGATATGAGATCTTGAGAAAAAAAACACACAACAACAGCATAGGCCGAGGATTTCCTTACAATATCCTTTTCAGCCTTTTACCAAGTTTTTCCTTCAGTAAAATCTTACTATGTTTCTACAGAATCGCACCCTGTATACTAGTGCACAAAATGTGGGGGCTTGCTTAGATGATACATCTTTAATTGAGCTTTGCCAAAATAAGTATTTTAATTTGATTCACTCAACATTGAAATCCACCTCTGAACACAGCCTCTGCCTCCCTCCCTTGTGGAAACATAAGAGGTGCTGCCCAAAGAGCTTCACATTTATAATTACTGTTTTTTCTGGGGCTACACAGGAATTCTGAAAATGAAGGCCAAATTCTTTACCAGTTTTGAAGCAGATCTATACACTGGATTTTTCCGTGCAGTCCTTCTGGTATATAAGGATGATTCCTGCAGATGTTTATACCTTCAGTTTCAGTAGTCCTCTGAAACAGAAAGGTTTGTGTGCATACATACATACACACGCTGAATTAAAAGCTTTATGACATAAAGTATTTCTGGTTCCAGACAAGGTAAATACTTGCATTAGAAAAGAAAGAGCTGCAGAGGAAACACTTTCCTATGTCCTCTGTAACTAGGCACAGAAAATAATCATTCTAAACATACATATGGTCTCTTTACTAACAGCAGAATGCTCCCTGACCTGTCTTTGCTTATCCTCTGTGAAAATGGCAGTTCAGTTGCTGGTATCTGCACTGTTCTTTAGCAGGCTAAACTAAGGTGGCCTATGAATCCTATTTATCATTCATTTCTGTCAGGTAATGTGATAATCTTTCATAGAAGGACTTTAAGATTATGTAATTTAATTCCAGAAACAGATGGGATCCACAGGACTGGGTCTGGCAAAGTATAAATCAAGTCTATCCAAAAAAGTGTACGTGTGCTTGGATCTGTAGTATGTGGTGGTGTAAAATAAAATTTTCTATTCTGTAATTCCTTGGGAGTTAAGCCAAACTTGATTTTAGGCTTTTACCCATATAAAAAGTTTTTGAGGAAAATTCACATTTTTATAAGGGTACATTCTTTACTTTTCATAAACAACATATTCATAACTGTTCATGCAACTAGTACAGTGGGTAACAGATACACTTTTTGATATATAATCAGATGCACAAAATCCTTACGCCCAAGACCTTTCAGAATATGTTGAAAGCTTCTCAGATCCACAGACGCCAAGAATTCATGATACTATGAATCAAATAAACTCACGTGCTGTTCATATGCTTGTTTTATAATGCTGGTAGTTTTGTAACAATGAGGGCGTAGTTGTTTCTGTAATTTGGATTAATTTATTTATGGTATTCTTACTTGCTCCTGGACAATTTTGGCAAATGTGAAGGTTAAAAATTGCACAGTGTTTTATGTTATGCAGAAGTTCCTTGAAAATGCTGAAAGATTCTCATATTATTTCTTGAAACCATTCTTTTGTGTGGTTTCTTCCCCGCTCCCCCCAAAGCCAATGTATTTACATTTAAATAATTGACAGTACTGGTGCTGAGCAGCCTTAAATCAGCCACTAATTATAGTAAAAAAGTTTGAGTTGTACTTAGACTTACCAATGAGATCATTGAACATAAATTTCATAAACACATTAATTTATCTATCAAAGAAAAGCAGGAAAGCGGGGAGATTTACTGGAAAATTAGTGAACAAAGATGTGACATTGTGGGAAATTCAGAAGAAATTTGCACTAAGTCACTGTAAAAAAAATTTTGAAAGTCTTCACAGGATGTAGAGTAATAAGTAGTGCACAGTAGCTGACATCATTGAACAAATAGCATCTAAGGGTGTAACAGAGCAATAGGTTTCCTGCTGTAATGCCTCCAGAGAGGGCCTTGTGATTAGTATTGAGTTGGGCAATTGATTGGTCATCTTGATTAACCTGTCCAGACTTCATATATTACTAAAATTAAGGCAAGGCTTCTCTTCATTGACTGGACTGGGGGAAAATCAGTTGGGAAGAATAATGAGTTAATGCTATAGCTGCCTATCAGTAACGTCATAAATAATGCAATCAATAAATGTGTCAGATGAAGACACTTGAGGCGTTGGAAGTTGAGACACTAATTTGAGAGTTGGGAGGTGTGGATGAACAGTCTCAAAGGCAAGAGGAATAGCAAAGATTGATTCAGCACTGTCTGCAAGTACAGAAGGATCATAGGTGATACCAGGGTCCGGTTGAATAGAATGCTTCCATGTATACCACATACATGGTATATGTATGTCGGCTACAGAGTCCTAGAGACAATAAGACAGAAATGATAGTATGCAATTCTCTGATACTGAAACCTTATTAAGCTTATATTTTAGATATGCTCAGTATCTGATAACAACGCTGATGGTAGTGAGGGTTCTGTGTGCAATTTATAAGAACAGCAGTGTTACTGGCAGTACTGAAATCAGTAGGAGATCTGCCATTGACACTAATGACACCAAGTTAACACCACTGCAGTCTGATTCTGTATAGAATCAGTTACCATGGATATGCATTTGGCAGGCAGGCTGTTTATATAAGCAGAACTAGCAATCTGAACAAATGCAAGACAATAGTTTGTTGGAAATCATAGAATTATAGCATCATAGAATGGTTTGGATTTGAAGGGACCTTAAAGATCATCTAGTTCCATCCCACATGCCGTGGACAAGGACATCTTCCACTGGACCAGGTTGCTCAAAGCCCCATCCAACCTGGCCTTGAACACTGACAGGGATGGGGCAACCACAGCTTCTCTGGGCAACCTGTTCCAATGTCTCACCACCCTCATAGTGAAGAACTTCCTCCTTACAGCTAATCTAAATCTCCGTTCTTTCAGTTTAAAGCCATTCCCCTTTGTCCTATCCCTACATGCCCTTGTCAAAAGTCCCTCTCCAGATTTCTTGTAGGCCCCTTTTAGGTACTGGAAGGATGCTGTAACGTATCCCTGGAGACGCCTTCTCCAGGCTGAACAAGCCCAACTCTCTAAGCCTGTTGTCATAGGGGAGGTTCTCCAGCCAAAATATCAATAGCAAACAGTAAAAGAATCAACTTCCTTCCTCCAAACAAAGTGTTTTAGTCTCAGGATGGATTTGGCTTTGTTACTACCTAAAGAATGTGGACTCAAACTACAAAGTGCAGTTGCCTAACTTTTACCCAGTTAAGGAATTAAATGGCTTTATAGATGTGAGTCAGGTGGTTGGACACTTAGACACTTGAGGTAATTCTATTGTGATTTCCTGAACTAATGACATAAGCAAACTATGAATTCCATCATTCCAGCTCAGTGAAAGTAGACAAGCAAAAAGAGACAGGACAAGACTTTCCTTGTTTTCCTGTACAATGAAGAGGCTCAAAGATGATGTGATACGTGATGGCTGTGTGTTGAATTTCCAGTGTGATAGCTGGTATTGCAGCAGCTCCTGCATTGTTCCAGAGAACGCTGGTTCTGTATTACCTACACATTAGCCTTAAAATCCCCTGCAATTCAGGTCTGTTGCAGTTCTATAAATTTCTGTAGGATGGTAAGAGTGTATTTCTGGTGGAATACAGTTCTTAAAAAAAAACCCCAACATTGTATGAAGCTCTTTCAGTAAGTACTTGTTTATTACAAAAGTAAATGATTAATATTTTGGAATGGGCAGTCCCTGAAGTGATTCGTAATGTGTATAAAATGATAATTGACAGAGAAATCAAGAAGATTATAGGGAAGAAATAGAAGAATAAATGTCAAAAACAATGATGAGATTGCACAATGTTAATACAAATGGGAAAGGGAAAATACTAACAGAAAAATATGAAACATTGTGTTCTGAAACACTTAATTGAATGATAGACCTAATGAAAGGAAAAACAGTTATTAAAAAAACACCAAATTTATAATTTGGTTATTAATCAAAGTGATCTTTAGCTGCTGTGCAACCAATAAGAGCGCACAGACAGGGGCACATACTCCCCTTCTGCTACAGCATCTTTGAAACTGCAGGTGTGGCTCATATGATCTGTACAATCTCCATGCACACTTCAAGTGAAGGAGTGGAGAAGGCCAGGGTGTGGGCTCAGTCTGTATCCATGTAGGAGGGAGAGAAGTCAAGGAGAGGAAGCTGCAGCAAATGGCTTTGCTGCCATTAGAGTGCCTGGGGAGGCAAGCAGGCATGGTGGCCATCCTGTGCCTGTGCAGTAGTATGTTAACCCCATAATAAAGGTCAAGTCTTGTAGTGTTACTGGTAAACACACCTAGGATCTGAGCATCATTTTCAAAGCAAAGAAATTCTGGGAGAAAAGGGTTTTCCTAATGACCACCTTTTCTACATTGTTCACTTTAATGACTTCCTCCTAGCTGAGATGGTTGGGAGTCATTTGGAAGGGGAATGTGATTTTTTGAAAGTTGTCATTTTCCACAGAGGAAAACAAATGGTTTTGAAAATTCTTGCTTTATTCCGTCGTGTTAAGTATGATTTTTACTATTTATGCTCTACCTTAGTTAATTCTTGGCTGATGTCCCTATCTGGAGTGGACCTCTCAGGTGCACTGTCATCTTTTTGATGATATTTGGGACCAGTCTTGTTTAACATCTTCATCACTGACATGGACAGTGGGATTCAGTGCGCCCTCAGCAAGTTTGCCGATAACACCAAGCTGTGTGGTTCGGTTGATACGCTGAAGGGAAGGAATACCATCCAGAGGGACCATAACACGCTTGTGAGGTGGGCTGATGCCAACCTCATGAAGTTTAACCATGCCAAGTGCAAGGTCCTACACCTGGGTCAGAGCAATCCCAGGCACAGCTACAGGCTGGGCAGAGAAGAGATTCAGAGCAGCCCTCCGGAGAAGGACCTGGGGGTGCTGGTTGATGAGAAAATGAACATGAGCCTGCTTCAGTGTGCGCTTGCAGCCCAGAAAGCCAACCGTATCCTGGGCTGCATCAAAAGGAGTGTGACCAGCAGGTTGAAGGAGGTGATCCTGCCCCTCTACTCTGCTCTTGTGAGACCTCACCTGGAGTATTGTGTGCAGTTCTGGTGTCCTCAACATAAAAAGGACATGGATCTGTTGGAACAAGTCCAGAGGAGGGCCATGAGAATGATCAGGGGACTGGAGCACCTCCCATGTGAAGATAGGCTGGGAAAGTTGGGGCTGTTCAGCTTGGAGAGAAGGCTGCGTGGAGACCTCGTAGCAGCCTTCCAGTATCTGAAGGGGGCCTATGGGGATGCTGGGGATGGACTCTTCACTAGGGACTGTAGTGACAGGACAAGGGGTAACGAGTTAAAACTTAAACAGGGGAAGTTCAGATTGGATATAAGGAGGAAATTCTTTCCTGTTAGGGTGGTGAGGCACTGGAATAGGTTGCCCAGGGAAGTTGTGAATGCTCCATTTGCGGCAGTGTTCAAGGCCAGGTTGGACGAAGCCTTGGGTGAGATGGCCTTTAGTGTGAGGTGTCCCTGCCCATGGCAGGGGTGTTGGAACTTGATGATCTTAAGGTCCTTTCCAACCCTAACTGTTCTATGATTCTATACAGCCCATGAGATCTGTGTGCAGGATAAATATTAGGAACTGTTAAGGAGAACAGTACTGGAGCTGAAGTTAATATGAAATGGTTCAGTAGGTATGATGCAATATTAAAATGAATATAAAACAAGTATTCTGATGAATGTAAAACAAAAAGTTAGTTTGGGTTAAAGACAGTAAGCATGTTACAAAGATACGCCATTGGTAATAATACTATTTTAAAGAGTTGTTTCTTTTTCTTCCTCTTTTGTCAGTTAGTAGGGGAAGTACTAGCTTATTCTCAAAGTATGGAGAAATTCTGCTACAATTAAAATTACAAGGTACAGTGAACTCTGTGTGATGTTCTGATGGATGAGATGAGATTTTGAGATTTGCTTCCTTGCTCAGGTATGAACACAGACACAGGCATACATATACACTCTTGTGAATCTTAATGGCTCTGGAAAAACTGTGTTATTCAGACTAGACTCTTGGATGATAGGGAAGGAAATGATTATATACCGCTACAGTGAAAAGTTGGTTATCCTGAATTGTAGAGTAAGGGAAGATTATTTTTCTGGCTAGCCTTCCAAAGCTATTTTTTCTCTCTTAAGCAAGCACTAATTTTTGGTAGAGATTTTCATGAAGTCTTTTAGAAAATCCTTGTGGGATACTGTTTTAGCATCCAATTTGATTTGATTTGATTTTCAATTTGATTTTCCTCTGCTAGTGTTTACCTCTGAATTACAGGGCTCACAAGAAACCTTCTCAAGCTAGCATATGGGTCCTGACATTTTGGGGGTTTTTGTTGTGTCCGTTACTTTCAGGGTTAAACCAAATCCCAAAGAAAGTTCAAAGGTGCATACAATGGGACATCCACATGCACAGTATCACAGACTGACATATATCCATAAAGACAGAATAAAAATTGCATTGCCAAAAACCTGGCAACAAAGCAGCTATATAGATTTATGTACTACTACAAGGTAATGTGTACTGTGCCAGTATATTAAAATGACAGAAATTATTAATATACTAGTAGTTACTTGAAATAGGTACACACTGACGTGCAAATGGGAATCTAAGCCAGCTGATTGGCTGGAAGCTGAGGAAAAGAATTTGTCATGCACAGTGTTTTGCCGCTAAATTTATGTAAGACTAATTTTAAGCATTTTCCAAATATTTCAATCTTTTCCAAATATTTCTATGCTGTATTTACTTTTATACTTCTTTTTTCTTGGGTAGAATTAATTTTCTTCATAGCAGGTTGTAGGGTGTTATGTTTTGGATTTGTGAGCAAAGTAGTGTTGATAACACACCAGTGTTTGTAAAGAAGTTTTACTTTACGTATTAAACTGTCTTTACCTTAACCCAGGAGATTTCTTACTCTCACCCTTACAGTTCTCTCCCCTACCCAAGGGGGGTGAGTGAGTGAGCAGCTCTGTGGGACTTAGCAGCCTAGTAGGGTTAAAACATGACAACTTTGTAAATACT
The DNA here is from genome assembly GCF_033783945.1 of Neopsephotus bourkii. NCBI lineage: Eukaryota > Metazoa > Chordata > Aves > Psittaciformes > Psittacidae > Neopsephotus > Neopsephotus bourkii. Next base: position 10,988,036 of record NW_026902234.1, read on the forward strand.
TTGTGATATTTACTGGGCTGGTAGAACTAAATAAACTAAAGCAGTATTTCAGAGCAAGCTCAATATTACTTGTGCGGTCAAGACATTTACCACTGCTTCTAAGATGCAAAAAGATATCTTTCTACTATTTGTTAATAACAGATAAGCAAAATAATGTAGAGTTCTTGCTCACATTTGCTTTTTCCTCTGTAAAATGCAGGTGTTTTAAGAATATATATGCAAAAAATAAATTAGCAGAACTGTCTTTGCTTTGATGCATTATATTCCACTGTCTTGTTGGAATGATTCGGTTATTTAACTGCTTTGCAGCATTCATTTGTACAAGTGGTTTTGCCTTTCTGCCTGATAAAATGCATATAACTTCTAAACTAGAGTACCACAAGTATCTTGACCTATTGTCACTGGAAAAATGATGTGCAGCAGTATACTATGATCTTGAAAAAAACTTCATTGTGATTATTTTTTAAAACGCATGGTTTTTTTTGCTGGTATTTCTTGAGTGTCTAAGCTTTGTGGTGTGGTGAAAATCTGCAAATTCCAATTAACACAAGGGGAAAAGATGAAAGATTTGAAGATAGAACTCTGTTTAATTCTGTCTTCTCAGTTAGTGAGTTTCTTGTAAATTAATGGTTGGCATGTTAAGTTGATCTTAAAATGGACTGTAGACTATTTTTAGGTCATGTTGGCAGTATTATCAGTAAAGGTCTAGTATGCCTGCTGCAATATTATTCAGTGTTAAAGTGTGAACAAATACTTGCATAACTGATCTGAAGTTTGGGTTTTAGGTTTCTATCCATACAGCAAATGCTATTGTGATAAAAATGACAGCTTTTCCATGTTTGCAGATTTTTGTGATTGCTCTGTTCTTCTTGTCCATATGTAAATATTATGAATGCCAAGCAGGATTAACTGAGAAGTGAGTTAGAACTGGAGGAAAGCTGAATTACCTGATGCCTCCATGAAGCTGAGACAACAAAATCAAATCAACAAGTAAAATGCTCAACCCTGTATTTCACATTAATTTCACTGATCACACACTTTCTTTTGTATCACTTTTTGGATATGCTGTTAGTGATCTTTGCTGAAGATATACACCACATAAACTTAGAGGTTATTGATCAGTACTAGGTTTGACTGGAAACTAATACACATAGGTGACAGTGAAAATTTTGCTTACAGGAAGCACGCTGGAACAAAAGAAGAACGCTTCTGTTGGGGTGTTCTTCACTAGGCTTTTGACAATGTGTAATGTGTTCCCTTAGTTAGCTTTAATTCATTAGGAAGCGTATAAGTAAGTGCGTTGACTGTAGGCAGTTCTAGTCTTTTCATAGTTTCCACTGAATCACTTGATGCCTTTAGCATTTGGGAATATGTCTCCTAATTACATGCTAAAGTAGAAAATATATTAATACATTTTTAAAGCTTTCTTACCTTCTAAAAAAATTTCAGCCCAGGTTTTCTTATTGATTAAAATGATACTGATTTCGCTGGATAAGACAGCTTAGACATAGCTATTTTAAGATTTTTGAAAACATACGGGATTTGATCTCATGGCTGTTAGTCTCCTAATGTAAATCTATTATCATTCCATGATCGGGTACCTATAATCTCACTTTTGTATCAGACAGTTTATTACCAACTCCAGGACACAGTATGAGCAGACATCCACATATAGTGAACTCTGCATGCAGACTTACAGCAGTTACCTGTTAAGCAAAAGAAGGTTGTCAAGCTGGAAAATGCAGAAACCTCATGAAGGTTTTAGGAGATATAACTTATCTCCTGCCTTTCTTTCTACAATTTGCAACATACTTCTGTCTTTCTCAGAATTATCCCCCAGGCACCTACAGTGAGCTGGATTGATTTTAAATGACCTTATATGTCATCCTTGCTACCATTATCAGTAAGGGCACCATTCTATGAATCAGGCTCTGGCAGATGTTAAGAGCTGACAAGTGTCTAGGCAGACCTGTCTATACAAACTGCTGGTCCCTGTCTCTTCTAGGAAACTGCAAGTCACACAGAAATGATTGCAGAGTGATTCTAGACTGCAGTCTCCTATCTGGGAAAGATGACATAAGGTGTTTTGAAGCTTACTTATTCATACCTTTCATTCTCATGGCTGCCTCTAGGAGCTTAAAAGCTGTACTTATTGATACAGAACCTGCTTGACTTAAATACAAATGAGAAGAAATAATACGGGCCATACAGGGGAAATGTAAGATGGGATGTATATTACTACAGTATTCTTTTTAGAGATGACGAGGCCCTGGGTGATATGGTTTAGAGTGAGGTATCCCTGCCCATGGCAGGGGGGTTGGAACTTGATGATCTTAAGGTCCTTTCCAACCCTAACCATTCTATGATTCTATGATTCTATGAGCCGGCTTCAGTGTGCGGTCACAGCCCAGAAAGCCAACCGTATCCTGGGTAGCATCGAAAGGAGTGTGACCAGCAGGTCGAAGGAGGTGATCCTGCCCTCTACTCTGCTCTTGTGAGACCTCACCTGGAGTATTGTGTACAGTTCTGGTGTCCTCAACATAAAAAGGGCACGGAACTGTTGGAACAAGTTCAGAGGAGGGCCACGAGGATGATCAGGGGACTGGAGCACCTCCCATATGAAGATCGTCTGAGAAAGTTGGCACTCTTCAGCCTGGAGAAGAGAAGGCTGTGTGGAGACCTCATAGCAGCCTTCCAGTGTCTGAAGGGGGCCTATGGGGATGCTGGGGAGGGACTCTTCATTAGGGACTGTAGTGACAGGACAAGGGGTAACGGGTTAAAACTTAAACAGGGGAAGTTTAGATTGGATATAAGGAGAAAGTTCTTTCCTGTCAGGGTGGTGGCGCACTGGAATAGGTTGCCCAGGGAGGTTGTGAATGCTCCATCCCTAGCAGTGTTCAAGACCAGGTTGGACAAAGCCTTGGGTGAGGTGGCCTTTAGTGTGAGGTGTCCCTGCCCATGGCAGGGGTGTTGGAACTTGATGATCTTAAGGTCCTTTTCAACCCTAACTATTTTATGATTCTGTGACTTGCCTGTAATTACCATTTACATTATCCTTTTTGTGGTATTCATTTCCTTTATTCTTTTGCCTATTACGTTCAGTTTCTGTGTTTATCTACTTCTGACCATAACACTTCAACACAGGTGTCACAACTTTTTATTCCCAGGGAATGCTATTTCCAGTGTTATAAAAGCACTGACTTATACTCTCCTTAGTTGAATGTGTCTTAATTATTCACAGGGATATTTCAGTGTCAGTGACACAGTTTATTTACGTTACAGTGTTTCTTTTTTTGTTCTTACAAGCACCTAAGATACATATGGCATCCATGACTGTATAAACGCCCCATAAAAGTTAGCATAGTTTCTTGTGGACAGAATTTGTATTTTCACAGACATCAAGCCAATAGAGACCACGTGGTGGACAGAATTATTTATAAGTTAGGGTGAATGTACCTGGCATTTTTCAGCAATTAAACTTTTGACTGTTACAGGCTACATCACTGAGTGATACTTGAGAGATGTACTCACAGCTTAAATTTTTTCAAACATAGACTGTCATTAAAACTGCTACCATTGTATTGGAATATTATCATAATTTAAGGCAGATGTAGGTTTCACACCTCAAGATCACTAATCTGTGTATACTGATCACTTTGCCTACATTTGTTTGGTGTTCCTATGCCAAATTAATCAGCACATTAAGGAACCATTTTTACGTAATTCCAAGAAGTGGACAGCTATTAAGAGACTACTTCACATCAGTGTTAGTGGGTACTGAGGATTTCCTCCAGAGCATATTGAAGTGCTTGAGCAACCCCAATTTCTTAAGTCAATAGAGGCACTGTCCATGAAAAGCAGTTAAAGGCATTGCGATATTTGCACACTATGTGTGTCACTGAGAGAAGCAAAGACGCATCTGACCTTGAAACTCTTGTTTAAGATTCTTCGTATAGCATTCTAAGGTCAGACTGTCCCTGTTAAGCAGATCTTCCTCTCTTAAATAGCCCTAAAATATTTTTCAGGTTATAATGTTCAACAAGTCACATTTTCTGCTGCTTGAGGGAAAAAAAAATCTCATTTTTCAAAATCATTTTAGGGCTCACCCTTTCCTACATATTGCTGAAATCTTGGTACCTTGCCAGTTTCAGCAGGCTCTGATATTCTCACTTGTTCCATCTCTTATGAGCTATAGGTCTTCATCAAAGTAAGCTAAATTTTGATACAAAGATTAGATTGTAATGATAACAAATAATACAGTATCTCTTAAGCTCTCTCCGTATCAGAGTTTTGGATTTATTGTCAAGAAATAGCTTATTATTGCATTCTTTAAGTTATGCTTCTTAGCGGCTCTCTTCATAGATCTGGAAACCACAGGGCTAGGTGCTGTTGTACGTTATTGCTTATCTCTTCCATATTGTCACCCTGAATCAAAATGAGTAGTAGTCAAACTACCTTTTTTACCTGAAGCAGTACAACCATTGGAATCCCTTAGAAAGCAAATTATTATATTATAAATGATCAAATATTAAATTGCTACCAGCTTTTATAGAATATCAAACTCCTATTTTATAATGTGTAAAATGCCTATCAAGTATATTTAATAACAAAACATAAGCATTTGTAGTATGTCATTGGAATATTTTCAAATTAATTTTATATATGATAAATTATTTTATACATCTGGTAAATTCTGAGATCCATAGGTCTTTACATCAGAGTCTCAGAGTTGATAAATTAGGCTTCAGAACTACTGTAAAGTAGGTTATCGGTAACAGAAGACAAGGAGTGTGGAAAGCAAGTACGTATCATTAAGCAGAAGAACATATGTGTGGTGAAAGGAAAGACAGAGAAGGGAAGCTGTGAGAGGAAAGTGGCGTAGAAAGCCTGAATGATTTACCTGTGTTTTATGACAGCTCTTTAGATTTTAACAGGTTTCTTGTGGTAGCACAGAACAGAATTGTCTCTTTTATGGGAAGTAACAACACCATTCCAGTTTCAGCAAGCTAAACAATTCCCACCTTCAAATTTAGACGGGCACATATGTTAATTCACATCCATTTAAGCACACAGCAGTAATGAGGTTCCCACTAGGTTAATTTGTGTCATATTCAGTGTAAGCACTTGATATTTGCTAGTAATCATTGTATAAATGCCTGAACAACAGCATGATATATCTCAGGAAAGTTCTTTAATTATCTAGAGAAAAATATATCATTAACACCTTATTTGGTGTTTCCTTGAAGGAAGCAGAACACATTCCTAAAAATGAAGAAAATAAAAATAGTTCAGGAACACTGCAATACTATTAAAAATGAGCCAGAAAGACTCTTTAATAGCATGGTGCGAACTCTCTGAGAATGCTGGCTGTGCATCTAGATTGCATTCACATTCCTTATTACCCTGATTGAATCATACAGCAAGAGATAAGGCAAAAAAAATATCTAAGACTCACTTTTTTAGAACACTATAAAAAGAAGTGTGCAAAGATGGCTTTCCAATAGATGTAAAACCTGTCGTCTAAATCTGGATGAAAGCACTCTGTGAAAATGTATTTGCAGTTTAAATGGTGGCATATGCTTTCTGTGCTTGTGGATTGATGATATTATCTTCAGACTTGACTTTGCCCATTGAACTTGGTGAACATTTTACCATTGATTGTAGCTGGGAAATACTAGACTTCCTAGCACAACTACCCCAGTGACCATTTGACTGAAAACAATTAAATTCTGTAAATTCAATTAAAAGGTTGTGTTGAGAATATTGGGGATTTTTTTTTTTTTACCTTAACAGACATACAGTACATTAACCTGGAAAACATGAAACACTTTTGAGAGACAAATACATTTGAGACACTATTTGAGTGACCTTATTATTGATACTCTGTTTTAAAATACTCTCTATGACTGATTGTTATTGCCTGTGATGCAGTAGCTAGTGAAAGATTCTGCAGTTCTAATGGGCATTCTCCATTTGGATTAAGCTAGAAAACCTGAATACAACTGTATTATACTATTTGTAGAGAAGGGAAAAAAAAAAACCATAAAATTTTTTTTTGCAATGCTTAAATATCTTTAAATATCTGTACTTGAAGCATATAGTTTTAAATTTGCTTTAGAAGAATGAGAATGTCATTCCTTGGTAGAAGGGCTTTCCCAAAGTGTCTCAGAGCTCCATTTGTATTTAGTCATGCAGAAGTGATGAAATTTTCATTGAGTCCCAGAGCAGAGTGAACATTTACTAAGAAGGTGAGGGGCAGGAAATTATTTGCTAAGAAGAAAAGAAACATGAAACTGTTGTGATAGAACAGATGTTGCATAGGCAAGGGAAGAACTGGAAGAGAAAAATTTAAAAACTTGATTAGTTAAGGAACAGTGATTTAATTCATGTGATCTTCCCTTAATAAAAAGGTGTAAGTGATTTTATAAAAATAGTGATAGTGCATTTACAGATGCAGGTCTGTCTCAAAAGTTGGTAAAATGATCATAATGATCACTTATGTACAGGTCTTGATGGTATCCAATTGAGATACGTATCTTTTCATGATTATTTTCTCCATATAGAAAACCAAGAAATACTGGAGGATGTCAAAATGCCATAATCCTCACCATCTGAAAAAGATAAAATCAGACTGCAGAAAATACCATGTAATAATGTTCTTGTTGATGGTTTCTGGCAAGATCTTGGCCAGATTTCTCTATAATTGCTTTCCATGCTATATTATCAATTATGTTTTGCCTGACGCACATACTGTGAGTTCAGAACCAGTGATGTGCATATGCAGTGTTATTGGATATCTTGTCAGCAGCAAAAAGCCCCAAACAACAAATGTAGGCAAGATACTGTCAAAAGCAACCAATACTTTGCATGGACCTAGCTAAGAACATGGAAGTTTTATTGTCCAAGGGACTTTATTGATGTTTTGAACCTGTTCCTTGCAATTGTGATGCTTACTGGGGATTATTCATCAAGGCTGAAAAGCACTTAAAAGCCATTATAGCTTGTTGTATGAAAGAATGAGGATTTTGTTTAAGATAATAGATGCACAGACACCTGTGAAATCAGCATCTACAGCTGAAAGACTGACAGTAGAGTGGTGAAAAGCATTTGGAACGAGTAGCTAGATGTCAGAAACAAGGTGAAGTTAATATTCAGCTGAGTCAAAAATATCAAGTGCAGCTGGTGGTAATTCCAGTCTCCTACCTGCATAACCAGTGGAGAGACTTCTCTCATTGAACTCTCTTAGCACAAAGTATGATTCCATTGACATATTTTTTTGTAGATTTTGAAAGACAATGAGAGTGTAGTGAAAAATCATGCATGTCATTTAAAGAGTGATTGAATGATATTCAGGGGATATGCTGTATGTATAGTATGGAAAGCAAAGAAAATAGAAGCTTGAGTCCTACAAGCATCTGTTAGTCTATGTCAGTAGTTTCTTCTAATATGACTTCAGTGGAGAAAATCTTGGGAGCAAGGGATGAGGAATATTTCCAGAGAAGCAATCAAAGTCCAGATAGTAGAAAGGTAAATAAAAGAACATGTTATAGCACAATTGAATCAGGTGTATAGTTGCAGATAATGAGGAAAAACCCCAATGAATTTAGAAACATGCACGTCTGTCTGGTGTGTCGCAGTTGTACTTCGCAGCTGAAGATGTCTGTTGCCTAACAAATTTGTTTGTTTGTGAGTGCCCTGCTGGTAATGAATCCTTTGTAAGTGCTCCATAATGACATTGCAGGAGGAGCAGTCACAACCTATGGGCAGTATCCCATCAATATTCCAGTCAGGAGCACTATTGCAAATGACTTTTAGCTTTGCACTTGGTAGTTTAGTTGAACTAGCATAGAATACCTTTTGGGCAGCCTACTAAAAATTAGAAACAATTATTACCTGACTGTAGATGCCTACAGTGTAAAAATCAATGCTTTATTAATAAAACAGAATGAAACAGGGAACAAAGCTTACAAAAAAATAGTTTTAAAACTGAAGCCTCCTCCTTCATGGTTTTAGTAAAAGTGTTCAGCTACATTCTTGATTACACAGTATTCTGTCAAGATTAACCTCGGTAGTGAGAACATTGATTTGAATTGTACTGAACTCACTCCAGGTTGGTGTGAGATCTCTCTTCAGATTTGTGTGTTTAAATACAGTTTCCAAAATTCCTAAATAATTAGGCCTTCAAGTCCACCTCACAGCATATTTAAAGCTGTTTATCTCATTTAAATGTGTTTGTGACTCTTTGGGCAGTGTAATGAGATTGGTTATAGATACAGGATATGATTGTTGCAGACAATCCTAATTCTGGTGATACAGTAATTTTTAATAAGATGATGATATTACACAATTTGACATAGAAATAAATGTCTAAAAACATAGAATTACTCAAAGCATTTCCCATTATATATGTTCTGTTAAAAGTACAAAAGTTTCCTGAGCTTGTGCAAGTTACACTGAGATATTTTTCTGGCCATGTTTTAAGTAAGCATACAAGCAAAGAGGAATTAGAAGTATAAGGATATTTCAAACAGCACTTGAAAACATTTTTTAACCTCAAAATCAAGATTGCATTTGGTTGGAGATTCACGTTGGACTTTTCTTCTGTCATTTGAGCTAGCTTTCCTGTCTTTAAAAGCATAATCATATATAGCAGCTGGGAAAGATGGGTACTTGAATATTCATTTTGATTTCAAATTGAAGACTAGATTTTTGTACTAAGGTATGTATATCTGTTCCACAAAAGTATCTATAAGCTAAAGGAGGAGTGTTTGCTGTGAACTTTCCATTCTGCAACGTCTGTTGTTGCCTACTTTCCTATTGCAGAAGATACAGTAATCCTCTCTTGCCCTACATGGGTTTGCTATCAGATCTCTTATATTCCTTCATCACCTCTTCACCTTAATAGAACCTGCTAGTAGTTATCACTGAAATGACAACTAGAGATCAGGCAAATTTAAACATACTTCCAGAAGTTTTCCTCCTAACCTCATGGCAGTATAGTTTTGGCAAGACTTCAACCCCATCATTCCTATCATCTTGTGCAACAAAGTAAATATAAAAACTAGACAAATAATTTTAATTGACCCTGGTAGGGTAAAATACACGATTGCTGTTTTATACCCTCATTTATTAAACCCATGTCTGAATTACTGCATACCATATAAATGTAATGGGACACCAAGTAAATCATTCTGGCTGCTGGGACATAGATTGTTTCCTGTCAGTAAACAAGCTCTACTGAAAGTAAACAAAACAATCAAGAAACAACCAAGAGACAAAGTTTACTTGGGAATTCAGTTCTGGTCTTGCAGTACTCTGCTAAAAGGCCCAGTACTCAATGTGGCATTTGGTGCAGGATCAGGGCTTACATCTTCAACAGGGTTTGTCAGCAAATTCACATATTTTCCAGAGAAATGCCAAGGCTTCCTTCTTCCTCTGACACAACTGAAGTTGTAAGGCCACAGAGGCTACACAGCCAGGTAACCTGCCATCTGTGAAGCCTGGTGAGCCTGTAGGTGGGTTCATGATGGATTTGTTCAGCCCAGCTCTCAGCCTGTTTCCATAGGAGAGGTGCTCCAGCCCTCTGATCATCTTCATGGCCCTCCTCTGGACTTACTTGAACAGGTCCACATCCCTCTTGTGTTAAGGGCCACAGAACTGGATGCAGTACTCCAGGTGGGGGTTTCACAAGGGCAGAGCGGGGGAATTCTCTCCCTTGACCTGCTGGTCATGCTTCTTTGATGCAGCATATGGTTGGCTTTCTGGGATGCAAGCATCCACTGCCAGTTCATGTTGAGCTTCATCTGGACAGGGCATGTAGTGAGAGGACAAAGGAGAATTTTTAAATTGAAAGAGGGTAGATTTAGATTAGACATTAGGAAGAAATTCTTTATTCTGAGGGTGATGAGTCACTGGCATAGGTTGCCCAGAGAAGCCATGGCTGCCCTATCCCTGGAAGTGTTCAAGGCCAGGTTGGTGGGGTTTTGAGGAATCTGGTCTAGTGGATGGTGTCCCTGCCCATGGCAGGGGGGATGGAACTGGATGATCTTTAAGGTCCTTTCCAACCCAGGCCTTTCTATGATTCTGTGATGTGAATGGACAATGCACGCAGTCGTATGGTGTTTAACATAGATATTAGTTGTGGTTAGTTCCTTTAGCTGGGGAAGACTTAAGGTTCTGGAGACTTCTGCAATGTTTATGTGATGAGTTATTTGCAATACACAACTAGACCTCAAAACTGCACAGCTGGCTTCATTACTGGTGAAGGACAGCAACTCCTGAGTATTTCTTGCAGTGTTAACAAATATCTAAATTTTACACATCAGCACAGCATAATAATGGGATTTGTACCTTGGTCAAATACATATAGAAAAACTTGACATTTTGAAGCTTTGAGTGCATCCTCCAGCACCAAAGTATCTGGGGATTTAACATCTTTTAGAATCCCACTGAAAGCAAAAACTTCTAATTTGATCTGGCGAAAAGTGTTGTTTACAAATATGTCCTTGCCATGTCCCAAGTCAGTTTTCTTATTATATAGCTACAGAACTAGGGTGAAGTTAGAGAAAAGCCAAAACCTGCTTTTTCCAAGGATCAACAGTCAGTATTTAAAAATAATCTCAGGAAAGTCAGGTGTGATAGCAATAAAACAATAAGCTTGTCCCTGTTCCTTTCATGTTACCCTTTGAAAGTTAAGCTTTCACAGATAAAATTAAAAAACGTCTTGTTTAATAAAAATATATTTTTTATTTTTTATTGTTTTTTGTTGGTTTGATTAAAAAATATTTTTTCTTACAAAAACTTTTTCCCAGTTAGAAAATAAACAAAAATTATAGGTTTACACATCCAAAATTTTTTTTTCTCTAAAAAAACCCCGTATCTCTAGAATTTCCAGTTGTCATGTATATATTCCTAATAAGTTTAGAAAAGTAACTTCAAATTAAATAACATTGTCTAGATGTTTAAAATTAATCTTTCAAGGATTTTTTTTTTAATTAATAGTGATACATGTCTTGCAGAAAAAGAAATTGAGAAAAGACATGTGTTTATAACAGTACGCCTGGAACACTGGTAATCCTGTCCATTACCTAGTGACTACGAAAAGCGCTGCCAGTATGTGCTAATCAAGAGTAACATCTGAATTAAGGTCTTTTTATTTGAGCATCTTAGTCAAAACTTAACACAATTTCTACAGAAAATTATGGTTGCATTATTTGCCTCTCAAATCCAGTTGTGCATGTATGTTAAATTATGTTGAATCTAGAGTGCGAGCCTTTCTGTGCTGCCTGTCAAAAACTAATTTATAAACTGTTGCCTTCACAGTAAGGCTCTGTACTACCAGGCTGCCAGTATTTTCAATTATTGCAGTAAAGTTTGGAGAGTAATAATCTTTATTTTTCAAGGAAGAAAAGACAGGTGACTGTAATTAAGCATCAGAAAGGGAAGAATAACATTGGCCATACTTGAGCATTCTTCAGTCTACAACGTCTATAACTTCTGTCCTATTGATCATCTTGCTCCAACTTTTTCTGTGGGATTAGTAAGGCATTGTGCTCGGTGCTGAGCAGACACATCATGGGCAGACACTCTTGTGCTATGGGAATGCCAAAAGTTATAGATGAATGTGAATGACCACTTTAATTCAGAACATATGATGAACATCTGTGGATATGTGTGCATACAATAGTAGTGAAGCATTCATATGGTTTCTGAGCATTTACAGATATGTCTGCATGAAATGGTCTTGAATAAATGGTATTTAATGGTCTTTAGCAAAAATGGTCTAAAAATAAGAATTCTTATTATTTTGAAGCATCAATGGGAATAGAATCATCTCTTTGAAACTAAGGATTTCAGCAATAGTGTTTGACATCCAGTATTGACAGGGAAAAGAATAATCAGTGAACTAATTTGAAGCTATATTACAACAATTTTTATTCAAATGGGTGAAAATATTATTGAAAGTATATTCTTAAAATTAAATTTTTGTGAACAATTATCTTTACAGATATCTAGCATTTTTACAGAGATCTACATTTCTAAAGAACAGTTCTAAAGCTGCCAATTTAGCCTAAAGGTAAAAGTTTCTTCTATTGATATCGTGTTTTTTTTCCTGTTTTCCTTACAGACATTAATGACTCATCTTATATTTGTTGAATTGATATTCATAGTACACACCTCACAGGAATGATTTAGTATAGTATAACCTCTCCAGACATACTGAGTATTCTCGAGGTGAAAATACACATAATACAGAGAATTACCTATTTAAAATTTCAGAGCAGACCAGAGCATTCAGCTGTTCAGTTTGCAGATAACATAAATAGGCAATATATAAACATATAAATAACAGCTCTACATGCATATGCAGTATCAGTCAACTGTTATAAATACTTTTTTAAAAACCCTGGTTTTGCATCAAAATCTCCAAAAATGTTGCATGAATACTAAATATGCCAGTCCCACCCCCAGTTTCAGTCATCCCCAAGCTATTTATGAATCTGTGATGAATTTGTAGGAAGGCATCAAATGGAAATAATGGGAATAGGTGAGAAATGTGGGATGTGGGAGGTGTGAGATAGCCATGAGATTTAAAGCTGTGTCTCCCATAGGAGAAATCACTGCAGAGTATGCAAGCTACTAAAATAGTAGATAAAAGGGAATCTCCTCTGCTAGCTGTTTTCTGAATCTGGTTATCCATTTTGTTTTGTTTTGCCTTGTTTTTTTTCCTTCCTTAGTTTTTTTTTTTGTGGAGTTTTTTGTTTGTTGTTTCAGGTTTTTTTTTTTTTTGTTTTGGTTTTGGTGGGTTTTTTTTTGTTTTTTTTGTTTGCTTTGGTGTGCCCCAAAATATAATTTCTAAGAGACAATTTTGGAAAAGCTGGTTTTAGTGGAGGAATAAGAACTCTAACTGAAGTTTTTTTCTTCTTGTTTTTGGATTGGCAGACAAATAAAAATTGTGTGTTGGTATAGCAAGCATGCTGCTTTATAATCCAATTTTTATATAGCTGTGTTCCTTCAGAGGCAAAAAGGGGATGGAAACAGACTGTGATTGATTTCATCAGTGCCAAGTGATCAAGAATCAAGCTTGTAGCACTGACTTTTTTTGGTAGGTATACAGAACATAGAAAAACTCTTACTACATTGCCCCTTTTTTGTCAGACTGAAGATTGCCGTGGCCACAGCGTATGAGTGCTTCACAACTGCTAATTAATTTCATTTCACAGGGATCTTGAGATAGCACAATTTCCTTGTCCTCATTTTCTAGAAATGGAACTGAAATACCCCGAACTAGGTGCTTCGTTCAAGGTCACAGAGGAAGTTGGGACAGAACCTGGAATAGAGCCTAGCTCAGGAATTGTGCTTTAACTAATATATCACTTCCCTTCCCTGAGGTATCTATGTAAAGGTAGTCACAACACAGTTCTTGGTGAATCAAAACTCCTCCACAAATAGTGTGCAAGCCTTGAAAAGTTTACTTTTGTTTGGATTATCAGTACTTTGTAATTAGATACTTTAGAAATGTTCTTTAAGAGTATTTTGAAATTTCTACATTAACTGAAGAAAGCCAGTTGGAATGATTTATTTTTACACATATATATATATATTTAGGATTTTACATATACAACTGTATTGTAACTATAATTTTTATCATCATTTTATAATTTTATATCATCATAAATTTACCAATAGGTTTGTGGTTGGTCTCTTGAACGCCAAAAGAATTCACAGTAGATTACTATAGAAAAATAAAACTTTTTCATTATTTTCTCTGTAAAACTAGTAGTGTTCTGTACAGTAACTAAATTTCAAACTGAAATAAGTAACTAGATTTTAAACTAAAGAGAAGAGAATCTTGTAATGGCATGGTATTGCTTCCTAACAGTATGTAATTCCTGAAGTAATTTCATTATCAGGGAATAACTGGTCTGAACGCATGCGTTCACACTGAAGCTGGAGGGCTGTTTGTAGTGGATGGAGGTCTGCTGTGTTATATTAATGCAATAATCTCTTCCCTAAACAGATAATTTGAGACTTAAGGTTAAAAAGTTTTTTTTGATAAACATAACATTCTTTCCCAGCTTCTGCTTTCATGTGAAAATCAGGTAGTGGATGGAATGGAAATATGTCAGTGTTGTAAAATGTACTAACAAACAGATGTACTGTAAAGCTAGTAGTCTAGTCAGGATAATTTCTTGTGTGCTATCTACGTAACAACATGGCAAGTGATCCTGAAATTACTGCCAGGGTGGTTTTAGACCCTTGCTCCAAATACTAGCTGAGGGACTAGAAGTTGTCTATACTGTTACCAGTTATTTGAAATCCCAGAGTCTGCATAATTTTCAGTAAAATCACTCTGTTACTGTGTGTTCATCTAACATCTCTCTCTGAAAAAAAAAAATCCTGGCTGGCTTGTAACATTATGGATATTGAGTGTCTTGCCTGAGGTCTCTTGTAAAAAGTGAAACAACCTTTGAAAAATCCATTAGTGCTGGAACTTTGATTGGTAAAAGTCGAGGAAGTAAAACTTTAAGTCCTCATAGCTATATTTTTTAGCACCTAGTTATTATACCCTTATTATATACATTTTTTGTCCTATGTAACATACTTGGATGCCAGTCCCTTCATAGGCTGTTACTTTTCCTATTGATCAGGAGCTTCTCTGCAGTGGTTTGTACAGCAAATGCTGTGCGCTGGAGTCATCTTTGTATTTCGGAGTAGATTGAAAGAGACAGGGCAGCCGCTGCAGGTCACATCTGATGGGAGATCTGAGTTGTAATAAGCCAGTTTCTCAGTAACTAACAGCACTGAAGTTCAGAGGCAGCCAGCTCTGGCGGCTGCTGAGCAGACTAAATATTGATTGGAAGGGGAAAATGAGGGAGACACTGACCTTTTATTCAGAGCCTGACAAAAATGTGGCCAGGACGATGTTCTTGCTAATACAGAGCCTTCCTAGTTACCCTGTACAACAGCAGGGAGGCAGCCAAGCCTCCTTCCTGCCTCAGATCCACCACTTCTGACTTCTGACATTGAGTCATTAACTTTGTTAGCCTTGCTTCTCCCTCGGTAGTTCCTAAAAGGAAAGAGAGAGGAATTTTTCTCAACACAAGCCTCATCAAAGTCATGAGAGTAATTTTCAAGTACAGTACATTTTTTATCTGCAAGTTACCTAAAAAAAAAAAAAAAAAAAAAAGCAGAGTTGAGCTGAAACTCCCTCAAGCCTACCTGTATTTTCAGCAATTATTGGGGGAAGTATTTACTGTCCAAAAGGCTTTTGCTGTTTGGATTTCCTCCAGTTCAAAATCAGCTCTATCAAATTGGCCAATGCAATTTATTATCTCCTCAGGGACATTCAGCTGTCCCAACTAACCTTTCTCACAATAGATCCAGCTGTGTCCTTCTGTACAAAATGTTTCTACTCCCCTAAAAATGCAGTCATTGTAAGGATGCCCTCGTCAGATCTATTAAAGATACCCTTAGGCCCAGTTCTGCACTAATGACCTGTAAGCTCATGACTTCTATTTCTGTGGTATATATTTTGATGTGAGGGTTAAGAATGATAGCACAGGTTCAAGCACACCAGCAAGATCCCGAGGGAAACAAAAGTGCAATTATTCTGTAAATGGCAATTCAGAATTAATGGTCCAGGAAAATTACTTTGCAGAGAACTTCAGCTCCCATGATTTTATTTGGAACTGACAGCACTTGGAAGACAGTCCATTATATGACAATTCCTTGCATTTTTCTTAGTGTATTTAATCGATAGATCTTGAAATGTTTCTGTGTCTTGTCTCAGTTTTGTAAGTGCTGGCAGTGAGAAATCTGGAAATGAGACAATCAGTTGAATCTACTTGCATGAAGTGATGTGTTCAGCTAGTGGCTGACTAGGTGGAATGGCATCCTAGTTCCTTAGTGTACTATCAGTTAATTCTGAGAAATACTTTAATGGTCTTGTGTTATGTCTTGACAGTCAATGGAAGAAAATTAAATAGGTTCATGTTGAGGCTTATTACCTGCTAGGAGAAAAAAATATACATGCACACAACTATGTATTCACAACATAGTCACTATAAGAAAATTAATGACAGGTCTTTACAAAGTGAATTAAATGAGTGTTACTTAAAAAAAATGTATTTCAGTCCAATCTTATATTGAATTTTTATCATACTTCATAGGTGGTGTGGCTTAAGCCCAGCCAGTAACTCAGAACCATGCAGCTGCTTGCTCACTCTCCCCCCATCCCCGTGAGGGATTGGAAGAAGAATTGAAAGAACATAAATCCCATGGGTTGAGATAAGAACAGTCCAGTAACTAAGGTGTAACACAAAACCACTACTGCTACCACCAATAATAATAACGATAAGGGAAATAACAAGGGGAGAGAATATGAAACTAACATGGGAAAAGGAAAAGAAAACAATAAATACAAGTGACGCTTACAATGCTCACCACCCCCTGACTGATACCCAGCCTGACCTAAGCAGCAGTCTGGGCCTTCCTGGTGATTCCTCCCAGTTTATATACTGGGCATGGTGTGCTGTGGTATAGAATACCCCTTCGGCTAGTTTGGGTCAGGTGTTCTGTCTCTGCTGCCTTCAGGCTTCCTGTGCCCATCCTTACTGGCACAGCAGGAGACTGAAAAGTTTTTGATCGGAGTAAGCATAACTTAGCAACAACTTAGAAACATCAGTGTGTTATTAGCATTGTTCTTGGGCTAAAGTCAAAAACACAGCACTGCAGTAGCTACTAAGAAGGAGAAAAAAATAACTGTTAAAGCTAAACCCAGGACAATAGGCTCAGCCAATTCCTACCATAAAAAAGGAAAGAATAAAGTATACTTAGAAGGTAAGTGGGGTTCACATCGGAAGGAGGCATACTCACTTTGGGAATCAGCTTGGTGAAGCAGAGAGAATTGTTTTAATTTCCCTTCTGCTCAGTTTTGTAAAGCATATGTAATCATGCTATTTTTTCTGCCTCCTTTTCCTGCCACCCTTAACTAACTTTTGAACCCTTTGGCCAGTTTCTGCATCTGGGACCTCTCAAGGATTTGAAACTGCTATCATGTTTCTGAGCAATGGTTCCTATACAGAGGAGGAAGACCAATGGCTGACTTTCATGCTTAGCAGATGCCTGGTGTATGCCCACACAGACTGCCTGTGCATGCCACTCGCCACCCTCTGCTCCACCTCATTATGGTGTGGGGTAGGGAACTCAGGACTGCAAAGAAATCGGAGGAATGTGGCCTGTGGAAAGCAGTGCGAAACACCAGCTGAGGTGTCTGGGTTAGTGCAATGAGGTAGTTGTAGACATGCAAGAAATGCATTGGTATGAAGTTCAGCGGCGTTATTTTGGCTGTCAAAGAACAATTTACTTAAATTAAACACAGCATTAAAACTTTCCAGTTGAGATACAGAGAGCATCTTGCCACAGAAACAAGTATCACAGAGTCAAAAAGTGTGTATATGCCATGTGATTTAAAGTCTTAAACTAGGAAGTTAGTCTCTCAGTCCCCTCAAGGATTTTTTCTTTTCCCATAGACAATATAGGGAGGTTAGGTGGTCTGCTACCTGAACTGGACTACTATATTTAGGTGGTTCTTTCTCATGTTTTCTTCTTGGTCCTGCTTTTTTCCTGCCTAAGAAACACTATTTCAGCACACCAGTGAAAAAAAAGGGAGAGTACTTTGTGTTGCTGCATGAGTTTTCTTATAATGAAGTGCTGTCAACCCAATAAGGTGACATCTTGACAGTAGCTAGTGTGTTAAAGTAGTGCATTTTTCTTTAAATCATGTAGAGGTACTATATAGAAATGTGTTACAAGAGAGCTTCATTGAAAGAATACATTGGAAAACAAGACGGGAGGGGAAATTGGTTTACCCAAGACATAAAAATGGCCTAACCTAATACAAATATTAATGTAATATTTAATTTGCACATTGCATGTAGATATCCACAATTATATGAGCAACCTCAAGATAGAAAAAGGGAAAAAGCCTGCCTTAAATTATTATTTTTCTGCTTACAAAGTCAGTGAAATTCTTAGGTCCAACAGATTATTGTGTTATTTTATTAAAAAAGGGAAGAAAGGAGAAGAAAGATTCCTAATTGTACTGCTGGAGTGGAGGGTGGGTGGATTTTCCGATGACAAAAGATGGAGTTAACGCTTCAGACTGTTTAAAAACACTTAATTGAGCAGTGTGGCTCACAATGATTAATCTATTTCAGGTATGTTTTATCACTCAGTCAAGGTACAGCCTAAATTAGGCTTGCTACTTATCAGGCTTTTACTCAGAGACTCATGTCAGGTTGTTTTATGGTCATGATTTTAATGCTGCCTTGATGACTGTAGTTTTTGTTTTTTTAAAGTACTGAAAAGCAAACACAGGTGTTGATATGCATGGAACCTGCTGCTGCTGTTTCTTTATTCTTCTCTGGGAGGAGAGTATTTATTTTTACTTGGGTGTTTATTTTTCAGTGAGTTCATTTTAAGTGTTCTCCATAATTTTATAAGGCACTGCAGGTAGCTGTGTTATTGGAGAAGATAGAAAGGCTCATGCTAGGGCAGTTTATCCTTTTTACTGTTCAGCTCTAATGTAGGCGATTGGAGGTTGGCCTATTCTGACTGCATTTTAACAAAACACCACCAATAAATGGTTAGTAATATTTTCCTTGTGGGGTTGCGTAGATGACTTTCTGAATCGTAAATAGCTTTGCTTTGCTAAATCTCTGTATTAATATTGGTAGCTACATAAATTCATGTGTATTATTGTGTCTTTAGATCTTATATAAAAGTTTGGTTTGGATTTAAAAATCAGTTTAAACTTAGTGACAGAAAAAAAGGCATTATACAATTTGATAACTTCTCATAGGTCTACATGTTGGTCTGTGGTCTTCGTGAATTCATCCTTTTGATCATTTGGTCTTAAAATTGTCTTCACTTTTATTAGAGTATGTAACGAAAAGCTCTCAGTGGAATGAGCCTTAGAAGCTGTGGTCCATAAAGCTGGTCTGTGCTTTCCATTCTCTTTGCTTAACAATATAATAGGTAACCTTAGTGATTATGAGATGTGGGTCTTGTTCCCAACTAGGATTTCTGTGTGCTTTACAAAATAAATCATTATTATTAATGGGTGCTAACACTACAGACCACATTTATGCAAGTGGAAACAGGTTTCATATACACCTACATCCATCCATCATCCATACACTGGATGGCTATTTCTATGAATTAGCTCAGTATCCTGTGTAAGCATTACTTATAAATATCTAGGTATACAGCAGGCATACAGACATTGTTTGGATGAAGAAAAAGAGAACACATAAAACACATGATGTGACATAGTACTTAGATATCTCATTCTGGTAGCATTGTAAAACAGATAAGTAAGAATTAAAAAAAAAACAAAACAAAAAGCCCAGTAAAATAAAAATGAAAACCCTTTTCTTACAGTAGGGCCTTTAATGGTAATTTTAGTATTCACATTCAAGCTGAGTTTGGGCAAATGTTTATCTAATTGTGTTCTAGGCTGTGAAGCACCCATGGTATGCACATTAAAGGCTAAGCAGTTTCAGTTCTGTAGTTCCCAATAAACACACACATACAAACTGCAAGTTGTTGAAGTGGGCTGATACTGGAAGAGACATAATTAACAGATCATGGTTATCTTACTTCTACATTTCCATTTTCTAGTCCAAAGTTTTAATTGATTTACCATTTCATCTTTGCTTTGAATTTCCTGGCTTTCTGTGTTTTTCTGCGTACTCTTTTTTTCCCAGTCCTTTATGAGATGCTTAACTGTTTTTGAAAAAGAGTATCATTCGAAAACACTGTGTGCCTGATCTTCAGTGGCATTGAGTGCTCACAATTCTACATATTAATAGGGACTCTAAGGCCTCAGCGGCTCTTACGTTACATAGTTCGTAGGTTCTGAGTAACTTCTAAAAGCTCATAAGCTTCTAGGTATATGTAGCTGAATAATTATTTACGTACAGGAAGAAAAGCTTAGACTTTCGATGAAGTTACAATGCATATAAAGGTCAAAGATCCATGAAAAAACCTCTAAAACCTCAAAATGTAGTCAGAAAAAAAATCCCTTTAGCACTGAGGAAAGAAGGTAGAAGAGCTGCTTTCCAAGAAATTCTTTCATCTTGATTGAATACAGAAAATGTATGGAGAGCAGAGACTTAAAGAGAAGGTAGGCTGCAGCATTGCAGATATTCTTAACAATGCTGCCATCTATTTGGTAATCTTATAAGATGGCTTTATCTAGACAGAATTTCAAGAGTACTCTAGTTACAAGAACCTCTGTTACTCTAAAGCAGCTCAGATTGTGAAGGCACAATGGGTGGAATCATCTCACGTAATTTTAGTATCTGAGAAAAGCTGTGGTCATCTGCATATGAGCTAGCATCTGTGTCCTGGGCTGCCTGGAGTCTCTTAAATCCCACAGAAAGAGCAATGGCCATTATTTCTTTTATCCAGAAGCTACATATTATGTGCCGTTTGCCTTGAAAGATGCAGAAACTTATATATGCATGTTTATTTTTCTAAAACAAACCATATGGTAGAAAAGAAGTAGAAGACTTGAATACGGATCTCATCCTTTTGTTTAATAATTAACAAATCCAGTAAGAAATACTGAAAAGAAAGCTAAAATTTTGTATTGCTTAATACAGTTTGTAATAAAAAAAAAAATGAAAGGCTATATGAAAATTTAAAAATTAACCTAACATTAGACATTTTTAAAAATATCTTTGAATATAGTATTCATTTTGCAGTATGTAAAAAGTAGAGTGTATACACTTGCTCATTTCTTTAGTGATAACACTGTTTCAGATCTTGACTTCTGAAGATGGAATGTTTAGTGTATAATAGTCTATCAGAATTATCACATCTGCACTATGGAATGGTTACATGCAAAATACATTTTTAGGATACAAATATTTTTATGTTATAGTAAAAATTTCTAACCTCTAGAATATTAAACCACAAACTCATAACTTGAATAAGGCATAAAGAAAATAAAAACTTTCAAGATCTAAAGTACTTTTGATCATAAATGCATTATGCTATAAGTTACTGTCTGGGAAGTGACAACTGCTTCATTCTTTGTCTACAAAATGTCTTCCAACAATGAAACTGAGAAATTAAATGTTTTATCTAAGTCACAGTAAACAAGTAATTCCTGAAATGGGTGAAATACAGAAGGATTGTTAAGATACATTTGTTTTCATTATAGCATACTGAGTATCAGTGTTCTGTCATTTAATGAGACATCCTTCCAACAACATCTATATTAATTCTGTTTTTAGATGCATCCTCACTGCTATGTTAACCTGATTCTCCTGTCAGATGGAATGCAATTCCCACAAGGATTTTAAATGTTAATTTTAGAAATTTAAGGCAATTTCTGCATGCAGGTTCCTCTGTTCTTTAGTTCTTTTAGTTTTACTGAGGAACCTTTTTTCTCTCATTTCCTTTTTGAAATCAAACATACTGATTACTATTTTTAAATTTATTATTAAATTTAAATAATTTGACGGGAATTAAATCATGATCAAATGAACCAGATTTATTTTCTTTCACTAGATCTTTATAAAAGCCCTCTTTCTTAGGAAAATGAAGTACTGTCACACGTGGTGCACTGAAGCTATTACTACCTTTCAGTAGATGCTCTGCCTCTGAAGCATTTCACTTGCCTCCCTGGACAGAGTTCTTTATTCCA
The DNA here is from genome assembly GCF_033783945.1 of Neopsephotus bourkii. Lineage (NCBI taxonomy): Eukaryota > Metazoa > Chordata > Aves > Psittaciformes > Psittacidae > Neopsephotus > Neopsephotus bourkii. The sequence goes on from NW_026902234.1 coordinate 11,009,757, forward strand.
CTTTTGATCTATGTCCTGATTCAGTATGATTTCCAATATGCATCATAAGTCCCTGCATGTGGAGACACAGTCAGCCATCAGTTTCTAATATATCTTAAAAATCTCCTGGACTTTTGCTTTTAAATCGTGTAACTTCATGAAATCCACTGGGTGTCTCCTCCAGGAATAATGGGCTGGACAGAGCACTTTAGCTGCAAATGTTTGAAGATATGATTCAGTTTCTGGGTGTTTCTGCCAATCTGTGGTTAGGACACTAAGTAAAGCTGAGAGAGAGCGATAACACTGAATAGATGTATTATTTAATATCATTGTCATTAGAAAATGGATGAATGTTAAGGATGGGCAGGGTTGCCTGTTCTAGCTGTGGTTTTGGACATACGTGACTGTGGTTGCTGTACTTCATGTGCAGCATAATGCTTTAGAGACTTGGTGAAATTGAACTGCTTTTAATATTCCTCTGGCCACAGTATTGTACACAGAGAAAATTTATGGGAGGTGGAACATTGCACTGAAGAAGCTCTCATGCCATGAGTAGAGATGCCAAATGACTGTAGGTACCTCTAGTATGTTGTGGCCACTAGAATTTGGGAGTCAGTGTGTTGGGTTTTTTTTAATTAATTTGGTTTATAGATTCTACTTAAACATCATTTTAGACATCCCAAAGTTTTGCAGAATCAGCTCGTTCATTGGATAAGTATTTACTTACTCCAGTTTTGGCCGTGTTGAAACATACTGCAGTTGTAATAGATATAATTGTTTCCATTTTAATTGATTAAATTGAGTTGGCTGAGGCAGTTATAGATTACTTCCTTTTATGAGAGCATCAGTGTGAGCTAACAGTTTCTTTATGTAGGAGTGAAAGGAGGGCACAACTAAGGAAGAGTTTCACTAAGAGATAAATCAGTGACAAAGGCACAGCAACAGTATTATATATTGCAGGTGCAATAAAGACTATTTCTCCGAACCATGATTATAAACTTGTAGAGGGGGAATGCTGACTTGTAGCTTATGTAGCCATGACAACACTGCTTTTATACTACTGTATAATAATGATATTATTTATATTTTTCAAGTAGTTGTGTATAAACAGATATTAATAAAGTCCAGAGAACTAAGGGTACTGTAATGCACATTGAAGTCCTGTGGGCTACTCCTGTAGAATAGAACATGTGTACTTCTGCATAAAGGCAACAACCCTTGAGTAGCATAGTATGGAGAGGACAAATGAGCAAGAACATTCCCTGTGGTTTATAAAACTGGAGAGCAGCACATAAGCATGCTGAGAGGTATGCTGTTATATTTTGTGTTGTGTTATGTTATGCATTGTGTTATGTTATGTTACGTTACGTTAGGTTACAACTTGTTGAAGTGGAAACTGTGACTCAGACATATCAAGTGAAGAAGAGTGTTAAAGAAAAGAATAAGAGCTTGGTGGCTAAATGTATGCAATATTCATTGCCTCCTGGTTATCCACCCATCATTGACTGCATTTCACTTTCTCTTACTGTCCATCTGCTTTTTCTATTTTCATCCTATTTTGTGACATATGTTATTGATCTTTTTTCTCTGGTGCCAACAAACTTTGTTGCTGATGTAAACAACAGTGGACTCTAAGAAATCCTGCCTGACCAATTTGGTGGCCTTCTATGATGGGGCTACAGAACTGATGGACAGCGGTAAAGCAGTTGATGTCATTTACCTGGATTTGTGTAAAGTGTTCAACACTGTCCCACATGACATCCTTGTCTCTAAATTGGAGAGACATCAATTTGATGAATGGACCAGTAGGTGGATGAAGAACTGGTTGGATGGCCGCACAGAAAGAGTTGTGGTCAGTGTCTCAATGTCCGGCTGGAGACCAGTAACGAGTGGTGTCCCTCAGGGATCGGTGTTGGGACCAGTCTTGTTTAACATCTTTGTTGGTGACATGGACAGTGGGATTGAGTGCACCCTCAGCAAGTTTGCCGATGACACCAAGCTGTGTGGTTCGGTTGATACGCTGGAGGGAAGGAATGCCATCCAGAGGGACCATAACACGCTTGTGAGGTGGGCTGATGCCAACCTCATGAAGTTTAACCATGCCAGGTGCAAGGTCCTACACCTGGGTCAGAACAATCGCAGACACAGCTACAGGTTGGGCAGAGAACCAATTCAGAGCAGCCCTGCAGAGAAGGACTTGGGGGTGTTGGTCGATGAGAAAATGAACATGAGCCATCCAGTGTGCGCTTGCAGCCCAGAAAGCCAACCGTATCCTGGGCTGCATCAAAAGGAGTGTGACCAGCAGGTTGAAGGAGGTGATCCTGCCCCTCTACTCTGCTCTTGTGAGACCTCACCTGGAGTATCGTGTGCAGTTCTGGTGTCCTCAACATAAAAAGGGCATGGAACTGTTGGAACAAATCCAGAGAAGGGCCACGAGAATGATCAGGGGACTGGAGCACCTCCCATATAAAGATAGGCTGAGAAAGTTGGGGTCCTTCATGCTGGAGAAGAGAGAAGGCTGCATGGAGACCTCATAGCAGCCTTCCAGTGTCTGAAGGGGGCCTATAGGGACGCTGGGTATGGACTCTTCATTAGGGATTGTAGTGATAGGACAAGGGGTAGTGGGTTAAATCTTAAACAGGGGAAGTTTAGATTGGATATAAGGAGAAAGTTCTTTCCTGTCAGGGTGGTGAGGCACTGGAATAGGTTGCCCAGGGAGGTTGTGAATGCTCCATCCCTGGCAGTGTTAAAGGCCATGTTGGACGAGGCCTTGGGTATGGTTTAATGTGGGGTGTCCCTGCCCATGGTGGGGGGTTTGGGACTATATGATCCCTAACTATTTTATGATTTTATGATTCTGTAATATAACTGAAAACTCCAGATCCTTTGTCAAATGATCCGGTTTATCCAGATCCATGACAAAGTCTTGCAGATTTGTCAGCATTTCAGGTTGTATTAAATCCAACAACTTGGTGAATACTGCATGACCCCTTCAAGTATAAGCATTAACTTTCAGTAAAAATGAACCTTTGTTTTTAAATGGCCTGTCTTTCATTTTTTTCTTTTTTAAGTTAAAGGTTATTTTTTTTTAAAGTGCTATGATTGCAAACTAATCCTTTTTTGTACGAGTGACGTGAACATTTCTAACAAGAGCCTGCTCTTTCCCATGTCTAACTCAGGTCGTTTTAAACTGATACTGAAATGTTTCAGCTAGGAGAAACTCAGGGTTTCCTTCTGCACAATCTTTTTTCAGTTTTTTTTTCTTTTAAAAATTTTTTAATTTTAAGTTTGATTTTCAATTTAATTTTAAATTTAATTTTAATTTTTTTTAATAATCTGCCTGATCAACTAGTTTATAGTGATGTATTTTCGGTTGCTTTGCATGTCTTCTCTAGCAGAACAAATCACAGAATCATAGAATTGTTACAGTTGGAAAGGACTTTAAGATCATCTAGTTCCAAACCCCCTGCCATGGGCAGGGACACCTCACACTAAACCATGTCATCCAAGGCTCTGTCCAACCTGGCCTTGAACACCGTCAGGGATGGAGCATTCACAACTTCTTTGGGCAGCCCGTTCCAGTGCTTCACCACTGTTACAGTAAAGAACTTTCTTATATCTGATCTAAACTTCCCCTGTTTAAGTTTTAACTCGTTACCCCTTGTCCTGTCACTACAGTCCCTAATGGTCCCTCCCCAGCATCCATATATGCCCCCTTCAGATACTGGAAGGCTGCTATTAGATTAGTAAGTAATGTTCTGGGTTCTTATCTTTGGTGACAGTTTCCCTTCTGCCGTATTAATATTCCAAGCATGAATTGCATTTTATGAGACAAACATGTTCCAAGAAATATGCCATTGATTGTATACAGAAAACCAAATCAACAGTAATAAAATGTCATGTTAAGTTTCATTGAAATGTCAGTGGGGAGTCACAGACATGCATTAAGATACTTTGAAAACAAAAACTACCTTCTATTCCCATGTTTAAATTATGTTATCAATAGGCAGATCTTTATTTTCATTTCGGTAGTTCATGGACTTTGCTGGGAATGCTGCTGCTAATTGAAAGAGTGTTTGCATACTTCAGTCCAAGGTACAGCAACTCCCGTTCATTCCTGGAAGTTCTCTTTCAGTCTCATTCTTTGTTTGACCCTCTGTAATAATATTGTTTTTCACACTGTGTTAAAACACACTTTCTGCATTAAAAATATTCTCAGAACTGTATACATAGTGGGGAGACAAGGGAGCACTATATACTCAGCCATGGTGGAGGTTCTTAGTAAGGACTAAGTTCCTCACTGGCCACCACAGAGAAGGCTGACGAATTGTTATGAAATGAGTTTTCATCAGACAGGAATTTTAAGCTCATTTCCGCATAATAATGTATTAAGTGCTTAGAGCACTCTTCCCATTTCTTTCCTCAAAGTGCAGACAGAAAGTAATCTTACAGCATTTCCTAAAACCAAGTTCTGACAGTTTTGTTGACCAACTGGAGAAGACATCCACTTGAACTGTCTGATTTATGTCTTCTCCCTTCATAAGGATGCAAAGAGGCTCACCAAGGGCACTCTGTGTCATAAACAGGGTATTTTATCAGGGTCTTTTTCACAACTTATGAGCTTTGACTCTACAATAACCAACACAGATGTATTTTAACTAATTATTTATGGAAAATAATGGTTTCCAATGTATGTGTAGCATTTTCCTTTATTCTAAAATTAAGGAGAGTAGTTAGATTGTCGAAGTGGTTTTCATGTCTAAAAACCAAAATAAGCAATGGGAAAGGTAAGATTTGTTTCGGTCTGAACTTTGAATCTCGTGCAAAGGTTATATAAAGCTCAGTAAGACAAGAACTAATTCTGGCTTTTTGTTTGTTTCTTTTTTTTTTTGTGTGTGTGTCTGGATTTCTAACACGTTTGACACTTTCCACTATTCAGGTTTCTATTCACACAGTTTATGGTAATAATGATAGTGGCAATGGAGGGCATCATTAGGGTAGAGGACTGTGGTTTATCGAAGGAATCAACAGTGTAAGCAAGTGTTGAAAGAAAGTGGATGGAAAGAATTTTGGACTGTGAGAGGAGCTTGACTTTTTTATGGTGGTGTTTTGTTTTGTTTTTTTTTTTTAATTTCTGGGTGAAGCATATGTCTTTGCAATCTGTGTAAAAGTGGCCAGTTTCAATACTATATTCTTTATATTGAATTCACAGCCAAGGCAGATGTCTGCAATATGTGATATTTGTTGCTACTTACCACTCTTGTATTTTGTTCACTTTCAGATACCAAAAGGTAAAGAAATCATGGGAAATGTGTGAATGGATGAGATAAAGCTGGGCATTGGATAGTATAGGAGCTGGTTTTCATTCAGTAAAATGTGGATTCTTCTTCTGTTACTTTCAAGGGGAAAAAACTTCATGGTCTCCCTTGATTATTTGCTGATTTTTTTGGATAACGAAAGAAAGGTAAATCTGGATATAGCCAGTTCACTGACACTGCTGTATGTGAATGAAGATTTTAATGGTACATGCTAAAATTGCTGTGGTTTGTAGGACACAAAACCTGTATTTGTTAAAGAAAATTCTGCATTACAAGTAGGCATTCAAAGTCTATACCCGCTGAGAATTTACATCTCCTTGAAGCATGAATTAGAGGCATCCAACCTTGAGCACTTTGCAGGCAAGTATTCTGGCATATATAGACATATGTAAGCTTTCTGTTCTTGACAAAATTAGCTGCTGTTGGGCTGGAGAACTGTTCATACCATTTGCATTTTTACAGATTCTGTTTCTTACTAACGCTGATAGAGCTTCAGTAGAAAAGTACACTTCAGCCATTTCAATGTAATTTTTAGTACTTATTAAGTCAGGCTTGTGCCATATTGTCACCAATAAGTGTTCAAAAAGGGGGACAAAGGAAGTTGGCTAGGAGAAGTCCTTGCAGTTTATGTATCTTGCATCACCCTGTTAGAGACTGCCTGATAATTGTGCTCATCTACTGCAGAAAATCTTCCCTCTTTTCTTGGTCTGGCTCAGTTCCTAGGTGTTGGCCAGCTCCAAATGACCTGAAAGAGGGGTTGGGACAGACTGACAAACTTGGACTGTGTTCTGCTTTTCTGACGTCTGATAGTGATATCATGAATCATGTTCTTTGCATGGAGCATAAATCAGAGAATTTTACAAAACCTAGATGAAAAATGTTGGTGATACGTTAAATCTTAATATGTATTAATATTCTTAAAAGTGGCTCTTAGTTTTCACCATTCTTGATTTAATTACTAACAATGCACATATCGCTGAGGCTTTGACAGAAGACATCATTTGCAATTTTAAGTCCGTTAACTAGGTGGGCAGGATCTCCTCTGATACTTTCAAAAGTAGGTCTACCTAGTCACTATCTAGGGTATGTAGGGAATTACTTTGTGAGGACAGCTGCATCAGGGATGTAAAATAAAGGTATAAGTGAGATGCTTCTGTCAGACAGACTACCTCTCAACTAAGTTGCTGATGTAGAGATACATACGTTCATGACTAGCATGCTGGGCCAGTACTTCCTGTATTGCATTGTATTGTATTGCATTATTAAGCATACTTGTTTCCCACTGCACATACAATTTTGTATTGATATCCTGCCTGCATTTTAAACATTGTCAGCAGAAAAACTGGAGTGTCAGCTTCTGTCAGAAAGGAATCAGTAGAAATTTGTCATACATTTTTGTGCATACTGTTAAACAGCTTGTTTTACACTGTGTAGTATGTCTTTTCACTAAAAATAATTAAAAAAATGCTATTAGTATCAATTAGTGAAATATAAAATAAGGCCATTAGGTACACCTAATAAGATGAATAAGAGATTTCAGAACTGATGTTTTGAGACAGGCCTTCAGAAGAAATCAGTGCTTTTATAGGAACCAAGTGAAGAAGTGAATAGTGAAGTGAATAGAAGTTTAGAAGTGTAGAATCTATTAAGTTAAAATTCTTAACAGGAATAAAATCCACAGTTAAAAAGCATATTCTTATAAACACAGTTTGTTTATATTTTCAGCAGAAGTGTGAAAAGAAATGAGCAGGTGAAAACTCCCTTATTGCCTGTAAAACAATGAGATGCAATGTAATGATTATTTTTTGCCACCAGAGAGCTCTTACTGCATTGTACTAACAACACTATTCAAATATTTATTCATGGGCACCGTAATTAATTGTTGCGAAGTGAAAATGCCTTCATATTTATATTCTCTCCTTTCTTGATCTTCTGGATACTGGCAATTCCCACAGGATTATTTCCTGTCATGAAGCTGCATTAAGGAAAAAAAATGGCAGCATAACTGGCTACATAGCCCAAAATACCATTTCCAAAATCACAAGAAATAATTGCTTACAGAAACTAGTTCAACTTACCGATTGTTCTCATAATACAGTTGAAAACTCCTGTTTCTTACCATCATATTTAAAAAGCCCAACACTGTGGAACTCATAATGTATTTAAAATATGTGTTTTCTGGGAAGAAGCAGTAGTACCCAACTTGAAAGAACTGATGAAGAAAGAGGTCTATGGACAAAAGCAGAAAAAGTATTTTCCAGGATTTGGAGTTTAATCTTACCCAATTCAAGTCATTATTAGCAATGAAGAGTTAAATTGTATGTGGACAGATCCTGTTTCATCTTTAATATATTTTAGTAGTAGCTTACTAGCTTACACCTTTAAAAAAATATATTACCTATGTACTTGTTCCGGTAGTTGAGATGTTTCCAAGTCTGCTTCAAGTTTTTCGAACCATGAAATAAGGCTTCTTGTCAGGTATGGATGATAAAAGTATTTTTTGGTATTTGAAGTTCAGTGGGCTTTATAGGCAGCCCTCTGATAGATCATCATTAATCTATTTTTCTGCTGTTAACATTCAAACTTGGACGTGCCCAGAATTCCAGTAATTGACTATATGGTTTCTGTACTTGATTCTACTTGACCTTGTGTGCATCATATACAGTCTGGGTGTTAAAAGCTAGAAAATAAGAAAAGCAGCACTTTGCAGCTGATTTTTGCACAGGTATAGATTTTTAGTCAATGTTAGGGAGTACTAGACCAGGCTTCTTAGGAGAGGCCTGTTATCTTCACAAGTAACCATTGTTAAGACATGTGACTTAAATGTTATTAAATTTTAATAAAGTTTATTAAACACAATATATTAAAATACAGTTATATTTTCATTTGTAAACTTTATCCTCTATTTGTCCAAATTTATTTCAGCATCCCATATCCTATGTAATCCTGGGCTGATGCGTCACATTGTCAAACTACTCCAGAGACATAGTGATCAAAAAGTTTTGTATGCCAAATTTACAGGTTTCAAATGAAGTTACTGCTAAAACTAAATTAATCAGCTGCAGATCCATACTACTGTGTTACTATGGCCTGGCACAGTTTGTCAGTTGTGCTGCAAAGGCATTACATATATTTTCTCAGTTTGACAGCTGGGCTGATCAAAAATCATTAGTATCTAGAGTAAGTTTTCTTCTTACAATGAATCTATGACAAACAGACTTTTTTGATGACTTTATTATTTTCAGTAAAAGCAGATAATAAGACAGACACTTGAATAAACAAATGGTGGTATTCAGAATATCTTCCATGATGCTAAACACTTGGCAGCAAACCTTTAGCTCACGAAGGAGTGGTACTTTCAGAAATGCCTTTGTCTCTGAGGGAAGTCCCCTCTCCAGATTTGCCCTACTTTTGAAACCCCCCCCATTCCCATGGGTGCATCAGATGTTAACCTTAAATCTCAGGTGGCTCCTATCCTGTTTACAACCAGATGTCTCACAGCTCCAAATTTCATTCCATATGTGCTCTATGAAGATCCTGAAACTAGTGGAGGCATTTGTCTGGTCACGGTAAATGCCCAGACATGCAGTGATGTTTAAAACTTTCATTGAGGCCAACGAAGTGACATAGACAGGAATAAGGAGGCTGGGCTTGTTCAGGGATCCACACCTACCCTTTAGAAAAAAGGTAAAATAATCCTCTCTTGCCAGCCACTCTTGTGTACCCTCTTCCCCACATCCCTTTCAAGGGTTTCATCCCTTTCCAGGGCGGGTGTGCATGCGGAAAGGTGATACAGAGGATAAACACACTACACAGAGTTGGAAGGAGCTTTCCCCGCATCCCAAAATCCTGTCTCTGCGTGGGTTGTGACATCCCTCAGAGATGATGGTGTGCTTCCAGGCTGAAGAAAGTAGTAGAGCTATATTGATTGCCGTTTCTCTGAAGTCTGTGTTAATTGTAGAATAAGTTAGCTGAACTATTAATGAGGCTGCACTTGCTTTTATATTTCTGGACAATCTCCATGCATCATGTGGACATCTGCTGTAGTTATTTAAGAAAAAGGCTGTATCTTCTTTTCCTCTGTTTTCCTTAAATCTAATGTCTAGCAGGATATTGCACTTGGGACTTGCAGTAACCCACTCAAGGATTACTTGGCTCTTATGGTGATGTTTCAGTTGGATTTATCCACTTTGAATTGAGATGAGTCGCTTGGCTTCTTCATTTTCATTTCTGATACCAGGAAGAGTTTGATAGGATAACTTGCAAAGCTACATTGCAGATGCTGTAAAATACTAAGTGGTGGTGTTATATTCTCTGATGTTTCAGCTGGGACTTTGGCCAGAAGTCCTCCATGCAGCAACAGCATTCTTAGTACTCTGTGAACCATGTTTGTCATTAGCAAATAACAAATACTTGATATGAAATACATTTCTGCTCTCTCTCTTCCTATCATGGCCATCAACACTATACAGTATGTAAGAGGGAACTTCAGTGAAATATTTCAGTCACATTTGTTTAATGTGCATTTCTGTGATCCATAGAGTAGTAAGGGCTATCAGGCAATGTCTACCTAGCTGCCAGTGATTTCATTGCTCTGGCTAGGACTGCTACACACGATCTTAACTAGTTGACTACCCAAAGTAGGTCTAGCATGTTGAATTCAAGGCTATCATCTTTTACCAGAGCCATGTCTGGTTTTGTGGTTTGTATTCTTCAGAAAATACTCCAGCTCCTCCTTACCAGGGTCTGAAATCATGATACTTCAACCCATGGTTAAATCTAGATCATCCCTTCAGATAAACTTTTGATTTCACTTGTAGTTCAGTTCTTCTTCACTTGTAGTTGGAGGTGTGACTGGAGAAGCAGCTCGGTGCAGGCTGCAGTTGCCAAAATACTGGGCTGCTTCAGGGTATGTGGCAGTCTGCAGCATAGGCGATGGATGATATAGCAGCTGTACTGCAAGCAGTTCACAAACCAGTTTAAAGCTGAGAGTAAGCTACAGTTACACTTCAGGCTGCAGCTGAGATTAGCTATACAGCCAGTATTTCTATATCATTAATGCAGCAAAAAAGTAATCCGAGGATGGATTGCAAATGGCAAAATTACCAAACTGAAAGCGAGGTATTTAATCGCAACAAATCAAATAAATCCCTTTCCAGTTCAAAAGAGTAGCTAGGTGAGATTGAAAAAAAAAAAAAAAAAGACAGATTAAATGAATTCTGAGTAGGACTTCATAAAAAAAATTAAATTTGGATTCAGAAAGATAATTTTTAAATTTATAATGTAGTTCACATTTCTGGTCAAGTTTTCACAGTAGGTAAATTCTCAGCACACATTTACAATTGATGGTGTACTTCTGGAAGGAAAAGATTAAAATCTGGTTGATTTTATAATGATTCAAGAAAATTATTACTTTAGTAAATGCTGAATTAGGTTGGAATGTCTAATTATACTTAACGTATTATCTATGAAAATCTTTAATATTTCTTCATTTCAAAAGTATTTCTTCAAGAGAAAGAAAAATTATGCAAAACACTTCTGCTGACAGTTGTTTTTTATATCTGATCTTTAGGTATCAGAAACAAATTAGAGAAGCAATTGTGACAGGTTGTGTATATGTAGAGATTATACTTTTTTTTTTCAGACTACTACTTAATTTATTGTAATCGCTTAGAGTGATGGAGTATCTTGTGTTTCCACTTTCTGAGGGATTCTGGGCAAAAAATTCCTCTTCTGCAACTTAATTCATATCATTGACATATATTTCATAAATTCCTTTCAATAGAAGAGAAATTGCAAAGTTAGTTGAAAGAGAAGAAAATACTTTAAAAGGTATGTTGTTTTTACTTCAGATAGTTGCCTACTCTGACACCAGTGAAGCAATATGGGTACATTTTTTTATCAATCACTGCTATTTTCACGTACAAATTGAAGGAGGCGTGTTTTCATCAGGGAGACTTCAGCTTTTCATGAACTCACATTTGCAAAACTGAGAAAGGAAGTCTCCAAAATGATTTGCAGAAAACTCAGTTGTCTTGAAATGATTCAGCACATAGCCTGCTATTTCCCTCATCCCACTCCAGTAGCAGCCACAGGCACGGTGCTACCAGAGGATGCCGGATACTGATGGCTAGTGTCATCCTGACCTGGGAAGCACTGCCAAGGGTCACAGGGTTATGTGAGCTCCACGCTGCTCCTGCAAGGTGGTTAGTAGGATGGCTGCCAGCTTAGAGTCATGTTGGTCAAACAGATCAGGATCAGTGTTGTGCAATTAGCAACTAAAACCCCTTCAACAGGCTCTCTGCTATGGGTAGGCAGTGGGGAACCTGCTGGAGGAAGGCTATTTTAAGGGGGAGCCTTGGCTATCCAGACTGTTTCTGCTCTCCTACTCCTCATTTCTGCCTGGCAGACATTTTGGTGCAGTAAATGTGTCACCATTCCAATCACCAATTATTTTAAATGTAATACTTTATTTATGTCCTGGATGGCTGATCAGGTGTAGGCCTTTCCTAACTCCAAATTGAGTTCCAAAGAACAGCTAAAATGCAAACTAAGTCAATCTCTTACTGTGTATAATGGCACATAACTGAAAAAAAAACCAATTCATAAATGCATGAAAGGGAGATATTTTCTAAATGATGAACAAAATGATTGTGAGGAACATAACATAAAGATTGCCAACTAGCAGTATTTTTGAGGAGTCGAGTAACTCACACATGAGCACCCAATTAAAACAAAAGGAGAGGGAATTTTTGATTGTCCTTTTAGCTTGCATCTGTATCGTCATCGAAAAAGAGTGAAAAAAGTTGTTCAGTATGGTTAGTCTGAAAGGCTCCCATGTCATTTTCAAAGTTGATCTGTTGAAAGAAAAGTGCTTCCAAACCTGCAGAATCCCAGATAATGAATACAACTCTGAGAGATTTCCAAGCAAAGGAGAAGATGAATATATTTTCAACAGAAGTTTGTGGTTGAATTAATCTTACTGGTTAGTTATCAGATTCTCCAATTCAAGTATACGTTTCAAGATAATAATCTTCAACACAGAAACTACATGCAAATATGGATTGAATAAAAAAATATCCCTTCAAAATCAGATATACTCAGGGTGTGGAGCAATAATGTGTTTACAATCAATGTAAATTTAAGGGAGAAGCAAAATTAAACCCCCTGAGAAGTTTCACAAAACATGATGTAGTTGTTCGACAACTAAACTAGGAGTTGAAACATATTAAATGATCTTTCCGCATCCTTTTATGCTGGTGAGTAGGTCTGCACTGTGCAAACTTGTTTCTCAGTCGGAAATACTTTCTAACTATCACATCTGTCATATAGACTTCTTTAACTGAAGTTTCATTCCAAATGCTAAAACTTAAGCCTCACCAAAGTATTCCTAGTTCTCACATGTATATATATATTTTTTTTTGTAATCTCTTTCTAATGCAGTGCTGCATTCTTGCCACATCTGGGGCAAGATTCAGCCTTATGAAACAGGAGAACATTTAGTTAGGTTAATGCTTTGGAAATCAAACACCATGAAGTCTTTCATAACTAGGAAGGCTACACAACTCCATTTTTACATTCTCTATTAATTTTTATTTTATTGACAAATATATTTTATTTGAATATAAATCACTTATTGATAGCAGAAATGAATGAGCTGAAATCTCTTAATTAACTATGGATTTTAGTTTTTTTATCGTTTGGTCTAATCTAATCTGGTTTTCATGTAATAGAATTTTGATATTGTGATTTATCTGACTATAGGGAGCAGAAGTGTGTTATTAAGGGCATGTGAGTTGGGCCAGTTGGAAAAAATGCAATGTAAAATTGGTAGCCAGATCAAAATACATCTGAAAAAAAAGGGAAAATGAATGGCTGTGTACTGCATACATACATACTGTATATGTGTGTATATATATACGTTTAAACTGATTTTAAGTCCCAAAAGACATTTATAATTTGAATTTTTATAGGTTTTTTTTTGCTATGCAGTTAGTCTTCAAAATCATTGTAGCCCTTAGATTAAAAAAAAAAAAATGTATATAAGTTATTTTGTACATGCAAACCATATCTGGTTGCCATGTTACAAAAAACATCTGACATTCTAAATCAAAATAAGGTTAGAGAATTTTGACCATTATTATTTTCATCAATATGCACAAAGCTAAAACCCAACCATTAATAAATCAGATTTTTGTTGCCAGTTCATAATGTAAGACTAAATAATCTTTTCTTACACCTAATTCCTTCCATGTGAGAAATACTATACAAAAATGAAAAATAAATGAAAAAAAAAATAAAATCCCTTTTAACAGAGCTAGAGGATCCTCTCAGGAATATTCTATTTCTCTCTCCCTGCTAAAATATGTATAAACTAATGACTTTACAGACAGCTTGTTAGTAGATAGATAAATTCAGGCTTAAAGCTCTTGTCTTTGTTGTTCAAATGAGTATCAGCAACCACTATGTAAAATCAGAAGCATAGAAGTTAAACAGAAGTAGCAGATGGGTGAATTTCACACAGTCTATTCAAAATTAATATGGATGGGTGTGGGAGGAAAGAGAGGGAAGCATGGAAATTACAGTGTTTTGTTGGTATAAAATGATGGAGTTGAAAAACATTAGCTGTTTCACAGGAATAGAAAATGCAGAAAATGGAAAAAGATTAAGGCTTAAATGAAATGACTTGAATAGTGTTTTTTACCTACTTTGGCAGATGGGAGGGAGAAATTTTCTGTGCTGCTACTATTTTTTACTTTTCTCTGTATTAGGGATAAAAGCATGGAAAACTTAAATTCAAGCTCTCTTTCCATTACCATGTAAGAAAGATATAATAGGCAATTATTTGGTTTAAAATATTTTTTAACAACTGCTGATGGAGTGAAAATTAACCTTATTTGGTTACCTTGTATTTTGCAAAGTCTTTTGTTATGTGAAGAAAGACTTGATAATTTACTGTCAATAATAATATCAGCTGTCAGTCAACTAGTTTGAACAGCATAAATCACGCACCATGCAACAGAATTTTGCTTCATTATTATTTTTAAATAGTCTATGCCTAAGAAACAGTTAAATACAGCTAGCTCAATTATCATGTATATGCAGATAATAAGCAATATACTATGTATTTTCTCACACATTCTTTTCTTTGCCAAATAAAACCAGAGTAGCAAAACGTACACTTTGGCAAAATTGCCCTTGAGGTCTAAAGTTTCTAAATAAAGTTTTGTGACTGTAAAGACTGAGGTTCTTTCTTATTCGTGTGATAGTTTCAACAATCTAGGAGTGATGTATTTGTATAATGAATAAAGAACTGCAGTAAGTAATATAACTTCATAGCACAGTGTGTTTAGGTAAAGATGACATAAACTACAAAAAACATAGATAATAGCAGAAATCATATATTTTCTGGATATCATTTTGGAATATTGAGAAGTACAAAACAGATCACTTACACAACTCACAAGTAAATGTTTATAACGCAATACTGCAATGTTTGAGCAATGTTGTGGTGCTCATGGATTGCTTACTTGCAAATCGGGCAGCCATTCAGGCAATGTTGCTATTCCTCCTAAAGCTCAGCTTTCAATACTGTCTGAAAGGTAGCTCTAAATTTAATTGTTGGCTTTGAACTTGTGGAGAATTAAAGACCTATTTGCCTTTTATATTGGCCTTTAAGATGTAAAGAGAATGAGACAAGAAAGGGAGAGAAAACCTAAACACTTGAACTTCAAGATAATACCAAGACACTCTACTATCTACCTTACAGCTATGCTTCCCATGCTTGGAGTGAAAGGATAAGGTGAGTTTCACTACCTGCTGACATTACAAAATAAGGGTACTTTCAAACAGCAATAACTTCTCTGAAATCAGTGTGGAGACTGTTTAAAAAAGACATCCTGCAGTAGTTCTTCCATCTAGTTCTTTGTGCAGCTTCACCTTCCCAACTAATTTGGGATTTGGGACAAATTAAGCTTTTTTTTCATGCAGTGACCAGAAAAGTAATATTAGTAAAATGCATGTATGAATTAACTGATCTTGGAGTTTTATAGGCTTTTTTCATGTAAATAAGTATCTGGCTAGAGTTCTGCATGCAATGATGTATGTATGCATATGAAATTATATATTTTGTTTAGAACAATATATGTAATTTCATATTTGATTTCTGTCTTTTCTCTTATTAGTTGCCACCTCAGCTAATGTGAGTTATGATGGACTGTCCTTCCCTTCAAGCTTATGGATTTTTATGCGATGTATTGAGCTCTCTTTAAGTAAGAACTCTGACATTTCTTCAGCATTAGTTTTTCACTTACCCATCAGCAGCTATTTTCAGAATTTTGCTTTGCTATGTGTTTGGTACCCGTAAATCCCTAAAAGAGCACATATGAATAACAACCATGTTTTATTTGACTTGTGTGAGAACATTTCTAGAAAACAGAAGATCACTATATTGCAGAATCCTACCATGGCTACCATGGGAGCCTTCCCTCTCCTTCAAATACTGACAATGAGGCGTTTTGCATTTCTGGTAAGTGTAGCTAATCAGTAACCTTACTTTAATTAGAATCTAAATAGTACAACAAAATACATTTCAGAAATAATTCACACCTTTGATTTATCTGGAAATAATAGCAGAAAGGAAAAGTAAAAACCCAGGAAAATGGAAATCCTATCAAAGAGAGTTAGTACCTGAAGACAGAAAGCATGTAAAAACTCTGTGCAAAACCCAATACCTTGTTGACTAAAAACAGGCTTCTCAGCTCATTGCAATGTTTATGGTTATTATGCAGATTTCTTAACCGGATGTATACTCCAGAATATTTTCTCTATGTTCAAACCTAAAGTCTGACACTGGACATACAAGGAGCATTTGGCTTCAGAAACCTGTGCAGGAAGGACTTGGCAGAGTCAGGCTGGCAATACATTTAATTAGTTGGAGTGATGTGCAGAATCTGTGTGTTATTCATTCTTATCGGTGTCAGGGAATTTCTACATGTATCTGTCAGACAGAAAATTCTGTTCTGAATTTAGGGTTTGGTTGCCTTCAGTTCTGCATTGTGTGTCTATATTTCGCTGCAAAGTCAATAGGAAGTGGCATGGAAAAATATTGCACCTGTCATGGTGATCATAATGGAATATCATTAAATACAGTTTTTCATTCAGTCAGAGATCTTACAAATGAATGTGCGGTTGTCATACAGAGCAGGCTAGATTTTTACATTGAAGTGACACCATTGTTATTAATTTGGAATTGTATAAACCTGAAGGAGTCTTCTTCTATGAAAAAGTGCATCTTAGAATCACAGCATGCCTATCTCCTCATAATAGAATAGGGAATAAAAAGTCTAAATCTGACTAAAAGAGTAGAAGCAGCAGAAAGATTTTGAGAAGTTATACACTTTTGTAAATATATCTGCAATACTATAGAGGGCTATGTTCTAGGACCATGAAATCGCAAAGATTTCTGAGTCTAAATAGACTAAAGAGTCTTTTTTCCCCTCAGACTATTTCATCATAGTAACTAAGTGAGCTTGGAGCAGGTCATAGTGCCCTTGTGACACTTTCCTGTCTATTTCCTTCAGTTGCCACATGCCGCTAAAAAAGTGAGCTGTAAATTCAGGATACCTCTCAAGGTTGAAGCCATGTACAAGAGAATGTGCTTACACTATTTGTTGCAGAGTGCCAAGCATCAGCACTGCTTCAGAGAGCTCGCTAATATATTTTGTAAAGAAGAAATGGACAGAGGACCTGTGTTCAGGACATGTGCTAGAATTTTTTTAAGAAAAGAAAATGTAGTCTTCCAGTCTGTAGCATCAAAGGATATTTCAGAATATCTTATAGTAGCTGAGGGACATGAGGCTTAACCTCAATGGATTTCTGGGTGGCCAGCTTGAACAGCTTTGCCACAATTGCATAGTTATTCTTTTCATTCAGTCGCATCCTCTAATTCTGGTGAAAAAATCTGCATTTGTTTTCCTGTTGCACTACATTGTTGTTTTATCTTTTCACATTAGTGATTACACATAATACATGGAGGTATTGCTTATTGATGTATTATTAGTGGTGTGGGTGAGCTGAACAGCTAAATGAGCCTAGAATAAGTTAGCAACTTGTTCTTTAAATAAAAAAAAAAACAACCCCAAACCTGACTGGTCATGTTTGTTTGAAATAAATGTTTATACTTAAAAATAATCTTTACAGAATTCCACTTGTAAACCACTTCAGATACAACTCTCAGTTTAGGTTACAAGACAACAGTAGTCATTTAACAGCGTAAATAATTCAGGCTGTTGTCAGCACCATGAGGAGGGCACCTTCATACGTCTAAATGTTTCCTGTGTCTTTCATTGTTTGAAGCAGATTTTGTACTGAATGTTCCTGTGCACTATTTGTAATGAAATTCTGGAGAAGCAGTGGAGATATCAAAGTTCAAGAAGCCTTGAAACTTATTTATCTAAAGATTTGGAAAGACATTTGGAATGGCATAAGGGACAATAAGAGAATAAGAATTTTCCAGACAAGATTTAATATAGTATAAAAGTAATAAAATCCCAAACACACTAATAAAGAATTGAAAGCCCATTAAAACCATAGTAGCATAATTATAATTTTTGTGTCATGGCATTTGATTACCTTACTGAAATCAGTTTTGTTGACAACTTAGTCTTGTAGACATCTTGCCCATTTTAAAATTCTATCAATTTAATTATTTTAACTTTTATCATTTTTTTTTTCACTAGGCTTTAGATTAGGTCTTTCACTGTTGTGTCATCTTCTCAGCCAAAGGCTCACTGTTGGGATGAACTGACTGAAAAACCAGAAAAAAGTAGCTTTTTTTGGATGCTGGGAGACATTTTGTTGACCTTAGGTAAAATTCCAATGAAAAAGCAGCAACATATGTCTAATTTAAATTGGCTATAAACAACCAGGGCTAATAAGTGGGAGAAGGTGCTTCTAGAAATTTTATTAATCTTGCATTAGATGTTTTCATGAAAAAAAATTACTAACATAAATTTGTTGTATCAGACCCATAGTCCCTGATCCCACAGACACTTGCACTGGGGCACAGGAGTAGTTTTCAGTACTTTTGTCCACAAAACTACTTGTTCAATTAGAAATGTAAGGGTAGATTTAGTAGGCATATAAAGTAATCAGCCACTCTTCTTTCAAGCAAGAAAAAACACTGAGATTTTGAGTTTTAAGGATAAAGTTGCCAAGTATTTGAATTTTGTGTATCTGATTTCCAGGAGTGTACCAGGTACTCTCTAGACTTTTCTCACTCTATAATATAGATCAATCTACTGTAACAGAAGTAGTTGTCTCAGTGTTGTAAGTGAAAACCTATCTAATGGAAATACTTTCTCAAGTCAAATGCTACAAGAGTGAGCACAAGACACTAGCATAATTAAAAACTCATTGTAAATCCTCGGGTTAAACAAAATAATACAGACATTGCTAGAAGGCATTGTGAAGAATGAGGTCAAGCCGAGAAAGACTTAGGAAAAGTAATTCTGCAGATTTTTTAATAGAATTTGAAGATTTAATACATGAATTACTGTACTGACTAAACGCCATACATAAGATAGCCTCACTAAGCTTAAATCTGCACAAACCCCAAAATTTCTATGGTCCCAGAATAAACAGTTTACAAATTGCAGATCTGAATCTTCAGCAGCCCATCTAATAATGGAGAAAGAATTAGTTGGGTCCTTTTTTCTTGAGAAATCATACTATACTTTTTTTTTTGTCTACTGTAGTCATGCCTCTTCTCTTTCTTTCCCAGATGCTCTTGTTTTCTCCTTATAGACAGAGTTAAAATATTTTTTACAGAGGATCCCACCATGGCTCCAACAATGAAACACAGTTTCATTAACATCAGCAGTAATGTTTTTTATGGAGAAGGCTTGTCCTGTCTTGTAAAGAAAGGTTGGAGATCCAAAAGGCTAAGTAGTTTTCTTTCTGAGTGTCAATTGTTCTGTCATAAACAGGGCAGTGAAGGGAATTTTGACAAAAGTTTTCAGGTGTTAAAATATTGCTTGAAATGGAATATTGAGTATAATGCTAATATATAGAGAGATCAAAAGCAGTGTGGGAAAAAAAACAACAAAAGAAAATTTTAACTTCTTTTAAACATTTTAAACCTTCATTTTGATGACAGGCAATATACAACTTTTCATAATATAAACTGTTTCTTTGCCAATATTGACTACATATTTTTTAAATTAATGTATTTTGCATTACAGTTTAGGAGCTATACTGTATATAATGTGTGTTAAATTGAGTGTAATATGCAAGTTGAACAGAAATAAGGTAAGATTGTGATGGTGATGACACAAAAACTGTTGCCTTACATGTAATATTATAAAAAATAAAACATTTCTACTTTATTGAAAAAAGTATTGATGCATTTGCTGAAACAAACAACTATTGAAACATATGAATCCACAACACTAAAATATTTTGAAAATCTCAAATTGAAGTTGTTTCTGGGAGGAATTAAGAGTTTTCATTATTTTCATGTTCACTCAAACTTAAAAAAACCGACAACAGAAACATCTGGCTTCGATAGTGTTTCCATGTGTGTAAGGCCTTAACACAGCATATTTTGATGTTATTTGCTTGAAAATGCTAGCTTTATTGAAAGCAATCATTCAAGCAGTGTAGACCTTGCACTGAGTCTGAACCTGCTGTGGAAACTATAGAACAGTATAAAAATTATTTTTAGGACAGGAAGGTAGTTTGAGAGTTATAATGTTCAGGAGAGGGAGCCTGAATTTAAGGTACACGATACCACTCCCTGAATTTCCAAGTCCAAAAGGCAAATGTTGTCACCTACATTTTTGACATCCTGAGTAGGAAAACGTCATCTTACTGCCAGCTTTGCATACTCATGCTTACATCCAACCAGCAAAGCTAGTAAGAAGCACTGGCAGACATGTCAATTTAGAGGGTGATGACAGTCTCTTTACTGCTGTCCACTCTCCAAACAGGAGTGCCTTAGTGCCAGCACATCATTTTCTGCCACCTTTGCTACAACATGAGAAACTCCAGTAGAAGCATGGATTGAGGATTTAAAAATATTGAGTGGTATTTGCCACATGATGTCTATCCAAGCCAATTCTTATACACCTTGACTTTTACTGCCAGAGCTATCTACCAAATCTCAGGTCAGGAGGCAGTGCCTTCATCAGACCTCACTTTTATCTCCTATTGGAGACACTTTCTGTTGTGGTCATACCTTGAGATACTAAACTGGAAAAAAACTGTAGTGTTTTAAAAAAGCACCTACCACCTGCATTAATACTAAACAGCTTGATTCCTAACTGATGTAGTGTAATGTAATGTGGCTTCACTCAAAGCTTCTGTGAAATTCATGCATGTCCATAACTTGAGGATCCTCTCCTTAAATAATGAAAATGTGGTATGTGCCAAATGAAATCAGGTGTGTTTACTAATAGAAGCTGAAATGAAACAGATGTTTTCTCCCTTTTGTTAAGAGGCAGGGATTCCAAGTGCATCTTATTTAAATCAGAACTTCTTGAATATTTATTTTGAACATTTAGAGATAACATCCAACTTTTCAAAGAATTTCTCTAGGAGTGTGGCAAATATTTAAAAGCAGGAGAAGAAGCAAGGACAAGCAATATTTCCAGTCATCAGAGCCAAGCTGAGCATGCTGAAATAACAATAAAAATGCGAACGCTCTGATTTGAAAGCCGGGGTTTGCTCCTTGGTTACTCCCATTCATGCCATTGTATCAGCTTACATTCTAGTGAAATGCCAACAGAAAAATTGCATATGTGCAAGAACCTGCTGTGATTTCCTTGAGGCCATATTTCATTGTCAAATCTTTTGTGTGGGAGGCTAACATTTAATGTGATGGCTTGATTTAATTGAATTGTTCCTAACCAGTTAGATGTCACAAACCTGTAAAAGAATGCTTGTCAAGAGATGGCTCACAAAGAAAGGCTAGACAAAACTGAACAGCACAGGAGCTCCGTATGCTCAGATCAGATCAGGTTAGTGAACCAGTGAAAAATGAGCCCAGCCAAGCCTGTCAGTCTTGCTAAACTCCAGGGTCAAGTGTTTAGTAATCCATCTACCTTCGAAAAAAACCCCACAAATTTTTAGAACTTTTCTCCGTTCTTTGGGTTTCTTCTGCCTCTTTGAGAAGGAGTTCTTTTCCCAGGTAGGGAATAAGAAGTGTTCATTTTCATTGCTGTGGAAGACTACTTCTTAAGGGCTCTAGGGAATTTCAATTCACAGTTTCCTGAGCAGAACTGCAGTCCTTGTATTAGCAGGTTTGCCTGAGCTTTTTAGTGTTGGTGTGGCAAAGAGCCACAGTATGTATTGTTTGGAACAGTAACTAGCCAGCTCTTCTGCCACTGCTGCAAATCCTCTACTCAAATGTAGCCATTTGCTTGCAGAAAAGAAATGAGAAGATTCTTGTCAAGAATGTTTCTAAATTTGAGGCATCTGTTTAATTTGTACTCAGTATTGTGCTGTTGGTTTCCATCTGCTAAATGAAGTCAACACCTAGGTCCTTCACTTTGTTTCAGTACAGGATGCACTCCTAAATACATGGTCCTAAGCACTGAAACTGCTTACACCTCCTTTCATCCTTCCATCCTTCCTTATGATGCAGTATTGTGATGTTTGTTCAGAACTATATTTTTCTGCTTATTTGTGATAGCTTCAAATTTTACAAGAAATTAAAGAATCTTGTTTTATGAAAGTATAGATCTTTAAATATTGTACAATTTTGTTTCAGGCTGAGAAAGCACCTGAGAAAGCAAGAGTAGCAAAGTCTATGAAGGCTGAATATTGTTGTGTCCTTTATGTGGAATGTGTTCATGTAGGTTTTGATTTAAAGAGATCGTGCAGTCATTTGGTAGTGTGGATTAGCTTGATATCTATTAAAGGTGATGTGAACTGGGCCATAGCAACCTTGCACATTGTTTTGAGCTATGTTCTTTAGATTATGTGTGTGTTTATAGTATATTAGATATTTCTGTTATTTTGGAGGAATGTTTAGGATTGTAAAAGTAAGATGTCTGAGAAGTGAAGACCATACTTCCTTGTTCTCTATATGCCAATCCACACTTCTCTGTAACTCCCTGTGATAATTACCAGCATTTTAACATACTGTGTCTCTTGTTCAGTTCTTCTGCAGTGGAACTTCAGAACTCTGGAAAGCTTGAGAATAACAGTGTTTTCATGAATATCAAAGCCAATAGAACTTTTATATGTAATGGTAAAAGTTGTGTTTTAGACAATTTGTCCTTTAAGAGAAAGTGAAGCAAGGAACAGAATAATGGAACATGCCTTTCCTTGACTTGTTCTGGGTATACAGCCATATAGCTTTTTATTGTTAGTGATTTACTCAGAGACCACTGATACTTTTCAGTGTAGCATTAGCTAGATCAGCCTTTCCTTGTACTGCCTTCTAACTGCATTAACCTGTTGTCCTTGAATTTCTCCTTCAAGTTGTGAATAAAATGCTCTTCAGCTTCGGTGGAAGTGGGAAATGTGGTTATTGATGTAGTCATGAATAAAGGAATGTGTGCTTGAATGCATGAACTGATAAATGGATGGATGTCATCAGTAATGTAGACAACCTTCTTCATTTTAAGGGAATATGTAAAGAATGTCAGGAGTCAGATATACATAATTTTGAGTCTTTATAACCTTTTGAGAATATCTGTATCTATGTGCTGGAATATGCTACAGAACATTTTAGAGCCAGATACCTCAGAGCACACTGTAGTCTCTTCTGAAGGAACATAGATGAGTGAAAAACACACCTGGGAAGAGACACACTTGTGAGGATGTTTCACTCTCAGAAAATTAGAGCATACCTGTAGCACATACCCTGGGAAAACTGCGAGGTGTGTGAGATACATACAGAGTCAGAGTCTATGCCAAAATCGTAAGCACAACTTTTTTTTTTTTTTTTTCTTTTTTTAGGTTTATTTATTTTTTTTAGTTGAAATATGTGATTTATAGTTATGCCTTTACATACTGAGTAATATTTGCCTATGCCTGGTTGCCTTTATTCATCCTATCACATCTTCATTTCACTGAAAACTGTGATTTCTAGAGGCTTCTCTGCACGGTACTGCTAATATAGCTAATGTGTTGCAGAGTGTAAAAAAAATTACTGCAATGTTATTAACGCAGTGCAACAAAAAGTTTGCTTGTATTAGGGCAGCTTATTTTGTTACTGAGTGGAACTTTAGTTTTGTCTAGTAAGAGACAATCTACCACCAGCTTATTAAAATAAAAATTGCAGGTTACTTGCTTAATTAATTTGGTACAAGCAGCCTCCTCACAGCAAAAATAAACTGGTATAGAAATTGTGTGTAGACCAACCTCAAGGGAAAAAAATGAATTACATTTTTATACAGGCATGATATTCTGATATTAACTGAATATTAACCAAACCAAATGCCTGGTAGCTGAAAGTCAGGAACTATGTGAGGAGGGAGAAATGTCATTGCACATCCTACTACAAGTTTCTTTTCTAAAAAAACTGACAGCTAAAATGGAATTAATAGCTATTTTAACAGCTGGACATTTTCTTTTTCTTTGGATGGTAAATTTAAAAACCTGAAGAAAAGGAGAAAGGAAGTTATTTCCTTAGCATGCTTGAGCGAAACAGTTCTGCTAAACAACAGCAAGCAATTTGTGCTAGCTGTGTCAAAGAAGCTTATTGCTGAGCACTGGCCACTCTAGTATTAATGTTACTGAGTCAAGGAGATAAAGGAAATCATACAGAGTAAAGATTGTTTCTGTTTTTCAACAGAAATGCACAAAGGGTTCTGACAGGTACAATTCAGCATCAGACAATAGTTACCAAGGCAAACATCATAATTTGATCGGTTCTTCTTCCATCCTGATGTTTCACCAATTACAGGGGAAAAACGCAGTTGCCATCATAGCTGGGGAGGACAAGTAGAATGAATTTGATAATGCAAGGGAGTCAGGGAGTGCAACTGCATTGTGGTCTTGTCCATTATTTGTCAGAAAAGTAAATTAACCTTCACATCCCTGATAAAATTTCAAACAAAGGAAGAAAATCATTAAAGGAATGTAATGAAATCCAAAGATGTGGTAATTCCTCTAGAAATTACAGTACTGCAAATTGCAGTAACCAAAAACCTTGACTATGACCCCAGTCCTGTTCTGTTCCGTCAAACCAGCAAAGTAAAGTTATTGGGCTGTTTTATTTGCCTCTTGATTATTTTGACCTTCTGGGAGATATTTACTCTAAAATGTGTGAGAGACCACTATAAAACTTTTTTCAATTTTTTTTTTTCTTCAGAAAAGACAGCAGTTCATAATGTATATATTGTAATGAAGGAAGAAGAATGCAATTCTTTAAGAAGTATAGATAAATAGCTATTTCAAGGAAGTCTTTTTAAAGACTAATATTTTTAAAGCAGTCATTTATTAAGACAACCAAAGAAAAAACATTGTTGCCTTTGAACTGAATTTATGAGTCCTCGTATTTCCTTTACCTGGGATAATAGACATAGCTGAAGGACAAAAAGAATGATAGTGTCTATATATACTTCTACTTCAAAAAGATAACATAATATAAACAGGTAAATTAGAGTGCCTCAGACACTTTTTCCCTTTTAAGGTTTGGTCTATTGATTTGTCTCATTTGTTTTCCTTTTCTCTTTAAAGGTATTGCATACATATTGGCGATCTCTTGCTAATTTTGTAGCAGAAGGTAGAAATAACCAAAAGCATCCATCAGCTCAGTACTTTACACAGACTATATTTGCAGGTCAGGTCAACCTCCGCTGATACTCTTAAGGCTTGTAAATACGAATCTTTTTTCTGTGTGTCTTTCAACTTTTTCTTCTTCTGAGATGTGTATTTCTTCTCTAAAGGGTGCCTAATGCAGATTGTGTTCTTAGGAGATTTTAGACTGTTTGTTATTAAAGATTTTAGATTATGATTTTAGTTTAGTAGTTATTAAAGATTTGATCATTTGCCACCCAGTACTGACTGATACACTGTCAGTTCCAAAGCACCTCCTATTAATGCTGTATGAAGAAAGTTTGATAGTTTGACACAACCACTTATAAGCAAAATGAATTTTTTGCTATCTGATGCTGGGTAGGCACTACATTCCAATGCAAAATCTGTTTCATATGCCAATCTCTGGCATCCTCCACAGTACTAAAGTAAGGTACTTTTGGTCCCCTCACTGGATTTCTGCTTTACAACATGCATGGCCTTCTTATAACCTTCACTCAATGTCTTAGATTAAAATGAAAGATTTAAGGATAATTATAAAATGCCTGCTTCGTAATTTACCTTAAACTACTAATATGTACTCTCAGTAGCAATTCCATTTTAATTTAGCTTTTGTCAGGGAATCATTATGCCTACAGATAATTATCTAATATGTTTCCCAGGCTGTGTAACAGATACAGTCATCACAGCATCTCAGCTTTGTTGTTCAGTGTCAGGTGAATTACATTTCTCTCTGAGGCAGTTACCATTAAAGACCTTGAAATGAAGCTTTCATTATTTGCTTATCGCTTTCACCGTAACAAAACAAAACTCTAAACATTTTATTTATTCTTTGTTGTCCACATACTACACATTAAATAAAGTGATCTCTGCCATTCTGGCATATGAGCATTCATGTTTTTAAGGCAGTTAAAGCAATGATGCTTTAGAATATCTTTTAGGATAACCAGGTTAATCAGAGAAGTGTTAGTGAAAATGCAGACTGAATTTGGTGCACCCTGATGTAATATTCATAAACATAAAATTAATTAGAAGTTAGCATCTCTTGATGTTTTGGAAGATGACATCTGTCAAATGACCTTGTTTGTGCATTCCTACCTCTCCTCCGTTTTACAACCACGCATGCCTCTGCTGCCAGAAGTCTGCATATTTTAGAGCGTGATCCACAGCAAATCAAGCCCTTGCCTGGGACATGGTTGCAAATGCAGTGAGGTGGCCACCCCTTCCCAGCACCTGGGGAACTCTCAGATGTGTGCACAGATGCAAGGATGCCTTCCACCATAAATCTGACCCTGTCCCTTACATCTACCAAAGTATATAAACTGCATTCTTTAGTTAGATCTCTTAGCAAGATGCGGAAGCTTTATTCACTTGCGAACAGGAACTAAGTTGCCCTACCATTCTGACCGTAAGTCCACGCGCTCGCCTTCCCGTGGGCTAACGATCATTCCTTGCAGTTTATCAAGAATATTAAAAGGTCTTAGTACTGTAAATCCTTTCACCTGTTTCCCTAATGCTACTTCAGATAGGGACTTAGTTGCTACAGCTGTCTCCTGGGCAACATCACTTAAAATCCTACTTCTAAGAGGGCCCCTGGGAATTGGTTTCCTGTCAGAGCCTGTTGATTTCTGAGCTCAGCCCTTTTCTTGTCAGCTAATGGGTACAAATTGAGGAAATGGGCAGCATGTTAGAGCAGTGTGAATAAAGGAAGTTTTGCTAAATGAGGTGGGTGGTGAAACCATCTGGACATTTGAAAACTTGCCTATTTCTCAGCTAGATAATTATCTAATTTCACTATTATTAGGCATGTGAAGTCCAAATGGCAGCATCTTTTGCCTGTGACTTAAAATATAACATCGAGATGCCTGGTTTTTTTACATGTTAACTGGTTATAATTTTTTTCTTCTGCATTGTTGTGTAGGTATCCATTTTATTGATGCTTCTTTTGCTTTTATTTGCTGATAGCTTTATGCAAGGTATGACCTTTCCCCTTTCCTTTAATGATGTCTAGAAAAGCCTTTTACATCTACTTAAAAATTAACAATAGTTTTGAAGGCTTTCTTAATTAGTGCTTTAGAGCTTGTTCAATATTAGAAATTTTGAGTAGTATGAAAAAAATTGTAAAACATTTTTATTATGGCATCCAGTCTAAACCCCACCACAAAATCTGGGGTAGCTGCAGGATATATTGGATGAGTGTTGAAACAGAGTATCTTTTATCCCTGTTGGTCTAGCGCACAGCATTTTCCTGGAATCAGCCTGAAAGACTACTCTTTGTTGTTATTTCTATGTGAATTAATAAGGACACAAATTTTCCAACAATAATAAGTTGTAGGGCTTTTACTGACTTGTCAGCGATTGTATTTCATCTAAGAAACTTGATAACACAGGGGAAGAAGACCAAGTATAAAAACATGGTGTAGATGCACTTTGCATGTGGGAAACATGATATTTAGACAGTGCCCAATTTTTATTAATTCACTGAACTTTATTAGAAACTCTTTGCAGTGAAAACCAGATTTTCTTTCGTAATGCGTTTATGTAAACTTTTTATTTTAGATCTGTTAATGGAGAGCATCAGATGGAATATTTTAGTGATATTGTCAAGGGAGAGGAAAGGACAGAGCATGAAGGAAAATGCCAAAGGACAGCAAGAACAAAAAGTCAGAGTCTAAGGTTACCAGCTGTGAAAGTGTATAAAAATAGAAATCTTTTATTTTTTTTTAAACACTTTTCACCTTCAAGTGAAGAGTTCTTTCTCATTGCATGATCCTTTGTGTAACTCTTGGTAAAATAGAATGAAAATTAGCAGGAAATATTCCAGATTCTATTATTAATGGTCATTCTTAACTAGATGCATAGATATTAAAACCAAATATACTCACTTCGGTTTAAGTTGGCAATCACACTATTAAAAACTATTCCATCAATTTATGGCACTTGATCAAGCAGATGCTGAGAAAAGAGATTCTCTTTTCTTCTTCAGAATGTTTTTTTTCCATTGCATACAGAAGTTTCCATGCAGAGCCTCAAAAGACATCAGCAGTATGGTGAGGCATTCTCTGAAGATGCTATTTATCTGTGTGTGAAAAAGAAGGGACGAAAGTTTTAGAATCCTGTCTTCATTAACAAATTTCTACCATGCTGTGCAAATTTAATGCTGCTTTGAATACTTTCCTCTTCCAGGTCACTTGCTGTGATTGGCTACTGCCAAACTTAACGTTCATTACTCAATGAAAAACAGTGAAAAATGAATTAATTTGTTAGAAGATTCTGTCAGCTGGGACTCTGTGGTGTCTTTGCCTTGTTCTGGTGCCCCTGTGTTATATGCTGGTGCAGTGCAAAAGGATAACAGCTACTGGAAGGTTATTGCTGTCTGAAATGGCAGAAGAGTAGAGCAGCCTGATTTATGTTGAATTCGAAACATGAGGTGTTTTCTATGTAAGAAGTGAAAGCAAGCTACACTCCTTTTTAAGAACAAATAAATATGAATTTCTGTCTGCTTTTCCCTCCCACCCTTATGGGTCCAGAGAAAGCATCTGCAGTTAGTCATTACTCAGAATTTTGGCAATGTCAGGTCCTCAGGAACTTCTGTCGTATCTCAGGGCAGTCCACCTAAACAGTTACTTTATGCACAACTTGTGGATAATTAGTTTAATTAGTGCCTCACACTGTTGATAGCAAAACACGTATGGCATGAAGTGCTGCAGTCCACCTCTTGAGACCCTAAAGGTAACAATATCTAAATAATTTGGTGGTTCATTTTCATTATTATTATTTTTATTATAACTGTTATTATCAATGGTGTCATGGTTTAACCCCAGCTGGCAACTAAGCCCCACACAGCCAGTTGCCTACTCCCTTCCAGTGGGATGGGGGGAGAATCAGAAGAATAAAAGTGAGAAAACTAATAAGTTGAGATAAAACAAGTTTTAGGTTTTAAATATATATAAAAAAAAAACGGAAAAAAGGTTAAAATAGGTTTAAAACAGGTAGAGCATAAGCCATGCATTTAAGTAAAGCAAATCAAAATTTATTCACTATTTCCTATTGGCAGGCAGGGGTTCAGGTGTTTAGCCATCTCCAGGACAGCAGGACTCCATTGCGTGTGATGGTTGCTTGGGAAGGCAAACACCATCACTCCAAACATCCCCCCCTTCTTTCTTCTTCTCCCAGCTTTATATGCTGAGCATGACACCATATGGTATGAAATATCCCTTTGGTCAGTTGGGGTCAGTTGTCCCAGCGCTGTTCCCTCCCAACTCCTTGTGCACCCTCAGCTCACTGGTGGGGTTGGGTGAGAGGCAGAAAAGTCCTTGACTCTGTGCAAGCACTGCTCAGCATTAACTGAAACATCCCTGTGTTATCAACACTGTTTCCAGCACAAATTCAGAACATGGCCTCATACTAGCTACTATGAAGAGAATTAACTCTGTACTAGCCAAAACAAGAACAAATGGGAAAAATGAGAAAGCATAAGACTTACTCCCGAGACATAGCAAAAAGCCATGCACATTTAAGGGAATTAAAAAAAAAAAAATCAAGAAAATTAAACACTGTTATTCATATGCATTCTTTCTAATGACTAACAGGAGAAAACAAGAGGGACTTGTGTCCCTTCATTAGAAGAACTCCCAGAGGTGATAAATCGTACAGGATTAGGCAGAAATTTTAGGCTTTTTATATCCTCTCTGCAGTTCAACCAAACCAACAGAGAGTTGGTTGTGAATGAATTTGTCCAAGCAGAGGACAAGGAAGGGGTTTTTTTACCTATCTGTGCTGATACAGCCTCCGATATCACTGAGCTGAACTTCTGTACCTGCTGGCTGCCCGGAGCGGCTTGAGCACTTGCCAAGAAGGGGGAGAGCCCAGTTCAGTGCCTCTCCCCAGCCTCCCATGTGTGCTAAATGCCCAAATCTCTCTTATCTCCCTACTGTGTTTCCTATTTTGCCCTCAGTGTATTGATGTGATTTCTCTGCAAAGTGCACTTCCCACACATGCTCTGCTGAGAACTGCAGCAACAAATTCAAATCAGTTAGTTGGACCATCTAAACCAGCATGGGGTCAGCCATGTTTACACCGGTTGAGCCATGTCTGGCAGGTGCCATAACCCTTCCACTCTTGACTGCACTTTTGTCTTGTGTCAGGAGGATGTCACACAGCATTTTTGTGTATCCAGGCAAAAATGCCAGCAGACAGACATACAGTTTTTTGAGGCTTCTCAGACTGATTAATGAACCTTGATTTCATCATATTCTGAAACACAGGGAGCACATTGCTGCCATGAAAACGACCATTGAGGTATAAACCCAGTACAGAGAATAAACCAGGATCTGGTATCCATCTAGTACCCATCTAACAGCCACATGCATTTGTATGACTGCGTCACATACAACACATGAACTACACAGCATTACAGGTATTCAAAGGAATGCTAATGCTATCAATTCAACTTTAACTGTTTATATAGATAGTGCTGGTAATTTGGGGGAATGATATTTTCATGACTAATTGGACCTCTCCTTTGTGTTTGTGCTTGTATATTCTAGAAAACACAGATTTTCTTCAAAGCATCATTATTTCCATTATCATCATGTTACTGGGCTTATTAAATAACATAGAATTTGAGAACATAACCAAAGTCACCTTTTTTCCCTTTGAGTTACTTATGCTTGTCTGTCAGATCTTATTCTATGGTCAAGAAGGGAAAACTTGATTTTGTTTTTCCATGTTTTATTAATTTTCATATGTTTTGGTGGTGCTCATGCTAAATTACTTTGGGGATGGTGTTCTGTACTGTGCTAGTTCAAAATCACACTATTAAAGATAGAGTTGTATTCAAGATTATTTTTGTAATGAAGTTGCTGATGAACCCAAGTGAATCAAGAGAGGAGGAAGGAGAGGTTGAGAACAATAGGAGGCAAATAGCAATCTGTAAAAGAAGCAGTGGTGTCAGGGATATTGATAGCCCAGTGAACTGTGACAGCTGTAGTTATGCTCAGTCTCTGTGGGAGATCTGTGGATACAGTTGGATGCTCTGGAAGAAAAGCTGAGATAACTAGCTGTAGTGTGAGATTTGCAGAATCTCAGAAAAAGCCTGTTGATTTTATTTGAACTGCAACTGCTGGGCAAGTCAGGACAGGTTAAATGTGGAAGATAGATAGGTTTAAGACGTAGCAGATGTAAATCCATTTCTTATTTGTATGAGCTCTGAATTTGGCTTTAAACAGGTTTGTGCTGAGCTTTTAGGAATTTTAGACAGAAGGCTCCCTTAAGTGGCATGTGTGAAATATGTATATGTAAACTCATATTGCCTGTGTGCAACAGTGAGAAATTGAACAGTTACCAATGTTTTAACCCTCTACTCTCACTTCGGAACTGATTTTAGTTCCATATAAATGCGGTCAGAAATACTTATGACAGATTCTGAGCTCCTCAACTTCCACCTGGGTCCATTATTTGTTTCCTGCCCCTGTCTGCCAATGTCCACAAGCAGTCATAGTTCTAATTTTTAAAGACAGAAGCTACATAACCTGTCCAGTGAAATAAGATATGCCAGTAGAGTCACAAGGAGGCCTGAGGTTTTTGAATGCTGTCCCTCTGCTTCCAGACAAATTTTCTTTCTCTGGATTTTCCCAACTTGTTTTTGCTAAAAGTTATTTTTTTGTTCTGAAATCAGTGATGGTACATATTACACGCTATGTGCAGTAACCTGTGGAGGCAGTGTTCTCACAGGAGAATGGATATTTGGAACATGGACTCTAAATAATCCCGAAAGATACAGCAAGGCCATGAGAAGGCCCAAGGAAGCCTAAACAAGCAAGATAAGAAGAAGCTGAAATTCACCGAGTTATGAGAACTGTGGACTATTGGCAAGCTTTCGAGGTCAAGTTCTCACACCTGTGCTTAACCAATTATATGTTAGTCGCTAAGGGTCTTCAAGACATGTATCCAGTCATAATATGCCAAATCACTGTAAGTGCATGTAAGCAACAGTATATAAGGAGTTAAGGCTTTGCAATAAATAGCTTTGATCTGATCATATTGATCTCTGACTGAGTCCATATATTTTCTGCAGCAGTAACCATAGATCATGGCAGCAACAGGTAGTTAGTTTTTAAATAATCATGTTTTGAAAACTGGAAGTACGCTATACAGACAGCATATAGTATTTGCAGATCAGCATTTGGACACATTTAAGGTTTGGTTGATTAAAAATCCTTCTTGCATCTAAACAAAAGTTTAGTCACAGAAGACCTCCAAAAATGTGAGGAGAGAACTACAAGGAAACACTTTTAGGGATACATGCTAATAAGCTCAAAATTTTATTTATTGAAGTTAGTGTGGTTGAGTAATTATTTTTGTTCAACAGGGAGCAGTTCAACATCTCACTTGTAACTTTCAAATAAAAATAATATGAAAATCTACTAAAGTTTTGTCTGAAAGTATCTCATTAAAAAACCGAGGTGTTACTCCAGAGACTTGGGCTTTCTTAGCCAAGCAGTGCTCACTTTTGAGGATACACCAGTGAGATCCAGGAGACTTCCATAGATACTGAACCTGCTTGTGAATTTTTTTTGCGGCTTGTGAGACTTTTTAAAAGATTTAGCTACCTAGGGTTAACCAACAGGGAAACAATTTCCACTGCTTGCCTCTAGGAAGACAATTCTGTGGCCTAAACATCAGTGTTTCATGTCTAGTGCTATCTTAATTTCTCCAGAATGCTTGAGGTACTTGCACAGAGCTTGCAGGTATGGCCTAGGAGAGCTTTCTGTCCCTGTAGCAGCAGCTGGCAACACTCTGAATGCACTGGGATGTTCATACTGCATCACTCCCTTTGGTTTGGCAGTTGCATCCCAGGTTTCTCCCTGAAGCCAGGCAGAGATCAGTCTTTCAAGAAGTAGAAGTACTGCTGGTGTTTTCCCTTTCTTTTCAAGGTTTTTGTGATTAAGATACTCACTGATGGTTTCAGAGACCCGAGTTCACTGATTAGGATACTCAGGAACATCTTCAAGGGTCTCTTAATTACCCAGTAGTCCTGGAGAGAAGAAGCAGGATTTGGTGTGTCAAGCTGTTTCCCTTCTTTTTCCTTCCTTTCCTCCTCCTGCCTCTTCCCCCCCCCCCCCCATTCAAGAGTCTCGAAAATGAGGAAGGAAAAAAGAAAAAGGAAACCCATTTCAGTGTGTTACCGGTTAGAGCACAGAGCACTCTGGGATTACAGAGGCTTGGCTGCTGGTTTCAACTTTTTTTTTGGTCAATGACTGTTTACTGACTGAGCGAAGAACAAATGAAATGTTATACTAAGTGCTATTAAAATGTAAAAGTGGTGTGAAATACATTCAAGGACTACTTACTTAGAGAACTGCTATCACTTGAGTTTTATCTCATTAAAAGATATTTGGAAGTTTGGTAAAAGAATACTTCTTAATTCAGGCTATGCAATTACTAATGGAAACCAACTTAAAATAGTTTAAGCTTAATAGACAATTCAGACATAGTTCTTTCAGCTAGGATTAGGACTGAACAAGAAGTGTTTGCAATTAAATGGAAATTTATAAAAAAAGGAAGAACACTCCCAGTGTCCATTAAAGACTGCGTAAATACAGTAAGAACCTACATGCCTGCTGTAATTCAATGACTTCCTTGGAGCTGTGTGAAAGAACAAGTTGTTTAAATTGTTGATTCCAACAGCCTTAATTTAAATTCAAGCTAAAACCAAGTGCTAGTAAAAATAATACCTATTTTACTAAAAAAGAATTTTAATTTTTTGTGCTGAATCCTGTATCATTTCAATGTCATTTCAAGTCACAGTGGCTTTTGGTCTCTGTCCTGGGTTTAGCAGCAGCAGTCATTTTTTCTTGGTAGCTGGTGCAGTGCTGTGTTTTGGCTTTCGGGCTGGGAACAAAGCTTATAAAAATGATGTTTTGGTTTGGCCAAGGCCTTTGTGAGCCTCATGCTCTGCCAGGGAGGAGGGAAGCCGGGAGGAAGTAGAGACAGGACACCTGACCCAAACTGACCAAAGAGGTATTCCATACCACAGCATGTCATGCCCAGGGGGTAATTGGGAGTGAGCCGGAAGGGCTAGAGTGGACTGCAGGGTTGGAGGAGGTATCGGTCGGTGCTTGATCGGGCTGGGGGGGCAATTTATCGGTCGCCTGGTGATGGGGTGTTGTATCCTCTTCCCTTGTTATTTCCTTTATCATTACTATTATTGGTGGTAGCAGTAGTGATTTGTGTTATACCTTAGTTACTAAACTGTTCTTATCTCAACCCGTGGAAGTTGCATTCTTTTTGATTCTCCTCTCTGTCCCTCCGAGAGTAGGGGGAGGGCAAGAAGGGGCGGGGGAGTGAGTTAACAAGTTGTCTTGGCTGGGGTTAAACCACGACAGTCTCCACATAATAATACTTTTCCTAGAAAACCAATTAACAAACAATTAAATCAGTGAGTAATTGCCAGAATTTGAATGAACACTAAATACAGCCAACTCATTTTAAAAGCTTTGAAGGAACAGCACTTTCCAGAGCTGTTACCTGAGTGTTGACTTGAGGCTAGACTCTTCCTTAGGCAAAGCCAGTTGTGGGGAACAATGTGTTAGCTTTCCTATTACAGATAATACGGAAACAGGTGTAAGAAGAGAGGATGGAAAAGAGGTAGCATGAGGTAACCAAGAAAGCTGTGTATTCTACTGCATCAGCTGGTAGTGTGTGTCTTAGTAGCAGCGTGTCACTTGGGTGCAGTCGTGCTATCTAAGTGCTCCATCTGAAGAACTGGGGGAAGGAATGTGATGTGTAAATTCTAGACTCCTCTTGTTTTGGAAAAGAGTATCTGTATTGGCATGCAACAAGAAATATTAATCAAGTACCTTCCTCTCCATAATACATCCAGAATGAAAATTGGAGAAGGGTCAAGCACAGGAATGAAGAGGAGGTTGTTCCACTGATTAAAGCAGCAATAAATTCCACAGAGCCATGACTCTGGCTTGAGCACTGTTACACAGCCCTCCTCAACAATCCCCCCTCAGAGTTTGATAACACACTCACCGGTAAAGCTTTTGGCTGTACTAACACATTTCCAAGATAATGCTCATACTTGTTTCAAAGTTATCGTTATCAAGACTTTCTCTGAGTAAGTGCCATAGATGAGACTACTTATTTTGGGATGTGAAAAGATTTAGCTAAAGGGACACAAGCTCTGCTCACCACTTACTTCCAGAGCTGGAGGCCTTGCTCTTTTTACTTAGCAGAAGAGTTGTAGCTTCCAGGCCCAGGAAATTATAGATTATTCTGGTTGCAGTGATTTCACTTTCCTGTGTTTAAATAGTGGCAATATACAGCTTATTATCTTGTTTTGTTACCTCCAGTCCAGTTCCATAGATTTTTGCTACTGTTTAATATCACAATGGGATGTTTTGGTGCATATCACTGCATATCAAAACAATCCCATTTATAACACTACTCTGCCTCCATCACTGAACTAGTGATAATAATATTTTGATGGCTCCTTCTGATAACTGTGTTATTGTTTGTAGAATCATTCATCTAATTTCAAGGTACATTACTTCCAGAAGTGAACTTAGTAATTTAAAAAATGTTCTAAATGGTTTATTAAAGATTTCAAAATATGGGATGTAAGTATAAGATTCAGACAGATTTTATCAAGTTTGCTGTTAAAACAAAGTCCATTACATTGTGAGATCTAAAAACAAAGAAAAAGCTCATCTTCTTCTTCTTTGTAGGGGTTCTAGTGTGGTACCACACTCAGTTGCTTAAGCACTTTCTGTTTTATTTTTCCATTTTCTGTAACCTGCACAATTATGCCTCTGGAAATTGGAAAATCAAGTTATGATTTCTCTTTTGGTAACTTTCAATAGTCAGTTGGCTCGTTGAATTCTTCATTCTGCTGCCGCTTTCTCACCCTGGTTTTCTGTCTCTCTGTTCTCTTTGGGTTCTGGCTGATACTTCTGGCCTCTTAGCTGGGTGATATGCCTCTTACAGGTAAATTTAAGCAGCTTTAATCAGTGAGTGAACCCTGCTTGATAAACCTACTACTTTGCTTTGGAGGATTTAATTTGTCACAGACATATTTCTTTGTGAAAAATTTTATGATGCTGTATATGATATTTTCTCTAAAGTATAGGCCACAACATGGTTTTAAAAACAGAGATCAAAGATGCAGCTCATTTGTTAGTGCTGCTGTTCATCTGAGAACTGAAAATTTGATCTACTCAGTAACATGCAGGTAGCTAGTAGCACTTTACCAGTATGCATCATAAGGGCAGCACAATCACAGTGCAGTTAGTTTTCCAGGCAAGTAACTGAAAAGGAAACCCAGAAAGCCATAATTTAAATAGATATAATACATCAGATAGCCAAGAGTGACAAGGGTCACTGGAAGGACAGGTAGAATATTAAAGGACTAAAAGACAAGGGAACATAATTTGAGGAAATGAAATCGGAGCAGAAACTATAAGCATAAATTAATGTTATCATGCTGACAGAAGGAAGGGGTTTGTAAGGACAGGAGCTGAAGGATGAGAATTAAAGTGGGCTGTGTGATACACAGAGGATCAGTAACCAAACATAAGCTTTACAACATCAAATCGTGTGGGAGAAAGAGACAAGTCTCACCGTACAGCTAGGAGTTTAGGGCATACTACTGCAGAAGAGCAGATGTTGCATATAAGCACTGTAAGAGCTTAAAAAATTGTTAGAACATAAGGAAAGATGAAAATGTAGCAGCAACTGTAATGGTCCATGTAATAGTCTAACTTGGCCTACTGGCCAAAAGACGATTTTAAGGAAAGAGAGTAAGAAACAGGAAAGTACTGAAAAAGAATTCCTGTTGGAAGTCTAGAATTACAGAATCATAGAACAGTTTGGGTTGGAAGGGACCTTCAAAGGTCACGTAGTCCAGCCCCCCCTGCAATGAGCAAGGACATCCTCAACTAGATCAGGTTGTCCAGAACCACATCCAGCCTGGCCTTGAACGTCTCTGGGGTGGCAAATCCACCACCTCTCTGGGAAACCTGTGCCAGTGTTTTACCACCTTAATTGTAAAGATTTTTTTCCTCATGTCCAGCGTGCATCTCTCATCTTCTAGTTTAAAACCGTTACCCCTCATCCTATTGCAGCAGGCCCTGCTAAAAAGCCTTTCCCCATCTTTCTTACAGGCCCCTTTTAGGAGTTGAAAGGCTGCAGTAAGTTCTTCAAAGAGCCTTGTATTCTCCAGACAGAACAACTCCAACTCTCTCATCCATTCCTCATAAGAGAGGTACTCCACCCCTCTGATCTTTTTTGTGGCACTTCTCTGGACCCTCTTCAACATGGCTATAACTTTCCTCTACTGAGGACTCCAGAGCTGGATGCGGTGCTCCAGGTGGGCTCTCATCCGAGCAGAGTAGAGGGGCAGAATCACCTCCCTTGATCTGGTGGTCACACTTGTTTGGATGCAGCCCAAGTTATGACTGGCTTTCTGGGCGGTAAGCACACATTACTGGCTCATATCCACCACTACCCCCTAGTCCTTCTCAGAGCTGCTCTCAATCCTTTCATCCCTCAGTCTTTATTGATACCAGGGGTTGCCCTGACCCAGAAGCAAGTGACCCTCCACTTGGCCTCATTGAGCCTCATGAGTTTCTCATGGGCTCCCCTTTTGAGCCTAAGTCCTGCTGGATAGCTTCCCGTCCCTTGGGCGTATCAACTGCACCACAACTGTTTAGGAACCTCCAGAGTTCAGATTGAATCAAATCAGCAATTCAGGACTGAATATCTCATGGCTTTTCCATGAAGTACATCTTCCTGAAGTTCTGAAATTCTGGAAATAAGTCTTTTTTTCATGAATGACCAGGTTTCAATACTGATTACACCTGGACTTCTCTCACAGCCTGTGGCAATGAGTTTCATAATTTGATTAGTTATCAAAAGTACTCCCTACGGTTTGCTTTTAAGTCTTATGTTTTGCAAATTTTTGGCAGGCCTTGCATTGTGAAAAAGACAAAAAATCTTTCCTATTCCTCTTTTCCGTATACTTTTTTACTTTCTAGATTACTACATCTCCAGATTTCAATGCAAAGCCATCGTTGTACTGTTTTGCCTCAATTTTGATGGAAGCTGTTCCTCACCTCTGATTGTTCTAGTCAACCTTTTCTAAGTTTATTCTTCCTGTGATGGGGCAGCCTAAACTGCAAACTACTAACCAATACAAAGGCATTTCTTTTCTTTCTTCATTTCTTTTTCAACAATTCCTAGCATTCTGTTTGCCTTTCTGATCACTAATGAGAACCACTCTATCTCCAGAAGACCACTAACAGTATTTGCAACATAGCTTTCTTGTACAGCAACAGATAAATATAATGCTTCGTATACCTGTGGACAGAATTGTTTTTCTTCACGTATGTTACTCTGCATCTTTTTTTATTGATCACTAAAATGAAAGGTGAAATTCAATCCATTAATAACAAGGCTGCCTTGATTCACTCTTTACTGTCAGCTTTATTTTTGATTACTGTGAATAATTTTGAATTTGAGAATACCATTCATTTGTTCTTGGCCTCTTCAGCTGAAAGACATTTCCAAGAGCTCTTTGGAGTTCCAGTTCCCTGTTCCATCCTTTTAGCTCATCTCCCATGCTCACTGACATTATCAAAATGCCTTATAACAATTTTGCCAAGTCTGGTTGAAAAAAGTAGTGCTAAATCTTCACCATATTTACTAGGGGTCTGCAAATTTTATTCAGTGCTATCAATGTGTTGGCTAGAAATCAGGTATACTGGAGTGCTTCAGAAATCTGCATTATTAACTACTACTACTTGTCCTCTGTTACTGAGCCTGCTTTGAATGATAGCTTCTTGCTTTTACAGTTCGATTCCTAGAGAAAATGTGTGATGTATTCAGTTAGTGGTGGATTTTTTACTGTTCTTTCTCTGAGTCCTTTCAAAACCCCTTCTATGGATATTTCAGTTGAGCAAGTTCTTCTGATGCCTTCCCCTTTAAATAGAAATCAGAGTTTTGGAAGCTTCCTAAGATGTTTTGCAGTCAACAGTGATGCAGAGAAGTAATTTAGATTTTTCCTCTGACCTTATTATCAGTGAGTGCACTTTTTGCACCTAGTTTATCTGTCAGCACCACTGCATCTTTGCCAGGTTTCGTGCTGGTGCTGAGGCCATGATGAACATCTGGTACTTGATATAGAAAGAGATCAGAAGCTGGAATAGGGATGTAGACAGATGCTAAAACACAGTTGTAATAAGAAATAAAGAAGATAAAAGTATTTATGAATGTTTTTGATGAGTGTTATGTACAAACTGCTGATGCAAGAAAGAAGAGGGCTTTGGTAAACAAGAAAGGAGCAGACAAGATCCTAGAAACAAATGAAGCAAGATTTAGAGAGTTACAGAGAAAGCATGGAGGTGGTGATTGTGAAAATGAACATATTTCATTATTGCAAAAAATGGGTTGCTGTTTCCAAACTCTGAGCACTGGACCAAACCAGTTGGAAAGATGACTTTTCTGCTATTGTGTCAGATCATCTAATTGTCAGGTTCATGATGCACAGAATGAACAAGTGATTTCTCTTGAGGACCATGTTTACACCCTAATAAGCCTCTGCCTTTCTGTTGGCAATGATAACAGCTGCAGAGCTAGTTGACCCTCTTGGTCAATGAGATTATTTAGTATTTGATAATTCTTGGTAATCAAGCAATGTCTAGCATCTGAAGATAAATTTTAAGCGAGAAAAGTGCCAGGTATTTTAGTTTAAACATTTTTCTTAGTCTTCTGAGTATCCCAGTTTCTTCATTTGCAGAATATTGTTGATAATGTATTTTCAAAGAATTTTAAATATCTGCTCTGCTATTTTTAGTTGTTGGGTCCAAATGATTCCCTGAAGGAATGTTAATATTAAAAAAAATCTAAATGGAAGGCTTGTACAAATGCTGAATACTTCTCTTTTTGATTTTTATTGTCAAGACAGAATACATGGTTTGGAAGTTCCCAGGCTTATATGGGGCTTCTGTTCAGAACATTGCACTTTCAAAATATAATTGCCTGACTTTTCCTACCCTTTGCATTTCACTTCAAGTATGAATATCAGCAAAGGTTGTAAAGAGCTTGTGAAAGTACAGAATAGCAGATTTCAATGTCAAATAGTGGAAGGTGAGTACTTGCTGAACGTTGAAAAAAGAATGATGGGGGTTGGAAGAGATTAAAATCTGGTTGGCACTTTTAGCTAGTAATAATCCAGAGGGTTATATAGACAGCTGAGCTTCTGGAAGCCTGATGTAAATATCTTCTTCATATCTTAGCTTTCTGTTGAGTTTCTTACAGTTCTGGGCTGTTCGCAGTGTAGCGCATCTTCTTTTGCCATTCAGCCTCACTGCATATAAATCTTGTTACCCAGGGAAGATTTTTTCTGGAGAATTATGTTGGCAGAAAGATGTGACATTTTTTGCCTAAGACCTGAGTGTAAAGCTGTTCTACATGCCCACTGGAGGAGATGGCCTTATTTTGGCAGGGTAAATAGCATTCTGGGCTTAAATTCCCAAGATGTTTCAGGAGAAAAGGCAAATGCATACAGTACTCCTAAATTATTAAATATTCTGATATCTGTGACCTTTGTTTTGATTCTCTTTTTCCTCTTCTCTCACCTACCTCCACCTTTTCACTTAAGCGGGGTTGTGGAACAAGTGTCAGCTCTCAGATCTATGAACTGGTACCCAGTCAATCTTATACCTAACTTGTAATGTTCGTAAAGAAGATAAACTACAAAAGATCCATGCAGAATAAAGATACTTTCTTTTCTGAAATCTTAAACAAAATTTATAAATCATGTAGTCTGCCTTTATTATTTTTTATTGATGAACTTAATTCACTTACAGAGAAACATGGTTTGCATTCCTTTGTAGTCTAGTCTGAGGCTTTTAGATTGGTTTTAGGCTAGGAACCTCTTTTTTTGTTCTGTGTTTCACAAGCCAGACTTGAATAAAGGTTAAACTTCATAACAGCAACAATGCCTTTTTCTTTTTTTTTGTTTTGTTTAATAGCAATTTTATCATTAAAGATTAAAGAGTTTGGCTGTCTTGTGAGCCTTAAAAAAAAATCAATGTAAATTTTGTACCTGGAAACTATGGTGGGGTTTATTAGGTTTGTGGGTTTTCTGGGTTTTGTTTTTGGTTATTTTTTCTTTTTTTTAGAGTAAAATATAATTTTTAATATGTAATGCTGAGATCCTGATTTTGTCAGTAATTTTATTGTGTGTTCTCTCCCTAGATCAGGTTCCTAGAAGTACCGTGTTCTAGTCTTCCCAGTTAAAATAATCAGTAAATGCTGGCAAAATGAGGATGCAGCTGCAGTGACTTGTTTTCCCCCTACTAATTCTGTTTGTTAATATAACAGTTTACTTCTGGAGATTATTGTGCTTAAAATTTAAATTGCTTGGCTTCTTACATTTTACTCCTCTGATATTATTTTGGTGGAATTGTTTAGTGCCATAGATGTCTGTTAGTGCCAATTGTGCCACCTGATGATTTCCAATTATTTTCTATATATTTGTATAAACTATATTTTCCTCATCCCTTTCTGTTCATATTAGCGTTGTTCTTTAAAATAGAGAGGTTTAACTCATTCATGTTCCATGTCATCAGATGTTTTGTCCTGAGAATGCGGGCCTGAAGATGTGATTCTGCACATGGAAAACCTGGTAGCCTTTTAGTATCTTTATTGAGAACATACTGTCACATTATTTTTAGAAATAAGTCCTAATCTCTTTTAGTCTCCTTGTTGTCATTTGTACAAATACTAAAATATACTGAAATGATTTGTGTTAGTGGAACTGAGACAGTACCTTTAGAAGCAAAGCACACAAATTTTGCCTCAGATCCCTCCCATAGCTTGCTTTACAACTTGGATGTATTCATTTTCATGCCTTTATTACTCCCACTGTCATTCAAACCCTCATATTTAGAATGTACTAATATAAAAGCTAGCAACCATTACTTTTGCAGAGAGAAGATCACTTTATGCGTGCAGCAAAGCCAGATGATGCACTTGTTATTTTCTTTGCCCTAAAAGAGAAGAATAAAACATACCCAAAGAGTTAAACTCAGCCCTCTTCACTTCAGTTGCCAATAAATTTGGGTGGCAGAAACTTGTACAACTTGCCTAAATTCAAAAGAGTACTTCAGCTACCAACAGGTTATTTATTTCAAAGATGAATAAGCATCATAAGTACTTGGAGGAATCAGAATGTCAACAGAGGATAGCAGAATTTGGACCAAAGGTTTATTATGCTGCACTTGGTAATACAATCATCTCCTATCTTTTAATAGGAAGCCTTCTAGCATATACATTGGTGTCAGTGAAAGAGCTGAAAATGACTAATATTTCTGAGAATTAGGTGATGTCAGTATGAACTGTTGATCTTCTGATTTTAAATCTGAGCTTTATTTTCTCAGTTTTTTTCAACTGATAATAAAAATATGTTGTTTCATTTAAAGGAAGTCTATGCAGCTGGGCAAATTAAAGCAAACAAGTAACTCTTGCTCAAGCGTCAGGTGGCAGTTGGAAGTGCTCAGAGGACCAAGAAGGGTGATGAAGAATTCATGCTTTATCCTCGGGAAACTTGCAAACTGAGTTTTGGTCCAGAAAGTCTGTGCAAATGGCTCCTTTACAGTGAAACAGCCTAATTTTGCACCCTGAGAAGTCAACTGACCCTTGGTTGCAGTTATACTGTGAAAAATTTATATAGGTATCCAGATACTTCAGATAATTTGAAAAAATACCTGTGTTCAGTCAGCCCAGCAGTGAGTTAAACACAGTGTGGTTGCTACTACAAAGTGGAGTTGATTGAAATGTTTCAGAGGCTTTGCTTTTTACTGTTTTTTACTTTTTTGTTTTTTGCCCACCTATTGAATTGACCTTTTTTAATTGAAATTTTGATGGTGGCTTCTGAAAATCAAAGTAATAGTTGATCTTTTCACATTTATGTTAACCAGTTTGATAGAAAAAGATGTGCTTGCCAAGCTG
This sequence comes from Neopsephotus bourkii, assembly GCF_033783945.1. Classification (NCBI taxonomy): domain Eukaryota; kingdom Metazoa; phylum Chordata; class Aves; order Psittaciformes; family Psittacidae; genus Neopsephotus; species Neopsephotus bourkii. Next base: position 11,052,845 of record NW_026902234.1, read on the forward strand.
ATTGTTCCTAGGCAAATAAATTGCATTTACAAAAGCCTTTTTAAAAGCTGATTTGATTTAGAAACTTGTTCTGTAAAGGCTTCCTTTCAGATTGTAATAAAGGATTCTTAGAGCTGGGATTGTTTTTTGTTTGTGCATTTGGTTTTTCAGGAATTTTTTGTTTTTTTTTTTTTTTTTTTCTCTGTTTTTTTGTCCTTCCCAGAAGGACAGTGCACATGTGAGTGCTTATTATATTTACTGAACTTTAATTCTTTCAAGGCATACGACATAGTTTTACAGTCTCCAGAGCTGTCATGGGTAGTTCTGATGGTATTTAATTTACAGATTTAAAATCTATGATGCTTTTCAGGTCCATTCATGCTCAGTGTTTGTCTTCATTGCATGCTTGTGTTGTCTGGCAGAGTAAGGACCTGATATTGTCTGAAGCCTTCTGGGTCCTATTGCATTGTCAAAAATAACAAGAGAGGACTCTAATCATAGTTAACTAACTAATTTAGCCATAATTACTATGTTGCTAACAATTGTTGTGCATCTCACCTCTGTAAAATGTTCAATAGAAAAATGTTTTGATAAGCTTTTTAAATGCAGTCTACACTGGGAATAAATAATGATCATCATGGTATTTTGACGAAATGTTTCCCCCAGGATCCAGCTAAATAGCTCTGAACTTGACTGTTAGATATTTAAAACACACATCTGTGTTACTAGTTGCTTAATGTTGTAAGTCATAAACAGAGACTGTACCCATAGACACAACTGTGTAATTTTGATTTTGCATGCCTCATTAATGTCATAGATTAGTGTGCATTATTCTACTGTATTTCCACTCATTCAGAAGTTCTGTGTTTTGTGTTGGTTTTTCTTGTTTGCTTGTTTTGGTTTGGTTGGTTTGGTTTGGTTTGGTTTTCTTTTTGTTGGTTTTCTTTATGACTAGTAATTCTTTGAAATGTGTTTAGGCACAGTTTTGTCATCATAAGATTTAAAATTCTGTTAGGGCAAGTAAAAGAGTAATAATTTACTAGGATTAAACCTTTGGCAACATATAAAAAGTAACTGTTGTGAAGGACAGTGCAGCTAAGCAAACCTGTAAATGTACAGGTGACTTAAATAATGTGAACCATAGGCAGTTTTGATGGAAGACTGGAAGGCTCTCACAGCCCCATGGAGATATACCCGGGTTTTCAGCTGGAGGAGGTCAAAGAAACCTTGAGCCTTGGATTTATGCAAATGATGACAACAACAGTTGTCTCCTGAGAGAGGTGTTGCAAAAGAGGAGAAAAATTCAAAGTGCTGTCAGTTTGACAGTGCAATCCTGTCACTTTCTTTTTAAACTTACCAGAGTGCCACAACATGCAGGCAAAATGTAGTCCAGTCATACTGACCTACATAAGGGGCTGGGCTCAGCAATACAGTCAAAAGCATTCAGGATGCTCACAGAGCTGTGGGTTGCGTTCGTGTAGTGTGGGAAGTTAGGGGAATCACTCCCTTGCTTGTATTCTCTGCCCTCCAGCTACAGTTGTATCCAAGGGTGGAATAGTCTTGTGAATTAATTTACTTTCAGCTGTTTATGAATTAGGCAGATGAGTAGTTCCCTCTTGAATCAGTGAAAAATGAAATAGGTAACTCCAAGATACAGTTAATCTCTTAAAGTTGGCCATAGTTCAAAAAACTGAAATGTTCAACAGAATAAAGCAAAAAGCATATATATATATATATGTACATGCCTGTAGCACAATGAGAAATAAAAAAAGAGAATGGAATAATTTGGGGAGCAGCTGTAAGTTTTCCTACTGATTTTAAAACCAACCTAAATTGGGATTACATTTCTCCCTCCTTTTTCCTAACAAAATAGCTACAAATTGGGCAAAATGTGGTGTGGTCAAGAGAATTTTCTTTAATGCATATGACAGAACCATCTGAATTAATTACTGAGATTAAAGGTCTTTGAGAAAGGATTTTGGGGCTGAAAAGCAAGTACCTCTGACTTAGGAGAAAAAGAAAGCTATTGCCATTTGTGATATTAGTATTTTAGCGTGTCTGAGTTTCTTCTAAGATGGGAAGCTCTTTGTGTTAATGAATAATAAAAATATGTTGAAGTTGTTCTAGCATCTTACGGGTGTCCTGTGTTCAGCTGTAGCAGTCATTTTTTCTCCTTCTTAGTAGCTGGTGCAGTGCTGTGTTTTCGACTTTAGTCTGAGACCAGTGCTGATAACACTGATGTTTTTAGTTGTTGCTAAGTAATGCTTACTCCTATCAAGGACTTTTTCAGTCTCATGCTCTCCCAGTAAGAAGGGGCACAGGAAGCTGGGAGGTAACAGAGACAGGACACCCGACCCAAACCGGCCATCACATCACACCCAGTATATAAACTGGGGGGAGTTACCTGGAAGGCTCAGGTCGCTGCTTCAGTGGGGCTGGGGGTGAAAGGTTGTATTCTCCTCCCTTGTTATTTCCCTTATCATTATTATTATTATTGGTGGCAGCAGTAGTGGTTTGTGTTATACCTTAGTTACTGAACTGTTCTTATCTCAACCCCCGGGAGTTACATTCTTTTGATTCTCCTCCCCATCCCTTCAGGAGCGGAGGGGAAAAAGGCGGGGAGTGAGTTAGCAGCTGCATGATTCCTTGTTACCGGCTGCGCTTAAACCATGACAATGTGTCTGTGTATATAAAAAAGCAGTTGCACTTTTCTTAAGGGTCTACTAAATTCAAAAAGGGCATGAATTTGCTTATTAGATTTTCTTTGTTGGCAGAACTCAGAGTTTAGGAATTAATGCTGAAGCCAATGCTTTGTAGTGAAGAAATAACTTCTAATACTGGTGAACATGACACTTACACTAACTTGACCTGTTAATTACTTACATCAGTAGAAGTAATGTTTTTAGGAGAATTGCCTTTGTTGTCTGGATATCATCAAAACTGATACAGGGCTTTCTATGAATTTTATGAAGTCGATTGATATCTGCAGAGGAGTCATTTGGGAAGGCTTTTTTAGACAATATGTGCCTTGGATATCTGGAAATCTGCTAGATTAACACTCAAATTCCCCCGTAAAAGGGAAAACTTTAGCCTTAGGTAAAAAGCATTTCCTGAGAATCAGCTCTTTCAGTATAAGGGACATTATTTCCTAATCAGATGAAACCTTAAAGCATTTGTCATCCTATTTTTAATGCATGTTTAATGTTTTAAATTACTTTGTACTCTGGAACATAATGATTGTAAAACTGCAAGATATTGTACTTCTGTAATGTAACATTATTTCTGTCATAATCTTTGGAGTTATGTGTGGCTGTACAGACGATAATGGTTATGTTTCTAGCAATGACTACTGTTTAATATTAACTTTGTTTTGGTTTGGTTTTGATTTTGGTTATGCAGACCAAGTGTGAGATTCAGTGCCAGAAAACACTATCTGTAGGGAGTCTAAATACCCCATGTGGTCAATGGAGTCTAGAAAGTAATTCAGCCAATCTGGCTGAAGATGACACCCAGTGGTTAGTTATCGAATTGTTTTCTATGTTTCATTAACTGCAATAGGTTAGCCTCCAAGCTCTGGTGTAGGTTTTTAAACCCTGAAGTAAGTTCCACCCACAGTTTTTCTACTTGCAACAATAACTTTACTGTGAGTAGGAAAGTTGCAGTCTGCTGTTCTAGCATTTCACGTTGCAATGAATGTAAGTAAATAAAAACCTGTAACAGCAATAATTGAGTCGATACTTCTATAGCTTCTTTGTTTCATGCACCTTCTGGGTATTTTCAGACATTCAGGTTTTTAAGCAACCTCTCTACAGATGTATCCTGTCATTTAAGCTGTAGTTTCAAATAATAGAAAAAAAATCCACAATAAATACATGAAAAAAATACGAGCTAGCTCCTCACCTACTAGATAACATGCTCAACCCTTCTGAAGAGTCATGAAGTTCAAGGATTGCTCTTAAAATATAAGAAGAAATTGGTGTTGTAAAAGCATTTTACTACTTGACAGTTCTTATTACACAGTTAAGCATAATTAACTAAATTTGAACTGGTCTCTGGCATGTTTTTTTTTCCCAATGATTAGACATGACAGGATGTTATCTGCAACGGTGAGATGTAAGGTAATTCAGTTTTCACAGAATTTTTATGTGATGCTGATTGAATTGGTATTTAAGATATGTGTCATGTCTTGAGTAGGGCATTATATGTTCACTACTTTTATTTATGACTGAGTTGTCTTATTACCTTCAAGCTGTGACTGGTCCGGAGAGGTGTTTGCAATGAATAGTGCAAAATACACTCTGCGGTTTTGATACTTTAGTATTATTTTCTGCATTTTCTTTTGTGTTTTGTGGAGAACACCATCTTTGAACCATAAACATAAGCAACAGATTTTTTTACCATCATAATAAAACTGAGCTCTGGAAGTGTGTGAGGAAAGATGGACTTTATGAGACAGTATTTAAAAAATGGTGAGGAATGAAGATTCAAAAACAGCATATTGCTGATAGATGCGGTAGGACAGATACAGTAGGTAAATAACTGCTTCATTGCTGCACGACATTATTAAGAGTTGTAAAATAAGCGATAGCATGTATAGGGAGGGAATAATTGTTAAAAAATATTTTCATTTCAGAAAACAAAAATCTCAGTTTAACTCTCCCCTCTGCTAAATTTATTTCTCAGCAGTTTATTAAGAACAGTGAAGGAGAATGGAGAATAGAAGTTTCTGTCTTGTTTCATGTCCAAGGTGATTTTAGTGAAGTAAAGGTTTATGGAAATAACACGTCTTTGTAATTCAAACACCAACATGTGTAGAAGAATCTGTCTACTGTATTGGATTTTAAACTTCAATATCATGATGTTTGATATTTGTTGTGTTTTCAGATGTTTATTTATGAAGCTATTAGGCATTATTTATTTATTGGTATTTTAACCTACAGATACTATTAAAATTCTAATTAATAGTCCTCTTTCTAGTGTCTGGCATGTCAAAATATTTACACGCTGCTAACATTACTGCATCAGAGCTATAAAACAGGAGGTATTTTAGTATGTACCCCAGGAGAGTTCCACCGGAAACTTAGCATACCACAGAGAAATAGGTTGGTATGCATTTGCCTACATTCTGTGGTAAGAAACAGAGTTGAACTGCATTTTTTTTTAATTCTTTACAAAGAGACTAAATGCCTTCATCTGATAGGATATGAGGGATTTGTCTATCATAAGTGTGACACGTGCAGTTTTGCCTTTCCCATTCTTAAGAGCCCGCATAAACTCTGTGACAGAAGCAAATAAGGGCACAGCAAGGCTTTCGCAATTGGTTTTCTCTGATTGATCAACTACAGTTGTGCTAAACTGTATGGATGAAAATTTAAAGTGTGTCACCATAGAGAAAGAAAATCATGCAGTAAGTCAGTGAACAAGAGGATTTAGGTTCACTGATGAGTCTGGCAGAGAGCAAACCAAATTTCCCTCTTCTTTGATAACATTAATCAATAGGAAGATGTGCTAGGAGTGAACTGCTTGTTTTTTTTAAACTTACAGAAGAGACTAATGCAAATCCTAGGAGAGAGAGCTTGGTGTAATTGAATGGCACGTACAGCATCTTGAGATATAAAAGATGTGTTGATAGGTTGGTGGAGTTTGAAGAAAAAGCTACAGTCAGTCCATAGCTGGAAATACCAGGATCGAAACTGTCTTTTTTGTGCTTTGGAACAAGATGGACAGTCATAGAATCATAGATTAGTCCGTTCCTTATAGCAGCAAGTCTGTTTCTGGCACTGTGTTCTAGCACCTAATTACTGACTCTAGCTTTCAATTGCTGACTGAACACTTATTCAGCACGGTTGAGATGGTTTTCTTTATCTTTGATAAAGATACTCAGAAAGCAGAGCACCTCCCTTTGCATTTGGTTGTGTTTCCTGGAATTTTGAAATGTTCCTGTCCTCCTGTTAGAGGAAGAGAGACCACCATTTTAAGGTGTTTCAAGCTGGTCATGTAAAAGAATGACTCACTTGATTCGAAATTTTTAAAAGTGAGTCATGGTTTTATTTATAAGGAGTAGGTGGGAGGATATGAGAACTCCTAAAGTCCCCTTAGGCTTTAGGAAACCCACAGCAAAAACAACTTAGTTGTCTGATCTGAGCACTGCCCATTTTTTTCCAGTGCATCAATAAACCTCCATTCTTCATGTTTTGTTAATTCATAGAAAAAGGAGGGAAAGATGGGAAGCTAAGGTAGTAAAAGTGGGAAAAGAAACATTTTGAAATCGGCACCCCTTTTTCAGACCATCTTGGAAACAGATTCAGCTCTGATGAGGAGCTGAATTCCAGGCCATCTGTGAATCCTCAAACTTGCACACCCACAGTGGAAAATGGATATAATTTGTTTCTATAGATGCTTATGGGATGTGCCAAACTTTTTTTTCTCTTTTGGTTGCTTCTCTTCTCTATCTACATCCGTCTTCATCCTTATTTTCTCTGAATTTTTGACCAGTAAGAAGAGGAAAGAAGCACCATCTGTTCTTAAAAAGCTCTAAGTTTGGCTTCTAGTGCTGTTAATCAGCAGCAAATCAGAGTAAAGCATGGCATTTGGTATTCCTCAATTATAATGTGTCTAACAGCAAATGTGAGCAAACCTAGATGGATCAGTTTTTGTTACTAAGTACAGTGTGACTACTGTGAGACTGTTGTTTAATTTCTTCACAAACATCTTGCCCAGTCTAGATTTTTTTTTTCCCTGAGGACACTATTACCTGCTAATCAGGTAATATTGGTAATAATACCCAACTATATCTGGGTATTTTTCATTCTTTCTGGTATTTATCTGGGTATAATTTATATACCTATCTACAGTCCCAATAGCTTCGTCCCCCAACAGTCTCATTAAATGTTATTTTGCAGCAAGTAGAAATCACAGTAAGAACTGTGAAGATTCTCTTCTTTCTGTTTGTGTCTATTGTACAGGCTGGTCTGAAGTAATATGTACCAGATTTTACACTAATTATAAAAATTATATTTTGTTCTAAGACAACATTGCTGTTAAAACTCCACCTGGCTAATTAAAGTAATAAACACATTAGTGAGTTTTATCTTCTGAGCATTGGGAGTTCGTAACTCATTAGTGACCGTGGGTCATTAGATGCAAATGAGTAAAAATAATTCAGTAGTTTGCATGGCTTCATCAAGAAATTTCATGAAAGTTGCTCTTTGAATCTAAGTAGTCTGCTGAGTTTTGTGCTATGACATTTGAAGGCTGAAAATAAATGTATATGGAATACACATTCCTCCTCTTGAGAAAATGGAGGAGTAAATCTTAGCAGTGTTTTGTCATAACTCAATCTTGCATTTATTGCTATAGCATATTCTTTTTCAAAACAATACAAATAAACGCAGCACAGTCAGTTACTGGTTTCTGATGTTATGAAAGACTGTAAAAAAGGCCCATTATTCTGTCTTCTTTCAGTGAGCAGTAGCAAAAAGAGGAATTTCACCCTAAATGTTTTTTTTTTCACTGGAATCTCCAGATGGTCTGGTGTTACAGTGCTGCATCCGACGCACTGACAAATAGGCTGTCAGGGAAGATTTTTCCTGTAATGTACACTGTGAAACTAAACCATCTATTTGTTGATATACATTGTTTGAAGTGTGTGCAGTTTGCCATGAGACATCATGAGAAGGTGACACATCTTTGCCTCTATATAAATGCAATACTTGAAGTAAAACTGATGTGCTTATTCTGTATACCAAGTTGTCAAGTGAAGTAATGTGCCAGTGAAATGGTTATGCAGAACTAAATAAAAGTATTTCTCATCTTTTACAGGGTTATATTTCCTCTGTGCAACCTCTCCTTAGGTTTTTTTATGAGAGGGATCTGACTAGATGTAATCAGCTGAGCCCATCAAATTCTGGTCACCTACCAGTAACTGAAAGAATAGTCATGATGATCCCCATAAATGTTTAATAACACAAGAGGAAGAACCCAAAGAACAATTTCTTAGCTGGCTAGTAAAAATTGTATTCAGCTCCTCATTGAATTGAAGACGATGGCAATGTTGTTGACTCAAATTTGTGATTTAGCAGCCTAAGTAAATTGGAGGAATCAGTGTCTTAACCTGTTACAGTTTACCGCCACTTAGCTGTATTCATTGGTAGAACTTCATTAGAAATGATTCAAATATTTCCTTCACATTGCTACTGTTGTTGGTTTTGACCACTGACTAATTTTCATGTTGATTACTTAATAGTTTCAAAAAATCACATACTGTTTTCTTGTCTTTGTTGTTTTAAAGTATGTCTTAGTTCAGTGTGATCAGTATGGAGCTGCATTTAATCTCACAGAGTTTAAGGTTCTATTTCTAGGCAGATAATTTGGCTCTCAAACTACTTCATGCACAATCCACGTGTTATGACATTGGTATACTGCAGAAGATCATTTACGAGTAATAAGTGTACATTTATTTTATGCGTGTGATAATCTTCCAGAAAGATGTGATCCTTAAAAAGGCAGCATTAAAGTGTTATGAAAAGCAGTCTTTCAGTCCCTGTCTACCATGCTGTATATGGCAGGTAGTTTATTGAGTTTTCAGGGTTAAAAATAACGGTCACATACTAGATATTGCCAGACATAACCTGAATACTGCCACAGCATACCAAAAGCTTCCCATGAAGCAATTGTATTGCTTCATTTCATTCATTACACAAGTAAAAGGAATATACACCATAATTTCTTACCTTATTTTTACTTATGCCTGAAGCAGTCAAATAGTTTCAGAAGTTCAGAATTCATTGTTCTGAATAGTTCTGAGGAAAATGCTGTTGTTTCTCAGGTTATTTTATAAAGCTGAGAACCTATGTATTTATGTGTTTAGATTTAATTTCAGATCTTTCATTTTAGTCAGAAATTAAGATCTATAAATGACTTACATAGTTCTGTATGCAAGTGAACAGCTGCATGTTCATTACAGCTTTTAATGAAACATCAGAGTACCAGTGCGTTTGACATCACTTTCTGCATTTTCTTTTTTCCCTTCACCCAGCCTGCTTAATTAATAATTAATTACTGCAGACAGATTCTGCTGCAATTTGATATTCAATAGTTTGAATATCAGCTACAGTGACTGCAATGTTAGGCTAAGAGCACATAGCTTAGTGCGACTTACTGCACTCTACCTACAGAAAAAAACAGATCTGCAAGTACTCTGAGTACATAAACCAGGCTATTTCGCTTCTGATTAAACAAGCAAGGAGGTGAGCACAAATCAGGTGGACAAATATGGTTTACCTGTAAATAGTGTTACTATTCTTGTGTTAGTACAGAGTTACCTTAGAAAAACAGAAAGTTACCAGTGGGGCAATCAGCAGGTGACTTTCTCAGCCACATGTCAATTGTTCACTGTGTGATCTGAAACATTAGAGACCAGTAATTTATTCAGATTGACTGAATTCGTACCAGTTCAGTTCATTTAATTTCAAGAAAAGGGCTAGGATCATAAGTCTCTTTCAAACCTCACAGATTTAGAACAGGATAATAGACATTATGGGATGTCAAGATACGTCTCATGCGTCTCATGCTAGACAGGAATCTTTTGCTACCTTTGTAAAATTCCATCCAGATTTGGCCAAATGGCAAAAATCCTACATTGCATATGCTCAGCTGCAGTTTCTGGACTCCACCTAGCTGATACCTCCCAGGAGACTGGTCTAATGATCTAAAATAAGACTGCTTAAGTCTGTTCTGTGATCTCAGGAATGCTGTGATTAGATAACGCAGCACTGAACACATCTCTGAAGGCTAAAGTACTCTTAAAGCATAATTGTTAGATTCCATGATTTGGTTACCCAGTGTTGGGATCATGGAATCATAGAATCATAGAATAGTTAGGGTTGGAAAGGACCTTAAGATCATCTAGTTCCAGCCCCCCTACCATGGGCAGGGACACCCCACACTCTAAACCAAGGCTCTGTCCAACCTGGCCTTGAACACCACCAGGGATAGAGCATTTACAGCTTCCTTGGGCAACCCATTCCAGTGCCTCACTACCCTGACAGTAAAGAATTTCTTCCTTATATCCAGTCTAAACTTCCCCTGTTTAAGTTTTTATGTCTTTTCCTTCAATACCTCTTTTTTGCCTAGATGGAAGTTCACTAAGTAAGTCCTAACCTCACTGAATAGGTGGAGAGGAAAAAATAAAAGACTTTTCAAACACTCCTGTTCTGCACAGGTAATCATTCTCAAATCCTGCAAGGAATGACTAATTGTACCTTCAATGTAGGTCTATAAAATAGGCAATAAATAAGGCCCTATATTAAGCAGTTTAAGAAAAGGAAAGTACTTGGTAGTCATTTAATGATCAAAGTATGCATTGAATGTTGCAGGGTCCTATATGAGAGAAAAACTTACATATGGTCATACATGTACAAGAAACCATATTTAATGTTACATTTTCCTGGCTCTGTGTGGCATGAATTTTAACCTTAATAAAGTCTAAGATATTTTTCAAGTCTGTAATATAGTGTCATAGATAACCTTTAAGATAATTTCTTATTTCCTCAAATTTAATGCAGTACATGGCATTACACTAAAAATGGATGACAGGTGTTTACTAGTATAGATAAAAGTGTGTGAACATACACAATAAAAGTTCTAAAATATATTTGAAATATCTAGATATTGTAAGTTAACATGTTACGTATTTTAAACCATTTTCAAATTTCTGCTTCAATCCTTCTTAGTTAGTTATCCAAGAGAAGTTAATGTAGAAGAATAGATTACAGCAGATTTACCTATGCTGTGTTTTTAAAATGTGAATATCTAAATATTTGCATATTGTTTGAATGACTGTGATATTCGCCAGCATTGAAAGAAAGAAACGGTCAAAGATAGCGGTTCATTCTTCTAATTTCTGAATTACAACAAAATGTATAGCGAGGAAAGCTGAAAAAAAAAATATTTTTCCTTGAAAATTATCTCTTTGTCTGCTATTTTCCTTCAGACTTAAAAGTCTTGTGAAAAAATCATATTTATACAAGCAACAAAGATTCTCCAGGACTTCCACAGTTTTCCTTTAAATATTTTGTTCAGGTGCCTCTCGAAAGGATCAAATATGTTTACAAAGAGTTAAAACGCATCTCGAAGCATCAGCATTGTATCTTGCTAACATTTCAGCATCTAATTATGCAGTCTGTGCTGTATCTTTAATGCTTGTCTTTTACTCCTCTTACAGATATTTTATACAGGAAATCGAAGACTGGAACATTAAGATTTAAGAAAACAGGAAAACACATGATACCAGGGAGCTTAGAAAGCAATAAAAATGAATTCTGGAGGGGGAAAAAAGCCCACATTGTAAAAATAGGTCATTTTTTTTTATCTGTCATTACTATGAAAAAGAGATTAATTCAGTGTTCAGAACATCAGCCAAAGTGTCATATCCACAGAGGACATGAGAGGAAAAATTAAGTTATAATTACCTGTAACATAAATAGGAGTATTGTGAATAATATATCATACAAAAAGTGTAGGGACTGTGTGTGTGTGTGTGTGTATACATATATCCAAATTTATTTCAACTCATGAACTATTGTGTAGTAAGTATCTGTCTGTCTGTATTGCCGTAGCTGGAAAATGATCTAAAACATTCTTCCTGAAAAATTAGCATCATAGACCTATGATCATCAATTCCTGATGCCTGAATTTGGCAAAAAAACGTGGCCTGAAGATAGAACAGAATGGCTTCACTCTATTATGAGTAAATCTTCAGCTGTTACTATGTATTTTTATGTATTTTACTTACGTATAATTGCCAAAATGGAGAGCTGTGTTGTGAAATTCAGGCTGTTTTGAAACTTCCTGAAGTAAAATCTTAGCTTTTGTTTTATGTGGGAGGAGCCCGTCCCATCACACAGTTATTTGTATGGAGAAGTTATTTACTTCAGCAACTTCAGGCAGCACAGGTGTCCTGCAGTCACTGGAGAAAGGTGACTCTCTTCAGGAGGGAGATTCACAGCATCAGACTTAAGCTATAATTATATCACTGCTCTGAAGGCGTCTGCCATCTTTGATTGGCTGTATAGGGAACTTACTACTCAAATAAGAATCTTTAACTACATGCTTACATTTATGTGGGGTGGGCTGTATCTAGGTTTGGCCTTTTCCTTTCAGCCGGTGTAAAATACTCTCTTCCATGCATTTTGCCTTTCAAACTTTTTTGTCCTTCTTTTGCTTGTGCTATCGTTTTGATTTTGCTCCCTTCCTGTCCTAGCACCAACATTTCCACCTCTGTCAATGCTTACAACCAGGAGGTAATGTTACAAGCCAGACTAAGTAACCCAGTTGATTCTGCAACTTTTTCTCTGTCTGTAACCACGTTTTTAAATAGCAAGAGCTGGCTGTACTAGGATCTTACTCTCCTAAGTTTATTTTCCCACCATTTATGTTTAGCTGCTCTGGCTTCCTACGCAGTAGTATCAGTCTCCTGAGTGTTCCCATGATTATGAGCTAAACAGCCATGAAAACGAAAAGCGAAAGGGGTTTTGAATCTTTTCCGACTGTCTAGAGATACAGCCTGCTCTTTGAATTCAGTAGAAGCTGTAGTTCAAAGTGGATGTTGGCAGCTGCTAGCTGTGTTTTCCTGCCTTCTGTGGGTGACCGTTCCTGCTTCCAAAGTATTGGCACTTCCACACCATTGCCTTTTGTTTCTTCTGCATAGATCACTGGCAGTCAGGAGAAATCCATTCAGACCAGATGAGATCACATTCTCAGAATTTGAAGTCCATACTTAATATGACAAGATCAACATTCATATAACTAATGCCCCCTGCCCACTTTTGAGAGGTACGACTTCAGTGTATTTTAGGTCTATCAAATTATGTTTCATGATTTGATGGGTAAGGGAATGCGTATTAAGTTGAGCAAGAATGAATGGATTTAGGGCTTAAGGTGAAAAGGCTGATGGACTTGGCAAGGAATTTTCTTAGGTAGAGTCAGGTGGGTTGGCAGTAAGTAGAAACATATTTTATTTTTTGGCAGGAAAGCTGTTATGCTCAGGGAAAATCATATGTCTTGTTGACTGAGGTGGAAAATTTTGGAGAGATGCTCTTGTAAAATTTCTGGAATTACATCACAGCCTTTGTCAAGATGTAAATAATTCAAGATTGCAGAGTCATCTGGAGAACAGTCAGGAAAATAAAGCAGGGTATTTTTTTGACAGTGATGCCTCTCTCATATTCATAAGAAAATAGTCCCTTGATCCCTTTTATATAAGTGTTTGGATTGTTCCAGCCAATGAGGTGCTGGTTTTAAGTTATAAACCAAAATGCTATAGAAGAAAGAAAAGCATGAAGCATTAATCTCTATGAAAAAGGAAGAAAGAAAAAAAAACCAAACCAAAAACATTTGACTGACTTCACATTTCAATTATGTTTTTCATAATGAATGGTGTCGCCAAATCATGTCTCTTCACTCTGTTGTTTTCCCACTTACTTTTGTTTAGAAACATGGTTTCAAAGACTTTTTAATCCATGATGCTGAAGTAGAAAGCATAGCTGTATGATTCAGTTTTGGACAGTGTTTTGGTTGTAACTTAGATGAAGCATATAATAAGGCATCAGGACTAACTTACTTGAGTGGATCATTGCACACTAAGATATGTTAAATTAGGTTTGATTTGGTTTAATTTGACATTTCTAATGGAGATATATGAAATACTGATTGCTTTATTTCTTTTAACTTCTTTTTCAATTCTGGAGTGATTTTTTTCTAGAATCCTTATTTTTTTATTTATAATTTGATTAACCTTTGCCTGTTTTATTAACTTAATAGAAAATTTATCGTTCAATACAATTGTGTTTAATTTCAACATGGAAATTGGGTAGACATGGCAGGGGGGAACTTCTGAAGGCCTTTCCTTCAGCTGCAGACTGGATCATCTATTTCCTACTTCTTGGATTGCAGTGAGCGGACTTGCTTTGTCTTAAATACCAGAAGTGGACTATTTAGCCTATTGTCTTCAGGTGATCATAGAATAGATTGGGTTGGAAGGGGCTTTTAAAGGTTATCTAGTCGGGACATCTTCAACTAGATCAGGTTGCACAGAGCCATGTCCAACCTGACTTTTAATGTTTCCAAGGATGGGTCATATGCAGGCTCTCTGGGCAACTTGTTCCAGTGTTCCACCACCCTCATCATGTAAAGTTTCTTCCTTATATCTATTCTGTATCTACCTTCTTTTAAAGTCATTACCCCTTGAATATTTTATGGCAATAAAAATAATTGTACTTGTAATTGAAGATAGGCTAGATAATTAACTGTGGTAATGTGCCTAATTACATTCCCACAGATGTTTCTATAGGAATATATGTGCTTACATATGTGTACCTGTATATGCTTGTATACAGCCAGGATTATGTATATGTGTATGAAGTAACATATATCTGCATGATCATAGAATCATAGAATAGTTAGGGTTGGAAAGAACCTTAAGATATCTAGTTCCAACCACTCTGCCATGGGCAGGGACACCTCACCCATAATGATAATTAATAATAATAATAGTAATGATAATAACAATAATAATAATAGCATATCCTGCCCTGAGTATGTATTTAATACTCTCCTTCTATGCCAAACCCAGCTGAGATCCTCTCATAAGGATAGTCTAAATCTCTCCTCACTGTGAATATGCAGTTGTATGTGTATATATACATCTTTATATGTTGTTGTGGTGTCCTGTTCACTTATGAACTTTGTGTGTGTTTCCATGTGTATTTCATAGAATTATAGAAAATCATAGAATAGTTAGGGTTGGAAAGGACCTTAAGATCATCAAGTTCCAACCCCCCTGCCATGGGCAGGAACACCTCACACTAAACCATATCATGCAAGGCTTCATCCAGCCTGGCCTTGAACACTGCCAGAGATGGAGCATTCACAACCTCCCTGGGCAACCCATTCCAATCCATCACCACCCTAACAGTAAAGAATTTCTTCCTTGTATCCAATCCAAACTTCACCTGTTTAAGTTTAAACCCATTACCCCTTGTCCTGTCACTACAGTCCCTAATGAAGAGTCCATCCCCAGTATCCCTATAGCCCCCTTCAAGATACTGGAAAGCTGCTATGCGGTCTCCACACAGCCTTCTCTTCTCCAGGCTGAACAGCCCATTTGTGAGAAAGCAATCTATGTAACCATAATTGAAAGCCCCTTTCCTACTTGATTCCCAGTGCTTACGATACCACTGCTAAACTTGGTAGAAATTTGTTTGGCTAAAGGTATTTAGAAGAGTGGAGGAAATGTAAGTGAAAAAAAGAAAAATAGTTCAGATAAAAAAGTTTTTTTGAGGTGATGATTATCAAGGCACAGAAACTCAGAAGCATATTGTGTTTTGTAGAAAGCTAAAATGTTAACAGTGGTATATTTATTAGGAGTATAATTTATTTCTCTGAAAAAAATTGTACATTTTAGTACGAAGATTAATCATACACATACAGAGTAAAAATTCTGTCCCTATTTTGTTTGCCAAAAATCTTATTATTTAGTGGAAATTGAGTTTCAGAATACAAGAAGGAGCTGGTTTGTTGGCATTAAATGGAAAAAGGTTTGATTTATACATGCAAAGTAATCACTCTAGTCAGTCATAACAATGGATTTTTAAGCTCATTTTACAGCTCCTTTCAAGGTACGTGCTGCATCAACTTTCAGAATGATTCTGTTGAGCTACTTGTAATGTACTCCTGCATGCATATATATAATATATGGTCTTGTTGTTTTTTTTTTTTTTCTTTCCTCCTTCCCTCCCAGGCTGCATTAGAAGCTAATGGGGAAACATAATCAGCTTCTTGATGCAAGCCCTAAAAATTTGGTATACTGACAACAGCTGGTCAGGAATACCTGGTCAGACTATTTTTTTTTTCTATAATAAAAACTGTTTTCTAAGCAAAACTGGAACCTTTTGTACCTTTTGATATAATCTTTGTTTGGTTGGGGTTTTTTAAAGACTAGATTTTCTATTTTCTAGTCATGTCTGACACAGTAAATGAAATGAAATATAATTTCTCTGTGCTTGCTGTGCTGCAGTCATGTTTCTTCCTTATTACAATGATTTTGGTCTTCTGATGCAGCAAAATGCTGCCTAGTCAACTTTATTAACTTCAAAGAGAACACAATCTTGTGAAACCATTAAGCACATAAACTCATAAAATTAGTTGGGGATTCAACTTTGTTCAGGTACTGCTAAGCAGAGAAAAGGTTCTACATGGTGACATCGTTTGAACTGTCATGGAAAAAAACCATACAGGTTTCTTAAAGAGGTCAAATTCAAACTGCAAGCTAGCAATTTATTATGTGAAATACACAAACATGTCTTGTAAATGATAAATGCTGAACTACAAAGTCCTATATCAGTATGTCTGTATCAGTAGATTTTGTTTAAAAAGCTTCGGTTGCTAAAACCAAAGATATTTATTTTAGTATAAACCTCAGTTTTTATGAACACCTTCTGTCTTTCATAAATGCTGTGGAGGTTCCATGAAATATTCTTGCAGCCAAACCAAAGGCAAACTGAATGAAATGTTCTGTAAGTGGAAATGAAAGACCATGACACCAGGATTTCTCCCCCCCCCACACACTATTTTCAGTTGCTGCTGGGGGAAATAGAACTTCTATGGATTTCCCAGATTGCAGAGTCCCGAACTTACAATGCTGATTTAAATTTAGGGTTATGTTTTGTTTCCCTTGAAAGAAAAAACCCCAAACATGCTGTTAGCTCATGACATAGGCTTTACCTAAAAATACTTCTTTCTTTTTTATGATGCTGTAAAATAATTGAATATCAATATTTGAGGAACGTTACAATGTTTAAACAAGCATGGTTTTGCTGACTGAAAACTGACATATGTAATACAGTTTCAAAATAAAACATTTGAAAACTATAAATGTCTTATGGCTTTAGTGCTCCCTTACAAATAGTACAGTACACATGGTAGTATGGTACACATGGTTCCCCAAGGAGATGCTGGGCGGGCCTATTCAACACACCTTTATATCCATCTGTTTTCAGATAAAAAAATTGTTTTAATTTCTGTTTTTTGGAAAGTGGATAAAACTGAGTCTGCAAAACAGAAAAGTAGTTAATTCTATTATATGCTGCTGTTATAAGTACAGTCATAATACATGCTTGGAGCTGCATCTTTTTTCTGAATCCAAGTGTTGAGTGGAAAGCGGATAAAAGGTGTCAGGTGCAGCTAAGAGAGGTATAGATATTGTTTTAACTCATATATCAAAGTATGACTTAAGTCAAGACTGGTCCTGCTAGGGTGTGCTCCTTCATGACACACTTTTCTTCTGCATTACCTTTTACTGCCTGGATCTGATTCTTCAAGACTTTGCACACAAGTGGTCTCGCTAAACATGACAGGACAGTTGGAAGAATTGGCAGACCTGGAGCACAGAAGTGTCACAGATTCCCGGCACTTCACTGAAACTAGCTGAGTTTCAGGGGACATTGGTAGTTCTGATCTTAAAGCCTCCTTCCAGGGTGCTTTCATACTATTTTGCGCATTTTAAATGTATTGTCTTATTTCCTGTCACTCTCAAAACCCCTGAATGTTGCTTTCTTCTCTACCCACTTCAGCTCTCTTCCTCTGTCTCCCTTCTTTGTTTGAAGGAATAAAAAGTATAAGAAAAAGTACAGTGATTGCAGTCTCTGATACTATCATACAAAACATAAGGCAGTAAAAGAAACTGCAGGTTTGTGTATTTAATTGGCTAAGCCTTGCTGGGAAGTCTGAACAGCTTTATCTAAAGCCTCTCCAAGCACGACTATAACATATTTGTTTAGCAGTGCATGTTTAGTGAGCATGTTCGATATACTACACACTGCCAGGCTTGTTTGGGGGTGGGTAATAAAGATGTAACAGTGTAATTGTTACAGAACTTTAAAGCTATTATAAGTAAAATCAATATTGATATAATTTCATACATTATTAATATGGACAGGAGTATCTTCTCCCCAGATAATGAATCTGTGAGATCAGGGCTCTGTCTCAAGAGTCATAATGAAAGGCTCCAAAGATTCTAATATTAAACAAATGGAAAGAAAAAAAACCCAACAACAACAACAAAACCCAACAAAATGAAGCACCAAGAAAGCAGCTGATTCTTTGGGGAATAGGATGAATTAAGAAGACTTGAGTTATACTGGGTAGAAAATACTGAATTGTTCTCTGATTTTGGTGTCAGGTTGCTCTTTGATTAATCTCATACTCAGTAACATTAGAATACACAAGGGAACAGAGCAGTTATGTATAGTAATACAAGATAACCTCTGGGAAGAAGAGAGACTTATTTTTCAAAATTGACCAGTATAATAGAATGAGAAACAATTTTTATAAGAAATTGGAAATTATTTCTTTTTCATTTCAACTTTTTCATTTATTAAATGCTTTAGGAGAGTTAGTCCAGTGTCCTGTTAAGTCCAGTGTTGTTTCTTTTGTATCAATCTGAATATCAGTTTAAAAATTTTCTGTACTGTGTAGGTGACAGTGATTTTGAGTAGCAACAAAGCAAGAGGAAATGAACTTGCCAGTTTCATATAACCAAACTGTGATTTTCTTTTATTCTTTCCTTTTTCACATGGCATGCTGCTGCAACATCACTAATTTTATATCAGTTAGCTGAGAACATGTTCCATTTACCAGGGCACGAACCACGTTGCTGTGCTGAGATCAAGATTTTAACTAACTGTGGTGAGTTTTTGTTTAAAGAGATCTGTAGCTTGAGAATACCCTGCTGATACACAAAAAAGCTTTTTCAGCATGATGTTAACTTCCAGGGAAATTTGGATTTCTTTCCTCCCCTTTGTGAGCAGTGGACTTCACCACTTGTTTTTGTTTGTTTTTGTTTGTTTTTGTTTGGTTTTTTTGGGAGGATTTGTTTGTTTGTTTTTCCTTCATAAGATGCTCTACATATATTTCCAGAGATATTTTCTTGATGAATTCAGTTTGTGGGGTTGGAAGATATTGACAGAAAAACAAATGTAAAAAATATTAGAGGTGGAGTGTGAAATCAATTCAATCCCCTTTTAAGTGGCAATTAATGATTAAATTTGTACATTGTGCAGAACTTTCTTTTGTTACACTTGTTGAGAAGTATTTTATACTGGGGTTTTGTGTGGTTGCACTTCACCCTAGCATTTTTGTGCCCTTCTTTAAAACTCATTTGCAGACTTTCTAGAGACTCAGTATTTCACGTTTTCAGCTGAGAGCCATGACTAGATGAGTTGTGGAGGTTTTTTAGCTGTTATTTTGTGTTTTGTGGTTTTTTTTTTTTTTTTTAATGCTGATACAAATTGCATGGTTGTCTTGCATATTTCTCACACATTTTTTCCTTCTTGTTCATGGTCAGCAACCCAAAAGGTATGTCTTTGTCAGGAAAAAACTAATGGGTTTAGTTTGCATGATCTAATGTAAAAGTGAAATCTCAGTCACAGTAAGTGATTCACTGTTTTCGTGTTCATTCTGTGCTAAGAAAGAAAGATTATGAGAAAGATAAAATTACCAAATGTCATGTTTTCACCTCAATTCCACTCCCCAAGACAAAGCTTTAGATCATGCTGTCTTTGTTAGAGCTGCTCCCTTGTTATTTTCAGAATACTGTTGACTAGAAATAGTGAATCTAGGGCAGCAGCCCAGGAAAAAAAAAGAAGGCAACTCAAAAATAAAAAAATATAACTGTATGAATAATTAATGTGCTCATTGTGTACAGAATCTGACTTTTAATAGTGAGGGAGCAAAATAATAGTGGATTTGGTCGAGTCAGTTTAAGGTAGAACTGTAATGCTTTTTTTCTCTTCACTGACTTCTGATCATAATGTGAATGTAAACTCATTGCCATCTCATAGGCTGTCAGTTTGTATGGAGGACAAAGGAAGTATTTTATATAGGAGTCAGTGGTCGAAACTTTCACAAGACTTGACCTTTTTTTCACATAATGGCTTAACAGGCTTAAAACCCTTGTCTTCCAGTGGCCTTTTTTTTATTGTTTTGTTTCGTTTTTTTCTTTTTCTTTTTTTTTTTTTTCTTTTGGTAGGAATCTCTTTCTAAACATAGTTTCTTCTTTCTTGATTACTGCCATCATTTTGTTCTCTTATTTTCACACATTTTCTCTTACATCTCTCTTCTTGACTGGAAATTTATGCTTTTCAAAATTTCTTGTGACTGGTTATGATCCATTGATGTAGTTTATTCCCCTATCCATACCATCCTCTAGGAAACTATAGCATTCATGAATCTATTTCCTCTGTACCCTTAACTTCACATCATTTGTGGTGAGAAAAAAAAGTTAATAAATAGAACTTACGAGTCAATGGGGAAAAAAAAACTAAGTATGTTAGGAAAGCATAAGTGGTATCCTTTATTTCCTTATAGCACTTTTCATAAGATTGTAGAATAATTTAAGACCATCAGAGCAGTGGTAGCTTTTTAAGTTTTGTAATATTTCACTTTGGTTAGAGTGAATTTTAATGTTATGGAAACATTTTACTGTGCAACTGTACATGGGTGCAGTGAGCTCAGAAGTGAAGAACTTGGTCTTCTGCTACTGCACAAGGTCCGTTTGAATTAATACAGAATTTTACATGAACAAGAGGGAAGCAGTGTGCTGAATTGCTTTTCTTTTCTTTACATATTATCCATAAACCTTACAACAGCATGTATATAAATGGAGCAAAAATGACACTTTGATATGGGTATCGTGATCTTTGCTCCATTTTTACATGCAGTGCATAAACAGCTTTTGAGTATGGTATTACAATATACAAGAGTCTACTTCTGTCTGTCATACTCCTGTGAGAGGGAAAGACTGTTGGCTGAATGGTGCCCCTGAGTGGCAGGAACAGGTCTTGCAAATTACTGTGGGTAATGGGGAGGTGAGAACCATGGTCTTACTGGTTAAGAATAGCCTGTAACACACACTTTTCAGTTGCTTGGCAGCAGCAGAAGCAATTATCTTAGCTTTACAGGGGTCTGGCAAGGCCAGCAGTAGAGTTATGGATGTTTATCCCTATACTGAGTTCCTCTCATTCTGTTGCCCATGTTGTTATGCGTAGGTTAGACCTGAGTCAGTATTCAGTAGCACACTGTATGCTACTACGCAGTGGCTGGCCTGTGTGCGATCTTTCACACCATGTAACTGCTTTTCTGAGTGGCAACTTTTGCTGAAATTTGACTTGTATTCCAATTGAAGTTAATTTTTAATGTATTGATGACTTCATGTTGAACTGCCACCCTCCCAGTGAAGTGAGGCACAACTGCCCATTACACAGTCGATTTTTTTAGCATGGAAGGGTGATTTTTCAAAGCTTAGTTGTTATGATCACAACTCAAAAAGAATATCAAGTGCTTTTCCAGACTCTCATCTTGGACCATATTTTTTTTTTATGGAAAACCACTCAGGGCAGGTTTGTCATGGCAAGGAGACCACCTAGTAGCAAGTCAGTGTTATTTCCCACTTCATAATTTTTTCAACATTTGTTTAGCTTTTCTTGGCTAAATAAATGCCTAAATAAAAAAAAGAAACAATCTGTTCTTTATAGCTACAGTCTAAATACCGGTTAAACCTAGAAACTTCATAGTTACACAGCACTGTTTTAATCGTAAGAATGGCATTTAAGATAGATAATGTAAGAACAGCAATTTTGAAATATTGCTTAATTTTTGCTGTTCCTACATGTATTCTGACTCCTGAACCCATTCCAATGCTGCAGTATTGCCATATTGCATCTTACTATATCATGTGCCAGGAGCAATAACATAAAACCTTTGTTTTTCCTACACGCTCCATTTAATCTCTTAAAGCATGACTCAATGTATGCGTACCAGCATTATACCAGTCCCATTCTGGAACCACAGCTCTTGCTCATAAATTTCTAGACCACAGCAATGCACAAGTGAGGTGTATAGGTGAAAAGTGTGAAAAGTTTAGTATCTAGTAAATTTAATAGTCACTTTCTGTAGCATTTGCAATAAACCTCTTCTAGTTGGTTATATATTAAAGCTACATTCTCTAACGAGATTTAGCCTTGTCTTGGCAACAGCTGAAAGAATAGGATATAAAGTGTGAAGAAGTTTATATTGCATTTCAGTAAGCTGATTAATTAGTTGTGGGCTAGTGTGTATAGGGGAGGAGGGAGAGGGGAGGAGGCACTTAGTTCTAAGAATATAAAAAAAAGTCAAACTATTAATATGGTATTTGAGCATAAATATAGACTGTCATATTTTCAACAACACTCTTACAGTAATTAGCACATTTTCAAAGTAAATTATTTGCCTCTAGAAAGGGAAAATACGGCTTTACTGGAGCTGCATGTAAACAGTCTCAAGTACAAGTTGACATGATTTTTCAAAATAAGACATTCTAGAATAGACTAATACCCAACAGTGCTTGACACAGAAAAGCTGCTGTTGATGCATACATAATGTGTTTTCTAGAAAGCTAAGAAAGCCAGTGAATAGCAAGCTAAGATAGGACCTGTGCTGCCTAACTTTAGAAAATTATGGTGTAGTGGACTAAACTCTCCTGAAATGATCATTTCAGAGGAGCAGACAATTAGAAGGGGTTATTAATCACTCCCCAATATACGTGACTGTAGGTAACTCAGGTTTACACTGGGTGTAAATGCTAAATAATGCTTGAATTACAGTGAGCACATGAGGTTAGGAGGAAAAATTGTACTCAGTAATCCCATTAAAATGAAGATGTAAGGCAAAGAGAGAAAGAGTCCTCAAAGGAAAATGAGAACAATTTCTCCAAGAAAGTAGGCTGTGTTGGAAGCCTGCTTCTGTCACAAAGCTTTCACTTATGCTTTTCTAAGTTACGAAACCTTTTTCCTCTTGAGGAGTCTGTATTCTTGTTTACATTTATCAATGTTACTCGAATGGCAGGCCAGTATTTTCTTTCTTTTCCCATTTACTCAATATTTGGTCAATTTTTCATAAATGTAAAAGAGTGACATTTTCAAGACAGCCAAAAAGAATAAAATTTCAGCATGCCATGCAGTGACAGATAAAATATGTAAAATGAAAGTAATATAAAGTATTTTCTGTATTACGTGCTGTCTGCCAGGTTACATATACTTTTTAATCTTTAACAAATGTAAATAACCCTGCCTATCCAGACTCAACAATTCATTACCTCAGTTGATCTCAACCACAAGAGCCAAAAATTCAGTGTTTATTGTCAAACCAGGCACTGTGGAGTGTGTGGAAAATCACAGGGGAGTTGAAGAAAAGAAGATGGGAAGAGCACAAACAGAAATCTGTTAAAAATAGTTGAAACAAAGCCTCCCTGTTCTTGAAGATGATGTACTGTACTTTCTGTTATATAATACAAAGGAAAGTGATTATAGCAAATCGGCTGTAAAAACACAGACCAGTAACATTTTGTTCTTATTTTTTGTGGGATAAAATGTACTGTGGGTTTCAGGGAGTTTAAAGGAAGTACACTGGGGAAGATCTGCAGGAAGGAGTGGTTGAGAGATGAGTTTCCAACCTGCTGAAGAAAATAAAAAATGAGCAAAACTAAAAAAAGCACTGTAAAGAAAAGACCAAGATGCACAATAGGAGAACCAAAAATGATGCAAAACCAGTTAAGCTTCTTTCAGAAGAAAAGAACAAGAAGCAGTGGCAGATTGGGATGATTATTCAAATCCACTTCTTTTCTCACATTTTGATTCTTTACATTACTAAGGGTATTTCTTCTTCTCTTTTGGCAAAATTGTAGGAAATAAAATATATGCTTCATTTTTAGGGTCTCTATATTTGGCATGACACAGGAAACATGAAATGTCAACAGACTTCTTTGTTGTACTGAATTTGCTGAAAGAAAGAGATTTTAAAAGCAGCTGATGAGACAGAAAATTAATTATCCTCTTCCCTTTAACTGATAGCAAAAAAATACATTAATATATTCCTCACTTTAGGGGAGAGAGCAACCTTAACTGAAAAATTATGCTAAAGCTTTAAAGAGCAATAATGCCTTAAAAGCTATAGAGTGCACTGCTTCACATAGTATCATGCATAATCCCTAAAACCCTAGCCTATCTGCATGAATAAAAATGACAAGCTGGGTAGCAATCTTGTGCATCACAATGGTAAAATGGAGATAAAGATTCAGGAATTCCTGATTTTAAATTCTCTGATCAAGTCCTTCACAATCTGCTGAAAAAATGACTGTGAAATAGTAACTAAACCTTTTATTGTCCTTAGACTTAAAAGACTTCAGTTTTGTGGAAAAGGACATGGGGGTCCTGGTGAACACCAAGTCGAGCATGAGCCAGCAAAATGACCCTGCTACAAAGGCGGGCTGTTGGTATCCTGTACTGCATTAGACCAAGTATTGCCAGCAGGTGAAGGGAAGTGATCTTTCCCCTCTTCTCAACCCTTGTGAGTCCACACCTGCAGTGCTGTGTTCATTTCTGGGCTCCCCGTACAAGAAAGACATGAACATAATGATGACAGTCTGGTGAAGGGCCACTAAGGTGATAAAGGTCCTGGAACATCTCTCCTATAAGGAAGGGCTGAGAGCTGTGACTTTACAGGCTGGAGAAGAGAAGGCTTGGGGGGATCTTATTAACATATATAAATACCTGGAGGGAGGGTACAAAGAAGACAGTGCCAGGCTCTTTTCAGTGGTGCCCAGTGACATTACCAGAAGCAGTGGGCACAAACTGAAACCCAAGAAGTTGTCTCTTAACATAAGACATTTTTTTTACTGTGAAGGTAACCCACCACAGATGCAGAGTGTCCAGAGAGCAGAGTTGTGGAGTCTCCATCTTCAGAATACTGAAATGGTGCCTGGACAAGGTCCTGGGAAAAAAAGGCTGTAGGTGTCCCTGCTTGAGCAAGGGGGATGGACCAGATGGCCTCCAGAGCTCCTTTCCAACTTCACTCATTTTGCGATTCTGTGATTCTTCAGTTGGTTAATAATATATGGTTGTCTTTAATGCTTTGGTTCAGCAGCAAGTTTCTTTACAAGGTGCTTGATACAATAACTTCTTTTTTTTTTTTTTTTTTCTCATTCTTTTCAAGGAACTCCTTCCTTCTTTCCTTGAGTTTCAGAATAACGCCTTCTTCCTTTTAATTGTCACAGCTTATTTGTATGTTCCCTGGTACTCATGTTGCACTGACAGGATTATGACTGAACTGTTATGCTTATGAATTCAAAATCAATTTCTAAATTAAAAAAATATTTAATTACTACAACTGGAAAAACTAAAGAACTTCTTGATTAATAAAGACAAAATGGTTTTTAGTCATCAACATGTTTCAGATCAAGAATTTGTAGCTCAAACCAAGTTCATGCCCTTTAGCATTATGAATCAGTGGTAAGTTAGCTCCCTCACAACCCTTTATCTGAAAAGTGAATGCAGTGAAATAGTACAGAAATTCAAAGAAACAGAAACACATATAGAATAAATATACATGACTGAAATAGTATGCATGTTGTGCCAAAATTACTTTTATCCTTAATAAAATTTTTTTACAAGTTTTGCAGAAATACAGAATTTGTCTTTTTATCTGCTGAAAAATTCAAGCTGAAGATAAAGTCCCTGGATTTCCTCTGAAAAAGCAAAGGACAGACTTTATGAATTCTGAAAATAATCAGATTATCATAATGATAAAATGATGCTCAAATTAGGAATAACATATAGCTAAGGCCCTATTTAAATTGAGGAAAGAGGAAACAGAAGCAAAATTGTTGCAATATGGAAACAGAGGAAACTTACATATTCTATGATTCTATGAATAGGAATATATTATGTGAATAGTTTCTTCAAACAACTATTAGGAGAAGAAGTTAATCCAACAGGGAGACGTTTATCCAGCAGGCTTCTTGTCTTAATATTTCAAAGCTCTTTAGCCATGTACTAGGAGAAACTCAATTACTTAGGAAATAGATAATAAGAAGTCTGCTAAAGTTTGATGGAATTATATTTATCATAATAAAATTAGGTTATTTATCTCAATTTATTCTTCAAATATACCTGCCTTTTATTTTCCCTTTTGAATGCAGCCTGCCATCAACCTTCTACAGTATGCATCGACAGTTTCTGTGGGTGGCTATTATACAGAAGAGTAGTTAATATAGATTTTAAGGGCCAACACATTAATAAATGATATGGACTTATGCAAAAATGTCCGTGTTCTATTGTCTCAAGCTTTCAGATTTGTGAGGGTTTTCACATGTTTCCTTAGACTTCAGAATTTTTCCTGTTGTCTGAATTCGGACATTAAAAAAGAAAAAAAAAAAGAAAATTAAAAAAAGGACATTTGTTTTCTGCTTTTTATCCCTTTAGGTTCCATGTAATGGAGCTCTAATAACAAGCAAACTGAATGAGCTTTGCCTCATATAGCCCTACTGGTTTGAGGAGACCTCTAGGAGTCCTCTAGTTTCACTGCCCTGTCAAAGCAGCACTTTCAAACACTCCACCAGCTCCTTGTGGTTTTCTCCATCTGAGCCTTGGAAAGATGGAGATTTCACGAAGTGTCTTGCTATCATGTCCCAGTTGTACACTACCATCCCAGTGAAAAGTTCATCCTACAGTGCAATTTGAAAGTGCAGGTGACTTGTGCTTTCTTATATCACTTGCTATTACTTGGAATGAGTCTCTTATTTACATAACTTGTCCCGGTAGGCTGCTGTGACAATTTTCTAAGCTCTTTGTCGCAATAAATGAACTTATCCTCTTAGGTCTTCTTACTGTCTTGCTAGAACTCTGACTTCTGGACAGCCTTCTTGAACTTGGATGGCCCAGAACTCAACATAGTATGTGTTGCTTAACTAAGCTATAAAATATTAACTTTTAGGCTGACCGGAAGGAGAATATTTTATTTGCAGGCATGTAATGCAGTTTTAATAAAGTGTATGAGATGTAAAAGGCCTTGGTGAAATGAATGTTTTACAGTTGCTTTGTACAGTAGTATTTAAAAGAAGCCAGATACTTGTTAATGTGAATGATTCAGTTAGACACATTCAAGAATTATAGGGCCTATGATATGCTGTACCTAAGTACTGATAAATGACTCAATTTAAAAGTGCATTTTCATACACATTTTAGTTAAAGTACATTTGAATTTTCATACAGGATAATTAAGCATTACATGTCAGTATCTTAAAAGAAAGTTGTTATTTGTAGTCTTCTTAGAACTGTTTTACAGAATATCTCATCTTAACCACCTACTCTTACATTCTAGGCAAACATTAGACTTCTTTTCATCCTTAATTTTAGCTAGTGTATTGCTTGTGTGACCATGAGAATACTTGCTTTGATTTTTCATGAGACTGATTTCAAGCCATGTTCCTAGACTCCATTGGTCTAAGTTCGCTCAGAGACTGCTGAGATAATATTGCCTTATCATGAGTGTATGCTGTCAAAATTATATTAAAAAGTAAGGAGAGAGTAGAACACACTGTTGTGATTTTTTATTTTCAAGTTGATGCATAAAATACCTGCTGCTTTATCAGTATCTTTACTTCAGCTGAGAAGTTAAGAATCCAACACATGCCACAGAGGGTCAAAGAGTAGTCTTTTTACTGAACTGAACCAAACCAGTTAATTCAGAACATGAAGCACAGGTATAAGGAGTTTGCACAAGAGATTATACTTTCATATTTGCCCCAGCTACATTTTACTAATCCAAGAAGTACCATGCATTGGTAATACGGTTATGTGTATTAGGCATCATGCCCATTTTTATCCTGAGTCTTAAGCAGTAAGTCATTGCTACCTTGAACTTAACTGATTTTGTAGGTCCAGCTAACTTCTCTTGATTTGAAACACTCGGGTGGGGGCCTTCAGTGATGGTAACTTTGGCATCAGGTAGCTTGACTAGTACGAGATGACTTTATAAACATATTTAGGAAACTTTGCTATCTAAAGAAACATTGAGGAGAACTTGCAATAGATTGCTTTATCAAAGCAATTAGTGTATCTTTTTTTCCTGGAAGACTTAAGGGCCTTTCAAACAACAAAATAATTGTTACCTCTTGAAAACTGGGCCTAGGCAGTCCTGGAGCAAAGGGAGCAACTACTATTTTAGTGACAGTGCCTCCAGCAGTATGGTTTGGGCTGTTGGTAGTGGTGTTATCACCTATTTTGAAAAGAGCTATGTTACTTTGCAGGAATGTTTTCTTAAAAATGCTACTTGAGTTATTTGGGTTTTAGGACAAAACCTTTTTTTCTCTCATCCTGCAAAAGCACATAGGGCGAGAATAACATTGTCTTATATTCAAGAAAGCATCAAGAAGAAATAATTTCAGTCACCACCTGCTAAATGCATTAAAATGATAAATATTAATAAAACCATATAAATTCAGAGTATATAATAAAAGCCTATCCCAAGTGGTAGGTTGTGAGTCAATCTATTTTGGTTTTCTGGTTTCTGGAAGAGCAGGGTATTGTTAGCAAGCACACAGTGAGCATTTATCACAAATCTGGTGCTCCTTGAAAGTTCTTAAAAGGGTAGTTATTAGTCATCAGCTTTCTCTTTAAAGCCATCCTCAGCATCTACCTTGGAGATGCTCTTTCCCCTTCCATGTTCTCTGAAGTAGCCAGGCAGAGCGCATGATCCTGCTCCTTACTGGTGAAGACTTCTCCTGGCTTCAGAAGTAAGTTCCATCTGTATCCAACAAGTGACATCTTTTATATAACTTTGTAAATACTAAATAAATAAAAAGCGAAGTTAGTGGATTTTTTTGTCTAAAAAAATTGTTATTTGTTTCAATTTACAGGACTCTTCATCTGCCGATTCTGTATCTCTCAGCAGACATTCTTCTGTAAGCCACAGAGTCACATGCTGTCACTAGAGAGTCGCTGGACATTAAGGCTGCTTGAGCAGTTTGAAAGAAAAAGCATAAGGTGACAACTGTTCTTTGTAAAGTTCAGTAAAGCAGAGACAGCCTTGAAGCAAAAACCTCTGATCTCAAGTAGTTTTCCCTCTTCAGCATCTACCCAGTTTATCTCAAACAGAGGTATTCGTTACTTCCAATTGTTTGAGACAAGCAGGTATTATACATAGATGCTTAGAGGATGTACACAAAGAAGAACATGCCCTGTCTGCCATAATGGACTTGAACTGATGAGAAAAGGACTTAAAAGTTCAACTCACAGAGCAGAGGAAAAGACAGTTCTGGACCCTGGAGCAAGTATGTGACTTTCTTCCATGTTATATTCACATCTTCTTACCAAAATTTATCTCTGCAAGGAAATGCTGAAAGAACATTGGTAAGAATGAAGCTCTCGGATGAAAATCTCAGGTCAGTGAAGAAACAGTCGAACCCAATAAATTATCTTTCAAGTTGACAGCATGGTTTTGTTTTCTGGGTTTTGTTGTGTTTTTTTTGTTTGTTTGTTTGTTTTTTATCTATGAATTTTGGGGTTAGTAGTTTTAGCTAGTTTGGAAAAAGTTGAAAACAAAGGCAATTTTTATATCAGAGCACTTTGCATGTTCCAAAGGGAGTTATCTTCTCTGTTGGGCAATCCTATGAGGACTGCTGCAAGTATGGTTCATAGCCAACTCCTATAAAAAAACCCAGAAAGTATCAAGGAACTCATGATCATGATCCATGTAATTATGCATACTTTATTCTTATACTCCTTTTGTGTTATTTCAAAAAGCAAAATAAAAGTTTTAATCACAACTTCTATGAGTTCTTTTTTCCTATTAAAAAACATTTTGACAAAATATAATTTCTCATTCTTTCAGTAATTCAGAGTTTTCATTTTGCCGCTTTTTCTTCATGTTTGTCTTTCCACCTCTCCTAAGCTATCCTGATGGGAAAATATTTGTGTTTAAACAACCATAAAGATCAAATGCTACATAAAAATTAACAAACACAAGTTAAACAGTAATGAATCTATTGGGAAGTCATATATGTCATGAAAGTAATTAATTATATAGGCAGTGTGTGTGTAAATATACCTTTACGCAGAAAGAGAAATTTTGCATGTTGACATTTTGGAAGATGTAAACAGGAAGGAAGATTCAGGATCTTTCAGTATCGTTGTATTCTTATGTTCAAACTTCTAGCCTAGTAATAAGGCTTCATACGCAAAAATGTTACATGGCAGAAGTTTACTTCCAAGCTGCTTACTAGAATCTGAGCAACCGTAATTGTACTATTTGATTTAGTCAATCTGATTTGCATTGTATGACATGATGATTACATACAGAAAAAATATAATCCCATGTACACTGAGGTGGGATTTTCATTTTTGTTTGTTCTGTTTATACTACTGTTAGAGAACCTAGGAAATGTACTTTACATGACAATAAAAAGAAAAAGTAAACAACATAGCCTTGCTCCTTTGAAAAGTAACAAATAGCCCTAGTTTGTAGTCCATCTCATATGGTAATGTAAAATACCAATGATGAGAAAAACCTCATACGTTGGCAAAATCAGTAACACTGGTACCCATACAATTCAAAATGCTTAATGGAATGCTGTCTCTGTAATACAAAAGAAAAAAATTGCTTTGAACTTCTGCTTTTGCTACAAAACCCCTTCGTTATCTGTTGGTTTTGGCTGGGCTTTCTGAAAGTTAACAGTGAATGGGCTACTGATTTATTCTGAGGGAATAAATCTGGGGAAATATTGTTTGCATAGAAACTATAATGCTACCAAAAAAAAAAAAAAAAAGAGATGCAAAACCTCATAGGCTGAAGTTTGTTTTTTTGTTTGGGGAGGAGAAAGCACTTATGTTCAGGATAACAACCTAGGAGGATATTTAAAGCAATTAGAACGTGAATGTCATTTTAAAGGAGCTTGCTTTAGAGATAATATTTATTTACCAAGAGTCACTTTTAAAGTTATTGCAACTAGGAAGACAGCAACTGTACTTCAAAGTTCATGAATCAATGAAGGGATCCCTGGCTGAGAGATTGCTCCTAGAAGGATGCAGTTCTTCAAGCAGGCAGAGCATTGATTCCGTGCTGCTAAGGCTCCAAGCATGAAGGAGCCAGCAGTGTAAAACTGTTGTTTTCCCAATGATGAGAAATGCAAAAAGGCAATAGACACTGGTACTGTTGGTGGCAGAAATAAAGCAGAGATGAAAAAAGGGGAGGAGTGTGTAAAAAAAACCAACCACAGCAAAGATATGAGCTTTTGAAAAAGAGAAAAATTAATCAGTTCCAACAGATGGTCTCTTATGTGTCAGATAAATGAAATATCAGGAAAGCCTAGGGTCAGTGTTCTTTCATATCTGTTGCTAAACTATTAAGCTGTATTAAATCAAACTTTTAGAATTCAAGAATAAAACCACCAAACTTTTGGACTGAGCTGATATTTGATGGATAGCTAAAAGTGAAAATTTGTAACCTAGCTGCTTCTTTTCTGTCCCTCCCACATGTAGGACCTGACTGCAGACTCCAAAGGGTAGAAAATTTGATGTGAATTAAAGGATACTAGTGTCATAGAAAATCATTTATATATGCAGGTCTTGTCAGCCCAACTTAGAGCAAACACTTCCTTTACTCAACTGTGTGGTCTAGTAAGCATGCTTTGTTCCTGGTGAATTTAGAAATTACAGCTAACTGAGCATGCTCGAGCTAAAGACAGAGAGCCTTCATTCAGAATA
Organism: Neopsephotus bourkii; assembly: GCF_033783945.1. Classification (NCBI taxonomy): domain Eukaryota; kingdom Metazoa; phylum Chordata; class Aves; order Psittaciformes; family Psittacidae; genus Neopsephotus; species Neopsephotus bourkii. Next base: position 11,084,455 of record NW_026902234.1, read on the forward strand.
AACATTTACTTCATGTTTCATTTGTGATCCATAACTTAATACCACATTATTTAATGAAATGAAAACATTGACATGCCATATGTGGAAAGTGATATTGTTTTCTGTTTGGAGGAAAGGTTTGGTTCTAAGTTTTAGAGGCAGTAGCTTAAATACTTAACTGCAAGTTGAAGTCAGGTGTACCTTGACTTGTGTTAAGGCCTTTGATATGCTTCCATGCACATCCTTGCCACTTAATTGGAGAGATATGGACTATTATTAGATAAGGTATTGGCTGGATGTCCACATCCAATAAATTGCAGTCAGTGGCTTATTGTTCAAATAGTGATCACTAACAAGCAGTGTCCCTCAGGGGTCCATACTGGAGCTGGAACTGTTCAGTGTCTTCATTAATGACATAGAAAGTGGGATTAAGCGTGCCCTCAGCAAATTTGTGAATGACACCAAACTGAGTGGTGCTTGAATGGTGCTTGCAGTGGTGCTTGAGAGAAGGGAGAAAACCAGAGGGACCTTGACAGGCTTGAGGTGTGGGCCCATGTGCACCTCATGAAGTTCATCAAGGCCAAGTGTAAAGTCCTGCACCTGGGTTGGGGCATTCCCCAGTATCAGTATACCTTGTGGGAGTAAATACATTGAGAGCAGTGCTGGAGATAAGGACTTGAGGATACTGGTATATGAAAAACTGGATGTGATCTGTCAGTGTGTGCTTGGAGCCCAGAAAGCACACTATATGCTGGGTTGCAGCATCGCCAACAGGCTGAGGGGGGTGATTCTTCCCCTCTCTTCTGCTCTCAGGAGACCCCACCTGCAGTACTGTGTCCAGCTCTAGGGCCCCAAACATAAGAAGGACATGTTTGGATGGGAGGGCCATGAAGATGAGGGCCATGAAGATGATCAGAGTGCAGGCCATGAAGGGGAGGAGGAGGGCCATGAAGATGATCAGAGTGCAGGAGCACCTCTCCTGTGAAGATAGGCTGATACACTTAGGCTTAGTCAGCCTGGAGAAAGCTCTGTGGAGACCGTATTCCAAACTTTCAGTATATAAAGAGGACTTAAAAGCAAAATCGAAAGAGACTTTTTACCAAAGCCTGTAATAATAGGGCAAGGAGCAGTGGTTTTAATCTGAACGATGGTTAGATTTACAGTAGACAGAAGGAGGGCATTTCTTACTATGAGGGGTGGTGAGAAACTGGAATAGGTTTGCTTCCATCCCTGACAGTGTTCAAGACCAGGTTGGATGGGGCTTTAAACAGCCTGGTCTAGTGGAAGTTGTTCCTGCCCATTGCAGGGGGATTGAAAGTAGCTGATCTTTAAGATCCTTTCCAACCCAAACCATTCTATGATTCTGTGATTCTATATTTTTCAAAAATTACCACCATGTATTCTTATTATACAGACAGGTCTTAAGGCAAGTTTCTTTCTTCTAGTTCTGTCTTTCCGCACCTAGCAAAATGTGCAGGACTTAGTCCTTTAATTTCTACTTCCACATTTTGCTTACTTTTAGGTTATTGTGCTTGTGAGTCTTAAGATATCTGGAAAGACTTATCAGTTTCATTATTATTACATTCAACAATATTTTCTGTTGACAAAGGCTAGCAACTTCGTGTTCTCTTTCGTAAATTAGACGCATTCTGTAGGAAAGAAGTCATTCACAATCCATATCAGAAATTTGTCTTGAGAAGAAGACAGGTATGAGGTGCACATGAAGACTGAAATCCAACTATTTTAGGGAACATAAGAAAAGCCCCATCTTGAGCCATGGACAATTTTTGCTTGCAAAAAAAATGACAGAAAATGTCTGATGAACAAATTGTTTGTTTTATCTCTTAGCCAAAATGACAACAAAAAAGAACCAGAAAAATGTTTATTTTTTACTTGTACACTGCCTTCTTGTTTTTCTGTGGACTCTTACCACCTAGGGTATTAATTTATCTTGTTATGCAGAAACTGATAAAAATGATATTGTTAATAACAAACACTCCAAGTATGAGAACAATCTCCTAACTGCCTAAAAATCCTTGCAGCATTTTCATAAAGAGTAACACTGAATTACTTTGAAGTCAGTTAATGGCTTTAAACTGACAGAGGGGAGATTGAAATTAGATATTAGGAAAAATTTCTTCCCAGCGAGGGTGGTGAGACACTGACACAGGTTACCCAGAGAAGCTGTGGCTGCCTTGCTGCTGGCAGTGTTCAAGGCCAGGTTGGATAGGGCTTGGAGCAACCTGATTTAGTGGAAGGTGTCCCTGCACATAGCAGGAGGTTTGGAACCAGATGAGCTTTAAGGTCCCTTCCAACCCAAACCATTCTATGATAGGATTCTATGAGTATGTGGTTCTTTATGCCATAGTGAGACTTTGAATCACTGTGATCCATAGAAAAGCAGGGAGTTGGTGCTGCAGATCTGTTTCATACATTCCAAGGTAAAAAAAAAAAAAAAAAAAAATCCAAAACTTTACACAGAGGAATGCACAATGGAGTGATGGAGAGGTCCAGTTAAAGTTCCTCAACCTCTTTCACAGTAGCAGGTCAGTTCAATAAATCTTGCTGAATTTCTTTGTCCATTTTTCATATTCCAGGATGGGTTCATTTATTTTTGCACAATAGTCCTACTGTGGTGATTGTTATCTCAGGAGGCAGCCCACTAACCTAAAAAGAAAAAAAAGTATTGCATGGAAACATTGCAGTGAGTGTTACATTGAGGTTGTCTGTTTGTTTGTTTGTTTGTTTGTTTGGGAAAACAGATTCACCTGCCGTAATGTATGCATGAAATCTCCATCTTTTCAATATCCCATCTGTTTATATGGCTTCTGCATGTGTCAAGAATGTTGACTTAATGGAGTATGTTCTATAAATAGAGGGTTTTAGATTATAATAAGAATAGTAAATATAAATATTGAAAAATTCTGAAGGGAAATAGGATGTTAGACAGGGAATGTGTAGCAATGTTTGAACTGCAGGAAAGCATACATTTGTTCACTGCACCTCTGTTTCCCCCACATTCTACAGACTTAAAATTATTCATGTTTCAGAGCAGAAAGAAATAGCTAATTTATGGCTAAGCACACAATTTTCTTAAGATAAATGAATTATTCTAATTTAATGGAAATGTTCTTTAAAAGGTAAAGAGTAATTGCCCTCAAAATGTGTGTAGTTGTGAAAGATCATATGAAGACATCGATCCTACTTACATACCAATGACTCTTACACAATCGTCACTCTTAAAAGAAATGTGTTTGCTTCAAAACTGCTTTTTCTTGCTTATTCCTATTTTTTTCCCTGATTTTTCTGTAAAAAAATATTCTACTGGGCTAAATGAGGCTTTTGGTTCTTTCAAGCCTTAAAGATTAAGCTGTCAAATTTGCCTATTTGTGATGATAACTTGGAGGTGGCAAAAATGAAGCAACCTTAATCTGAAATGTTCCACGTACTTGTGAAATTGAATTTATATAATCACCAAGTACATTTAAAAAATACTTTGTATGAATTATAGAAGGATACTGGGGGTTTATTTTTGTTTTCTTTACCTTGATTAACATTTAGAAATCAAAATTCCTTCTTAGTTTGATGAAGTTTCAGTAGAGAATCGAGTTAAGCAGGTAGTTAGCACTCATGCCTCTATAGAATTTACTGTCTGAGTATCTTTCAGCAAGGATAGCTCTGTGTTTATGAATAGGAACCTAATTAAAATCATGACAAAAAAAAACAAAACAAACCACAACCAAAACAAAGTGTAAATTGCATGGAGAAACTTAAGGTTATCTTGAAACACAACATAGTCACATCCTAGTCCTACAAAATCACCGAGTCTGAACTTAAAGTGTATTTCTAGGCTGAGAAATTATATTGAAATATATTCTTAATTTTACTTGGACAGAGCTGTCCTCAATTGCCTTGCAAGTTTCTTCTTCTCTCTCTGTTCACAGTTACACATCCTTGGTGAATATTGGGTCCTCCAAGTATGTTCATGAATGGGTTTTGTATAATAAATGACTATGATGAAATTCTCAAGTAGAATATGTGGATTGTTATCAATTCTATTTTTTTAATTATGTGAAAGATATAGCCTTTAGGCACCCAGACTAATATCTCAACTGCAAAGAATTGTACTGTGACTGAAAAAAACTAACAAAAAACCCCAAAAAACTTTGATCTTTATTTATATACTTTCACAATCTTTATGGCTTAATCTCAGGCAAACTTGATTATGAATCTCTCCACTGTTTGGCTGTTGCCTTTGTAATACCACCACCCACCAATGTGATTATACACAGATTTAGTGTTTGCTTTTTAAAATAACAAAAAGAACATAAACTATTACACAGCTTAGTTTTGATTTTTAGTCTTTTTCTGGAAATTTTCAACAAAAAGCAGCAAATAAAAGATGAGACTTTTAGCCCAAAATCCTTTCAGCTTTCCCAGTAGAGTAATTGGACAAGTCCAATTTTAACAATCACGCAATTTAAATATAGCCTAGACAAGAAGATAATGTGACATCAGTTAGAAGTATAAACTGAAATGCTCAGACTAAATCTATTAGAAAGAATTAATTTGTTTGCAATGTCACTGCAGAAAATCTTTTTTGAAGGTAATTAATTGATTAAAAACTAATTTTCTAATTGTAAATCTCCAATAAATTTTCCAGCAAGCATTTTTTTTCATATAGATATCAGCTGTCTAAACAGTAGTTGAAGATGGGATTTTTTATAGCTTTTCTGTATTTTCTTGGTGGCTTTTGAAGAGCAGGGTTAGGCAAAACCATAATTCAGGAACTGAGAAAAAGACTTACAGGCCTTGAGTTAGCATGTGTGTATGCTTGCATTTAATTCTCTGCATGTGGAGAGCTCTCTTGCAGTGCAAATACTCTTTAAGTGCAGAAAGCTAATCACAGTCATGTATGTGTGAAGAAATTGGACCTTGTTTACCCACTGCAGTTAAATTCTATATTTTTTCTCCACTAACTTAGGTTTTATTAGGTTTGAAATAGTTTAGATTAAGTTTTGCCTCAGGCATGTGGTAAATAAGGTGATTTACCTTCATCTATTTGTCACTGAAGCAGTGGAGGGAAATAATATGTGATCTAGAAGTTATCTTGCTGCTTAATAGCTTGGCAAGATTATGCAATATGAAAACCAGTCAAAAGTAGCTAAGTTTTGCCAAGTAGCTGCAATATACACATATGTATAAAATAAAAATATCTTATATATAAATATATATGTATATATATGCACAAATATAAATGTATATAATTATTTATGGTGCATATATTTTTTTCTTGCCTTCATTTAGGAATTTAAACTTCTGAAAGGTTGTGTCCAAGGTCTGAAATAGTGATTTTCAAGCAAAAGTATTTCCCTGGGGCAACTGCAGCATCTCTATTCACAGCAGGAGTGCTTGGCTCTGCTCTGTTCAAAACTGATTTGGTCTTCACAAACCTGTAGCTTACCTTCTTTTCTGACTCCTTCATCAAGGATTTAGCCTTTTAAATGAGAAATGAATTAACTTGCATCCAGTGATCGTTTCTCAAGCTTTTACTGATTTTCTTTCGAGATAAATTGTGCCTATTAGAAAACAAACTTCTGTCTCATGACACCTGATAAAAAGGGTCTTCCTTTGTTTCTATGCAGTCTAGTTTTAATGTGATAACAAGACAGGGTGTCTAATGTTTCAGTTTGGATCCAGGTAATCTAAGATCTGATTAGGTGAAGTTCATTATCATATAGTTTCACCTTGAGACATTGTGAAGATTTTTGGGTCCTCCAGTATTTTCAAAGTTAATAAAGTAACTGAGAATTAAGGCATCTCTACCCTATGAGATCAAAGTGTAGAAAATTTCATTGTAAGACTACAGGTTTGATGGGAGCTGTTGGATTGTTTCCATGACTTTCCCACACAACAGCCCCTGCTCTTATTTTCTTCTGACATCTCAGACAAAGCATACTAAAAGTGGCAGGAAAATGATTCTGTAATAATTTGAAAACAGACTCTATTCAGGTTTCCTTAAGGGGAGCGTACTTACTCACCTGCACTGATCACGCAGGGCATGTTACAGAGGATATGCAGAAACCTCTAGATGCAATTGTATGATGAAACATTCTCAGGGAAAGAATGTCATACCTTTGTACTACTGTTTAGCAACTTGTGGGGAAATGTTTCAGCAAATTAAGAAAATGTGTTTTCTCAATAGTCATCAAAGTCTTGCAAAATGGAACTGGTGAAAGATGCTGTTAATTTTTGTAGTATCGAAATGAAAGGGAATGAGATTACAAGATTAACAACCTGGAGGAGAGTAACAGTCTGAGAAAGCTGGGAATACCTTGGTTTTCTTCAGCAGTAGCTGATGCAATGCTGAATGGACGGATGGCAAAGAGGAAAGCAGACTTTGCACTATGTGTGCTTGGTGGAAAGAGTGCAAATGGTCATCAGTAGGAGCACAGCAATTTCTGAACAATGTAAAAAATGTTGTGGTTAAGCTGAACTGGAAGGTAAATAGCTGCCATACTTCAGTTCCTAACAATTATTTCATGTCTAACCTCATATTCCCCATAAATCTTTCCACTCTCTTATCCATATAAATATCAAGTCAATTACCGCCATTACATAAAATTAGCTTTGGCTGTTAATTTTAGTTTCTCATGCTTATGATTTTGACTCATAAATAATATTAAGAGATCGATTTATAATATACTGAATGTTTCATATGTTAGGGTATCCTCTGAATCCATTGTGGTGACATTTTAATCAAGAAATTACCATAATTAATTAGCAGAATAGCCAAGAGGTTGTTTGAAGTCCTCTAGAACCTTAAAAAGTCTCTGTTAGTTTGTGGGAGCACAGATATCAAATGAGCTTTCTTTTAAGAAAACCTGGAAGCTAAAGCTGATCAGAATAATTTCTCTGGAAAATTATAATTTACTGAAAACACATAGAATTTGGACCTCAAGAGGTCCCTTAGGCACCCCTGCTCCAAGCAGAGACAGCTGTGGGATCAGACTGGGTTGCTTCAGTGCTTTGCCCATCCGGGTCTTGGAAACACCACAGGGATGGAGCTATCTTCTCATTCATGTGTCCAGTCAGTATCTCAGTCAAACCTGATGAAAGTATGAGAACAGAGAAGGGCAATTCTAGCTTTAATTAGATGGTTAAATTCTGCCTTAAGAGAAAAGTGGTTGAAAACATTGTTCTATTGATCTGAAATGAAAAATTGTGCTGCAAATCTGGCAGCCCATGGAGTTGAACATGGTGACTTTTGCAAAGCTATCTCAAATGCAGAGGACACTTTTCCCCACTGTGCTCTGTTTTATGGAAAATTGTACCCTGCAAAATGTTGTTTAAACTAAAATGCTCAAAATGCGTCTGCTTCACTAAGAAACAAAGATAATTCTGAAAACTTCAGAAGTTGCAGAGCTAAAAAGATACTGTCATTGGTTCAGCTCTTATGAAGGCTAAATGGATCTGATATCATGCCATCTATTACAGAAAACTATGACACGAGGCAACAGTCACACAAAGTAGTATTGACTTAAAAGGAGTCTGTAACAGTATCAGTCTCTGGAAGTATATGTTCTTCTTTACCCATGCTTCAAACAGGTTCCCACTGAAAAGGTTACAAAAACTTTAATGTCTGCTTGAATTTGAGGGACAGCATTCTTCATGTGGGATTTGTATAGTTTTTCTGTCTGTTTAACCTGCAATTTCTAGAAAGAACTGTGGAGCAGGATGATATTTGACAAACCTATTCTGAGGCTGCAGTAAGGAAAAGGAAGGGAAGGAAGCATGAAAGGATAAAGGCTGGTCAAAAGTATATTTTCAAGAGAGTAGTCATTAAAGAGTGATTTCCATTTAAGAAAAACAGCACACCCTTCCCCCCAGAAAAACAAACTAGGTCCTTGTATGATATACCTGAGGAAATTACAAAGTCACTTCGGCTGCCTGGCTTAAATAGAGAGATTTAGAAAAGACTAATTGATGTGGTGGTTGACTCAGGAGAAAAGCAATGCTTTTCAATACAAATTACTGTCATGAAAGAAATACAAGGTTTATTGTGTCAATCAATGAAGCTCTTTGAAGACCTGCTGCATATTTCATGGAAAAGTGTTTGTGCTTTTCATTTGTGGGGATTTTTAATGAAAAATACTAAGGAGATAATTTTAAGGTTCTCATAGGAGCAATAATATGCACACCTGTGTAGATACACACAAAAGCTTTGGGTGCTTTTGCCACTGCTTGGACCACATGCTTTAGAAAATCTTATAAACTGACAATAAAATTCAGGATAATGGTCATTCCCTAAATATGTTAACTGATAAGATAATGATAACAAATATTTTTTGGGATGCCCTTGCAGGAAGGATTTAAAATGCTGCATAAAAATTTTGAAAAGAACAAACAAAATTACCTGAAGCAACTGCACAGCCCTGTTACTTTTTTTGATATGTAAAATGCTTCTGCAAATTTGTTTTAGCTCATTATCTCTTCAGTTTGTCATAATTCATGCAAGGACATTTTTATTAGCACATATTTAAAATTGTGAAGCATTTTATGGAATGTTATGAGGTTTTAACACTTCAGAGTCTTTTCAAACACAAAATTCGTTAGTTAAAGGGCCACTTAACAAATCATTCATGGCCTAAGTTTCTAACTGGGCTGCCACAGATCTGTTACTGTGTCCACTTGACACAGTGTTGGTGGAAAAGGGGAAAACCACTCAGATCCAGCTGCCTGCAGTACGCCCCCCGACACATATGTATGCCGTAACATAACAGTAGCAGATGCTTTATGAAATACAGTTTAGAGTTCAGGTTGCCTGCAAATCGAGCAATGGAAGCACAAATTAAGTGATCTAAAACATCAAATTATTTATTAAGAAATTGACCTGTTCATGAAGTCTGGTCTTTTATCTTTTCTACTCTTTTTTGAAATGAGAACTTGTGTTAAATAAAAGCACCAAGGTTTTACCAGACTCTTAATAGCCTTCCATCAATTTAATATGAGAAATAGCCAGTCTGTGCTAGCAAAGCAATTGGCACAGGTTATTGCCTCTGTTTCCTAAAAAAAAAAAAAACAAAAGAAAAACCCAAACCAACACAAAACCAATACCAAACTGACAACAAAAACTCCCTCTTTTGCATATTTTTGTAATAATAGATTTTGCCTTTAGAACTGTTTTTAAGTGTGTAAGAAATTTATAGGGGTTCTCTGGCAAGATGTAGTCTCATGGCTTTTAAGTTCAGCTTTTCCCACAGAGGAGTATGCTAACCGTATAAATACCTCAAGGTACACAGGTGTTCTGTTGTAGTATTACCTATAGAGAAATACAGATTGTGCTCAGCTACCTTGCAAGGTGGCAGACACAATAGTGATAGAATCATAGAATGCCTTGGGTTGGAAAGGACCTTAAGATCATCTATTTCCAACCCTCCTGCCATGGGCAGGAACACCTCACATGAGACCATGTCACCCAAGGCTCTGTCCAACTTGGCATTTACCACTTCTTTGGGCAACCTGTCCAGTGCCTCACCACCCTCACAGTAAAGAACTTCTTCCTTATATCTAACCTAAACTTCCCCTGTTTAAGTTTAAACCTATTACCCCTTGTCCTATCACTACAGTCCTTGATAGAGTCCCATAATACTTCATGACATGAGCCAGAGCTGAGAACTTGCCTTGTTGCTATAAGGTAAAAATAGGTAAGCCATGCTTGCGTTTATATATGTGCACAGCCAATTCTGTCTTTTCCTATTCTTTTCACACCTCTGACAGCTTTGGAAGATCAAGTCTATGTAGACTCATGAAGGACTACTGTGCAGGAGATCATGAAGATAGTATTTCACTGTTGTCCTGTTTGTTATACCTGAGCATAGTGGAGGTATAATTAATCTTTTCATGAAAGAACAATTAAAGCATCTTGATCACTTTCATTAGTCCTCAGAAGATATTGCTGCCACAATTTTCTGTTTACATGTGTTTGTATGTATACAGGTTAAATACAGTATAAATAAACAATTTAACATATTTGATCTAACTTGCTAGCAGGAAATTTTGTTTATTGGTGGGAGGGAGAAGGATGAGAGAAAAAGGGAAATATGAAAGGTGTTTTGATTTTCCCTGTGGAGTCAATGAAATGTTAGGAACTGTCAGGAACAGCAATTTTCAGGAAACAACATAGTTAGCACTGATCATGGCTGCACTGGCCACACAGACAGGACTATCACTTGGCTCTGCTTTCCTTACCAACGTAAACTGACATCAAGATCCTCCTGTTCCATGGGATGCTTGAGACTTGGTAGATGAGCACCAGTAAGTAACTAAAAGTTACCATGCAACTCTATACACTCGATAACAATAAACAGGCATGCTTTGTTTTCGTTTCTTCCCTTGCTCTTTCTGAAATACTGTCTTTTTCTCTGGAGTTCAGTGGTTTTAGCTCTCACATAAAGCTTCAAGAAATAGTTTGCATTTTACGTAAAATTGCTTCTGGCTTTTTGTAACAACCAACCTTTCCCTCTGGTAGTGAGCTTTGCCTGGTCTTATCCCAAGCTCTGAGAAAAAAAAGAAAAAAAAAAAGAGTAAATAACTTCAAAATGAATACACTTTCACACAAACTCTTGAACTTCATTATAAGCTTTTCTAATAAGTGTCATAGTTAGTATCATAATAAAAAAAAAGGAGCCTGTGTATTCTGTTTCATCTTAATCAGGCAGCAGCTGACAAATTATTGTAATGGAATCAAGTTGGTATCATACTTAGTCTCTCAAGGTGCTCATTTCCTTTTATATCTTCTCAAACTCCTTAAATCCCATATGCTGGAGGAAATATTCATATACTCTTTATGTAATTAGAAATTTCAGACCTCATTTGGTTGTATAAAGCATAGTAATTAGCTTAGTAAAGGATATTTCTTTTCTGCTGTTTTGGTTGTTTTCTTTATGTACTGCCTGAGTTTTACTGAAACAACCCAGTCTGCTCTGAAAAATCACAGAGCCTTTAATTTCAGAAAATGCCCACCCAGAAATAGGAGAAAATACATGTGCAGTTGTGTGTACAAAGAGAAAAACACCTGTGTCGGAGCAATCCCAGGCACAGCTACAGGCTGGGCAGAGAAGAGATTCAGAGCAGCCCTGTGGAGAAGGTCTTGGGGGTGCTGATCGACGAGAAAATGAGCATGAGCCGGCTTCAGTGTGTGCTTGCAGCCCAGAAAGCCAACCGTATCCTGGGCTGCATCAAAAGGAGTGTGACCAGCAGGTCGAAGGAGGTGATCCTGCCCCTTTATTCTGCTCTCGTGAGACCTCACTTGGAGTATTGTGTGCAGTTCTGGTGTCCTCAGTATAAAAAGGACATGGATCTGTTGGAACAAGTCCAGAGGAGGGCCATGAGAATGATCAGGGGACTGGAGCACCTCCCATATGAAGATCGGCTGAGAAAGTTGGGGCTGTTCAGCCTGGAGAAGAGAAGGCTGCGTGGAGACCTCATAGCAGCCTTCCAGTATCTGAAGGGGGCCTATCGGGATGGTGGGGAGGAACTCTTCATTAGGGACTGTAGTGATAGGACAAGGGGTAGCGGATTACAACTTAAACAGGGGAAGTTTAGATTTGATATAAGGAAGAAATTCTTTCCTGTTAGGGTGGTGAGGCACTGGAATGGGTTGCCCAGGGAGGTTGTGAATGCTCCATCCCTGGAAGTGTTCAAGACCAGGTTGGATGAGGCCTTGGGTGATATGGTTTAGAGCGAGGTGTTCCTGCCCATGGCAGGGGGGTTGGAACTTGATGATCTTAAGGTCCTTTCCAATCCTAACTTTTCTATGATTCTATGATTCTATAGTCAGAAGTCTTTTTCCTTTAGTCTGAAAAATACAGTCTCATACTTAATACATCTCTATTTGCATTTTCCTTTTTTTTGGTGACATTTAAGGTATCTGAGCTTCTTTGATTCAGAATAACATGGATGCCTTGCCATCTTCTGTTTGAGAACTTAGTTCCTCAACCAGCCTAAAATGTCATTAGATGCCTTGGTGCTGAGGTTGGGATAAATATCTAGGTCAATATACGTATGCTGAATACAAACCAGTTTCCATCCCATGAGAAATCCTCTGGAATGGTAACCTTGGGCAGGTAATCTTGATTCATGCCTCTAGTTTTGTAGGCAAAATGTTTAAGTTCTACATACTAGATGTGCAGAAAATCATGACCAAAAAAAAATTTTTTATTCCTATAAACTCCTCTTTGTTTGCTAACATTTTCATAGGCAGAGTGACAACTCTTCTTTCTTAGCAGGTACTTAATTGAATGTACATAAATCATAAATAGCCTCACTTCATATCTGTAAATGTCTACTGAAACCCAAAGGCAAGACATACATTTTGTTAATGCAGGAAGCATAAATGCTGTGGAATTTATTTTAGTGGCTAAGTGTTCATTTCAATAACCTCTGTTTCATAGTCTGTAATAATTATCTTAGTAATGTTCCTGGTTATTGGGTGATTAACACATTTTAATGATGAGTAGATTAATTCATTAAAAAGAAATGTGTGTTTTTCCTTATGGCATGATTCCTATTCCTTCCTTGGTCAGAGTGGATAAAAAGAGTAACACAATTTAGGCAAATATATCACTACTCAACAAAAGAGATAAATGAATGTTCGTGGTCCCCCATTAGCCTATTTCTCTCCATTCAACTCCTTTTACAAACAAAAGAAAAAACGCTGGCTCAGTAGTGTCACAACATGCTAAAATAATACCTGGCCTGAGCTGTGCTCCCCGTCTTCAATTTGGAGCAAATGCAGAGCCTTCCTATCTTAGTGGATTTTGGGAAGTTTCATATCAAATAAGGAGTGATGTATGGGATCTGCGCAACTGACTCCATCACAGGTATGTGACAGAGAGTGGTCTTGAACAGCAGATTACACCTTAAATCATCTCATAGGTACCATTGTATGATTTTTGTCCACCACAGTCTTGTGCTTAGAGGGTCCCAAACCTCTTTGGTTTAGTTCTGGATTATGTTGAATAGAGAAGGTTCATATGAATCTGTTTGTGTCTCCTTGTTAGTTTGATGTTTTCAAAAGCTAAGAGTTTTCCAGTTTCTCCCCTGATTCTTTTTTTTTTTTTTTTTTTGCAATTCTGAGTCATGATCATGTGCTAGTTCCACTGGCATGGTCCAACATCTCCCTACTATCTTCAGAGCCATCTTCTGAAACGGGTGCTGAATCCAGGTACAACTGGACCTTGTTCCCTGGGGCTTCAGCATGATATTAGAGTAGAGAAGGTTCTTGCCCTTAGTTTTAAAGAGTTAAACACAGATTTATTTCTATTCTAAATTACAGGGTTCTGAAGACAAGGAGGTGGCGTGACTAAACGTAAAATGACTAACTAGACCCCTTTGATTTAAAATTAGTTGTAGGCAGCTGTCCCCCAAAATAAATAAACTGAACTATTAAAGTTATATTTATTAACAGAAACATCAATATTCATCACACTACAAGTCTTAAATCATTAATTCAATACCATACATTATTGATGTTAGCATACTAATTTTTACCTGGTCTTCAGCATCCAAATAATCTTCCATTTCCCAAATATAATACACCTGAGATTTGATGTATCTTAAAGATGAGGTCCCATTTTCCTTGAACTGCAGCAAAGATCGCCCAATTTGTAGTAAGGAAAGTTCTCTGCCTCATTTATTAAAGGATGCTTTAAAATTTAATTGTTTTATACAATCCATATTACAAAGTTCAGAAATCTTGCTAAAAGACTTCTTGTTAAAAAACGTGTATGTGCTTCTACCCGAATTTTAAAGAAAATTCAGGGTTAATACTAAGCAGGTTTTGGTGGTGTTTTTTTGTGTTTGGTTGGTTGGTTTGTTGTTTTTTTTTTTTTTTAAATTCTGTAGCTAAACCAAAATTATGAAAAATAAGCAATGTCATGTACTGGAACATTTTTCTCTAAGATTTTGTTACAAGAAAGCTGTTACATTGTCAAAGAAATATTGGGGTAAATGCAGAGAGGATGCTTCATTTCATTTTGTGGTCTCTTAAAATATTTTTTGCAAGATCAGAAAGTTTGTTTCAAAATTAAAAAAGTTTTGTTTTGCTAATTTTGAAAGGAAACATTTTGTGCTAATGAAATTAAACATTTAATTTTGAACAAAGCTAATATGAAATGGTTTAACATTTTCAGAAATTCTTCTAATTCTTCCTTTTTATGATTGAATATGTTGCTGTTAATGTGAATTAGTGCTAAAAATGCTTTAAATCATCCTGCATTGGATAACTTGTGTCTAAAATGCAGAGCTTGTGCTGAAGACATCTTTTTTGTTCTTTTATATTAAGCCTATGCAAAAGACACTCTGCACAGCTCATTCAGATCCTTGCCATTCATTGTGTTTCTGCTGTACACCACTTTGTTTTCATAGACTTTTTTTTTTCTCAAATACTGGCAAAAAAATTGTTATATAGACAAGAAAGTTATTTTGGCTCACCTGTGCTGTTAGATGAACTACCTCATAGGTACTTCTTATCCAGGAAATCAGATTTAGCACGACACTTCATAGTGCATTGTAATTTTCATGAAAATCTGACAGCTCCTGGTTACATGTGTGAAAGTGTTATTTTGAACTCTGATGTTTCTGAAAATACAACAGGAAAGTAAGATTATCTACTTGTTTAGACACATAGACTGTACTGCCTTCTCATCCAGCACCAGACATACCCTTATTGTTTTCACTGTAAAAAATGAGAGCTGGCTAAGATTTATCCAGGTCCAGTTACCTGCATTTGCATGAGCTGACAGTGTATGAAATGGAAAAAATATGAGGAAGGAAAAAGGACAGCATAGCCCGTATAAATACAAATAGGTGACTTAAAACTTTATTTTTTTTGTCTTCCTCATTGCTTTTTGAAACCTGACTACCATACTGTATATTCCTGATATCTCTGACTGGAGTTTGAACTGGGTTATGTGCTCATTTCATGAAGGGAAGATAAAATAACCAGTGCAATTGCCCATGCAACTTTCTCTGTTTGTCTGTCTCCTGTTTCTAAAGGGCATGAGCTGTCTGTAGGCATAAGCTGCTTGTTCTCTTGAGTTCAGCAGCAGGTCAGTTCTTTTCTCAGTAGGTTTCACTGCAGTCAGACTCAACTACCACAGTGGGGGTTTTTTCCCAAGTGGAGGAAGCGAAGAAGCCTAAAAGCACAATTAAGGTTAAACAAGGAGATAAGGACCAAGGGAGCAGTTCTGCAAAATGGCATGTTGCCCAGTGCTTGTACCATATTCTGGAAATACTCTCCTCAGAAATGGAGCATTGAGAAAACAGTACTGATATATGCATATTTAGAAGAAATAGATGTCTATTTCAAATCTTCTTGCCAACCGTATCCCATGCTGCATCAAAAGAAGCTGGTCAAAGGAGGTGATTCTTCTGCTCTAATCTGCTCTCATGAGACCCCACCTAGAGTACTGCATCTAGTTCTGGAGACCCTAACATAAGAAGGACATGGATCTGTTGGAGCGAGTCCAGAGGATGACCACAAAGATGATCAGACAGCTGGAGCACCTCACCTAGGAAGACAGGCTGAGAGATTTGGGCTTGTACAGCCTGTAGAAGAGAATGCTCTGGTGAGACCTTAGAGAAGCCCTCTAATACCTGAGGTGGGGGAAGGGAGGGGTCTATGGGAAACCTGAAGTAAGATTTTTCAAAAGGGCTGAAGGAGTAATGGCTTTAAACTGAAAGAGGGTAGGTTTAGATTGAAGATTAGGAAGAAATTCTTTACTGTGAGGGTGGTGATGCACTGGAGCAGGCTGCCCAGAGAAACTGTGGCTGCCTCATCTTTGGAAGTATTGAGACCAGGTTGGGTAGGGCTTTGAACTGTGCCCTTTTGAGGGAAGTTATCCCTGTTTGTGGTAAGGGTATTGAAACCAGGTGTTCTTTGAAGGCGCTTTCCAGTGCAAACCATTCTATGGTTCTATAATCCAAAACAAGTTCAAGCACACTGAAAATACCATTGACATTTACACCATCCTATCTTATCACAGCAAGTTCTAATTTACCCGTGTTTACTCTCCTAAGCTACTTCCCCAGGGAGGCAGGGTTGTATCCCTCATTTCATATACATAAAACAATTCAGACTTCTTCATGCCCATATTTTAGAAAAGAAACTATCCCACTTTCCCTTCCCTCCCCTCACCACTCCCACCCCATGCCCCGGCACTCTCTGTGAGCTTTCTATTCTTCCTGTCATTTATGTTCATTACTGGATTTTCTCCTTCCAGTCGAATAGAGATGATCATACAACACTTCTCACATTTCTTCTGACACACCATCAGACATAACCATTTCATCTTAATCAGGTATATCACACTAGTGACTAAAAGGATATTAGAGACTGAGCTCCCTTGTTCGCTCGTTATCTCTCCCACTGACCTTTATGAAGGTTGCCTTGTTTATCCTTCCTATCTTTTATCCTTCCACCACATTTTTTGCTTTTTGGCAGTGTTTTTGAGTTTAATAACAAGTTGTTATACTGATTATCTTGAAAATCTAGGGAGGGAGTGTCCTTACTGAGGTTAATGGGACCCCAATACTGATTCTGTTAAATCGGCTTTTCTGACTGGGGTCAGTACTTTATCTCATTAAACTTTGTCTTTTTCTGTTATGTTCTGAAGTGTGTGAGCAGTACGTCTAGCTTTCCACTGCTCTTGTAGGGTTTGATAATGCCGTAGCTTTTACTGGGAATGAAACTGGGAGCAAGAGTCAAAATCAGTACATTCCTTACATCTGACTAGCACCAGAAGAGTCTATAATCAGTGTTAAGTCTTTCATATTCTTTACCTGCAAGTAGCAATGTCAGCTAATGGCAGTCTCAGTTGGTCAGATTGGAATTTCTGTTTATTATGAGAAAATAAAGAGCATACTACGGTCTTTTTTTCATTGAATTATCAGAATTGCTGAAGTAAGTTCTCTGCATTTCTTATATATATATATATATATATATATAGATCTAATGTGTATGTATTTTTCTTATCCAAGATAAAATTGAGGTGTTTTTGTTGATTTTCTTCATAGCAAGCCCAGAAAGTGGCATAACATAAAAGACAAATATATAGACAAATAAAAGACAAATAAATGAGTACATGTGCTAGTTTTGGCTGGGATAGAGTTAGTTTTCTTCATAGTAGCTGTTATGGGGCTATGATTTGGATTTATACTGGAAACAGTGTTAATAGCATAGAGATGTTTCAACTATGGCTGAGGAGTGCTGACACAGAGTCAAGGTCTTTTCTGCTTCTCACCCCACCCCACCAGTAAGTAGGCTGAGGGTCCACAAAAAAGTTGAGAGGGGACAGTGCATCATTTTTATCAAAATTTATCTTTTTGATAAATAAAGAAAACTTCACTAATGTTACGCACCTTATGATAAGATTAAACCTTTTTTATTTCTGATATTGAAATAGGCTTGGACTGAGTTCAAAATATTTCCCAAAGCTTATGTACCTATAGTTTGTAAATTTATGACTTGGATTCTTTTCAACGACCATTAATTACAGTCTGATCTAATAATCTTTATTCATATTGATGGGAACTTTACTCAAGTGATGACTACTCAACTTAGAAGTGATTAAATACATATAATATAGTTTAAAATGGCCAAAATGCATTTAAAATCCATGGAAATAGAACCTGAATCTATTTAAAGGGAATGAGGTTGCTTAGAGTGGGCCGTTAGATCTACCAACATCAGAAGGAGTTTTGTTATTTGTATCAAAGGAACCTTTCCAGATGCCAGGCTGGTTATTTGGGCTTTAGGTCTGCATTAATGCAGAAGAGAAGTGCTTTGGTTTTTGTTTTTTTCATGTTTGGGTTGTTGGTATTTTTTTGCACAATACATAATGCAACAAATACATAATGCCTGTTTTGGAATAGGTATTGATGCATAAATTTGGAGCTCGGATGCAATACAATCATTTCCATTATGTGTAGGAAAAAAAAAAGAAAAAAGATATCCTTCAAATGTGTGTTCATGTGTCATGTTTTTTTCTTAATGTGCCCAAATGTACCCAAATACAATGTGCAAAGATACTGTAGTTGGGTAATTCTTTGACAGAAGAAAACAGTTTGGTATGCGCTATTACTTTTTAAAAGTTTGATTTCAAGATTTTTTATGAAACAATTTTTGGCTGGCTGTTTGGGATCTTATCATGACATTGGAGTGTGTGAAGTGTTGAAAAGTGGTTCCCTTAGCCCGCTAGGCTAATTAAAATGAAAATCCAGCAAGGGCAAGGGAAAAATGGTCCACAAAGGGCTGTTACATACTGGAATATATGGTTTACCTAATCTCACAGAACACTGTCAGTTCATCATTATTAAAATCTAATTATATTCATAGTCCAGTCTCTTCTCTAGCATCAGTGTCTTTGCTCCTTTGGAAACAAAGAGAAGGAAAGATAGGAAGCTGTCATCACTAGAGGTTTTAGATTGTAACTGTCATTAAGAGAACACGGGAAAGAAGAAGGAACACTGAGTTTCATATCAGATGTGTTTGCCTTTTCTTTCTTTTGATGTTTAGTGATAGCTACTTAATGCTCACGTTACCATAATGGAAACCTGATGGCTTCCTCAAAAATAAAAACATTTTTCTGGACATTCACATAGACCCAGTATCACAGTATCACAGTACTGAGTGGCTGATCTAATACATATGTAAGAATAATATGATTTTTAATATCTGCTCAGGTAAATTAGACTACTACCAGGAAGTAATATTCAACTCAATGGAAACATCTCCTGCAATAAATACAAAACCTTAAAACAAGAAGTCCAGCTTTGTGACAAGATGAATAATACTCTTGTTTTTGAGACTGATAACAGCTGCACAACCTTAACTTGACCAAACACATTTTCTTACCCCCTCAAACCACCCTTCCCACACTGATTATTTCACCAAATCATCAACCTCAATGAGCAGACACTTCAGACCATGTTCTAAGGATAGCATTGCTATAGCAATGGTGGTTAGGTACACGAGAAAGTAAATATTAATCATATTCTGAGCATGAGTTAAACTTCTATAATTATAATGAATTTATTTTAAAATAAATGAATAAATTTAAAAGGCTCACTGTCATTATGAATGGATATTTAGATATTAATATAATGGCTGTTTTGTAAAAGGAATTTCTGTATTACATTAAGGCCTGTAAGTGCATGCAAACCTTTCTTGCTAGTAGTGGCCGTCAAAGAGATTCACAAATCAGCAACATTTTTAGTGAAGGGACTTTAAGGTTAGAGTTATCCTTTTCTCTCTATTCTAGTAGCAATCATGGAGATGGTGCAGTATGGACTAAAGAAGGCAGACTACAGCCTAAGCTTTTATTTCTTACTAGCCAACAGAAAAATGACAAAGTGGTCTGGCATACAGACCATTTATAATTATAAGGTAGTCAAAAGTGGGGAAATTGCCTGCAACTGCAGTGTTTGGACAAAACCCCTGCAATTTGAGTTAATTATCTCTCCAGAGTTCTTTTTCTGAGCAAAACACGTGTTTATGTAGTACTATTGTATAAGGGCTTTATTTATGCTTGGTTTTTACATAGCCTTATTAAAAATAAAAATAGAAAAATCCGGAAACAGTGTTTGAAAAGTTTGTTAAAATAGACCAACTGTCATTAAATCAACATTGTAGTGCAAAGCATTCTAATAGTCTGTTTTCAAGTAGAAAGGGCAAAATGCAGGACTGAGGAGGGTGGGTGAGAGGTGTTGCATAATCAGACAGCAGTCTAAATCAGTGAAAGAGCATGAGCTCTGCTGAAACCAGTGGAGCTCTACTTATTTTAAGGAGCTGAGCTTCTGGGTAATTATGTTTTCCTGTTGTGCTGTTGTCTCACCTTGGGTTCTTTTGCAACTCTTTTAAGAACTGTCTTGTTTTGAAAACTGTGGAAAACTCAGGAGCTTTCAATTTTTGAGTTATGTCATTTTGGAACATAATCAAATGTTATGAATTTCTTCAGAAAATTCAAGCAAATTGGAGGAACCAGTTAATGTAAATACTTGTAAGCAGACCTAAATATTGCATGCTACAGTGAGAAACTCAGAAGTGGTAATTCCCTGTTTGAGCTAAGGTGGACAAAACTCTAAAAATAAAGTTTAGTAAAAACTATGGAAAGTGGGTGTTTGTGAATTTAGCAACTATCCGTGATTGAAAGGATGTTGTCTTCTGTATAATATAGAAGAACATTGCTATTTTGATGAACTGTAAACTGTAATTACAATCAATATGCACTGAGTATAACTAGAAAATATAAAATTAAACCACATAAAAGCATCTTTCTAAAAGATTTGTAGCTTTTATTTATGATAATAAATGACAAATTCCTAATCTAGAAGTATGAAGAAAAATAACATGCTCTGCCTCACATAACCAGGCAAGCAAAAAGCCCTAGGTAGAAGAGCAAATCAATCATTTTTTTTGTCAGACCTTAACCACAAAAGTAGTAAAAAATGAGAAAAAAATGAGCTGAGGAATGTTGTCTTTTTTCCTCCATTGCCCTTCAGTGCTATCTCTGTATCTTTCAATAACTGAGGGCTGGACTTAAAAGGAACAGCAAGCTGTAGTAGGACAAAGATGTTTGCTCCTGCTAGAGCTGCTGGTGGCTAGTTACAGAGTATTTGGGCATATTAGTTAGCTGATTTTTTATTTTTTTTTAAGTAGAGCGCAGGTGTATATATATATATATAAAGCTCTGTTTTATAAAAAAAAAAGCTCTATTTTACAGTCTGTATACCAGTGTGTTATTTATGCTTCAACATCATAGATACTGTCTCTGCTCCTTCTAGTGTAATCCTTCAAGTGAAGAAGACTATGTTCTTGTTCATTCCCTGTTCTCCTGAGAGGGCCCTTCTCACCTGAGTTCATCCTCTCCGCCTCAGCAAGACCTACATAGGTCACAGCCTATTCTTGTGATACTCCATGGTCTGCTGACACAAGCATTTTTGGTTCAGGTCAGACATGGACTTTTGAAGGTATTTTCCAGTAGTTGCTGGCTAGTTTCATGGTCTCACAGTGGACTCTTTGCAAGTAAAACTAAACAGCAAGCTCCAGAAGGTCTCTTAGTGCACTCCAACAATTAATGGATGCTCCACACCACATCAGAGCTATTCAAAACCAAACTTTTCCTGAATTCTGTGCAGTGTGGTGATCAGGCGCTCTGTGCCAACTATTTTGCAGTATGAATTCATTGTTCTTGCTCCATGCTAATTGCTAGCAAAGATACAGTTGGCAAAGGCAATATCCAAAAGAAGTTTTAGCAAGAGCTGTCAGAATGACTTGAGGATAGGGGTGAAAAGTTTTTGGTTTGGTTTTTTTTTGTTTGTTTTTTTTTTGAGGCTGTAGCAGAATCTGAACTCTAGGCCAGGTACCTGATGAAGACTTTCCAATCTTTAAGTTATAATGACACAAGCAAAAAGCACTCTGCCCCTAACTGACAAAAAAAGCCTATGTGGATGTCAGTAATAAGTTATTGCTTAGGTTATTTATGCTAGAAATGCACTGCTTTTGAGAGAAAAAAAAATAAATCTATACTTTCATTATGGAAGTATTTTGGAATAGGGAGTGTTTTTCCTTGTTTTGAAATGGAAAATGTCTAGCCATGTCACATAGGAGGAAGGCCAAACAAATTAATGCTGCTGAAGGGCAGAGAGTGTAGTAGCATGGGTGCACACTCTTGGGTCCCAAGCTGAGGAGTTCCTTTGTATATTGGTGTGCCATGATTTCGGCTCAAATGCAGTCAGTTTTCTTCCTAGCAGCTGGTGCAGTGCTGTGTTTTAGCTTTAGTCTGGAAACAATGCTGATAACACACTGATATTTTAGTTGTTGCTAAGTAATGCTTACCCCAGTCAAGGACTTTTCAGTCTCTCATGCTCTTGTCAGTGAGGAGGGGCACATTAAGCCTGGAGGGAGCAGAGACAGGACACTGGACCCAAACTAGCCAAATGAGTATTCCATACCACAGAACATCATGCCCGGTATATAAACTGGGGGGAGTTACCGAGAAGGCCCAGATCACTGCTCAGACAGGGCTGGATGTCAGTCGGGTGGTGGTAATTGTAGTGTGTATCACTGCTGTTTATTGTTGTGGTGTTTTTTTCCCTTCTCCCCTTTTTCCCCTTTTAGTGTTATTTCTTTCCTTGTTATTTCCCTTTTTATTATTATTATTATTAGTAGTATTATATTATATTGTACTTCAGTTACTAAACTGTTCTTATCTCAACCCATGGGGTTTATATTTGATTTGATTCTCCTCTCCATCCTGCTTGGAGAGGGGGAAGAGGGGAGTGAGTAAATGGCTGCATGGTGCTGAGTTACTGTCTGGGCTTAAACCATGGTATGATAGAACGTGCTAAGGAAGGTACCTCAGGTGGAGGCAATTCTATTTCTATGTTGCTTTTATCCCTGAAGTGATATATCTATATATATATAAAAGCCAAGCAATATTCAAATATATATATCTATCTATCTTGAATATTTGACTGTGCTAGGCTTTTGCCCTCATGGATGTCTTTTCCAACCTATAGTATGTTGGATTTTCCATTTTGCTTTTTTTGCATGGCCATACCTTCTTTCTTTACTTACCATCTGCTGAGATCTGCTCAGGCTATGCTGGGGAAATGTTCAGTGATCTAGTATTTCATTATCATGGTATTTTTCAGACAATTAAGTTATTTTTGTATTTCTTTTCCTAAATAAATATGGTTGTTTTGTTGTGACACTGCAGTTCTGAATGGGTGATTTGCTGTTAGTGACAGCATTTGCTATAAGGCAAATACAAGGCAAGCTGAATTCATGCTTGTGTTGTTCAGATTAGTCTTATTCCTACGAAGAAGACAATGTTGTGCAGGGGTTTCTTTAGATAGGGTTTGAGTGGTCTGACATGCCCTCATACTTGATTTTGTATACATGCTTGGGCTGCTTTCATATCCACATCAAGCCTGCTATGATGTTGCTTACAGATGATAGCCAAAGACTTTTTGTGTCTGTCATGTTCAACCCAGTCAAATTCCTTCGTTTCTGGGTATTGAATCCTATAAACAAAATTAAAAAATCACAAAAAAGTAAGCCAATCTCTCTTGAAAGAAAAGTAAGGCAGGAAACATTGAAGATCTTTTAGTTCAGATCCATTTAGCCTCAAATTATCACTTCTGTTTGTACAGTTTCTTTGGGATGGGGAAAAAGTATTTCTGATGTCCAGAAAAGAGAGAAGTGGAACTCTGCTGATCTTGACTGTAGCAGGTATAATGAAAGAGGCCTGAAACGATACTTGAGCTCAAATGGAGATACCCATAACTGCTGTGGATTTCCTCATCAGTATCTATCTGTTAGGTCTGTTAGAACCCACTATTCTACCTTAGGCTGTATAGTTGTGTAAATTGGTGTTCTCTAAAGCTGAACAAATCAAGGCTCTTGAGCTGGAAGGGCTCCACAGAAGGAATGCAGTGCACTAAGCATCACTTGTATTTTGTTGGGTTTTTTTTCCTATCAAAACTAAGATCTCGATTCCATTCTGGTTTATGACAATCATATAATGGGCAAAAGCAATCATGACCTCTTGCTTCTGCTGACTGTATACCACAAAATTGCACATAGTCTCAGAATTATAAACTTCACCAATTCTTACAAGTATTAATATATTAAAAAAAAGAAAAAGTTCAAATACAGCACAAAATACCAGGCACCAGTGGGAATGGATGCAATTAACTGGGAAAGGATTTTAGGCAAACAGCTAGTCATCTTAAATGACAGTTTGTCGTAAACAGTAAGGTTTAAAAGTATCTCAAAGCATGTGAATAATCAGCACCAACTGTGCATTAGCTCTGTGGAGGAAGAATACTTAGATGCTCAGGTGTTGTATTATGAAAGTGTGTCTCTAATACTTTTTAACACCCAAATTTCACTGTAGGGGTGAGTGAGCAGCAGAACTCTGGGTTCTTCTTACTCTATAAAAGAAGAAGAGTGAGAAGGGTTTTTTTTTTTATTTTCATCTACTGTCCTCCTTTAACAAATCTAGTCAGGCATGACATGTTAGATGACATTTAGATGTTCCCTCCCTTTTTTATATTAAAAAGAAAATTTAATTTCTTAATGTAATATATCTAAACATTGTTTTCCTTGTGCAACTTCTTTAATTCCATTTAATTGATGGATATTTTATCAGTTCCATAATTTACATTGTTGCCATTGTTTTTTCAACCTTTTGAGTAAAAAAAGATGCTCTGCATTTTCCATATTTACTGTAGAAAAGTTGATAAAGTTCTTTGTCATTAAGTTCCTTTAAACTTTCTGTAACACAAAAAAAACCCATGTTCATGTGTTGACATACATATTTATTATTATTTCCTTGAAACCTGTATATGACATCTGTGATAGATGTTAGTAATAGCTGTCTCTAACTTTCTTCTTAATAAGGTGTCTTTAAAAAGCTGAAGTAATTTATTTTTTTTTCCCCACCATTCTCAGTTTTGTCTACTGAACCCCCATAAGTGGTAGTAGTTTTTCAGATATATATATTTAAAAGTACACTGAAGGTTTAGTTATTTGCAAACTTTTGGCTTTCTGTATCTGTTTTTGTTATTTCACTTTGGAAAAAAATTTAAGGTCCTTAACAAAAAACATTTTGAGACAATGCTAGGCTTACTTATAGTTTTAGACACTTTGAGCCTTAGGAGGCGAATTAAAAATTCATGGTTTTCACATTATCTTATTCCTTACATTGCTCCTCAACACTTACAAAAAACCTTTTAATTCTGTTAATGGATGGCAGTATGTACCCTCCAAAAAGTACATAATCATGTATCTTAGTATTTAAATGAAATTTAGGTGTAAACCATTTTAACTCCAGCTTTGAATAAATACAAATTTGTGGAATAAATGCAAACATTTGAGTTTACAAAAAAAATAAAATTGAAATAATTATCTGTAGTTTCCATCACTCTCTTATTTCAGAACCAGTCCTTGTGTCTTTAGGAAAATAGTCTTACACTACTTTGAAAGGCTTTGCTTTCTAGTAAACTTTCTTTGATATATCATCTTCTATTTTGTGTAAAGCATTTTCAATGAATTCTTTCTTCAGATTCACATATCATACTGCATTCATTTTTTTTGCAATGTTTCTTATTTATTTTTAATCCTTTAAGTAAAATATTGGAAAGAATTATTTTGGTTACCTTTCTGGGGAACGTGTCTCCAGTGGGTGATAGTCTCCATTTTAAAGTTTGAGCAGTGAGGAGAGGAAAGAAGAATACATTAAAAAACCTGGATTTGTGTGCACATGTATGCGTGTGTGTATGGAGATATGTCTATTATTGTGTTGTGCAGTACTTGGCTTGATGGTAGCATACCAGTTAGGATCCAGCAGTAAATTCTTTTGGTTACTGTTTCACATTTTGTTAGAAATACCCATTATCTTGTTTATCCTTTAAATGTGTTCTGACATGGCAGCACCTTGACTCTCGCTTTACGTATTTTGCGCAAACACTTGCAAGCGTCTGTGCGTCAGGATGGCCTACGACTGGCATTTGTGTGCCCTTCACTTGGTCACAGGTGCAGTGGGTGTTTCACAATTTCAGGGCTGTCCTGTCAGACAGTGATTTTTGTTCAAATTTGGCACAATCAGAAATTTTGCATACATATCACATGTTCATATATTCACCTATTTTCCAAAAAAACTTTATTTCAGCTGTTTTAAGTTTTGACGCCTAACTTGAGCCATGTTCTAGGGATTTTCTGAAGCAAAGAGCAATTATATCTCAGAAATGCGTACCTTGCTAATTTGTGCCTTTCTAATTTGTATCAACTTGTATGTTATTTTATTGCTGCTGCCAGAATTCGGTTCTTGTAAACCTTCTTCTGACAGCCTCTGATCATATTATCATTTCTTATTCCATCTGGTTTTGAATTTCATAGCTCTTGTTAGGGGCTTTTTTATTTTTCTTCTATTTTTTTTCCTTGTATGCCTCCTTCATACTCCAATTACTGCTATATAATTGCTAATTATATCTAGCTGTTAATTTGGCTACTGATCACCTGGAATCTAATTTGCAATCAAATGTGTTAAATTTATAGCTATTTTCTAGAAATTCCTAGTGCCACCTATTGGTTAAAATCTAGAAATGCAGCTGTAACAGCATAAAAGCGATGCCGGCCGTGGAACTAACTGTAGAAGCCGTGTATTAGTTAATTGCTAAAATTCTTATGTCTGTGCAAGACTATGTCAGATTTATTATTTAGAGACGTATTGTAACTTGAAATATGTATCAATAATATGCAGATTATGAAAGAGAACACATTACTAAGTTCTAGTAACTTTATAAAGTTTTGAAAACTTCTGTATTTAAAAGATTCAAATAAATATCATCAGTCCTTTTCAGCTGCGCCGATTAAACACTGTGAAAGTCGGATTTCTCAGCTCCTGATTCTTTCTGTTCTTTTTTTTCTCTGTTAATTTAGAATTTTTATTAAGGAGTGTGTACAAATTTTAAACACATTTCCCATTACAGCAGTTGTGTGGATTCATTTAATTATGAAATATAAATCCCAGCTTAATCAGTGATTTGAAATAGGCTTTTTTATGTGGATATAAACATGCATATAGAGTTTTTTTTTCTTTAATACGTAGTCTGACTGAAAAGATTTTTTTTTTTTTTTTGTAGAAAGCCACTGAATTAGTGATTTATTTGGGGAATGCAGCTTCATGTATTTTACAAACCAGGACAAAGTAGATAGCAACAAGTTGGTTCAATGTAGCACAGATGTTTTTATTTTACACACGATGCAGAACTGGTGAATTTACAGAGCTGCAAATATGGATTCAGAAGTGGAGTTGGTGCATTCACTCTGACCGTGCATACATTCACTGTATGCATATAGTCTATGCATTCACTATACACCTGTCTGCTACAGTGAGACAATAAGTCAGTCTGAAATGACAGTGGAGCAGATCTTGTAGGTCATTCTGGAAATAAAAAGATGCCTGGAAAATTCATGCATCCCAAAGAAAACTTATTTTCCCAAGCAGCAGCCCGTGGACAGAGGGATTTAGGAATGCTACAGTGTTGTTTCCAGACTATTAGATCATAGAATCATAGCATCATAGAATAATTAGGGTTGGAAAGGACCTTAAGACCATCTAGTTCCAAACCCCCTGCCATGGGCAGGGACACCTCACATTAAACCATCTCACCCAAGGCCTCGTCCAATCTGGCCTTGAACACTGCCAGGGATGGAGCATTCACAACTTCCTTGGGCAGCCCATTGCAGTTGCCCACCACCCTCACAGCAAAGGATTTATTCCTTATATCCAATCTAAACTTCTCCTATTTAAGTTGTAATCCGCTACCCCTTGTCCTATCACTACAGTCCCTAATGAAGAGTCCATCCCCAGCATTCCTATAGGCCCCTTTCAGACCCTGGAATTCAGCCTTCTCTTCTCCAGGCTGAACAGCCCCAACTTTCTCAGCCTATCTTCATATTGGAGGTGCTCCAGTCGCCTGATCATCCTCGTGGCCCTCCTCTGGACTTGTTCCAACAGTTCCATCTCCTTTTTACATTGAGGACACCAGAACTGCACACAATACTCCAAGTGAGGTCTCATGAGAGCAGAATAAAGGGGCAGGATCACCTCCTTCAACCTGCTGGTCATGCTCCTTTTGATGCAGCCCAGGATACGGTTGGCTTTCTGGGCTGTGAGCATACACTACTGGCTCATGTTCGTTTTCTCATCAACCAACACCTCCAAGTCCTTCTCCATGGGGCTGCTCTGAATCACTTCTCTGCCCAACCTAGATGGTTCCTTGCCAGAGGTTTTCATCAGTTATCAGGGTGATTCAAAGCTCACTTAATATTTCATAAATATAGATACTGAAAACATTATGGGAATTAACAACTGCGTTTTTGGTTGGTTTAGGTTTGTTTGGGGTTTTTTGTTGGAGTTTGTTTCATTTGTTTTAGGGTTTTTTTTTTTGTTTGTTTGGTGTTTTGTTTTTTGTTTGTTTTTTGTTTGTGTGTTTGGTTTTCCTCCCCCACTGCTTTTATATTATGGGAGATGATTTTGGTTTGTTTGTTTACTTCTCAGTGTTATTGGGTTATAGTGTCAGGTAGCCCTGCCGTAGTTTTAAGTTGGATTTATGTGATTAAACTTCTGTTAATGAGAGGAATTTATGCATATTTGTGGTTGACAATTGGTGTCCTGGCAATGATGATAGATGATTAATTGCCATTGAGTACCTCTCTTGATATATCTACTCTACAAACCAATTTAGTTTCACAAATGTGTAACACTTCATTAGGTTAATTACCTAATTGTTTCCTTATCGTCTAGAGTAAAATGCAACTTTATTCCTGAATTGTTTGACCTCTTAGAAAGGTCAGCATGTAGATCTTACAGCTGATAGTGTGCTTCTCTCTAAGAGATAGCATTTAAAAGTTAAGCTGAACAAGAATTCTTATTGGATGTGTGAGGTAAGGCAATGTAGAAGTTGTTGCTTCTTCAGAAAAATCCATAAAAGAAAAGCCTTACTTTTTTATTCCTTGTGATAACTTTATCTATTCCGTTTGCTTTCTAGGAATAGAAAATTGTAGCTCACTCCATTTTCCAATATATTAGAATGACAATAAAAAATATCTGACTGTTGGACCTTCCATGCTTTATGGATAGGAAAACTATAGCCACTTCAGGTGTGCTTATACTTTTAGAACTATGTAAGCAGAGATTTCAAAAACAGGGACCCTACCTCTAACTTTCTGCATGGCTTTATACACATTATTCTGTTCTCATTTTAGCCTTGTACTTCTTGCTCTGTATTTTTTAACCTGTAAGTTCTTGAAGGCAGCATCCAGCTCAATGTTCTGTCCTCAAAATGTGTAGTGCATATACATAGCATTTACATGAGCATTACTCCATAACAGGTTGGATTGCAAAGTAATGCTAGTGAAATGGAAAGTCCAATGAATGGTATGTTGTTCTGACCTACTCTTGTTCTAGATCTACTATAATTTGGGAGTATTTCTTGTAACTGTCAACCTGTTAATGCAACACCTGGGCTGCTTGATTTGCAGTTCACATTTTGCCTCTGTATGATGTGTTCATAAAACTGATCTGGGAGATGAATAGTGTGTCGTGTGAATACTCATGCTTATTTCACTTGCATGCAAGAAGGCAGATTTTAGTTCCACAGTCACTCAGTAGCCTGCTTTCACTGAAAGGAACTGTTTTTGTTTCCAAAACGAATTGCAGGAACATGGCCTGTTCCTTATGTGTAGAATAGAAAAGGAAATTATATTTATGTTAATGTCAGAGATAACATCGCTTCTTTCTCTCCATCAGTCCCCAGAGGCAATCAAGGAAGGTTTGCCAGTTGTTCCTCTCTGATGCATAGGCTGAGTGTTAGAGTATTAGAGCCCACCTTACACTGGAGACCCATCCAAAGCTCTCAGTCCAAAGGACTGCAGCTGAAACGCAGGGAGGCCCCCACAGGCATAAAGGCGTCA
Organism: Neopsephotus bourkii; assembly: GCF_033783945.1. Taxonomy (NCBI): domain Eukaryota; kingdom Metazoa; phylum Chordata; class Aves; order Psittaciformes; family Psittacidae; genus Neopsephotus; species Neopsephotus bourkii. Next base: position 11,113,985 of record NW_026902234.1, read on the forward strand.
CTGGAACCACAAAAATACTTAAGACATAGTAGAACTGAAAGGACATAGTAGAACTGAAGGAAGGACTTTATGAAGGCAAAATCTTACACACGAGGTTACAAGAAGCCCACACTGCCAGCAGCTGCCTGTGTTGGCTGTGCCCTGGCTAAGCTGGCAGTGAACCGACTGTTCCCTCTTCTCTGTCAGAGTAAAATCTCAGCTTACAGGCCTGGCTCTTGGAGAGCAGTATCACTGAGAAATCACAGACATAAAGCACCATAATACCAACCCATGGCTTATGTTTTCCAACCAGAGTAATGCTTTAACCTCTCTCAGTGTGTGAAATGGGGCTCAGGATAATTACTTCCTTTCCTCACAGGGGTGTTGTGAGAATTAAGTAGTTAACATTTGTTTAATGCTTCCAGGATACAAAGTGCTATACATGTGCTAATTAGTTTGATTATTATTACCTGTATGTTGTTTGCACTGTCAGGAAACCCATACATGAATAATCCAGCCCAACAGTTCAGTTTTATATACTGCATCCTAGCCAATGGGTTAGAAATGCCTGTCATAAAAGAAACAGTAGAAGAAATAAAGGTGTGAATTGTGTAGCTAAAGAGGTTTGCCACCCAAGAGTACCATTTTCATCTTGTAAACATTAACAAAATACTGCTGTAGTGGGTTTCAATTCTCAAGGCAACTGTGAAAACCATTTTGCCACATAGGCATTCTGGACTCTGGATCTTCAATTACAGGGAAAATTAAACAGTACATAGAAAGATAGCCTTTGGATAGAGGTAGCATCCCACCAGATATGAATGCATCTATGATCAGGCTCTTGGAACAGTTATAATTAAGCAATTAGCAATGAATCTCTCTGTTAGTATGTGTTTCCAGCAGTATTGTTAATAAGGCTTGAGGCAAAAACAGCTGAACAATTACTTTACATACCTAAGAAGAACAAGAGTTCTCTGAATGTATGTCCCAGGTGAGCACTTCTGTGTTGTAGGAAAAAAAGTATTAAAAGGAAAAAAACGAGTTTTTGTGAGAACTATAACACCTGAAAACTCATTTTCTAGAATGTGTGGTTTTATCTTGAAATCAGCCACAGTATCTTTTTAACGAACAGAGACAAAAGCAGTATTATGAATATACTAAGCAGGGAAAGAAATAAATTATATAAATCACTCCAAAAAGACAAGTCTTCCAAATGAAGGTTTTATAATAGGTGATGGTCCCTATATTCCCTCTTTCATGAAATTTTCATAATCAGTAGTAACTGCAACTCATTCCTCCCTCCACTCTTCCTAGGCTTCCCAGCATCTTATTCATTCCCCTCATCTAGTATCATCACCTCTATGTAACCCTTCATTTTTCTATTTTATCCTCATCCTGTCTTGATTCATCCTGTTTTTTGGTGTTATTGTGCTTTTTCTTTTCTTCTCTATAATGCCTTTTTGTGTCTTCAATTTTCTGCTATTCATGCTTTCCTGAGACTCCTTCGTGGCTTTCTTCTCCATTTTTTTGTATTCTTTTCCCTGGCATAAATCTGAATCCTTTTTCTTTTCTTTTTTTCCTTTCTGGTCTTTTCTTCCTTTCCCGCTTTTCCTGGTTCTTTTCCCTTTCCTTTTTGATTCCCACACATCATAAATAAGATGATTCTCCTGTAATAATACTGTATTTCACAGAATACTAATATGATAGTGGGTTATGTTTTTATATGTTGAGAGCACAGAGTTGTGAGAGGAGAACATTTTTATAGTCCTAAAACCTCTGGAGCTGGTAATATAATTCCTCTCCCAGCTCTGTGCCTAAGCTCCTTCTGACTTCAGTCAGGATAATCACATGCTTAAGGGTGATGTAAAACCTATGGTGTTCTGTTGAAACAGCACTTCCCTGATAAGTCTATCTCAGTCCAACATATAAAATCTCTAATATGTTTGGGTGATTTATGTACAATAGAAGGTAACTGAGTAGTAAGAAAGCCTTTTTGGCTGTGAAGATTTGTTCCCAAATAGTTCAGCTGAACCTGTTATTATACTCACTGCTTACCCTCTAAGATATGATCTTCATTTCATAAACTGTACTAACAGTTGCACCATTACTCAGCCCCAGTTCATGAATTGCCCTTTTGAAAAGGAGGAGGAAGGACTGAGAAAGAACTGGTGACTTCTGTGGGCATTGTTAATAAAGCTGATTTACTACCAGTCATTCAGTGCTAAGATGCTTCATCATCTTCAATGTGATATGCTGCAGTGATCATGGTGGAAATCTATAACCTAAGGGTGGCTGCTGGCATCTGTACTGTAGGAAGCAAATAGCTGGGAAATTGCTAAGTTGACTGTCCTACCTCCATAAGAGGCCTGTGCCTGTAATCTGACTTTTTGGTTGTTTCTTACAAGCGTCTTTAATGTTTTCTGCCATGCTGATCAAACCTCCTTTCCTCTTCCCTGTCTTTTTGTGTTCTTGCACTTCTGCAGAGCTGAAAAGAAGCAAAATAAAAATAATTCAGAGTGCATGCTTGTGATATGATACCTAGTCATATGTGTGCATACGTGTGTGTGTGTGTATACATATATATATATACATGCATTTTTAAATTTGACTATCAGAATGTGAGATAGGAATCTAATTGAATATTCAGGTACTATTCACATGGTCCAATGGAGTAATTTTTTATTGTGATTGCTATTAAAAATACCCAGTCATTCTCTCACCTTTCTGCTTAGCTGATGACTTTGCAATAAATCCTTTGACTTTTGACAAAGTAGAAGGGTTTGATGAAGTAGCTTCTTTAAAAATACGAAGAGAAGTGACCTCAGACTAGCTGGAAGTCAGTGAAAAGGAAACAAACTATTTTTTCAGAGAATGATTTCCCTAGAAGATTTCTAATGAAATCTTTATTCATGGGAGAATCATTTTCAGGAAACATTTTTTACATTGTGACACCCCCAGTTCCTGAGTTTTCTGGATCTGATCTTCATCTTCAGTTTTTCAACCAGTGAGTCACAGTCTTTGGAATATTTTTTTTTCAGTATAAATCCAATATATTTTTACTAAAAATACAGAGTATGGTCTGTATGGATACATGGTGCTTTCTCATGCATAGAACCATCTTCACTGCATATGTCAGTAATTTTAAGTCAAATTTAAGCAGCCATGAATGTTAAATAGCCATTCTTTGTGTTCATTCACATGGTTTTTTTGTGTATGGTTCAATGTCTAATTAGAAAAATATACATCAGGTTTCCCATTTTACAAAGGAAATCTGAAATATCCTTATACTCAAATGGAGGCACAAGGGGAAAATGTGAATACTTTATTAAAACAAAAAATAGTAGTGGTCCATAAGTTTATTAAGAAAAGTTGTCTCTCTGATGATGGTGCTCTCTACAATGCCAGTATTAAGAGCCTCCAAGAAATGTGGAAAGAAAGTCTCCTGGCAAGCAAAAGACTACCTGAGTAAAGTTATAACTGCACAAAAGACTCCAGCATTTCAAAGGCAACTTTTTTTTTTTTTTTTCCCTTGTAAAAACTTACTGGTTTCCTTTTAAAAGGGAACTAATTTAATTACTTTTTAGCTCCTGTCGTGGATTCAGCAGTAGCAGTCATTTTTCTCCTTCGTAGTAGCTGGTGCAGTGCTGCGGTTTTGACTTTCAGCCTGGGAACAATGCTAACACTGATGCTTTTAGTTGTTGCTCAGTAATGTTTACTCTGACCAAGGAGTTTCTCAGTCTCATGCTCTGCCAGGGAGGAGGGGAAGATGGGAGGAAGTAGAGACAGGACATCTGACCCAAACTAGCCAAAGAGGTATTCCATACCACAGCACCTCATATCCGATATATAAACTGGGGGGAGTTACCCAGAAGGCCCAGATCGCTGCTCAGGTTGGGCTGGGTATCGTTTGGCAGGTGGTGAGTGGCTGTATTCTCTTCCCTTGTTATTTCCCTTATTATTACTATTATTATTGGTGGTAGTAGTATTGGTTTGTGTTATACCTTAGTTACTGGACTGTTCTTATCGCAACCCATGGGAGTTACATTCTTTTGATTTTCCTCCCTATCTCTCCAGGAAGAGGGAGAGGAAGAAGAGGGGGAGTGAGCGAGCGGCTGTGTGGTTCTGAATTACTGGCTGGGCTTAAACCAGGACAGTTCTTTATTAGAATTTTAAAAATTTCCTACATTTATCTGTCTCATTTCTTGATTGGTAGTTAATTTCCTATGGTTTTATAGTAATTTCGCATGTTTCACATGGAAACCATAACCATACACAAGGCTGTTCATTTAAATTGGTTTATACTCGCTTATGCAACAAATGATACACAAACAATAAATATACATACTAGAAAGTGTTTTAGGACTGGAGTGTATTATCTGCCTTCTCATCAGAACCTTTCCAAAAATCTACCTTCATATTTGACACTTTCCATAAGGTAGAATAAAATGCAAGTTATTTTACCAAATAAGAGTCAGAACAGAACAGGAATTTCTGGAAAACATACAATAAAAAAGACTAAGTAACTTTGATTAGCACAGCATTTATTCTGTCTTTGTATTTTGTATGAGTTCAGCCTGAATTAAAAGGTGGGTAAGAATATTTGGATTTACTGTAGAATGAATGTGTATAAAAAGCTGATTTTTAACAAGTGAATGCAGGTAATTAGAACCTGTAGATATTCTAATTTCAGTCATGGAAAAAGCAGTGTTTGTAATTTTGAGGTATTATGTATCACACTTTTTTATGAGTGATTAATTATTTTTATTTTTTTTCATTGCCTTTGAAACATATGTTTGAACAAAGCAGTCTAGAATGGAGAGGAGATGTGTATTGTTTCCTCACTGTAGGATTTTGAAGTGTAAAAAAGAAATGAGCACATTTCACCCCTGAAGCTTTCTTCTGTTTTATATTTTGTGGCAAAATAATATTTCTCCATGTTTAATAAAATTATGGGGTTTTTTTGAAGCTTATTCCACTTGTTATCTAGTTCTGAAAAAGTTAGTTAATTTTAAGAAATACTGTAATTATTCAGAGAGACAGTTTTTCATATTTTGAGAAATGGTTCTTCAGATTTTCCATCAGTGGGTTATTATGTATTCCTCTCATAATACATGTAGATTTTATTCACATTGTTTCAGAAAGCCTACTGCTATTATTGTGTATCATGAAACTCTGATCTCTAATTTCGTCAGAGTTAAAGACAACTTAAAAAATACCATTTAAAATCTTGCAAGTTAGAACCACTTTCTGCCTTCTAGCTGTTGTTGCTTCAGAAAGGCCTTTCCCATATAATAAATCAAATACAAGTATCCACTATATCATGCAAAGATAAAACGACGCAGTCAAGACAGCTGAAGGTGTTCACACATGCCAATCTGTACATGTTATTAGGGAACTTTCAGTCAAAGGCAAGTATGTTCAGTTGAGCAATTTCCCATGGAAACATGGCCTAATGGACACTGATAGCGTTTCTATGAACTTCAGTGGAAATGAATGCTCCAAGTTCATTATTTAGGCTGTGCTACTTTTTACAGGTGTGGCTGCTCCAAGATGTAATGTGTGCAGGAAGATGATACTGCTCCACATCATCACATTTCTGCCACCTTTTCTGTTTAAGTACAGTTGAACATTCAGACATGTGGTGAGCTGGACAGAACATAAACATTTACAAAATAAAGTTGTTATATTTCAGTTGCAGCAGGCACTACTTTTGAGAGACATGATTGGTTAGAAGGAATATAGGAGCATGTTCTTGGGGGCTACTTTGGCACTAGCACAGCTGAAATAACTGCCTCACAAAACTCAGAAGGGCTACAGTGCATGCGCTGGATGCTTACACATGAATAACTATTAACTGGCTAACTGTGCTTCCTTAAACTTGGTAAGTATTTGAATATTCAAATTCCACAGCAACCCACAAGAAATTATTCAAACGCATTGTGCTGGGATAGACATCAGCATGTGGTGTAGTGAAAACAAGTCAGTTTTCATTTCACCTCTCTTCAAAATCAGCAAAAAAATGACCCATCATGCTCCTTTTCTTCCATGCTAAACTGAGGGATTTTCAGTAATATTTATGTTTGCGCTTAAAAAAGAATGACATTTCAGTTTGACATGAGACGATATCTCTAGCCATTAACATACCCTCCCAGCCCAATTATTCTTACAGTCAAGAGACGTATTTTGGCTGGAATATAGTTCATCTATGTTAATGAGATACTGAGTTTTAACCTAACTGTTACAGAACATATTGCGCATGTGTACAAAAATTATGTCAAATAAATTTATCTTTAATCTTCTGTCCTTTTTTCCTGAAAAGTGAAATATTTAAATATTTCTTGTTTTGTTCAAATATTAAATTCATTATTCAATTCAGAGAGCAAAATTCTATAGCATTTAGAGTTGATGTGGTTTGTGATGGTCATTTGAAATCAAGTCACATATTTAATCAAAATTCCCCATCAGCATGTATCTTGTGTGCCTTCCTCACTGAAGTCACATTCTCTAAACTAACTTACTTTTATTGCATACAGGGTCATGATCTCCATCTGCTCCTTTGAGCTGTCTGAATTAGCCCAAGCAAAAACTAGTGAACAAGATGAAACAACATATAGAAGGATTAGTTAAATTAATGTGACGTGGTATGATAGCAGCTGGTTTTACAGTCTCATATATTTACATTCTTAAGTCGTAAAATATGTGAGGTGCAATTAGTCCAAGTGAGAAGTACAGTAATGGAAAGAGTATGGAAAGGATCAAAACTGGAGCTGGTCTGCACAGAAGAATTGGTTAGTGTGAAATGGTAGAGCAGCAAAGAGGTCACACAGGAAGCTGTCTGGGACTTCAGAAGGGCAGACTTTGGCCTCTTCAGGAATCTGCTTGATACAGTACCATCCCTGGAGGGAAGAGTGACCCAAGAAAGTTGGTTAATATTCAGGGATCACCTCTTCCAAGCTCAGGACCAACAAAGAGGAACTCAGGAAAAAACACCAATAGGCCTGCATGGATGAACATGGAGCTTCTGGTCAAACTTCAGCACAATAGAGAAGCCTACAGAGATTGGAAGCAAGGACAGGTAGCCCAGGAGGAATACAGAGAAATTGTCTGAGCAGCCGAGGTTCAGGATAAGAAAGCTAAAGGCCTCGTAGAATTAAATGTGGCCAAGGACATCAAAGGCAAAAAGAAAAACTTCTCTTGGTACATTTGTGATAAAAAGAAATCAGGGAAAACATGGACCGTCTCCAGAAAGAAATGGGAGACTTATTTACCCAGGACACTGAATTATCTGAGGTACTCAAGTTTTTGCCTTGGTTTTCACTGATACAGGCTGCACCTACATCAGCCAAGTTGCATAAAGCAAAGGCAGAGACTGGAAGAATTAACTTCCCGCTGTAGGAGAAGACCAGGTTTGAGGAATTCGATGGTGTACAAGTCCATGGGACCTGATGAAATGCATCTGTAGGTCTTTAGAAAACTAGTGGTTGAAGTTGCTAAGCCACTATCATATTTGAGTAGTCATTGCAGTTTGGTGAAGTTCCTGATGACTGGAAAAAACATAATCCCCATTTTAAAAAAGAAAAAAAGGAAGTCCTGAGGAACTCACCTTTGTGTCAGACAAGATGGTGGAGCAGAGCCTCCTGGAAACTATGCTAAGGCACATGTAATACAAGAAGGTGACTGATGACAGCCAATATGTCTTAACTAAGAGCAAAATGTACCTGACAAACTTGGTGGTGTTCTATGGTGGGTTTACAGCACTGGTGGGTAAGGGGAGAGCAGCTGATACCATCTATCTGGACTTGTGCAAATTTGACATTGTGTCACACAGCATCCTAGTCTCTAAACTGGAGAGACGTGGATTTGATGGATGGGCCACTCAGTGGATAAGAAATTAGCTGGATGGTCACACTCAAAAGAGTTGTCAATGGTTCAATGTCCAAGTGGAGACCAGTGACCAGTGGTGTCCCTCATGTGTTGAAACTGGGATTGGCGCTGTTTAATATCTTTGTCAGTGACATGGACACTGGGGTTGAGCGTGCCCTCAGCAAGTTTGCTGATGACACCAAGATGTGTGGTGTGGTCCACACTGGAGGGAAGGGATGCCGTCCAGAGGGACCTTGACAGGCTTGATAGTGCAGACCTCATGAAGTTCAACAAGGCCAAGTGCAAGGTCCTACACCTAGGCTGGGGTAATCGCAAGCACAAATACAGGTTGGGCAGAGGATGGATTGAGAGCAGCCCTGAGAATGATTTGGGGGTGTTGGTTGATGAGAAGCAGAATAATGAATAGAAGAAGCAGATATTTAGTCAACCACTACTGCTTGCCATAACTTTCCACCATACTGGTGATTTTGTTACCCATACCCTGGAGCAGTTTTTTCCCTATGTTTTTAATAACTAATTCTTGCTATCTCCATGAAATATTGTCTTTAGACATGAAGTCCTCCCTGGAGGTCACATGCCTCTTTACTCCCCACAGTCCAAGGGAGTGTACCTTAGGCCTTGCCCAGCATTTGCAAATTTAGCATTTGTAATTTCAACATGCCATTAATAATTGTAGCAGTGGGACTGACTTTTGCAGAGACCATGTTCATATGTCTTTAGCACAACCAAGAAGCCTCTGAAATACAGGGCTGTAGCTCTGATATTTGCATATTGGCATATTGTTGCTATGCTGCTGTTGCTGCTATAAGATGGATATTATTTCTTCTTAGGAAACTGGTATAAGTGACTTCCCCCTATCCCCCTCCCCTCTGCTGCGACAGATGGAACAACAGTCTTCCTGTACTCAGTAGGAGATACGGGAATTAGTAGAAGTCATCTAGCTGTGCCATCAGGGAATGTGCTGTTGATACTTGAACTAGGACATCAGTGTTTTTGCTGTACTGAGTTTGTAACTAGCATTTCTTTTGCCAGCGGCTGGTTTTATGTTTGTTGCTAAAAATTTAAATTTCTTCCATCTGTTTAGTTTCCTCGAGCAGTGGTTGGAGCTTTCACAGAGTGCTGAGGGGCCTGTCAGATCCTGAGCTGATGAACTTTTCATTGGTGTCTTGGAGGTTTCACTTTCATTGGAGCATGGAAATGTTCTAGGTGATGAAATACTGCACATAGGAATGGGTCTTATCCCACTGGGTTTCCTTGACGGTTTCAGGCTACCTGTGAGCATCAGGGTTCTCATACACATAATGGCTTGCAGGGTTTGAACATCAGTCCTGTGTACAGGTTTCATTTGCATGTAATATAGAGCCAGGAAATAAATTAAGTAATTTTGATGTTTTTATTTAGTTTTCTGCTTTACGTTTGTGACTTCCAGGCAATTCTGAACATAATTTATGCTTACAGCCATGTCAGTGGAACTTAAAAGAATTTAGTGCCCTCATCTGTTCTCACAGAAGTCAGATTTTATGTGATGTGAGATACATAATGATGCCGTGCATTAAAATGGAAGTGCAAGGTGATTCCTTGGGATGCAATTTCTTTACAGATCACTGCCTCTGATTGATTTGAAAGGCTGCTTTACACATTATAAATGGATTTTGACCATAGCAGCATTGCATTCTCTACTACTAAAAGCTAGATTGCTTATACAATGGCAGCTTTATGGTTTGTCAGAATAACTGACCTTGGGTATGAATCTCTATATCAGCCTATTACAAGACCGTAACTTGCGTAGTGAAATAGCAGAAGCCAAGTCTCCTATCAAGAAGCCCTTTGAATAGTATAAGACAGAAGGATGAACTCATCTGCTCTTTACAGTCTGTCCAGAAGGAATGTTAAAAGGCAGAGAGGGCTGACTGACCACTGAGAGAATAGAAATCAGGGATATTCTTTTGAGTGGGTACCTCTGTAGTTACCATTCATTCATAATTCACAGTAGGACTTCTCTCATGAAATGCTGTGAAAGTATGGACTTTCTGCCAAATACCTGCATTTGGGACAGCGATCCCACTTGCTTATATTGGTAATAATATAAACATTGCATGGGGGTGGAAAAACTGGAAACAACCAATTTTATATTCTAGAAAGGAGGTCCAAAACATCTTGGCAGTGACCAGTTTGTCATTTGCTGCCTCAGGCTTCCTTGCCAGCGTTTAAATTAAACTGGACTAGAATCAAATCAGTTCTGTTAGTACCCTACTCTAACCTTTGGTTAAGCTGATAATTTTCACCTTGTTAAAATGTTAAATCTATATCAAAATGACATCACACTACCACTCTTTGGCACATTCCTGTAACTGATGGATAGGACCCTCCCCAGCATCATTTTCTTGCACAGTTACAGAATACTAATTCCACAGTCTCTTTATGAGCCGCTTGCTATTGTCAGTTGCCTATTGTAGAGATGCAAAACATTTTTCTCCTCCTGAGAAATGTGATTTATTAGATTATTATCCAAACAGAATGCCATTTCAATAGTGCCAAATGTGCACCATTCAAGAGAAACAGACATTCACAGGGAAAAGAACTTCATCACTACAGTCTGTGAAGACACATTAAATTCAATTCCAAAACCTCCCTCCCAAATACTTCAAGAAATATTTGCTTGTTTCAATTTGTTTCATTCAGCATTGTCACTGATGACACATTTGTCAATACCTGATGGCCACACTGATTTGCAGAATAATGGCCAAAAACCAGAAAAAAATAGTTCTCATAAGACTTCTCTACAGCAGTCTCTCCTACTTTCTGTGACATGCCTAGCTTCATCTGTGTCTTTCAAATCATAGTATGTATTAAAAAATAAATTTCGATTTTTTTTAAGCTTCTTGTGAAAATCAAGGGAGATTTTTATTGAATTTGTTACACAATAAAGTGAGAGTTCAGAGCACTCCCAGTTCTATAAAGTAAAGAATCCACTGCATTTTGTATTAGTCAGACAACTCAGGCAACCACAAAAGAGGTAATACAAGCAAACAAAATTCTTTGGGAGAGAATATCACATCCTATGAATACACAGCAGAAGGTTAAATAAGATGCAATTTCTATTGGTTTTGATATTTATATTTGCGAAGTGCAGTCATAGAGGAACATATGCTAGTTTTCTAAGAAGCATACTCTTAGAGCTGTAAGCTTTTTCTTAACAGAGAAGAACTGGCTAGAGAAGAGATTTCTTTTGGCTGCTGCGTGGTATTCAGTATTACCTGACCTCAAACCACCTCTTGGAGGGAAAGCCGAAAAAACTGGAAAGCACATTTCTCAACTCTCAACAATTTCAAAATGTGTATAATAAAACAGATAATCTTGGGGCAGGGGTGAAAAGGCTGAGAGGGAGATCATACTTCATACTAGGCACGATTTGAAAGAAGGGCTTAATCACCTTTACTCAGCCAAAGCAAGAGTGAAGAAATTGGAAAAATCATCCAAGAGTTACAAAACATAAAATGTCAAAAGTATCATCTGTATATTCCTCTGACTATATCTCCAGCTCTTTCATTTGCTGCTATTTCAGCTTCCTTGCAGCTTCCTTCACAGCAGATAGTTTGGGGGCATATTCCAGTGCCTTTTCCTCTTCTCACTTCTCCAGTTCAGGTGTCCTTGAACTGCTGCTTTCATACTTCATGCTAGATATTATGTATATTTACTAGAGGGAAGAAGGAACTTCAGTATTTACTGAAAATTTAGTCAGGAATATTACTTCATTAAACTGTGCATGTTTTGAGTATGAACTAGACACCCTTTCACAAAAATTTTCCTGGCAGACTTTGAGAGAAAAGACCCTCTTAAAAAAGACATTTAACTGTGGAGAAAAAAGAAAGCTTTGTAGAAGATTTTACTGCTGCTGTGTAGATTGCACTTTTACTATGTGTTCTGCCTCAGCAGAAACATGAAGATTTTATCAAACACCTTGTGTTTTCTATTGCAGACTTTGCAGTGACTGTTTGTGGAAGACAGTAAATCAAAGATAAGCACATCCTATTCATTATAGTTTCATGCTTTCAATTTTACCAGTGGGAATGCGTATTTGGGTACTTTTTTTGAAAAGTCTTCAACTGCATAACCTGCATTTTTTATGTATGTGCCGAGATGATCTCAAACTAGCATTGTTGCCACCTTGTACAAAGCTGTAACCAAATTTCAGTTACCAGAATATCTAGTGAGGACACAGCCATTTGTGGTACCAGGTGGATTTTTTAAATTTCTCTTTTTTTTTTTGTTTTGTCTTAAAAATACAAATATTTTTAAAAATTTCGGGTGGCCATTGATTACTTAAATACTGCTGCTCCAAATATCAGCTAGAACACCTTTTGGATAGGGATACTTTTTTAAAAAAGCCCTTTCAACACTTCTTTAACAGAAAAGTGAGGCTTTTGCTTGAAAGATACTTCAGCTTATGTGGATGTTTTGCATATTCTTTTTTTCTCAGTTCAGTTCCTTTTCTGTTTTCATCAATGTTTTATGAAAAAGGATGGGAAAAGGACATGGAGAATGCTTTTATCAGCACCTCCACAGCTTGATAAGGAATATGTATTAGAGAAAGCAGCAAACAGCTTGCTAGGTATGAAACAGCAATAACACATGCACTTCTCTGCTCCAGTCCTTGCAGTCTTATCCAGGGATATTAATAGAACTTTGTCACATGCATTATACACAATTTCTGCTTAAGAAACAAGGATTCTGTTGAAAAATGTCTCCTATCTTTCCCCGTGATTCTGTCATCATTGCAGCTTATCCCAGTGCAAAGTTGTTTGATGCCTTTACTCATATTGTGTTTGCATGAAAATCACAGTTAAATTTTAGCAGTGTTTCTATTCTAGTTCTAGTTTTACTAACTCAGTTTTACTTACAATGGTAACATTTGAGCTAAAAGTTTCCATAGGCACTTTCTGATTAATTTGTCCTCCCCAGAAACTGTGAGCAAAGGTATAGGTCTGTTACAAAAGGTGTGACTGTTTTGTGCTATATACCAATTTTTGGCGTATTTTGTTAGTAAATGAAATAACAGAGCAACTGGGGGTAGAAAGTAGAAATCGAAACAGGAAATAGTCTACAGCGGGAAGGAGTTTCACCTGTTCTGCTGATAATCAAATTTCATTTCACTTGAACAAAAATCCCTCCATGCATTTGATTTGTGGTGTGTTTTGTTGTATTACGCTTGTATGGCTGCATGTATTGTAAACTGAATAGGAAGATAAGCATATACTTAAGTGAACCACATAATGAAGGATCATATGATGAGTATTTATGATCTCTGGTTTTCATTTTTTGAAGGCACCTGATCAAGGGTATCAAGGTTGTGCTGGGGTTATGCTTAGAAAATAGGCCCTGTGGCGTCTTTGGGTGCAGGTTGCCCTTCTTCCTGAGAGCCCAAAGCCAGCTGCAGCACATAGGAATGGGGAGAATTCACAGTGTGAGGAGTTACAAGGAGTGAAGACTTAAATAAATATGACATATTGGGATATACACTGAACTGGGTAGAATATCACTGATCAGAGATCTTTGCTTTTCTGAACAGAGTATGTCCCTGCAGTGTAAATTTAAACTTTGGATTTTCCTTTTTTTTTTTTTTCTTGAAATATGCACCTCATTTTTAATAACAACTGCAAAATATTGAAGAGATAAGAAACAAAATGTGAGTTTCCAAATACCTGACAACTTTTCAAAGAATACGATCGAATTATCTATGGCATAAAACAGTTGTGCAGCTTTCTCTATTTTTGGTAAGGAAAAACTAGGAAAAAGGAAACTAATAAAGGGAATATTCTTTTGTCATCTTTTGATGACAGGAAAACTGTCCTTCACGGTTACCCAAGAAGAGATGGCACGGTCTGACAGTGAGGTTAATAGGATACTGCAAGCAAGGAGCAGCCTATGATAAATTATGGTTTCTTTCCCACAGTGGAAGAGTAGTCCAGAAGGCTTTGGGGAAGTGAACAGGAACTGGGATAAAATGTCATTTGAACAATCTTCTGACTTTTGGGGAAGGGTTGTTGTGTCTTGTGTTATTTTTGTCTCCAAAGCATGGAATATTTTTAGGATTTTTTTCTTCCAACCATCTTGATTAGACAATCTTTGTTCCTCTTAGCTGTCATACCTATACAATAGTAGTTAAAGGCTTAGTTAGAAAAGTAAAATAAATCCATATTTCAAACTGAAGCAAAAGAAAGAAAAACTTCCATCTGAATTAAGAATCAAGTAAAACCTCATTCCATTAGTTGTCTCAAAAAAGTTCATAATAATATACCTCTGTCTTTCTATATGGTGAACTGGAAACGTTCAAAAGCTAGAATTTAAGGTTTGTCCTTGTCAGCCAGCAAATATCAGGCTGCACAAAAGATAAAACTTGGTTCTGAAAAGGTGCATGCCAGTGTTAACACAATAGTTCAGGCAACTTTGGTGATTCAAGTTTATGTCACTTCTACAGTGGCACCATTACTCTGTGGTGCCTGGTAGAACTTTCTGCTTCATCTCTGAAGAAATACAGCTGTTCTAATTGCTGTGGTTAGTAAGTAGTTTACAAAGCTGATTTCTCAGTATCAGAGATAGCAGTGTCTATAACAGTTTGTCAGAGCAAATTTGCGTATTTACAAGAAAATATGTTTTACCCTGTAGGGTATGGTTTTTGCATTGTCATTTTAAAGTGATAGTATCATAGAATCATAGAACAGTTAGGGTTGGAAAGGACCCTAAGATCATCTAGTTCCACCCCCCCCTGCCATGGGCAGGGACACCTCACACTAAACCATCTCACTCAAGGCTGTGTGCAGCCTGGCCTTGAACACCGCCAGGGATGGAGCATTCACAACTTCCCTGGGCAACCCATTCCAGTGCCTCACCGCCCTTACAGTAAAGAACTTCTTCCTTATATCCAATCTAAACTTCCCCTGTTTAAGTTTTAACCCATTACCCCTTGTCTTATCACTACAGTCCCTAATGAAGAGTTCCTCTCCAGCATCCCTATAGGCCCCCTTCAGATACAGGAAGGCTGCTATGAGGTCTCCATGCAGCCTTCTCTTCTTCAGGCCGAACAGCCCCAACTTTCTCAGCTTACCTTCATATGGTAGGTGCTCCAGCCTGCTTATCACTTATCATCCTCGTGGCCCTCCTCTGGACTTGCTCCAACAGCTGCATGTCCTTTTTACATTCAGGACACTAGAACTGTACACAGGGCTCCAGGTGAGGTCTCATGAGAGCAGAGGGGCAGGATCACCTCCTTCGACCTGCTGGTCACACTCCTTTTGATGCAGCCCAGGATATGGTTGGCTTTCTGGACTGCAACCGCACACTGCCAGCTCATGTTCATTTTCTCATCAACCAACACCCCCAAGTCTTTCTCCACAGGGCTGCTTTGAATCTCTTCTCTAAATGCTTTAAGCTGTTCTAGGTTGACACTGTTATTGTATAGCTTCCCAAAAGGACCCTGCTGCCTGAGTAGCTTTTAGTTATGACTAGATGTTTGCATTGCCATTTCTCTTTGTCTGCAGCACAGGGAAAGAAAAATGCTACTGAATATATGTCATATTTAAGCAATAAGGCCAGCGTAAGCCTTCTATTATTTAAATAAGAACAGACAGGGTAGTTAAGGTCCCCTGGTACTTTAGACAGTCTGATTCTTATCTGACATTAAAAAAAAAAAAAATCCCACAGCCCTACGATAAATCTCTTCTCACTATTTCAAGCTAGAATTGTAAAGGAGAATATGATTGACACTTTTCTGTTTCAATTTTTCTGTATTTTTTCACATCTTGTTTTTTGCTTTAAACAAGCTAGCAGTCACCACATGCAGAATAACTTAGAACTGACGCAACCAGTGTGGTAATTATCTGTTCCTAGACAAGTGAAGAGCAGGTTGAAGCTTTCACCCCTACACAAAACATGAAGAAGTGAGGAGTAAAAATCAATGAGCAGAGTAACTGATTTTGTTTGTGTTAATTTTATCACGGAAGCAGGAATTTGAACAATGATACCCCTGTGACTTGTGCTACCTAATCTATATACAGGTATGCACCTAGTTTATCCTGGAATAAATGAGGCTTTAGTTTTTCTTGTTAGCTACATTAATTACACTGTTTTTATGTTTTTAACAACTGGCAACTCTTCCTGTAGTGGGTAATACATGTCTGTGTTAGAAACCCCTGTTCAAAATACCTTTATTAGGTGAGCACTTCACAGTCATTAATAATGAGAACCGCCATGGTCATTTATTAAGAAGAGTCTTGCCACACAGTTGGCTGGTTTACCTGGTACACACTGAAAGCTTGGAAAGAAAGTAGAAGCATTAGACGTTCCCTAGCAAGCAAAATGAAATTGTGGTGCACTCAGTTGTAGATGTAGGTTTGCTATTGCCCGTGTATGCAAAGTACCAAATGTCTCCACAAGTCTCTGGGAGTATGCTGCAGATGTGCTCACCTGTCTTTGAAGTTTTAAATGTGAACCAAACATTTTTCCCTTCTTATCACTCAACACAAACCTCTTCATCTCCCCTGTTGCAAGCAGATTGTGATGAAACTCACTATTATAGTTAATCTCACCTTCAGTTGTTAATTATTTTATTGAATTTGTATTTCAAAAGAAATAACTTTATTTTGCTCTCACAGTAATTCAGAAGTAGAGCTGTCCCGAATGGAGTTATGAAATGTCAGGAAATGTTAAGTTGCATTTTGGTCTGAAGGTCTATTAAATAGAGTGCTGCTGATCCAGGGCTGTCATTCATGACCTGGGGACAATGTCATGCTACAGCCAAGGACTTCAGTACATATGGCTTGAGATGGATCCAAAGGAGACTCTTAGATAAGGAATTCCAGGGCTTGAGCAGAGCAAGCAGACATACTGGATGAACACTTTGGAATAAGGAAAGCCAAAAGAATCAGTTCCCCAGGCTTAAGACGTTCTTCAAAATGCATGGCAGAATTTTAATTGTATTTTCTCAAACTGAATTTTTCCAACTTTTCACATAATTTCTGGCTAGACCTAATCTGTAGTGGCAGATATATAGTGTGTGGCAGGCTTTTGCTCCTGGAAAAGATTTCATCTTGATACCTGACTGTAGCCATTTCTGCTCACAGATACAGATTGTACCATAAAACTGATTGTGGATGCAACATTACTTTGACTAGATCTATCTATTAATATGTAATGTTAAGCAATATTATGATTTTGAGACAGGAAAAATGTCTCTCTTTTCCAATCAGCAGAATCATTATTTAACTCAAGTGATACACTTAAGATATAAAGGTTAAAGTTTAGGTTAAAGGAAGCATAATCTTGTGGGTTTGCTTGAAAAATCCTGACGACACAGTTCACCCTGAAAGCTATGTGGGTTTAGAAAAGATTTGTCAATGGGTAAAAAGAAAAAGTTGTGCAGATGTGTACATGGATCTGGATATTGTTCCTCCACAAATGTCAGAGTGGAATGGCCTCTTAGATGATTTGTGTCACATCCTTAAGGACTTTGAAAATGACTTGTTTGTTCCTTATATATTCAGTGAAGTACCAGTTATAACCATTCAAGTGGGTTATCCCTTTTTATGTGATGTTTTAAAGGAAGGTGGCTGAAGTATGCTCTAAGTGTCTTTGCATACTCAGATTTAATACTGATCTCAGCATAAATTCTAATACACTTCTTACGGATGTCTTTTGTTTATCTTTTGTCCCTTAGCTAAAAGAGAAATGGACCTTCTGAATAACATGTATGGTCTAAGGAAAGGAAGGGTTCTTGTTACATCCCTTCTCTAAGGACTTTTAATAAACATGGCCAGAAGTCTAGCATTTTGGGTGAAAAGCTATGACCCTGTCAGTCTGATTCTTTCAAGGAATGGGCCTGGGAAACAAAGTATAATTTTAAATGGATGTATTTGCAGTTTCTTCAAGCCTGTGTTAAGCCTGTGTTAAGCCTGTTTCTTCAAGCCTGTGTTTATTAAAAGTAACTGTTTACTTAGTTGAGACTATTTCTAATCCATATTGAAAACCTCTCTGTACTCAAGAGTTGCTTTATTGGGAAATTTTTATTGGGTTATGAATTTGTCCATGTAGTTAATTATGTATTCCCTGGCTGGATAATTAAGACAGGGATTCTTAGAGTGCAAATTTTCTTTGGTCACATTAAAACATCCTAAGAAAAGAAGTCTTCTTTCTGATTTGGTCATCTGTCACTGTTTTGTTCCAGTGCGCCCTTCGGTCACATTATGGTTGCTAAAGTATAATAATCTAAATATATGTTTTTGGATTTAAAAAGGTGATTTTACAAGCCAACTTTTAAATAATATCTCAGAAACTAATTCATATAAATGATCAATGAAGGTTTTCTTCTGTAGCTGAGAAGCTGACTACAAATGTCTCTGCTTAAATTTTTGAAGCATCTGTTCTAATAGTTGTCACTGGAGCGTTGTGTTAATAATTCAACAGTAAAGGATTTCAATACCGTTTGTGATTCTATCTCCTCCTCCAACCCATGACCTGAATTTGTTGGTCTTTACATCCCCATCAACTATTTGAATCTAAATATCCATTTCATACGTACAATACACAAAAGCAATAAATCCCACTCCTGGAAAGTAACTGGCTTACTCTAGCAGTAATTACATCAAATCCCAAAATCACAGTGCTCAGAATTCAGGATGAATGTGATTGTTCAGCTTCTCCATTCAAGGAGCTGTCTTCCAAATTTCTGAGTTGGTAGTTACTGTTATTTGCTCCCATATTTATAAGCCAATTTAATGTAATTATCAGATATGTCATGTCAGGAAATAGGAAACAATTTTCCTCCAGGCAGATGAGTGGAGATCATTAGGGAAGTGACTGCATTCACTTCTGGATAACAAATTCTCTGCACTTCAGCAATTCAATTCATTACTGGTAAACTTCTTATCTGCTGCTCAAGATGCCTCAAGGCATGGGGTCCTTTGTTTAATAGTCTTAAATGTGTCATATTTTAGAGGTGTCTTAAGCCTTTATTGTACAGACGATAATAGGGTAGATATTCTGGATAATGTTTTTGAGTTCAGTCCCTATTGCATTGTTTCCCCTAGCTGTAGGAAACTGGATATAGTAGCTGATGTCCCTTCAAGCCCTAAATTTAATGTCTTGAAGCATTATGGAATTTGGGCATAGAAAATAAGCATACTTGAGTACAGTTTCTGCCTGTGCAACATGCTATTTTACAATTATGTGATTTTAATGGACTTTTATATCTCACTGAATGTGAGTTTTCTTAACATCTAAAACTGCAAAGTTTTGATCCTACATCCTTTGAATGCACTGTTGCTGACTTTTTGTGTTGAGATTTCAAAATATTTTTCAAAGGAAAGCAAATTAATTTTGTAGGTGTTGGTTTTCCTGCTAATATTTTAGCTGGTGGAACACAGTAGCAATGAGCATTTTTACTGCCCAGAAATATAAGTTTTTTAAACATAGATGGTAAGATATGAGGTATATCTATGATTGCTCTGGGCATTTTTTATATAAAAAAAATCTGTAAAATCTAAGCTTAAAAGAGAGCTTTAAGGCACTGAATAGTAATATTTATAAAGCAGAAGATACTGAAAAGCAAAAGATGTCAAAATTCTGTACCTGTACATCCCAGTATGACATCCCAGGAAATACATCGTGCAGTAACCATACAAGGATTATACAGTAAGAGTGTATAAATGCATCAATGGTATATAATTATGAATATAAATATTTAACAGTTGGAATGAAACATGAAGTGCTTTTCAACAAGGTATTGCATCTGAATGAGATTTTCCTTTTTCCTTTTAACAACAAGGTTTGTTCACAAAAAGTAAAACAAAAGAATTCAGACTCTGGCAGTTTTTCGGAAAGTGCCTGCAGGCCTAAAGGAATTGTGAGTTGATGGGAGTGTCGTAGTTTGAACCCAACCAGACAGCTTGTTCACTCACTCCCCAACCTTCTTGCCCTCCCCCTACTCCTGGAGGGACGGAGAGGAGAATCGAAAAGAATGCAACTCCCATGGGTTGAGATAAGAACAGTTTAGTAACAAAGGTATAACACAAATCACTACTGCTACCACGAATAATAGTAATGATAAAGGAAATAACAAGCGAAGAGAATAAAACACCCCATCACCAGCCGACCAATAACTTGCCCCCCCCCAGCCTGACCAAGCACCGACCGATACCTCCTCCAACCCTGCCGTCCACCTAGCCCCTTCCGGGTCACTCCCAGTTACCTCCTGGGCATGACGTGCTGTGGTATGGAATACCTCTTTGGTCAGTTTGGGTCAGGTGTCCTGTCTCTGCTTCCTCCTGGCTTCCCCTCCTCCCTGGCAGAACATGAGGCTCACGAAGTCCTTGGCCAAACCAAAACATTGGTGTTAACAGCTCTGCTCCCAGGCCAAAAGTCAAAACACAGCACTGCACCAGCTACCAAGAAGGGGAAAAATGACTGCTACTGCTAAACCCAGGACAGGGAGAAAAGGAGAGAGAAAAAATGTGAGCAGCTGTCTATATTGGCAACTGAAACCTGAAGTGTTTCATTCAAGACTTCAGTACTATTTTTCAAAATTTATTAAAAGAAATACAGCAAAGGAATAATTCTTTTCATTTGAAATTAGAGGCTTTACTAGACCAAGTCTCAAAGGTCATAATTCCAGCAGAATTCTACTCAAGAAGGCAAAGTGAACTTTTTTTAGGTTTAGAGATTCTGATGTAGATGAGAATACTTTTCTGCAGAGAATCTCCCTATAAAAACCCTATAAAGTGGATCTTACTAAAGTGTCAGATATTATTTAAAATGTTTTCATATCATTATCTGCCTCCCTTTCAGCTATATTGATGAAAATCTGATGATAGTACTGTAAATAGGATGCAGGACTCTGTTGATCTTACCTCAACTGGGGCAAAACTATAAGAAGCTTGCCCGAGTCTATGCCTCTGTCCTAGAGACCTTCATTATTCCCGTCATGCTGGCCAAATGCATAAAATGGGAGAAAAGTTTGGCAGGCGATAAAGTTGCTCTTTTGTTTTTTACTTTTGTGGATATTAGCAGTTTCAGTCTGATTTAATCTGTGAGTGACTGGTGTTTCTTCCATGTCTTGCCGAGGTGTCTTTATTTCTTTATATAGCCTTATGCATGGTGTGAAGATTTATTGATGCAAAAGACCTCTCAAAATGTTAAAGCGTATAAAGAAATCATCCACTAAAAAATTACCTTTGTAATTTGTACCAGTGAAAACCTTCATGAAAATCAAACCCAAATGGTAAATTATGTGTGTTTTAAGGGTTTATAATTTCCAGATAATTTAAGCCGCAGTGAAATGTAATCTTAATGATGAACATTGAAAATACATACTTAAGATTTTCATGCTGTATTGAGGAATTCTGAATCATATGTCAAATCTATCACAAATACCAGTGTGAAATAAAAAATATAAAATATTATTATAATAAACTAATGCCACCTATTGACTTTAAACTCAAATAAAACATCTGCTGTATTAGGGAAAATATCTATCAGCAGTGGTCTACTTTTAGAAGTTTAAGGTTGCAGATGATATTTCATATATAACAATTTGCAGAGTATAGCTCAAGACTATGTTTCTACAAAAGTATAGAAAATAGTGAATGGAAATGAAGAGAAAGAAAATATATTGTAAAATGCTGATATATTTAAAATGTTGATAGTTGCAGCATAAGCTATATCACATTCTCCTCTGCTTTTTGCCTTGCTTTTGCTTCTTTGGTAGTATCACTAGAGATTTCCCTTAATCCTTTTTTTTTTTTTTTTTTCTTTTCTTCATGCCCTATCCCACATACCCTCTTTTCCATTAGTTAGAGATGCACAGAAAAAAAGCAGTCAAAAATCCTTTTTTCCCTCCATTAGTTTTTGATTTCTTGATTTTTTTTATTTCTTTTTAGCTTTTCTAAGCCTTTTTATTTAATATTATTTCAGGTTTCTCTTTCTTCTTGCATTTTTTCATCTGTCTCATGTAAATAATACTCTCTGCCACTACCTTTCACTCAGATTCCCTTTTTCTTGCATTCTTTTTAAATATTTTTCTATTTTCCTCTTGTCTTTTCCTACTCTCACTCTCCCTTAACCTGTTACCTTTCACTGTATTTTTTTTTCTATTTCCCATCTTTAATTATATGTCTGCCACCAACAATTCAGCTTTTAAAGAATAAATTTTAAAAGTGTTCTAAATCTAGATTGATAGCAAAATATTGGTTGAAAGTTATAACCTATTAGGTATGTTACAAGTCCTCTCATGTCTTGTTTCGTTGTGCTCTGGTAGATGGTGCTACAGCGTGATTAAAAATAAATATTCAGGGAGATGGATGAAATATGTTGAGATGCAATCACAGATTAAAGTGTGATTCAAGTTTCTTTGTTGTCACTCAAGATGGTGCTTAATGTGAGCAATGCATGAGATCACGAAGAAACTCTATAGTCAACAGCAGGGATAAGAGCTTTTTGAGTCTTAATTTGTGTATAATTATGTCTGAATAGCAGTTTGATAGGGATATTTTGTTTGGTTTTGCTTTTTTTTTTTTTTCTTCTTTTTATTCTTCTGATTTACTAATAATGCAGATAACCAAATGAATGTGAATTTAGTGCTGTGGAAAGCAGAAGAAGGAACCACCAGAGAATTAATGAGTGCTCGCATTCACTAATTTTCCTTGCAGTCAACTATTTGAAAACCAGTAGACAAAGAAGATTAGCAGTCTCTAGCTAAAATGAGCGCATTATCAATTTGCTCATGTAAGTTAAGATTCAGATTACTCAATACTGATTTTCTAAATTTTGTTTTCCTGTAGATTGGTTGCTGTTTCTTGGTGGTAGTGGTTTATTAACTGTTTTTAAAAATTAATTGAATACATGTAATGAACCCTGTTCCACGGGTCACGTGGGGTTTAGAGAATAGAATCATAGAATCAGCTTGGTTGGAAAAGATGTTTAAGATCATCAAGTCCAACCATTAACGCAGGACTGCCAAGTCCATCACTAAGCCATGTCACTAAGGTTGTTGTCTACATGTAGTTTGAACACTTCCAGGGATGGTGATTCTACCACTGCCCTGGGCAGCTTGTTCCAATGACTGATCACCCTCTTTTTGAAGAAATTATTCCTAATATCCAGTCTAAACCTCCCCTGACACAGCTTGAGGCCATTTCCTCTTGTCCTTTTACTTGTTATTTGGGAGAAGAAACCATATACCTCCTCACTCCATCCTCCATGTAGAGCCATTGCTTTAAAATTTAAAAGGTTCTCCTCTAGGGGAATTACAGACAGATAATAATGAAGTGAGGTATGAGTATGAAAGATACGTGGCAGGTGCTTTGCTGCTAAGTAATGCTGTCCTGCCCTTGTAAGCAACTGGAGAGCAAGCCTGCCCTGGTGCCATTCTGTAGTTCACATGGCAGAGTGAGGCTGCATCTCACCAGAGGCAGCTGAACCTAGGGGCATACAGGACCTGGGAAGCTCCTCCTGTCGCAGGTCCAGCCCAGTGCAAGCCTTGGCAGAGAAAATGTACAGTACTGACATGTCTGGGTGCACAGATTGACAAAGTGAGGAAAATTAGTCCTTCTCAGCACAGCTCTTATCCCAGTATGAGCAGCACAGATTTTTCCTCTGCTCCAGATTATCAGGATCAGAGTCCATTAGTAAAGTATACACAGACACAGGCTGTACACAAGTCTCTTGCGTGGCTAGCTTTACATGCTCAATCCACTTTGTAGCAGGCCTCTAGACTGCAGCTTCCTGGAGTTGCTAGCACCTGGGTGCTCAGGACCCTCCAGTTTGTGGTCTTTCATTCTTGTTGCACTTGGCTAGACCATGTTGTCCTCTTTTCCCTCATGCTTGTTCTCCTGGATCCACGTTGATCCCTTCTTCCCTCACTTTGACTGTTCTCAACATCACCTAATAAGTTTTTCACATCCTGCAATATCCTGAAAATATCTTTTGGTAATTTTCAAGTTCTCCACCAGACTCTTCTGCTACTAAGTCCCATGCTCATTGAGACAGCAAGGTCATTCATTTGCTTGTCATTACAGGGAGAAAGCTCCTTTCTGTGATTTGTTTGACCAGAGACCATGGCCTAACTGGTCTCATTGGGTGGTCTTAGAGATTAACCATTTGTGTGTGCTCTCTTTGTAGTAATTACTGGGTTATGAGGACTCCTCTGCTTTTCATAGCTCCTGTGATTCTCCTTAGGTCTTTGTTTTTGTTAGGATAAGCCTTTAATTGGATAATTTTACAAAAATGACTCCCTCATTTCAGGTATGATTCATCATACTTAATAATAGATATATAAGCTGCACAGATTGTTTAAGGTAGTCATACCTGAGGAGAAAAATAATTATAACAGCATACCTACCTTGAGACATCTTATAGGGTTTGCTTTTTGGCTTCTAGAGACTGTATCTCTTCATTCACTGTAGAAATAACTTGGATGACTGGTTTCAGATGCCTAAAGTAACTGTGATCCATATATGTATAAATAATTGTAAGTAAATAAGATGTAAGCAATTTACTCATTCATGAAAGGTAATGGGGTGGAAGTCTAGTCCTACAAGGAGCAAAGACTGATATTTGAAGTTAGTATAGATTTGGTTGTTTTAGGTATGATTTCTGACACCAGTTATTTTGTAATAACATGTCAAATATTAGTAAAACCAATTTTTCTCTAAAGAGGTCATCTCCATGAAATATTCCATATGGATTAATCTATGCTTTTCATTTAGGCTAGGATGATAAATGGAATTCCAATTACAGGAGTAAATGCTATTTCAAGCCCTCTAGCAGCAGGAAATAGCTTCATAACAAAATCACGTAACAGCTGCTGTCACTAGTGATCAGTGTGATGTTTTCTCTCTCTTTCTCATGTCGCAATAAGAATTACTTAACAGTATTGTCTTCAACGGGTTGTGTAGTGAGATAAAAGAAAGGCAGGTACAGGGTGTAAATATGGAAGTGATAAGACTGTCTATGTTCTTTAATTTTAACCTGAAAATGTCATCTTTGTACAGTAAGTCAGTTTGCCTAGGTTGTTTGTTTGTTTGTTTTGGTTTTTGGGTTTTGTTTATTTTTGTTCACTAGAATGACAAGTGATTGTTTAAGCCCTAATAAAAAAAAAACACTTGGTTTATGCAGCATCAATGCTTGTGAAAGACTGAAAATTTCTGCAAAACGGAAATAAGATGATTTTGTCAGAGTTACATTTTATGTATGGATTGCAATGCAGTTATGTAGTTATAATTGCTGGAAAGTAAAAGCAGTTTGATTTTTTTGGGTTAGTTATGAAAGAAAAAAAAAAAGAAGGAAATAAGTATCAGCCAAAAACAAAAAGAAAGGATGATATTATTCCAAGGAAACAAAGATCATGGGGACTGAGCAACACTACAACTATAATGTAATACAGTGAGGAGGGTATTAATGCAAATATTTAGAGAACTGTGTGCTAGCAAATACTGATAGAATGCAGAGGGGGAAAATAAGAAAAAAGATTGTGCTCACTAACTTCCATATACAATAAATTCTATAAATGAAATCGCCAAAGGAAGTACTGTACAAAACATCTGTAAGCTCAGGAGCAGTGGAATTCATTTTAGAATAAGAGCTAATTTGATCCTAAGATTTGATATTTCCCAGGTACACCAGGGTACTTAATTACTCTTTGCCAAGGTAGTGGTTTCTCAGTCTGAAAAGGTCTGATTTTTCTTGGAGAAAATCTTTATATTGTAATTCTTCTTTTCATGCTTTAAACACAAAATCACAGACTGGTTTCTGTCCAAAGGGACCTTAAAGCTCATCTGGCTCCAACACTCCTGCCGTGGGCAGGGACATCTTCCACTAGACCAAGTTGCTCAAAGCCCAACTTGGCCTTGAACACTGGCAAGGATGGGGCAGCCACAGCTTCTCTGGACAACCTGTTCCACTGTCTCACCTCCCTTATAGTAAAGAATTCCTTTCTAATATCTAACCTAGACCTACCTTCTTTTCAGCTTAAAGCCATTCCCCTTTTTTTGTCAGTGCTTGCTCTTATAAAAAGTCCCTCATAAGATTTCTTGTGGGCCCCCTTTAGGCACTGGAAGCTGCTTTAAGGTCTCCCTGGAGCCTTCTCCAGGCTGAACTCCCTCAGCCTGTCTCCATGGGAGAGGTGCTCCAACCCTGTTGCTGTTAATAACATGTACATGGATCTTGTTGCTATTCAGGCAAGACTTACCTCAGGCAACCTTGTAAAAGCTTAGCTCAGTTACCTTGAATCCTTTCTCTTTGTAGCTACCAGGGGAATTTTCTGTTTCTAGACACCTTGCATCAGAAACGTGGGTTAGCATTTTCTCAAAACCAATTCTGTTCCCATTTTTCCTCTAACAATTAATTAAAATTCGATTTAATCTACATATCAACTTCTAGTGAAAAGTTAGAAATTTGTCATAATTTTTAATGTTTTGTTAGGCTCCAACTACATTTCTAACAAAATTTCTGAAGAGTACGTAACCTGAGCAGTAATATTTGCGCAGTTACAGTCTGATATCTCAGTGAAGGAGGAAACAGATAGAGTCTATATATATTCTAAGAGTGAGTAACATGTTTCCCTTTATGTATATTTTCAGTCTGGAATGAAGAGAATTTAATAGAAAGGAAGGAATTTTTGTCTTATTTTATCTGCAGTAGCCAGACCTAGACATCTAGGAGTAACATTGCTCAAGAGTTCAAGGGCTGATGTCGTGCTTTAACCCAACCAAACAGCTTGTTAACTCACTCCCCCCCTTCTTGCCCTCCCCCTACTCTCGGAGGGACGGAGAGGAGAATCAGGAAAAAAAAAATGCAACTCCCATGGGTTGAGATAAGAACAGTTTAGTAACAAAGGTATAACACAAATCACTACTGCTACCACGAATAATAGTAATGATAAAGGAAATAACAAGCGAAGAGAATAAAACACCCCATCACCAGCCGACCAATAACTTGCCCCCCCCAGCCTGACCAAGCACCGACCGATACCTCCTCCAACCCTGCCGTCCACCTAGCCCCTTCCGGGTCACTCCCAGTTACCTCCTGGGCATGACGTGCTGTGGTATGGAATACCTCTTTGGTCAGTTTGGGTCAGGTGTCCTGTCTCTGCTTCCTCCCGGCTTCCCCTCCTCCCTGGCAGAGCATGAGACTCACAAAGTCCTTGGCCAAACCAAAACATCATTTTTATCAGCTTTGTTCCCAGCCCGAAAGTCAAAACACAGCACTGCACCAGCTACCAAGAAGGAGAAAAAATGACTGCTGCTGCTAAACCCAGGACAGCTGACTTAAGTTAGAGATCAAGGCAATGGATAAATCCTACTGTGCCAGATCCTTTTTGCCCTGGAGCCTTACATTAAAAAAACCCACCCTAATAATGTTGCAGCCTATCTGGTAAGGCAAAAACCTTTGCCATGTTCATTACAGAAAAACACTTTTAATTCTTTATAATTTGGCCACATGTCAATAATTGTTATCACATCTGTTTTATTATTTAAGGACTTTTTTTCTCCGCCCTTCATTTTTTTTATTTTTTTTTTTTAGCGCCTACTGAAATATAAGGAAGAGTTAGAGATGGCATTCACAGCTGTCAGGAGAAAGCACATAGCAAAAGTGCTATGCAAAATAATAAGCCAAAACAGTCCTGCAGTCCCTTAAGGAACAACTAAGGCAATAGAAGACATTGCTTCTGACTCACACATTTGAAAATAGTCTTAAGAAAGATGTCCAGCTCGAGAAAGAAGCCTGAAATGATGCAGGGGACAGAAAACAATAGATGAAATGAAATCAAATGTCTACAAACACATTAAGATCTGCTTCAGCTTTGGAGAATAATAATCTCATTCTTTGTGTCAGATCATCCTCTCCCAAAATATAAATTCCAGCCCTGACACAAAGTCCTTGCTAAAAGTTCAAGAACCACATCCCTGAAACTTGGTAGGATATCACAGAATTGCAAGATAATTTATGTTATGAAAGACCTATGGTGTTCATTGACCCCAGCTGCCTGCTCAAAGCAGAGGTAACTTCAAAATACATCAGGTTGCTCAAGATTAGTTCAGTTTTGAAAATCTCCAGGAGCCTCTCTGGAGAATACATCCCAGTGTACTATCATTTGCACCTAGATTATTCCTCCCTTCTCCACCACTCCCCCCCACCTTCTCCAATTAGAACTTGCCTTTTGCTTTGTTTTTTTGTGTTTTGTTTTGTTTGTTGGTTTGGGTTTTTTGTTTGTTTGTTTGTTTGTTTTTACATCTCAGAGAAGTTCCTGGTTCTGTCTTTTCTATTACCCAACTTTCGGTAGTGTGTGAGAGTGCTTTCTGAAGTCACACATTGCGCATGCGTGTAGGCAAGCCTTATAAGTCTTCAGGGTAAGGAGCATACCAATCTAGCTGAAGGGATAAGGGACATACCAATCTAGCTGAAGGTCTCTCTGCCAATGTGAAAGTTAAACGTCTTTCCCAGCCCCACCACAGTGAGAACAGGATTTCTGGTGGATGTTTTCCAAGCATCTTATATTAATTTGCCAAGAAGAAAATCTCAGACTCCCCACCCAAAATGCACTTATATCCTCCACCTACAATTTCCAGGTGATATTTCACTCAGCACTGAACAAGATTATTATTTTTTTGGCCCCCTTCTTGCTATAACACACACATAGCATATTAAAATCCATTAGTTTTTCTCAAGAATTAAAAAACTGATACTTTCTTTGTTTCATCTGATCATGATTATTTGTGCCTGAAGTCACTTTAATACTACCCTGGAGCATAGATGCAGTTGGCATGTTTTTTCTCAGAGCACATAGCAAGATGGAGTTGGCCCTGGTGTTTCTGATTTCCCACCCTCCTTGTTTGACTAATTAGATGTTGGGCTTTGTAGATGGTTTTGAAGTAGTTTGTCCCCTCTCTAATGACAGTACATGTGTCACAGCAACTGATAATGCGAGGTCCTCGACTTAGGAAATATGCAGGAAGCAGCTGGGGTTAGCCACTGTCAGTCCGCAGAGAGTCTTGTTTTTTCTTTACCCACAAAAAAACATCCATCTAGAAAGCAGGGAAAGAAGGAAGAAAACCAGCAACATAGTAATACTCAAGTGTCCATTAAATGTATTCCAAATATCTATTCAGTGTCTCAGAGAGAGGAAACATAGGCATTAGCTCTGGTTCTCGTATCTTCAACTAAAAGAATATGTACTTTAAGGTAGGTATTCTTTGAAATAAAAGAAATAAAAGCTGTAAGCATTTTATTCTTATTTGGGCAATATCTGCTTTTAAGTTTCTAGCAGATATCTGAGTAGACTGTATACAAAAAAAGTGCAGTTTTGTAAAAAAAAAAACACACCCCCCCCAACAACAGCTTTATGCTTTTGAGTAGATTCTTGTTTTATTTCATACTTTCCTCCTAAAGTAGTTACATATTCCAAAAGATCACATTTGGTAGCTGCCCAGGTAAAAGAGCCCTGCCAGCTCAAAAAACACATAGCTAGGACATTCATGCTGTGTTTTGCCCTTCTCACTAGTGTACTTAGCTCTCTGAGACACAGTGAGATCCATGGGGAACACTGATGTGGGAGCTTCAGCCGTCTGTGCATCGTGACTTCATTAAAAAAAAACAGAGAAGAATACACATTTTAGAAGCAGAAATCCACTTTTGCCCTTAGAGATGTTTATTAAATAGTAGCCAGAAAATGTCAGGTGGGACTGCATGTTGACACTTGCTGAAACTGTTGACTTTTCTAGCTTTAACCCAGAGGAAAGTGGTAGGCTTGTGCTACACTTTCTGAAAGGTACTTGAGAAAATGCAGTCCAGTACCTACAGACATCTATACTGAGGAAAATCGAATATGCTGCGCTTTACAATTAAAAGAAATCCACTGGCAAATCTTTATTTTAACCAGAGGTTACATTTGATGATCTTAGAGTGCAGGAATTTATAAAAGGAGATTCCAATACACATGTTCTAAATGAAATTTATTAGAAATTATTTTATTGGGTTTTGGCAGAATGTATTTAAAAATACATTCATTATACTATAATAAATAAGACACATATTACTGGAACAATTGCTTGAAGGTAAATTTACGTGTGATGCTATCAGCATTCCCAAAATTGATTCTTGCATCCTCTATGTCTTTACTGATCTCTTTTGTTGTGCTATGAAAAGCAAGTGAGCATATAATAGCTAAGGGGTGTTTAGGAGGTTTTTAGGTTTGAGTTATGAAAAAAGTTGGTCCAAACCTTCAGAGTGCTCCTAGAACTTCAGTTAAAGCTAAAGGTAGTTGAAAATGACAAGTGTCACAAAAATTCCTTTAGTAAAGTAGTATTATAGGTATGGAGAAAGCTTATGTTTTTTCTGTCTTTCATTCTAAATGGGTTGTTTTCCACACATGTATAAATAAATTGTATTGGCAGAGTGGGTTATTAAGTTGTTTTCATTCCAAGAGCAGCATGGTTTAGCATGGCCTCACATAATGAGGACAGGCAGGTTCAGAGCTGGGGCCCAGTTCATTGCTTACTGGCCATATTCAGCACAGTATTGTTCTTTTCTCCAGCAAGGTGCAGGTTATCAGCCAAACATTTTTTTCTCCGTCAGGTAAAAGCACTTGCCTTCCATTTTAAAGCAAAATTCAGTACATTTTAAGATATAGCCACACCTGACTTTGCTCCTATGATCTCTTTTTAATTCCTTATTGTCTGTTTCCTTTATGTAGAGATAAAATACTACCCTGTAGTTCCTTTTTGGCTGAAGTTATTAAAAAACCCCAAAACAACAAAGACAAAGAGTAGCTTGTTGCACATAAGGAAGATTGGAGAATGGCTTAGATTCTATTCAGAATTCACTTTAACTGAAATGCCTCACAGTAAGCAAAAGTTCTGTGAATGGGACACGTCACATTATCAAAAAAAATCTGCAAAGATCTTAAATAGATTTTGCCAAAATGAAAACAGTGTAAATGAAATGGCATCTTCCCAAATGAAACATTTTACTTAAAACTTTTGTACAGATTTACCTAATACTGACCAAGAAAATTACAGGAAGTACTGGTCCTTTATTTTAACAGAGAGCAGAAGAGCAATCAGGGCTACAAGCAGCTGCTAGGACAAGGTAACTCAGTCCCTCTGAGGCTGAAGTATTTTCTGCCTAACAGTACAGAGCATGGATTTTTATGACAGCTTAACCTCATGTCAACCTTTTTAAAGAGTACGTAGCAAATAATTATGAACATTCAGAGCTTATGCATCACAAAAAAACAGGGTTTCTTTAGGATAAGTCTTTTCTAATAATTTAGATTATTAAAAAATAATAATCACCTAAAAATGCAGTGAACGAGCAGCTAATAAGTTGTACACAAGAGCATAAAGTTTCCCCACTACTACTGTGACAAATTCAGCTTGTATCACAAAACTAAGATTTAAAGAATGCATTTCTGTCCCCAGCTGGTTTGAAAAAGTACTTGATAATTTTAGACTATGTTCAAAGTTGATTTTTATTCAATACTGAACATGCAAGCACATTAGAACAATGTTTAAAGACCCATTGGCTCTTCTGATGTTGTGGTCATTCACCAAACACGTTTGCACTCTTTCAGAGAAACCCTGGTCCCAGATCAGAAATACTTTTTTTAAACTCAAGGAATTGTATTATGTAGTTTCATATAATAAACTGTGTGATATAACTTTTGAGACCAACTAGTAGAATAGAGGTAGAAAAAATTAAGAAATTATAATATTAAACAGTCTTGGTATATGCACACATACCCATATGCTGTGGAAATAACGACAGAAACACACGGATGACTTATCTCAGACCCTTATGCATATGCAATTACACATGTAATTTCTGATATCCATGACATTCTCTAGACCAAGATGTAATTTGCTTATCTGGAAACATTATTCCAGAAGGAAATCCAACTCTCATTTTCTGTACTAGGTTAAGTGGATTGACATTATCTCTCTGGCTACACAAAATTGAACACTCACTCTTTACAGAACTGGTATTGTTCTGCTGCTGTAGCACTGTATAGGGATTCTTACAAGGGTGACTCATTAAATAATTAAGCGATCAGCAGAATGATCAATTGATTTGTCTAGTTGCTGCCGAATGAGATAATTATAGTTTAGCAACCATATTTTAAAATGATGAGATTTTTTTTCCAGCCCATTCCCAAGCACTGTGAACCTGTATTACTAAACCAAAGCCCTGTTAATTGCATGTATCCTATGATAGTAGCGGTTCAGGGTTTCCTTCTGAATTCAGTGTCTCCGGTGCTCTGTCTTAATATTGTAGCTTTGTTCCTGTTCCGGTATTCCACACAAAGTTATATGGGTAAATCAAAATTCTGTCCTGCAGCTGCTGGATTTTGCATTGCAATGAATAAGGACCTTCACAAACAGCAATATCTTTCATTATCCCTTAACACAGAATACAGCCCAAAGAAGAGAAACACACTGATGGACAGCAGCTATGAATGTAGTGTCATTACCAAAGGTGATGCTACATCACAACTCCATTTCAAAACTTAAGTGTGTACAGGTAGCAGGGTTCATATCATGATACAGTAGGGCACCACTCACTCCAGCATCCAGTGCCAAAAGCTCTTAAGTTTTTCAAAACAGTGAAAGCCATGCAGTAGAAAATACATTTAACTTTTTTCTTTCTTTTTTTTTTTTTCTTTTCAATAATTTACCTTTCCTGGAAGACATTTATTCATTCCCACTGTTCCATGTTGTACAGTAATGTATCTGTCTTTTGGACTTAATACATTATAGACTGCATAAAACATGCTGCAAGAAGCAACATGATTGTACAGTGTTGTCAGAAGTTGTACATGGTTGTCAGAGATAAGTATAATATGCAGCCGAACTAATGGCAAAAATTATCTTGTAAAATTACAGCATGTATTTAATTTAAAATTTGTGGAGTATAACATTTCCTAGGACCAGGAGTACCGCAGAGTTGTTATAAACAAATGGTTTCCAAATAGGAGAAATATTTTTGTGGATTTGTTCAATTTCTACATTCTTTCAGCAGAAAAACCTAAACCCAAAACTGTAATACTTGAAAATCAAACTTGTCTTGTAAAATCAAATGTAAAAAATTTTCCTCTTAACTACTCGTGAAAGTATTTGTATCAAAACAGAAAAGAATTTCTTATAATTTTTTAAAAAAGGTCTTTTCACATT
Source organism: Neopsephotus bourkii (assembly GCF_033783945.1). Classification (NCBI taxonomy): domain Eukaryota; kingdom Metazoa; phylum Chordata; class Aves; order Psittaciformes; family Psittacidae; genus Neopsephotus; species Neopsephotus bourkii. The sequence continues at coordinate 11,147,062 of NW_026902234.1, forward strand.
TCTTGGGGAATGGCAGTTTCAGCTAGGCTTGCTATTTTTTAGCTCAAATACTTACAATTTAAATATTTGTAAAGAGTTAGAAAAATAGCTCCATTTTCTATAGCTGATTCTGAAACCTTTGTTCCTTTTCTTTGAATAGGCATAAACAAACATGTAATTTGTCCTGGCTTTTGTCTAACTGCAAACAAAAGATTAGGTACAGCTGAACATGCAAGAGGAGAGGCAAAAGCAAGCATTGTCAAGCACTTTCCATTAGCTGGATTTTCTTTGTGAAAATGGCAGGGTGCAGCAAAGCTTTTCTTCCCTTTGTTTTAATAGTCACATTCAGTGCGCGTTAGCTCACTCTCAAGGAAACTGAAAGGTCAAGACACATACACATTTATGTTTGGGGTAATGTCACATGCTTGTACATCTTCTGCTGGAAGTAAGGCTTTTGGATCACAGCTTAAGACGCAAAAAGCTTAATTATTTAAGTAAAAATACAGGTGGTTTTGGGATACTATTTCCATCAGACCTGAAAAAGCCTTCATTTGGCATGTCAAAGTAGAGGAGTATTGAGAAGGAGGAAACCATCGAGAAGTCTAGAAGCTCTTGTGGGACCCGAAAAAAAAAAAAAAAAGCAATAATGTTTTAAAACATTAAAGTATTATTTCTCATGCCTGTTTGTGCATAATTTGTTCTCTGGCATCTTCCGTTTTCCTGTTCAAGTAAAACTGCCTACTGGTCTTTTAAGATTTTATGAAGTACCACAACATCTAATGTGTACATTAATTCTTCTATTATAACTCAGTAGTTTATTCTTCAGCACTATTTCACAATAACTCCTGTTTCCTTTATCTGTGTCTGTAGCCTTTCTGTTCTGTTGTGCTGTACTATGCTGCACTCTGACTTCAACTGACTCATAAACAAACCAAAAGCCCCAAAGGAAAAAAAAAATGCCTTCTTCCAGTTGCAGTGATAGCTTTTTGTGCCTCCTCTCTGTACTACAAATTTTATCAGAGCCCTTTTTGTTCCTATTGATACAGATACATGCTTTCATATTCTGACGCATATTTGTAGCAAAGACAGGCATGCAGCAAAAACTGAATTTAGTGCTTTCAACTTTCTGTATTAATAAGTAGGTAACATAATTCTAATTGTACTCATTACAGTTAATTGGCTTTTGGTTCTGTTGTGTTGAGAGGAGATGGCTTAGTAAAGGAGGATCAATAGCAAGTCAGTGCACTAATGAATGGGTGGCACAGCAGTTGTGATCATGGTAATACTGTAAGGCACTAATCGTAAGTGACCTCACATTTCTGTTTCTTTATTTTTCCTCTTTTTTTTTGTTGTTGTTGACTTTGAGGCAGATTTTTTGTCTGTGTAGCCCCACCTGAATGCAAGAGAGCTCTTTTTTCATATACTAAAAAAATCTCCAGCAACAACAATAGGTCAAGCAGGAAACGACTGCAGCCCACGATACTTTTGAGTTGGCTAATGCACATTAAACCTTCTTGCACTGAAATGCATAAGCATGAAAAAAATTATAGAAAATTGTTCCACAAGGAAGATTTTATATAACAGAATTGTACGCTGCAGGATCCCTTCTTGTGTAACTTCTGCTTGTAAAGAATAACAGCTTTTCTTTCCTGACCCCAAACATATACATTACACTAGATATACTTAAAATATACTTCTCTGACAAATTACCTTATATCTCAGCCACATTTTGTAATAGGGATCTGATGCTGTCCTTAGCAGTCTGATGCCTTATTTTTTGATTAAAACAAAAGTTCACATAACTGCTACTAAACTTCCATGTGGGGAAAAGAAGCAGCTTAATACAAAATTCAAGGAACGTAAAATGAACCTGATATATAATAGTATGTGCTGTCCAGTTTTAGAGAAAAGCACAAATAAATATCCTAACTTAATACTCATACCCTAAAATTAAATTAGTTGTTGTAGCTTTACTATGTGGAAACATTTCTGATTCTTGAAAATTGTGTGAAAATCCCATATTTTCGTTTGAACTAAGGCACGCTAATTTCAACCATTTTGATTGAACTTCTGGATAAATGTGTTGTTCCCATTAAGTTAGGTAAATGATAATTAAAAAGTTCATCAACAACAGGTCATTGCATTTCTCTCTTCTGTTCTTCGGAGACATGAATCCAACACTTCATAGAGATAATGATCCTTCTTGTTGGAATTCTTATATTTGTAAAATAAACCAGGTTCTTAATAAAACAATAAGTTCAGAGACAAAGTATGTGATTTCCTAACCTGCTACCAGTCCCTGCCACACAAGTTTTTAATTTTGTTAAATATTAGCAACCAGACAAGTAGACTCTTGCTAACTCTATTGTATGAGCAAATAACATATAAAGATCAGCCTTTTTACTCTACCAATGACTTCATTTGAAAGAAAGAAAGAAAAAAAAAAGAGTTAAATCCAATTCTACTAGTTCTAATTTTAATGGTAGAACTTGTTGGTATGAAAAGAAAATAAAAAATCTGCTCTATAGGAATATTTCTTAGAAGGTTTGGCTTGAAATGTTGCCAGGCAAGAGAGCAAAAATAAAAATTGCCTTTCACAGTGACACTAAGTGGCTCCAATCACTGATGTGCTAAGTGAAACGGTCACTTTTTCTCTTCCCTGAACCTCAGTGAGTCTGAGCATTTGTTTTACCCCCAAATAAATTTTATGATAATTTTAGTAAAATGCAGGCACAATTTTGTGATATTGGTAGCATGTTTTGAAATAGGCGTACGTTTGTTAATTTTGTGTTTGCAAATGTAACCTTCTTCTGTACATCTGCACACCAGATAAACAAACAGCACACACACTCCTCAGCTCTCAGTACTAGCCACATGTACATGTCATCTGTAAAGGAATATTTTGAAAGTGTATCAATGTGTTGAATGTTATACATGTGGATTTGTTTTTCCTTTACCAATTGAATAATTTGGAAGAAAAATGTTAAATGTAACTATGTAGTTGTTTTTTTAATAATAGAATTTGCTGGTATGAAAGCATAGGCATGTTGCTGACAGTGTGAAAGTGATCATGAGATAAAGTGGTGTATTAAAACCAGATGAGCTTTGGCACACGAAGTGGCTTTCCTTTGTTGCTGGTATCACTTTGATTTCTATGCTCAGCAGAGCATGAATGAAATAAGGACTGCAATGCTGTTTTTCTTTTTGCAGTGAGCTAAATAACAATTTAGATTTTCCTTAGCCAAATCTGCATCTGAATTAGAACCTACACCATGTGATGGGGAAATATGGATTCTGCTAATTAATATAATGTTTGATATAATCTAATTAGAAATGCTTTTAGAGATAGGAGGGTAGTGTGTCTGACAAGGCTGAAGAGCAGAAAAGCAGACATTATGCAAAGTTCAAATTCAGGATTGTGTGGTAAATTTTTGTCTGAAGTTTGTCACAAATCAAGTCCTGCTCATTTGTAAACACCAACATAAGGAGTATTTCTTGAAAAACTCTGAGCAAGGATGTACTTTTTTTTTTTATATGCCACCAAATCCATTTTGAATCTCATTTTGGAAGACAGGGAGCTGGGAAACTGAAGCAGTGAATAAATCCTATTCTGCATGAATGAGATTTAGCAAGACTCTGCCTTAGCAACCACCAAGAAACTATCAGATGATCTAATGTCAAGGATATCTGGCAGCATGGAACAGCTTGCTAGCAGCTGAGATCTGATGGTTTGTAATGTGTAGGATGTCGTTGGTAATTTGAAATAAGCAGCATTGGCATGTGTTTGTTTAAGATAGGGAAGACACAGTGTTAGCATCAGAACCATTTACCTCGGCTTGCATAGCAGCCTCACCAAATAGACTCATTTGGTCTACTGTTGCCGCTACAGGAAAATGAAATCCTGCAGCAAGTGAAAGCATGAGTTGCATAAAGTCAATAAACTTTTTTGTGCCTAAGAACATAAGGTAAGAGTGTTGTTATGATTTGTTATTGTTTTCCTCAGCTTTAAAAGCAGGAAGTTCCTAAACTGTTTTCCTGCAGGGCTCTGTTAAAGCCTGTCAGATGCTGTTAGCGCCAGGCTTTGTCTCATATAAACCTGTCACACATACCCAAATGATTTGACCGCTGCTATTTCTGAAAGATGAGTGTTGGAAAAGAAAGTGACCCATGAAAAACCCTCCTCATGACTGCACCTGCCTGTGCTGTTTCTGGTAAAGAAAAATGCCCCACGCCTTTTTCCCTCCATACTTACCTTCACTATCTGTTTTTTATTCTGGTTCTCCACTTTTGTATTTGGGGTCTGTTGAATAATTTAGATAATCTGTTTTCAAGCTGAGCCATGTTGGGGTTAGGGAAGGAAGGAGCAGGAAGGTATGATGGGCGGGGATGGAGAATGAAACCTCAGCAGAAGTTCTGCAGCTTTCTGGACTTTCTCTTCCATTCATTCATGTTTCTCTCTCAACCTTAGTGAAAATGTTTCTCTCTGCGTCAACAAAACTAAGAGGCACAAACTGACAAGAGATGGGGAGGGACAGTTGGTTACTGCACAGGCTGGCATGTACTCCTTGTACATAGTAGTAGCTGACTTGCTGGGACTTGGATTCCAAGAAAAGGTCAATCAATGTAAGTATGAGAACCACCTATAGAGAAATGCCAGAGCTAAACTGGTATGAGCTTTCTAGCAATGACAGGATAGCTTCAGTTGCAGGCTATTATTCATTAGCTAACTTTCTCCTTTCTGTTGCTTTTTTAAAATATCCCTGAAAATCACATCGTGTTCCCGGCTTATAGAAAATAAACATGTTATTTCTTTAGGGATGTCAGTTTAAATCATTCTGAGTTTGGGTTACCAGATGACAAGTTGATTAGATCACTAATTTACACAACTGAACATCAGACACCCTTACTAATTCATGTTCCTGCATGTTCCCAAATGTGCTGTTTATTTTCTTCACTTATTTTTTTGCATTTTTTATCCAATTTTCTGTCCTTAACTCAGTCAATTAATTGTATTTTCCATAATTGTCACATTAAAGTTGGGAAAAGGTATTTGAAAGTGTATTAAACTGGCTTAAGATATTTTTTAACCATGTACATTTCAAAGAAATTTTTACCATAAGTGTGATTCAGGTACTGCTGATGATTTTCTTGTACTCCCCCTTTCAAACATTTTCTGTGGACCCTTATTGCCTGTGCTACAAGAACTGGGAGGGTAATGAGATGCCTAATAAGCATATGAGCACTGTTTTAAATCCATCTGGCTTAGAAACAAACCAAACCAAAACCCTCCAAAAAATAGATGCAAAACATCCTCAGCAGTATGTTGTTCACTGTATACAATTATTCTGAGTCTCTGCGAGGTTTGTATAAACTCATCTTGACACTTTCTCACAGCGTTTGTTTCCTAAACTAGACAGATTAAATTTACTTTTAGTACTTCCATAAGTACAGTAAATGTTCCCACAAATGCAGTCTATACATATGGTCAGTGACAAGACAGTAAACTCTGAACCTCCTGTTCTAATCCACTGAGGTGTTAGCTTTTCTGTTTTAATCTGTTTAGAGGAATGACTGCTAGATTTCTCAGGAGGTCTGTCAGTATAAAAATACTACTCTCAGAAATGTAGACATTACTGTAGTAAAGGAAAGCTAATTTGGTCGGTTTGTTTGTTTTAGTAAGTTTTCCCCTTCTAAAATGAAGAGTCTCAAAGAGTTTTGGGAATTACAAATTGGCAACTACTTAACTGCTAAAAGTAGGAGTTGCAGCCAATGTCCCTTCATCTTGACTGATGCCCTTAGTGATGTCCTCCTAGCTCAATTACTGGAACAGCTGGATAGCTCCTTTTCCCCTCTTACTACAAGCCTGAGACTGCTGCCCTTTGTCAGAAGATGCTTTGCTAAATTGAAGAATTACAGAGGGATTCATCTGACTCCTTACCCCCTCAGTGTAGGAGTCTCCAAATGCAGCAGAATGAGATAAAGCAATGAAGTGACAGAGTTGAGATACCACTGTAAGGAGGATGTCATGAGAGCACAGGACACAGGGAAGGCTGAAGGGTAAGACTAGTGAAGGCATATTGAGGCTTTATGTTCAAAGCTGTAGAGCAATACAGCAGATCTGGTGATGTTCAGCTTTATACAGAGGCTTCAGTTATACAGCAGCAGTTGCTGGGTTTTGGCTCCACAGATCAAATGCAGTATTCATTTATCTAAGGTTGCCTGGTCAGGTCCAAGTATATTAGTTATGTAAGGAATATGTATAAATATAAAACTGAAAAGGCATGCTAAAAATATTTTTTGTGGGTTTGATGTTTAAAGATCCAATTAATCCTATTTAAAATTGCTGTTAAAATCTTTTCTGGCTATTCAGTTTAAATTTATCTCCTAGCATTATTTATATACATAGAAATAATATATCTAATATACATAAATAATATATATAATATATATAGAAATAATATATATAAATAATGCTAGGATATATATATACACACAGCTAAAATGGCTTAGTTTTTACTTGTGCTATTATAACATGAGTTTTTTAACAACATTTTATTTTATGGAAAACATTTATATTCAGGGGTGGCTGGAAGTTTTAATTGAGTTTTCACACTTCAGTGCAGTTTTTGCAAATATTTCTTGCTTGTTCTCAGTAGTGTCCCAAACCCAGATTTAATATGATGTGGTTAAGGGAGTTACTGTGTCTAGAATTCCAATGTTATTTAAAACATTTTGTAAGTTTAATGTCAAATAAAGTATGTTTATCCATTTTGTGGATTTTAAGCTTCAGCTTATATGTTTCAAGTGCCTCCTGAGTTTTAAGCTGTCTACATAGCCTGAATGGTGGGATAGATTCTGCATTCCTTAGCCTGAGTGATATCTTACTTTTCAAATAATCTCAATGAAAACAGAAAGACTACTTACAGAATAGGGTTTTGATCCTGAAACGTCTAACTCCATTTGGTTTTAAGCAGGAAAATTCTCACTGAAGTGACTTTTGATGTTTTATCCATATGACCAATGTGTGTACGAGGATTTACAGGATTTAGCTTACTATATGCCTCAGAAGGAAAATCTGATACAGTATCTGGCTGACAGTTTATGTTTAGTAGGTAACTTAAAAGGTAGCTCTTATTTTCTTCTGCCATCCTATAGCTGAACTATATAATCATAGAATCGTAGAACGGTTAGGGTTGGAAAGGACCTTAAGATCATCAAGTTCCAGCCCCCCGCCATGGGCAGGGACACCTTGCTCTAAACCATATCACCCAAGGCCTCATCCAACCTGGCCTTGAACACTGCCAGGGATGGAGAATTCACAACCTATTCCAGTGCCTCACCAATAATGGACTAGAATTTCCTGGGTTTACCCATTAACGTTTATGAGAAATAGGATACTATGCAAAAATGTATAATATTATGTGTTAGCAGATTTTTCTGTAATTGCCATGTTACAGCAATGAATGTATTATTAATATTTGTTTATTTTAAAACTTATATTATGGGCAGCAATACAATCAATATCATGTGCTTGCTCAAAGAAGAAATCTGTGCATATCTGCAAAATGAGGTCTGATATACATTTGCTGTGTTAAAGAGTACCAGTCAATGTGCATCATCAAGCAGTATATCAGAAGGGTTTGGTGAGGGAAAGGTAAGGGAAGATATGTCTTTTCTGTCAGGCCAATAGTGTCAATGAGTAGAAAAACTTGCTCTTTAGACTTTGTCAAAAGCTTATGCTTTCCTTGACCCCTGGGCCATCCCATTCCAGCAGCAAATTCATGTAGAAGCTCTAATCTTGATTGTTTTTTTCTGCTGGCCAAAATTTAGGAGCATGGCTTTAAAACTGGGAATGAACTTGGAGAAAATGCAAGCTGTAGTGGAGTGTCAGTGACTGGAAAAATAGCTATTATTTTTTCACAGGTTGCACTTATGGGAGTCGGTATCCTTTTGTACACTCAGGACTCAACAGTTTATCATCAGAACCAGAGAAGAAAGGGGGAGCCCACCTTTTGCTGCCTGAGGACATCTTCGGGCAGAAGTTTAATTAAGATACATCCTTTGCTGTATTTTACCTTGTGAAGGACCGGCCAGTGTTTCAGTTAATACCCCTGTAAATTTCTTTGCCAAGTGTCATTAATTTGACAACAGCCTTGTGAAGCCAGGGGTCCTAAGGTCAGTTATATTTCACTGCCCTGGAAATCTGGGTGTGCCCTCAACAGCAGCAGGTGAAAGGAGAAGAGAGCAAACAGGACTTATACAGAGGATCTCGAGCAACAAATATGGAATTATTATTTTTTATAGGATCTTTTTCAAAACATATTTTAATCTCTATAAAGAATACGCATCGCTCACGTTAAAAGGTTTGTATGTCACTAAGTGTCTTTTTTTGGAAATCAAATTCTGCTTCTATCCGGTATATACATATTCATGGCAATACTGAATTTTATGCTAAAATATATGTCCACAGTATTTTACATTCACTTTATTTATGTTAAAACACATGTCAAATGACTGCTCCAAAGCAAAGGAGATTCTTGTGCTGATGCATTCAGTGCATCAGCTTATATTCATTGAAGTGTATGAAATTTTGGAATTATGTACCAGTTGAGAAGCTGAGATTATATATGCTACTCTGCACTTGGGCAACACTCATTTAGATTTTGAGAGAGACACAGGTGAAAATGCAAGCAGTTGAGTAAAGTCCTGAACATGAAGGAAAAAAAGTAAAGAACAAATTTGCCAGTGAAGAAAGGAGATCTTGGAAAGCAAAAGGACTCAGTCTGTTATGAGATATTTGGATCTGAGCCATGCCTAGGGAAAGAAAGCTTCCTTTAGCACAGGAATGACTTGCCTTCTTTCAGCTTATGCCCCATAGTTGTTCATCCTCTTCTGACAGCATTCGTTATTCCTTAGGAAAATCTAGGGAAAGGAACAAATGCTTAATTAAAGATTGCCACTGCTCTAAAACTTAGTGAGCATGATGTACTTTAATTGCTGCAAAATAATTTTTTTTACAGCCAATTACTGTTTAACTTTATTTCTAAAATTTCATGTTGCCTAGCAGATTGCCAGAGAGTTAATTTTATATAAGAAACTTAAGAAGAAACCTTAAAAAATAATCTAGTTTCACACTGTATTTCTGGAGAAAAAAATAATCCTCTTTCAACTTAGTTCCCTATGTGTTTCCACTTTGAAGAATTTTCTGAAATTTAATGAACAAAACTTATTTTTGAGATGAGAAAAAGGAACAGAAATTTAATCTGGAAAGAATAATTTATCAGAAATAAATGACCAAATGAAATAAGTATGGAAATCCTAGAGTAGAGTGAGAAAATTCTGAAAAATGGTGCTTCAAAACAAGAATCAGAATTTTTAAAACACAAAAATAGTCTAATTCTTTGAATTTTTTACTCACATAATCTGAATAAATTTCAAATTTTCAACTAGTTACTATTGCCTAAAGAACTGTGATCAATGTGTCCTCATCAGAAAGGTTCGAGGAATTCATAATTAAACCTAGATAATGGCAACTGTAAGTCAAACTGACTAGTATCTTTCTTAATGTTTTGATAGGCAAAGCTAACAGGTTTTTATTAAGTGAATTAGCTAATACAGGAATAATTTGGTACTTAAATTATTTAAATTTTAAAATGTTTAAATATTAAAAAGTTTGTGCAAAGCGTTCGACACTGTCCCACATGCCATCCTTGTCTCTAAATTGGAGAGACATCAATTTGATAGGTGGACCACTCAGTGGATAAAGAACTGGCTGTATGGCCGCATGCAAAGAGTTGTGGTCAATGGCTCAATGCCCAGCTGGAGGCCAGTAATGAGTGGTGTCCCTCAGGGACTGGTGTTGGAACCAGTCTTGTTCAACATCTTTGTGGTGACATGGACAGTGGGATTGAGCGCACCCTCAGCAAGTTTGCCGATGACACCAAGCTGTGTGGTTCGGTTGATACGCTGGAGGGAAGGAATGCCATCCAGAGGGACCTTGACACCCTTGTAAGGTGGGCTGATGCCAAACTCATGAAGTTTAACTGTGAGAAGTGCAAGGTCCTACACCTGGGTCGGAGCAATCCCAGGCACAGCTACAGGTTGGGCAAAGATGAGATTCAGAGCAGCCCTGCGGAGAAGGACTTGAGGGTGCTGGTCGATGAGAAAATGAACATGAGCAGGCAGTGTGCGCTTGCAGCCTAGAAGGGCAACCGTATCCTGGGCTGCATCAAAAAGATCATGGCCAGCAGGTTGAAGGAGGTAATCCTGCCCCTCTACTCTGCTCTCGTGAGACCTCACTTGGAGTATTGTGTGCAGTTCTGATGTCCTCAACATAAAAAGGGCATGGTACTTTTGGAATAGGTCCAGAGGAGGGCCATGAGATTGATCAGGGGACTGGAGCACCTCCCGTATGAAGATTGGCCGAGAAAGTTGGGGCTGTTCAGCCTGGAGAAGAGAAGGCTGCGTGGAGACCTCATAGCAGCCTTCCAGTATCTGAAGGAGGCCTATAGGGATGCTGGATCCCTCTTCATCAGGGACTGTAGTGACAGGATAAGTGGTAACGGGTTAAAACTTAAACATGGGAAGTTTAGATTGGATATAAGGAATAAATCCTTTACTATGAGGGTGGTGGGAAACTGCAATGGGTTGCCCAAGGAAGCTGTGAATGCTCCATCCCTGGCAGTGTTCAAGGCCAGGTTGGACACAGTCTTGATGACATGCTTTAGTGTAAGGTGTTCCTGTTCATGGCAGAGGGGTTGGAACTAGATGATCTTAAGGTCCTTTCCAACCCTAACTATTCTATGATTCTATGATTCTGTTCTAAATTGAGTATAGTTTGTATGGGTTTATTTCAATACATGAATTGTACTTCAATTTTAAGATGATGAATTACCTTTTCTCTGCTTGGGACAAGTTATATTGTCCAGAGAGAGACACAGCAAAGCCAGCTGGCAGCTAGACTTCGAAATAATTGCCCTAACATAGACCAATGGATTCTTTGATGATCCCTTGTCAGCAAACCATTTAAACATGTGCTTTAAATCTCTGCTAAATGCACACCCTTGAAAGTAACAGAAAATATGTTTATAATATCGGCATGTTCTTTTTGACATGAATATTAAAATGTAGTGCAATTTGGTCCTCAGAACATACTACAGTTATAAATGTGTATGGAGATTGTCTTAGTAGTCAACGTGAATTCTTATAAAGGTTTCATGTTGTTTTTAAAATTAGAAATTTGACAAGTACATGGTACGTAAAAAAAGAAAAGATATTTCACAGAAATAATGCATGCATGTACTTGCCTAGGTTAGAAGAAAACTTATTAAATCAAATAATGTACTAAAATTAAAATCCACATGCAAATGTGGCTGTAAGGAATTGCACCCATATTGTCCAAGTAGATACTGTGCAGTGGTGCTGTTACTCTAACAATTCTACTGTAATTTCTAGAAACTATTTTAAAGGCATCATTATTTGACTGCTACCAGATAAACCAGTGGGCAGCAATGTGCCATGGTCATTACAAGGACATAGGGCAAATGATTGAGTAGCAATGACTTGCATCATGTGTGAATGACTTAGTCACTGCTTTCTGTAATCATGTTCAGTCAAATTAGTGTAAAGTTATTAAACTGGGTCATGTGTATTTTGATTTCTGCACCAAGCACAGGGGAACACCATCACGCCAGTGTGAATATCTTCATTGGCTGCTGATCTCCATGCTTTATCTAACTCATTATATCTCTTCTGTCTGCTTGGCACTCAAATTGAGAAATAGTAACTATGATTATGAAAATACTAAGGAACTATAACCAGCTTTCTCAGCATAGGAATACAGTTGTTTGCTGCTGTAATTGGGCTTTAAGCATTTTTTTTTCTTGCAAGTTTTCTCCTCCCCTGGCAAAATCAGAAATTATATCAATTTTTTCTTTAAGCATGATTTACAGAATGATTAGGTTTCTCACAGGATATGGATTATCAGACAGTAAAATTCAGATTGCTTCTTTCAAAATATTTGTACCACAGATAGGACAAAGGTAATATAAAGTTGATACAGAATCCTGCTTTGAGTCATTTCACGTATCAGACAAATATTAAGTTAATCAAATCACAGAACAGTTTGGATTGGAAGCAGCCTCAAAGATCATCTAGTTCCACTCCCCCTGCTATGGGCAGAGTCACCCTCCACTAGACCAGATTGCTCAAAGTCCCGCTCAGCCTGGACTTGAATACTGCCAGGGATGGGGCAGCCATGGCTTTTCTGGACAACCTGTTCAGTCCCTCACCACCATCATGGTGAACCATATCTTCTTAATATCTAATCTAAATATGTCTTCTCCATTTTAAAGCCATTCCCCCTTGTGCTGTCCCTATACATCTTTGTAAAAAGTCCTTCTTCGGATTTCTTGTAGGCTTTAGGTACTGGGAGGCTACTCTAAGGTCTTCCCGATGCCTTCTCTTCTCCAGGCTGAACAAGCCCAACTCTCTCAGCCTGTCTTTGTAGGAGAGATGCTCCATCCCTCTGGTCGCCTTCACGACGTTCTTCTGGACTTGTGACAAGAGGTCTATGTCCTTCTTATGTTGGGGGCCCCAGAGATGGACAGAGTACTCCAAATGGGGTATACTGACAGTGGAGTAGAGGAGGAGAATCACTTCCCTGCTGGTCATGCTTCTTCTGGTGCAGCCCAGCATATGGGTGGCTTCCTGAGCTGCAGGTGCACACTCCTGGGTCATGTTGAGCTTCTTTTCCATGAGCACCCAGAGTTCTGCTCCTCAGGGTTGTTCTCAGTCCATTCTGTGCCCAGGCTGTGTTTGTGCTTGGGGTTGCTCCAACGCAATTTGTGCAATTTGCCTTGTTGAACTTGATGAGGTTTGCACAGGCCCACCTTCTGAACCTGTCCAGGTCCCTCTGAATGGTATCCCTTTCTTCTAACATGCCAGCTGCATCACAGAGCTCAGTGTCATCAGCCAACTTGCTGTGGGTACCCTCAATCCCACTGTCCATGTTGCCAACAAAGATGTTAAATAGCACTAGTCACAATATCAGCCTCTGAGGAACACTATTCACCACTGGTGTCCACTTGGACATGGAGCTGCTGGCCGTAACTCTTGAGTATGACCACTCCCTGGATGACCATGCCTCATCCCTAGAAGTGTTCCAAGCCAGGCTGGATGGGGCTTTGAGCAACTTGGTCTAGTGGAAGATGTCACTGCCCATGGCAGGGAGTTGGAACTTGATTATCTTTAAGTTCCCTTACAACCCAAACTATTCTATGATTCTATGATTAAGCCAATTCCTTATCCACTGAGTGGTTCATCCATCAAATCCATGCCACTCCAGTTTAAAGGCAAGGATGTCACGCAGAACAATGTCAAATGCTTCACACAAGTAGTCCCTCTTCCCTTATCCACTGTAGTGGTTTAAGCCCAACCACACAGCTTACTCTCTCACTCTCCACCCTTCCTCCCTCCCCAGCTCCTGGAGGGATGACGAGGAAAATTGAAAGAATGTAACTCCCACAGGTTGAGAGAACAGTCCAGTAACTAAGGTATAACACAAACCACTACTGCTGCCACCAATAATAATAATAATGATAAGGAAAATAACAAGGAAAATAACAAGGAGAATACAGCCTCTCACCACCAGCTGACTGATACCCAGCCCTACCTGTGCAGCAATCTGGGCCTTCTGGGTAACTGCCCCCAGTTTATAATAGCGGGCATGATGTGGTGCGGTATGGAATACCTCTTTGTCTAGTTTGGTTCAGGTGTCCTGTCTCTGCTTCATCCCGGCTTCCCCTCCACCCTGGCAGAGCATGAAACTGAGAAAGTCCTTGATTGGAATAATCATTACTTAGCAACAACTAAAACCATCGGTTTTTAGTTTCTGTTCCTGGGCTGAACGTCAAAACCACCACACTGCACCAGCTACCAAGGAGAAAAATGACTGCTACTGCTTGAACCCAGGACATCCACCAATGATGTAACCCTCTCAAAGGTGGCCACCAAATTTGCCAGGCATGATTTACCCTCAATGAAGCTAATGTTAGCTGTCACCAATCACCTCCTCCTTTTCTGTGTGCTTTAGTATAGTTTCCAGGAAGATTTCCTTCATGGTCTTATTGGGCACGGAGGTGGGATTGACTGACCTGTAGTTCCACAGGTCTTCCTGTTTTCCCTTTTTAAAAATGGAAGTTTTATTTCCCCTTTTCTAGTCAGCAGGAACTTCACCAGACTGCCGTGACTTCTTAAATATGGTGGACAGTGGTTTAGCCAGTTCCTCTGTCAGTTCCCTCAGGACCCACGGATGACTTTTATCAGATTCCAAGGAGCGTCCAAGTTCCTCAGACCGGGTCAAACTTGATCTTTTCCTACACTGGGTCGTTCTTCATTCTCCCAGTCTATGCCATTCCATAACTTGGTTGCTGTGGCTGGACCCCGTGTCGGTGAAGACAGAGGCAAAAAGTTTGTAGAATACCTCAGCTTACTCCATGTCCTGGGTAACTAGGTTTCCCATTTACTTCTGGAGAGGGTCCATGTTGTCCCTAAACTTCCTTTTGTCACCAGTGTACCTGGAGAAGTTTTTCACTTTGTCCTTGATGTCCCCAGACACATTTAATTCTACTAGGCCTTTAGCTTTCCTATCCTGAACCTTGGCTGCTCAGACAGTTTCTCTGTATTCCTCCTGGGCTACCTGTCCTTGCTTCCAGCCTCTGTAGGCTTCTTTGTCTATTGTGTTTTGAGTTTGTCCAGGAGCTCCCTGTTCACCAATGCAGGCTTCTTGGTGCTTTTTTCCTGAGTTCCTCTTTGTTGAAATACTTTGATCCTGAGCTTGGAGGAGATGATCCCTGAATATTAACCAGCTTTCTTGGGCCACTCTTTCCTCAAGGTCTTTATCCCATGGTACTCCACAAACAGATCCCTCAAAAGAAGAAAGTCTGCCCTTCTGAAGTCCAGGCTAGCGAGCTTCCTGTGTGCCTTCCTTGCTGCCCTGTCATTTCACAGTAACCAATCCTTCTGTGTTCATAAACCCCACATATGATTTATTCCATTCCTTTACATACTCTTTCCATTACTGTGCTTCTAACTTGGAGTAATTGAATCCCACAGATGTTAGGACTTCAGTTCAAAAGAAATGCATGAGGAAAACTTAAGGCTTTCGGAAACAGGTTTCATAGGCATTAGAGGACAAAACCTGGATGAGCTATTCCAAAACCATTTTGATAAGGTATACAAATCTTTACAGTTATGGTTCAGCAAATGATGCATTGCTCAGTGCAAAGTTTCACAAGGGCTTAATGATTTCATTTTGCTTAAACATAAATAAATGGCATGTTTCAAAAATTATTTTATAGATTCAAAGTCATAACGTAGAGCTGTGCTTCAGATTTAAAGAGGTACTGTCAATCATCCTAACTGTAAGTGGGTAACTGGCGAGGAAATCAAATTTCTCTTCTGAATACCTTCAGCTATGGAGAGTAATCTAGTGATCTCTCCAGTAACATTTTTTGTTTGGTATTGAGGCTGGGTTGGGTTTTTAAAGGCAGGATGAACAGTGGATTTCTGAGAGGACAAATATTCACTTTCTTATGGTTTTGTGTCAGCTCATGTGGGCAGTCAGAGAAAAAAGGTTCTAGAAATTAACTTATGGCGTCATCTCAACTATGTCAGCATGGTAATGAGCCTGATGCATTTCTGAGACATCTCAGGACAGATCCATTTAGTTCTTGCAGAAGGCTGAAATAGGGTTTCTTAAAAAAAAATAAGAATTCTGCCTTGTGGCAGGCAGTGTCCTAGCTCTGCCATGAAAGGTTCAGTTTTTTTAATCTCATCCTCCTACCAAGCTTTGTTTGTGTGGCATCAGCAATGACTGGACACTTCTAGGCTGTCACCTGAAACCAGGTGATACAACACCATGACCAGTCCAGGCAGCAAGCATACACTGCTGGTCTACTGAACCTTTCTTCCTGTGGGTATGCCATCTTGTTCAGCAAGAAGTGAATAATATAGGAATCATTACTATGAACAGCATATGAATTTACCCTGGAGCCTGTCTTCAAGACCATTCTTCATCTAAAAGCAGCCATATTCAATGCCTCATGTCTTGGGGATCAGCTCTGAGTGTATCTCCAAATGCTGTACAGTTTGCAAAGTTGGGCTCTTTGCAAAATGTAATAGCTTCACAGAACAGTACCACAGAGGCAGGAGGGAGCATACAGGCATTTATGTAAAATCCTGCAAAGAGTTAGGTACTGAGCGACCAAAATATCATTAGTTAAATACTGATTATGAGTGTGTTATGGTTTAAGCAGTTAGAGCAAGTGGCTTTGTGGTTCTGAATTACCAGCTGGGCTTAAACCACAACAAAGTGTCTTCATTTTGTTCTGTGAAAACACAGTTAATGTCAGAATCTAAAGCCAGAAGAAAATTTTGTAGTACTGTTTCCATTTAATCATTTCTTTGCATTTTTTAATATTGACATTTAACATCTGCTAGAGAAATTTGTACAAAGTAGTAAGTATCTAATAATCAGTGGAATGGCCTTGTTTGGACAAATGGCCTAATTTAATGCCACACTGTTATTGTGTTATTCTTTCTATTAATCATTTCCAATAGATTGCAAAGCAAATTGACCTCTAAAAACTAGGCTATCACTTTTAGTACATTCTATTATTCATGCTTTGAATATTCCTCTTTCAAATCCAAAAAGGAGGCTCAGGAAGAAGGAAGTACTTATTACTATGAAATTCTGTTCTAAAATAGTATTTAAGTAACGTTCTAGCAATGATTCCAACTGCTGAATGCCAGTATGATGAGCTTTTGTCAAATGGAAAAGCTCCTTAAATATGTATTCCATAATGCTCTAAAATTAGTCGTATGGCCTCCTTTCTGATTATGTATCATTTTTCAAAACATGTCGTCTAGCATAATTATTGGTGTCATAATGATCATGACTACCTGCTTACAAAGAATTAGTGCAACAACAGAAGCAGCTGTCAGAACACACAACATTTTCCCAGAACAGCAACTAAAATCTCAGCTTTACTTTTGCTCCACCAAATTACTGTGATGTCTGGGAGAGGTACAGGAAAATGCTGATCATTGATAACAGTTGTGTGTACAATGACTTTATGATCTATAATATGCAAAATTCTTTCTTTAGCATAGCTGGCATATGGAAAGGATACAATTATAGTCCTTCCCCCACTCATGTTAGATATGTGGCTTTAATCTATCTAGCCTACTTCAACATAAGCATGCCAACCTAAAAGAAGATTATTTTCAAAGGGAGGGAACTGTTATTTGTATCCAGTGGGAATAGGACAAGGAGTGGTGGTTTAATACTGAGTATATTCTAAAATGTTAGCAAAGCCGTGCCAGAGACAAGGAAGGTTTAGGCACTAATATCATAATAAGCAATTTGAAGGACATCTTAAGAATGGTGGAAATATTTCTGACTGTTTTTCTGAGGTTCTGTTTGAGTACACATTTACTTGGGAATAATACCAAATTCCCCTTATTTGAATCAAGTTCAGCTTCTTATTTTTTTTATTAGGGTTCTAGATTATCATTTCTATGGGACAGAATATTTTTCCTTGTATTTTTCCTACATGCATAGCAAAATATTTTTTCTGAAGATATTATGCTTTATATTCCTCTGATTTTATTTATTTTTATGTGTATTTGTCCATTTTCTTGAGGTGTCTAGAGTCCTCTGCCAGTGCCTGGCCACTTTGGGAATATCTATTGTGGTTTTGGTATGTCAAACACTGCCTTGTTAGCCAGAGGTTGTGACGTGTGTAGTTTTTCATCTGCACATTCTACTACATAGTTTGCTTCTCCTACGCACGTAAAGGTTTTTGTGTTTTGGTTGGTTTTTTTTTTTTTTTTTTTTTTTTTTTCAAGAAGCAAAGAGTCATATAACTTCAGAACAGTTGCCATAATGCCTATCTATATAGTACATAGCAAGCAGGTTGTGGCTTTACCTCTGCAAGTGCAGGCAAAGTGCTATGCTGCATTTCTACAATCACCAGGGATTCCCGTGCTGATTGCTCCAGAGCCTTTGATTTAATCAGAGCTATGCCTTTCCTCCCTGAAAGCATCCTTAACAAAAAGAATATTTTGGGAGACATGAAGGAACTCCTCAAGAAAAGAGACAGCACTGGGAGGGAGGAAAGACTGAGGAGACAGTGTTGCCAGGATGCTAAGAAGTGGAAGAACACTGTTGGGAGAGGAGAGAAATATGATTATGCAGCACCAGAACTGCAGTAGCCTCTGCAGAACAGAGAATAATAGAAGCAACACAAGAAGACCAAATTTTCCCTTTAAAGTCACAGATGGGAGACTCCCTACATAGGCATGCAAATCTTTCTTTATCTTTCATAGGTGAATTATTAAATGCAGTGAGTTTAAGAAAGCTTTCAAGGGAGGGGGTATAAATCCTACTTTTCATTTTGTTTATTGGAAGGAAATGCCCTGTCTGTGTGTAGCCAATGTAATTTTCTTGTTGATAACAATGCCCAATTAAGAAATCCCCAAGAGGTCTATAATGCTAATTTAACTGGGTAAATCTTGGAATTGTTCTGTAAAAATGAATACTACAGATTTTTGTGAGTTTCCTTATCAGACATTTCTACTGTCTACAATAGCTGATGTTTTCACAGTAGTTCTATGTCTCAATAAATTTATTGGCTGATCTGTATTCTGCTAAATCTGGAAAGCAATATCACAGTATCACAGTAGGTTAGAGATTGGAAGGGACCTCAAAAGATCATCTAGTCCAATCCCCCTGCCGGAGCAGGAACACCTAGATAAGGTTACACAGGAACGTGTCCAGGCGGGTTTGAATGTTCCAAGAAGGAGATTCCACACTCCCTGGGCAGCCTGTTCCATGTTCGTCCCAAGAAGTTTCTTAGGTTTTACCTTTGTGCTCCAATTTGTACCATTACCCCTTGTCCTTTCATTGTTTGCCACTGAGAGAGTGGCTCCATCCTCGTGCACTCCCCCTTTATATATTTATATACACTAATAAGGTCACCCCTCAATCTCCTTTCAAACTTAGAGACCAGCTCCCAGTCTTTCCTCATAAGGGAGATGCTCCACTCCCTTAATCATCTTGTTCCTGCGCTGGACTCTCTCCAGCAGGTCCCTGTCCTTTTTAAACTGAGGGGCCCAGAACTGGACACATATTCCAGATGAGGTCTCACCAGGGCGAGTAGAGGGGAAGGAGGACCTCTCGCCTACTAACCACCCTCTATACACCAGGATGCCATTGGCCTTCTTGGCCACAAGGGCACATGTCGGCTCATGGTCACCCTGTCGTCACCAGGACCCCAGGTCTCCCTACACTGCTCTCTAACAGGTCGTTCCCCAGCCTATACTGGAACCTGGGGTTGTTCCTGCCAGAGAGGACCATTTCCCTTGTTATATTTCATCAAGTTATCCCCCCCACCTCCAGCCTTCCAGGTCCCTCTGGATGGCAGCACAGCCTTCTGGCGTGTCAGCCACCCCTCCCAGCTTAGTGTCATCAGCAAACTTGCTGATAGTACACTCAATTCCCTCATCTAAATCGTTGATGAATATATTAAATAATACTGGTCCCAGTATTATTATAATATATTTTGTTCATCTTCCTGTTACCATTAAAAGCTTTTAGAAAAACACAAGATCCTCCATTTGTTAATCAGGAAAATAATTCTGAAAGTAGAGAACTTGTATTAGGTGTTTTCCAAAAAAAATCTTGGAGCAACAAGAAATTCAGACTGATACTTCTGAAATAAAACAAGACTAACAGCTATTATAGCACATTAGGATGAAAGCTTTGTTGTAGGCACATGCAA
This sequence comes from Neopsephotus bourkii, assembly GCF_033783945.1. Taxonomy (NCBI): domain Eukaryota; kingdom Metazoa; phylum Chordata; class Aves; order Psittaciformes; family Psittacidae; genus Neopsephotus; species Neopsephotus bourkii. The sequence goes on from NW_026902234.1 coordinate 11,166,885, forward strand.
ATTAATTAGTATTAAAAGCTTAATATTTTGAGTTCCTTTATCCTCTTCTGAAAATTGTAAAAATATTAGGCAGGATGTCTAAACCTATAGTTGGAAAGAAATTATGGTAATCTGAATGGTATTCTGATATCCTGGCTAACTGGTACTACATGGGACAGATGGTGGTCTGCTATCTAAATCTGGTGTAGGGACCATGGCATGGACACCACTCTGGCAGGTGCTCAGCAAGGCTCAGCAAGGCATTTTGCACCATGGGGATGCAAAAATCTGTCTTAATGCAGAGGCTGCACATCCTGTCACTCTGTCATTGGAGGTGTTCTCTTTCTTTTGCAAGGTGATCATACCTTTGACTCTGTGAATGGGGTAGGCTTTCCATCACCTCACTTCTTTCCTACTAGTTCTCAGAGACAGTAATTGTAAACTGATTCAGGAAAGAATAAGATTAATTTCTCCACCTCTATTTGGGAGTTGAGAGAAAGGGATAAGAGATGTACAGGAGGATTTTTACTCATATATCCCTACACAATCGGTTATTTCTACCTCATTCACTAAAGGTGAATTATATACTGCAGTTCTGCACAGTGGACAGGTTTTACCGGAGTTTTTTGCAATGTTTGTGCACCTATTATATTACTTTTTATTTCATATATGAAGCACAAAATCTAATGTGTCAAGCTGATTTCTTCTCAGAAGGCTCTGTTTATACCAAGTTTATAGGTAGAGCCAATTCTGAGTATCCAAAAATAGGTGACAACCTGGTTTTGTTGCAGAAGTATGTTTCCTTCCTATATATATAATCTGAAAAGTGTCGAGCCAATTTGTTCAAGCATGATTTGAAAGACTTTCTGTACTTGACTTATCATGAAAATTTTAAGGACCTATTATCTCTTCAAAACATGTCTCTTTTTTTAATTATTTTATTTTTCTGTTTTAAATGTTGTGAGAAGTTTGTGTACACTGAAAGTAGCTTTATGATATTCTAGTATTTCAGTTCATGAATGTCTGAAGCTTGAGGTCATGCGACTATGCTAAGAATATGAAGACAGATAGCATTGGAATTTTTGTACTTGCGTCCTGGGACGGGCAAAATTAGCTATGATTTAGGACTTCTGATGCAGCTTTTTGCTCTAGAAAAGAAGAAAAAATGGGTATTTCACTATTTCTTTGTCACCTCTCATATTGGCTTTAGTTGCCTTCTGCAGAGACTGCGATATAGTGTCTTTTCCAGCAACAACCTGACTATCATCATGATTGTTGACTTCCTTGTTACTGAATTTTCCACTTCCATTTTGTGTTTTCTCAAGATATTGAGGAAACAAATGTGTGTAGTTTCCTCAAGACCTGCAGTGTTAAAGTCAGAATTGCTGAATTTCTCTGTCTGAAACTAGTATTTCAACTTTCATTCAAAATGGTTAAAAATGGATCCAGATAAAGAAATATTCCAACTACCTACTGATGTCAGTACTTATTAATGACTGTCATCTTTCCAGAATATTTTTAATTTATTATTTTTTTCCCCTGAACTGTCAGAACATATAAATTAAATTTTATTCAATTTAACACTAAATTGTGTTATTTTCTTTCTTATTTGAGGAACAATGAATAGAAAATTATAGAATCATAGGATAGTTAGGGTTGGAAAGGACCTTAAGATCATCTAATTCCAGCCCTGCTGCCATGGGCAGGGACACCTCACACTAAACCATCTCACCCAAGGCTGTGTCCAAACCGGCCTTGAACAACCGCCAGGGATGGAGCATTCACAACTTACTTGGGCAACCAATTCCAGTACTTCACCACCCTTACAGTAAAGAACTTCTCCCTTATATCCAATCTAAACTTCCCTTGTTTAAGTTTTAACCTATTACCCCTTGTCCTATCACTACAGTCCCTGATGAGGAGTCCATCCCCAGCATCCTTATAGCCCCCCCTTCAGATACTGGAAGGCTGCTATGAGGTCTCCACGCAGCCTTCTCTTCTCCAGGCTGAACAGCCCCAACTTTCTCAGCCGATCTTCATACGGGAGGTGCTCCAGTCCCCTGATCATCCTCGTGGCCTCCTCTGGACCTGTTCCAACAGTTCCATGTCCTTTTTATTTTGAGGACACCAGAACTGTACACAATACTCCAAGTGAGGTCTCCCGAGCGCAGAGTAGAGGGGCAGGCTTACCTCCTTTGACCTGCTGGTCACGCTCCTTTTGATGCAGCCCAGGATACTGTTGGCTTTATACGTTTGCCTGGGAAAATTTATAGTTAGTGTGGTTTGATACTAGACTAAAGAAAGTTTTCTTGTCCTTTCTAACTGTAGAAATTAGCTTAAAATGTCCTTGTGTTGAAACTTTATGGTACTTTAAAATATGCATGATGAAACAGCCCATAAATGTGGAAAAAGCCCTACATGAATTGCAAGGAAGATACTGGAGTAAAAAATCTTCTTATGAACATCACAGAGGTGGCATGCACTGGTTAGCACTAGCACATATAAAAAACACAGCCAAGAATGGTTGCAGCATGTCCATTTCTCTTATCTATAGCTGATAGTTTATCTGAACTTTACACTTATCACTCTACATTAGAAGTTAAATCTCCAGTACCCAGAAATAGCCTTGGCTTTGCAACAAAACCTACTATATGCATTTATAGTTTTCTAAATGTCATTTCCAGTTCTTTTTCAAAGACTTAGGAGGAAGAACATAACCACAGTTACCAGTGTGAGGCAATTAAACATACCTCATCTTCAGTTTCAGTATTGCCTGTTCAGACGATGGTCAGAGATGCGTCTTGTGACTCCAGTTCTTAGACCTGCTTCTTTTCTATTATTGATACTTTCATTCACTTTATTAATCCTAAGCAGGATGTGATCAAGCATCATTGTAGACAAGCCCCCAGACCTGGATTGTACAGTCTTACTCCTCACGTTTTCTCCAGTTAACTCACAGTTAGTATTCTATTTCAGTAGTTCCCCCAATTAAATTAACGACTAATGCTCCATGAAAGTCCTGTAGACTGCCCACATAAGAAAGGACTGTTTAGCCCAATTAAGAATGAACTGTTTAGCCCAACTAAGAATGAAAGTTTTTGATCCATTTACTTGCTGGTTTACAGTGTAGTCCAATGGGAATGCTTCCAAAGCAGTTCATGTCATACTCCCCATAATATATGGGGAGTATGTCATATTTTCCAGACTACCAGATGCTGCTACAGGAACATTGTATGACTGGTTCTCAACCTTTCTGTTTGCATTTCTCACAAATATACTTGCAAAACCATTTAGAGAGTAGAATTTTCTTTTATTAATTTTTTCTTATTAAAATTTAAACATATTTTTCAAAGCTGGTATGGGGCTATCAGTGTACATATCAGACACTAAAGAAATGCATTCTCAAGCTGTGTCTTCAATACCAAATCTGTAGCAGAAGAAAATTTTCACAGCTGAGTTTTAATTCTTGAAAGTCTGGATTTGTAATGGAAATTATGACAGACTGATGACAGACCCTTGAGTATCACAGTACTAGCGCACACCTAAAATTATTGCATGAAGTGCTAGAGCATTAGATTTATAGATATATTTCCCTAAAATGCCAAACAGTCTTTCCAAAATTTTCCCATTTCACTATTTAAAATTCCCAGTCTTCTCCAACAACACTTATTTAATAATAAATATTATAATAATTGCAATAAAACAAAATTTAATGTTGATATTACTTTTATTATTGTTCTTATACTGGAAGTTAAAATTGATGTGCATTATGAATTTCAAAGAAAAAATCAGGCAAACTTCTATTTTATTTCTGGACTCCTTTCAGTCTCTGAAGACCTGAAGCCTGGGAGCAGTTCTGGTCTTAAAGTAGACCAGGCAACACTCTTTCCCATTTTATCCATGAATGAACTATCTACCAAGCTGATCTATGTATCTATTGGAAGTATTTCCTTAAAAAGTATTTTCTGACATAAGAAAGCCTTTATTTACTTTCTTTTTTTTTTTTTTTAGTTTTCTTAATAAACTCCCAGTATTTTTATGTCTCAAAAATAAACATATTTTCCAAACTGGAAAATGAAAGTTCTAGTGGAGATTTATATAGCAAGGTTGGTATAAACTGTGAGGATCTGACTATCTAAGATCATCTGCTCATACTATTAAGAATGGTAAAGTAAGTGGATCCTTTAATTTAATTTAGATTAACTTGTAGGTACTGCAAAAATTAGTGTGAAGCTGTAGGTAAGTACAGTTGTCATCAGTCACACTATATTCAGAAGAAAATATTCGCAGTCTTGCTTTTACCTCTTTCTTTCTTAACCAGCCAACAGGCATTTTTGTTTCACATGCAAGGAATGAAAAAATACTTTTGCTTGTTAGTTTCGGCTTTTTTTTTTTTTATCATTATAGGATGTTTTAGCCTAGGTTTACCTTGAGGTAGGCTTCGTGTGCATTATGATACTGTGGTTGTCCAATGACATTTGGACAATTCTCTTCAGTGTCCAAAGCTAAAACTCTTTAGATTTTAAGGTAATACTGTAAGTATACTTGGTGAAAAGGAGAGAAGGAGGGGAGAAAGGGAGGGAATGAGAAAAGGAGGATGGGAGGCCTTGAAGGGTCTAATAAGCCTTGCATTAGTTCTACATTTGTCTTTGAAAGCATTACTTACATCATGCATAAGCATTGTGCAAGTATTCCCTTATCATCATCTTGACCTATCTTTAGTCAAGTCACACTATTCAATAGAGAATAATTTCTTCCCTTATTTTTGTGACCTTTGGTAATTTCAGTCCTTCCAGAGCTTTGATGCTTCTATGGCATGTTAGCCATGATTATTACTTCTGCTCCCTTACCATTCACCTTTTAGGTAAGTGTTTTCTTGTTAGCTGGATCCTCTGGCTCAGTACAGGCATTACTTCAGCTCCTATTCTGAAATAAGGTAATGTCAGAGCTGTGCTATGGTCTGCATTATTAATAGTCTCATGTTGGAGTAGCCCAGTTCTCACCCTGGGCCTTTGGAGCAAGCTCCCTAACACCTCTCCAGGAGCTCAGGAATCACTAGATGGTAGGCAGACAAAAGATAATCATTAGAGCATTTTATTTTACTATTTACTTTCTTTATGTCATCTAAATACTTCCTTGCCCTTATTGTAGCATAGCAAGGTCTTGCAAATAATTGTATGCTTTTGCTTTAAGATCCTTAGAGGTAGCCTTCTCTTCTTATGTCATATAGCATGTTTTTAAAAGCCCTGTGAGGCATCCATATGAAGATACAAACAACATGCAGCTAAACCACTAATATTTTCACTGAAAGGCTGTTGGGATTTTTATATTCAATCTGCCTCTGTTTTCCAAAGTGTAGCTGGAAATGCTCCATTGCTTAGACTTTGGCTCAAACACTGTGAGGGTGATCACATTGCTGGCCCTTGACAAAAAGACCTCTGCAACCACAGCAGATACAACGGGAAATTGGGAGTAAGCCCTGAGGGGGGGAGTAGGTGGAAGGTGGAGGGCATCCAAAATGGTCCAAAAGTGCCTTTGGCCCACACTGATCACATTAAAGTGGAAGACAGCCCTCAGCAAAATTAAACAGCAAATAGAGAATTACAATGAGATTTCTGACACAGCAGCAGTCACCTTGCTAGTTGGGTACAGGTCAGCCATTCCACTACTGGGACACAGGGCTTTCTTACCAGCAAATATACCAGTGGGTGCACAGCACAGCGCATGGACAGCACACAATTAGGGCACCCACTCATCCCACAGGAGGGGTGTGCTGAAAGGGGACACACTCCTGGGGTGGGGGCTGAGCTTCTGACCAACCCAGATAGGGAGAACCCTCACCAGGGTGGTGTTGTATAAAACTGATTGGGATGAGACATAATTAGTATTTAGAACTCTGAAGGTATGTATGTATCAAGATTTTGCAAGTGTCTATGACTGTGTTTTGATGTGTTTCTGATACTGATATAGTATAGTATTTGCTGTTTAATTACATCTCATTAGTAAATTGCTTTAATCCTGACTTGATTTAAAGTGTGTAAATTGATCAATTTTCCCCAGGGTCAACATCTAACCCATTAAAAAGCTAGCAGCACTGCTTTGGGCTAACAAGGTATCTAAGTTAGTGAGAGGGTTACTGAATCATTTAAGGGAAAACAAAAAGAAAATAAACTTTTGTTCTAATGATGAAACAGGTTGTAGTTCCAAGTAGGTTATAATTCCAATTTGATAGTGAAATGAAACTATTTTGATAATTAATATCTCACAAAAGTTAGTCCGTGCAGTGCCAGTTTTTTCTTTCAGGAAAGTTTATATATTTCTTATAAGCAAATTACAGATAAAACTCTGGACTCACACAAATTTTATGTATAAATTCTAAGACAATACTTTTGCGCCTTTTTTGGTAGGATTTCTTAATCTCTGTTTAAAAAAATGCAAGTTTGGTATTTTTCGTTCTCTATGGACCATTTTAATGATTAATCATTAGGAAAAATACTGCCTTCACTTCAGAAAAAATATTCCCCATTTGAAAGAGATGTGAAGTGTGCTGGGGTTGGCTCAGTAAAATATTATAGCTTAAATAGTGTAATAATGTACCCTGAAGTACAGATAACTATCCCTAGTACTCTCCACAGTATTATTTTTATTGTTTATATTGGTTTTGCAATTTTTATTAAAGCTCCCAAAGAACTTTGCTTAGGCATGTTATTTGATGTGTCATCCTGAAAAACCTCACATAAAAGAAAGAGATGTCTCAGAATTTGTGGAAAAATATTTGTATAATTAAAAATGAAGATATATAAGGCGGGAGAGTTTGTGGCTAATGCAAAAAATTATGGAGGTCACTTCCAGTTTTAAGCAACTGAAGTCATTAGGAACAGGCGTACCTGCGTCCTGTGGGCATCTCTGTTGCATACATTTTTGTTGGAAGTGAATATTGTTTTTTGGATACCTGCATCAGAACTGCAGCTACCTCAATATGGGGTTTTGGGGCCAGTATCTTTTTCATTGAAATTTGCTAGATTGTAGCTGATCATTTCTGTCCACTGACTGTAATACAGCCTGTGCTATATTATATTTATGCATCTTTAATATTTAAAATGCACACACACAGAGAAACAGAGGTACTGCAAGAAAAAATCTCACAGGCTGTCAATATATATGTTTGATTATTCACATTTTCTAGAAGGATGTGGCTATATTAGTGTTTCCACAAAAACACAGGGAGTGTCACTGAAAAAAGCAAAGTGAGCTAAGCAGTCCATCACACAGATCACATGGTGTTCTCTGAGGCTTCTTATTAGAGTCAGTTGCATTTTCCTTCTGGTTTAAAATTAAACAAACAAGTTACCTTAGTCTTAAAACTTTTTCTGTTTGTCAGTGGATGTCTTCTCTGTATATCACTATCAACTGGTTAAAGAAGACAGGAGAAACCATTTGCTCTCAGGAACACAGAAGAATGATTTTGTTTTTCAGACAAAAGAATAAAAATTAAAGTAGCAGAAGAACACAATGGAGACTAAAAAAAAATATGATCATAAGTTTCGTGGTTTCACCTCTCCAACATGCTGTTTATACTTTTGTAGCTGATATGAGCACAACTAATGTCCCTTTTTTAGATACAGGTCCTTCTTTCAGCTGTTAGCCTTTAAAAATTAAAGTAAAATTTTGTCTGTGTATGAAAATATGCCTTTGTTGTATCGATGGAAAATACTTCGGAGAAATGCTTAGCTATGAAGTTTATTTCCTTCAGTAAGTACTGCCAAGCAGAAAAGGCATATTGAGTACATGGAGTTGAATTTCGCAGAGGAGATAGAAGATAAAATGGTAAGTATTAGTTCAACAAATAATGACACAGGTGGGTCAGGCAAAGGTGAAAGCTTACTCATGGTAGGAAATGCTAGACATAAAGATTCAGCAGTAAACACTGACTACCTTTCCACTGCTTGAAAACAGCACTACAATGTTTTTTACCTGCTGTCATTCCCCAGCACATCCTCAGTTTATTATATAAAAAGCATATTAGCAGTAGGTTACAGAAGGTGCAAATTGGCTGAAAAGCAGGGACTCAAAGAAATTACAAGGTATCTGTGTGATACCTGAGTAGCAAATAGAGGAGGATCTTCAAGTAATGCAGTGTAGCATGCTGAGCCCATGTCACTTGCTTCAGGGTAGTAAGAGTTCATAAAATCAAGACACTTACACAGCTATAGATCCTCTATAATGTAACATTTATTTTTCTTTGCCATGGGCAATAGATTTTCTATTACTGAATGTGAACTAATGGGCTAGCAGAACAAGTCCAGGTTATCAACACCTATTGAATGTGTTTCCATGCTGTAACAGATAGGACGGCTCAGCAGATAGTGTGCCACGTGCCTGGTATTGAGTCAGGTTTTGAATCTGATGATGCTGTCCGTGTTTATGCTGCTTTTTCTGTTGCTCCTCTTCTTCGGAAGCACATTGTAAACATTCCCAGTGTACGAATCTTCACTGCCCCCACAGAGATGTGACAGCTACTTAAGTAAATGAGTAGCATTACACAGCAATCCAGGAAATAAGTTTTCAAGTGATCTTGTTAGATACCGTTACAGACTGCCTTTCCAGAGCAGAAAGCTTTTCTGACCACCAAAGCTGAAAGTCTCTGTGTGCCTTATCACTCTGAACCTTGCAGAGGCATTTGTGTCAACATAAAGTGAGTAAAAAAAGACATAAAATTCTACCCTTCTGGTGGGGCAGCATCTGCAACTTGCTTCGTACAGATATCATAGATGTCAAGTTAAGGTTTCTACTTGTGAAACTGAGGAACCTGAATAAAAAAAGGAGGAGGTTTATTTTGTTTCTTCTTTCTCTTAAACACTTGCTCTAATTACTAGATTGATGGATATTCAGATATACTTTGGAATGGTTTCCTGTCTGGTTTTAACCAGAAATTCCATATTGGACATTGATCATCAAGAAACTGCTGAATATAATCCCACATAAAATAGCTGGGAATATAACTGTAACATTGCTGTAAAAATCTCACATGGCAAAGTTAATATTTCTTGGCAAAGTGAATATTTTAGGGTTTTAGTAAGGAACTCTGGTTTCTGACTAGTAACAGCAATTTTTATTGCATTCTGTCTAGAAGAGGTCATATCAAATGCAGCTTCAAGCTGGACAGAGAATTGTGCAGAGAATTGCCTTGCTAACAAATCTTTGCATGCAAATGTAGGACTTGAAGAGATACTTTTAAATGCACCTCTTAAATCATAGTCAGTGGAAAAATAGAGTAAGTGATTCAGTATGCACTACAAGGCTGCAATGGTCTAAGAAGATATTTTGCATATATTTTCATCCACAGAGGATTTTAAAGAACTTTTATATGATAAGCTTAGACATTTGCATAATCCTTTACTAATTTTTTAACATACCTATATTTCTTAAAGTACTCTGTGGAGATTCACACATGTTTAGGTGAATCAAATCTTACTGTGGTTCTTGAGGAAATGAGGTCTGTGCAAATTTGCTTTCATTATCTCTGACTTTCCTCCCTCCTTCATTTTAGAACCTACTGCAAATTTTAGTCAAATCCAACCAAAGATTAAGCGCTTCAAAAGCAGTATGTTACACAAGTATTGTGCAACTTGGTGGAGAGAGAGGAGCATTCCCACTGAACACCTCCATGGATAGAAATACTTAAAGTGAGCTGAGCACTTCCCTGACCTCAGCTCAGTTAGTGGGTGGTCCCAGAGACATTGCATATGCTTTTGCTGATCTAGCTCTATTAGGGTATAAAAGAAGGATGTGTGTACACTGGGATATATTTTAGCAGATTGGAGAAAGATGGAGCAGGGATATATTAAAGAACTTCATGGTGCAAAAGGTAGTGGGATCAAAAAGAGCATGGAGCTATTATGGTGATTTGGCTTAAAGAATGGGGGATATAAATCTGACAGAAGACAAGCTTCACTAGCTCCTGTACATGGAACACACATTGGTTTTTCTGTATGCAGTGTAATAAATTGCTATCAGTTCCAGTGATATGTCATACTTAGATCCCTTTGCTTAAATTACGTTTAATGAATGCTGTTGTCTACAGAATAGACAGACTGATAAAAGTTAATGTTGAAAGATGAAATGCCTCAGGAATATAATTGCATTCATTAAGAGATATTATTAGGTAAAATTCAGCTAGTGGAAGGTATTGTATTATATTATTCTGCTTATATATCTGATGCCATAAATAAAACAAGATTAAATAGATTTGCCTCATTCAGTCCTGCTGGAGGCCTCTGTAACCATTACAGGTTGAGGTCACTGCATGCCAGGTTAAAGCTGTTGATCTGAAGTAGCCTCAAAATATGAGAAGGAATGTTTTGTAAAGTTTCTGTGTTGTAAACATCTGAAGCAGAACTCAGAAACCTGCTGCTCAGGGAAAATACTTTGTCCTCATTTGCTGTGTTGGGCTTTGTTGACCAAAAGCCTGTCAGCAGTTAATCCTCTACATCCTGCTGTGTCCTCCATGAATCAAACTGCACCGTGATTTCCTGTCCCTCGATCTATTATGTATGAGCCAAGCCAAAAAAAGGAATCAGTACTGTTTCAAACACTGCATATGAGCTGTCCAAGTTATATGGCAAGTTATACTTTGCTAAGTGAAATGTGGAAAACTTTGCACTTCCAGGTCTTATCATTAGACAGGCATCATATCTTTAGTTGTGGATTGCAGGAGAGGAAAGACCAATATGACAACAAAATAGACAATTTCTTCAAGTATCAATACAGGCACATTCACTATTGATTCAGGGTCAGTTAATCCAGCTAATTGTAGTGATGGTCTTTCAGGAGTTAATGTACAATTGAACAGTCCCAATTACAAGCCATACATAATTCTCAACCTAAACCACATCACTCAGATAAGACATTGGACTTTGATGTACTGTGATACAGTGGGCCAACCTAAACATTAAGCATGAGCTTGAATACATCCAATTTGTGAAGAGCAGCGCATGTATGTCCTCTGCCTGTTTCAGTATTTTGGGGGTGTGTTGGATGTTTCTGCATCAGTTAGCTCTACTGGAATTAACTTTCAAGTGTTATGTAAGAGGAATGTAGAAATCAAGGATTTTATAATCTGTTTTTATAGATCTCTATTTTTTAGTGCTTGCGTACATGTAGACTTTCAACACATAAATGTATGCCATCATCTGCTCAGATGGGTATTCTCTTTTATGGATGTGTAATTGTTTGCTGTTTAATTTCAGTGTCAGAATTGTTTTATTTTTAATTTGACTATCACAAGCAATCTGGACATGCCAGCTTTCTCCTTTTAGGTAGTAAACAGAGTGATATTTCATATTCTTCTTACCCCTGGGTTTATTTTCCAGCACAGGTCCAGAGAAATTAAGGACAACAGCCTTGAGCCGTCTCTCCATTCCACTATGGTTTGTTTGTTTGGGGGTTTGGGGGGTTTTGTGTTTGTTTGTTTGTGTTTTTTTTTTTTTTTTTTTTTTTTTTTTTTTTTTTGGTTTGTTGGTTGTTTTGTTTTGTTTTTTTTCTTTTATTTCAGGTGATAATATTAATGAAAAGCATTGGGGGAAAAGTGTCAATGTTTTGGTTTCATTTTTGTTTTTGTTTGTTTGTTGGTTTTTTTTTTCCCAGGGTCGGAACATGTTATTTGGCTCTCTGTTGTTTTGTGGTTTTTTTGCCAGCCAAATTGCAGTCAGGTGGTCCTTCTAACTCTCATACAAAGGTGGAGTGTTGTCAAGAAACACTAACACATATCTGACTGCAACTACTCCCCATCCCACTACTTTGAACAGAGCCACTGCATTTTTACCCTCTGTTACAGGGATGGTACATAACCTAACACTCATGATGAAGCTTTGAATAAGGATATTGTTGTTTCATTTGGAAACACTTTGTTTCCTCTGCAGAAAATGGAAGCAGTTAACTTAGAGAAAATGCAGAGTAAATAGGATTTAAAAATTCAATTGGCAGTATTCTGTATGCCAAACACTTTTTTACTAAAAATCAGAGGAGAAATGTCTGGACAAAAACTCTTACCAAAATGTGTGCCTATTAAAATGTAGCTATATAATACTGAAGTATAGAAGAGACTTTCATTCAAAAGCAGTCAATTAAGATGTCTTCAGCTTTATTATATGCCGTGAGATATTTTGTATGGTTTTTTTCAATGCTCTGTGCCAGAGAGAACATTGACTGAGTTGTATTATTCCTTTTCTAAAGGTCAAAACAAAGCACTTAAGAAATATGTTCTCATCTGTCCTAAATTTTTCTCCATCCTATGATATCTTTTCACTCATTTCAGTGTGGGAGAAAAGAAAAGCTCTTACTTCATTGAAATGGGAAAAAAAAGCAAATATGAAGACAGCTTCTTACCTTCATTATAGCCTGAAGACCTACTTAGTATTTAAATAAATGATTCATTTGCTCACTAAGAACATAAATTAGAGCTACTTGCAGATGTTTTACCAAATATGCCCAAAAGCTCTTTAAGGGCATTTTGTCTTGCAGTCTTTCTGTATGCCCAAACTCTGAATGCACCTATCCTGTTAAAGTAAATTAATCTAAAAGTATCCTACAAAAAAAGACACCTCATTAGATTTTTTCAGGTTTCAGATAAACAATTCAAGCGCTTCCAGTTTGATTCTGAATATGATTCAGCTGGTGAGTTAGAAGGACAGAATAAAAGGTCACTATACCAATGAGACAAGAGAAAAGGTATCAATCAAAATAAGACCTTTAATAACTATGAATTAGATTTAACTCTTAAATTACTGAGAAAAAATGAATGATTTTCAGTATTATTTTCATTCTAGATTTCCCAACATATATGTATTTGGTAAGCTTACTAATTTTGAAAACCTTCAATACTATCTTGAGGGAACTAATAGATTAACAAAGAATAGTTTCAAATTAGAGAAACAAAAGTATGCACTACCTTGGAGGCAAATTTAAAATTCATTTGATGAGCATTCCATGAAAATTTTGAAGCTACAAATCAAACTGGTGAAGAACCATTATGAATTTATTTAGATTCATTTAAAAAGAAAACTACAAAATCTCTATACATAATAGCTTTTAAAACTAACACAGAAATAATCTCTTCATCTTTCTGAAGTGTTTAGCAAGGTCAAAACACTGACGCATGTTTTTAAATAACAAAGGAACAGAAACAAGCCCATGCCTTTCAAATTCAGGGGTCATGTCAGTTGGACCACTTTTGGAATAATGTTAAGTCCAGTTACAAATGCATTAATTAAATTGGTTAGTTACAGATTTACTGAATTGTTTTTAGTTGTGCCTCAGTTCAGCAATGGGAGACTCTTTTCTCTGGAAGAGACAGTTCTTGTCTCGAGGCACTTGCAGTCTATGGATGCAATGAAAAACAAATGACAGGTGATTGTGATTTGCTTTCTAAGTTTCAGTCACTGCATAGTAATTGCCCATCCACTAACAATTATTTTACAAGCATCTCTCTCTCATGGCAGTAAGGGAGTGACTCTGCTGTTCCTGTGAAGAAGTGATTTCATCTTCGTGGTGTCTCAGTGACTCTTCACATCTCAATGACTTCCTAATTAAGATGAAGGAGGAACAGCAGACACAAAGACACACAGACACAGACACACATCCCCACATATATATATATATATATATATATACAGTGGTTTGGGTGAGGGGTTTTTTGGTTGGTTTTGGGTGGGAGGTTGGTAGGGGTTTTTTTTTGGGCGGGGTTGGTTTTGGGATTTTTTGTGTTTGTTTTCAGTTGGCGTACATAGAAACTCAGAATGTGAATCAAAAAGTTAACTTGGTTCTTTCATTTTTCTATATAAATCCAACAGCAATTATTATTCTAACTTCATTCATTTATAGCACAGCAGCTGATTTTCATGTGGGTTGTACAAACAAAATGAAGCCGTTAACTACAGTAATCTGCTTCCCCTGTTGTCCTTCACTGCTTCTGCAATAACTGGAATGGTGAAAATAGTCCTATAGTAATGAGGCTGACATTTAATCATGATGTTGTAAACTAAATTCAAAGAAAGCCACAATTCTTAATTTGCAGGTGTTTCATGACTAATATTGCTAGAGTGAGTTACATACTACTGACAAATTTCAGTGGAGAAAGACAATACAGACAAGGATCAAATTAATTAACAGTTCTTCTAATGGGTGTGATAAGGAAAATTCATGTCTCATTTCTTCATAAACACTGTATTATTAGAATCATAGAATCATAGAATAGTTAGGGTTGGAAAGGACCTTAAGATCATCAAGTTCCAACCCCCTGCCATGGGCAGGGACACCTTGCTCTAAACCATATTACCCAAGGCCTCGTCCAACCTAGCCTTGAACACTGACAGGGATGAAGCATTCACAACCTCCTTGGGCAACCTATTCCAGTGCCTCACTACCCTAACAGGAAAGAATTTCCTCCTTATATCCAATCTAAACTTCCCGTGTTTAAGTTTTAACCCATTACCCCTTGTCCTACCACTACAGTCCCTAATGAAGAGTCTCTCCCCAGCATCCCCAAAGGCCCCCTTCAGATACTGGAAGGCTGCTGTGAGGTCTCCACGCAGCCTTCTCTTCTCCAGGCTGAACAGCCCCAACTTTCTCAGCCTATCTTCATACGGGAGGTTCTGCAGTCCCCTGATCATCCTCATGGCCCTCCTCTGGACTTGTTCCAACAGATCCATGTCCTTTTTATGTTGAGGACACCAGAACTGTACACAATACTCCAAGTGAGTTCTCACGCGAGCAGAATAAAGGGGCAGGATCACCTCCTTTGACCTGCTGGTCACACTCCTTTTAATGCAGCCCAGGATACGGTTGGCTTTCTGGGCTGCAAGCACACACTGAAGCCGGCTAATGCTCATTTTCTCATCGACCAGCACCCCCAAGTCCTTCTCCACAGGGCTGCTCTGAATCTCTTCTCTGCCCAACCTGTAGCTGTGTCTGGGATTGCTCCTACCCAGGTGTAGGACCTTGCACTTGTCATGGTTAAACTTCATGAGGTTGGCATCAGCCCACCTCACAAGTGTGTCAAGGTCCCTCTGGATGGCATTCCTTCCCTCCAGTGTATCAACCAAACCACACAGCTTGGTGTCATCGGCAGATTTGCTGAGGGCGCACTCAATCCCACTGTCCATGTCACCAACAAAGATGTTAAGACCGGTCCCAACACTGATCCCTGAGGGACACCACTCGTAACTGGTCTCCAGCCGGACATTGAGCCATTGACCATAACTCTTTGTGTGCAGCCATCCATTATTACTAAGAGTGTTAAGAAGCCAGCAACAATAAAAACAGCACTTCTTGCTATTGCTCTAAGAGTAGGATACAACTTTGAGGATGAATAAATATTAGATTTACTTGATTAGAAAGAGACATATTTGCATACTCACTTCTTTACAACATCATGTGAGGATTCCTTAAAGAAACTTCTTAATGAAATTATAGTTTAGCATAAAAAAAAATATTTGCCATATAACTATGAAATTAAGATTTTGGGATACACTGAAGCTTGTCTGAGAATGGAAATACAGCAGAGAAAGAAATAACCTTGTGAGTAAAATATATCTAGAAACTGACAGTGTTCCTTTTCTGAGTATGATTGTATATGGAATGCTTGTAAGGCTGTTAGGTTTTTCTGTTGTTAAAAGAAGTGATATAAACATTAAGAATACTTGTAATTTCAAATAGTACCAGTAAAAACCCCAAACTTGCTTGGTTTGTTTGTCTTTGTTTTGTGGTTTTGTGGTTTGGTTTTGGGTTTTGGTTTGGTTTTTTTTTAGAAATGCATATAAGTTTGGGTGAGCTGCTTCTAAAGGAGAAAGAGAATGCTTATTCTGCTGCAAAATGAATGGTTATACTTTGTGCTGAATTTACATCCAGTGATTGCCCTTTCCAGATTTGATCATCAATTAGGAAGTGTGGGAAAGAAGGAAGACGGAGAATGAAGCAAAAGCCTGCTTAAATAATATTGTAAGCTTAGCCTGCCTGGGAAGATATATCAAACAGAACTGTCAGGACTTTTAAAATCATACCTCTTCTGCCCAGTACTTCTCCATCGAATCCAGCAAGCTATCTATAATCTGTATATATGTCTGCATACCAACTTTTACTTCAAAACTGCATTCCAACAATCTAAATACGATAGCTTCTGTGTGAGAAGTTTCAGCCTACTTCAGTAGGCTGCTCCTTGTTTTCTGGAATAACACTGATGTCTTGTCTGCTGAATCTGCCTAACAATTAGAGGTAAAATGAAAAGGAAGCATGAAAATTAACTCAGAACTAAATTTCTGTGCTGACTGCTTGCTACACCCATGTCACAGGGATATTCTACAAAGGAGTTATTTTAGACATTTAAGAAATATGTTTGTCTTTCTGTGTTTCCTACTTGGTACCTACCTGATGCACATCTGTCACATCCACTGGAAAAGCATGAGAATTCTTGGGCAGGTTTACATGCCTATGATACACATGACTGCGTCTGAGCTAATTCTGTAAAGTCCCTTAATAGTCAACATAAAGAAGTAAACCCTACTTGAGTTCAACTGACCTGGCTTGTAGGATCAGATATGATGTGATTTTTTTCTCTTTAATGCCTACAAAAAAACCCCAAACAATCTCAACAACTAGCACAGATGTACACATCCATTTTGTAAATGTGTTATTTATTCATTCTGTCTTTTTTAGGATGCCAAAGTTTCAGTTTCATGAATAAATAAACAAAAGAGAGAAAGAAAAAAAATTTATTTTTTTTTTAGAACTGAGATTAGGAGAAAAGAATATGCAGAGCAAAAGACTCAGAATAATAAAACCTTGGGCAGAATAGTGCTCTTAAAAGAATGTTAACTTCTGATAATTTTGTTTGGTTTAGTTGCCTTAATTCACCAGGATAGTAAATTATGCATGTATCTAACAGATTGTACAGGGGCTGCTTGAGTAATCTAAGTGTTAAAAAATGATTTTAGAATACACAGAATCCAAGGAAAATCCGATCAAATTATGTACTTTGCTGGGATTTCCAGATTTGGAAACTGAAATCAGCCAACACCTGTTGTGACTCTGATTCCTGATGCAAGAAACGAGCTGTGCTGCAGAATGATACTAAATAGGCTGTTAATTTGCATACATGAGATGAAGCATAGTTGTGTCACCTCGAATTTGTCTGCATAAAGATATATTAATTTTGCTTAAATTTTGCTTGTAACTAAGGTTCACATTGTACTGGCAGAGCCTAAGACACAGTCTAGAAAGTGGGAAGAATTGTTTTTGTCATTGGCCCATGTGGGTGGTATCGCTTTACACATCCTGCCCGGCAGCCTGCCAGATTCCTCTGTATCAGCCATGGGTGTGCTTCTTCTTGCTCCTTGTAATGTTCTTGTGCAGAGGCTACAAGCTAGTTTTAGCTACTCAGTTAGTAAGAAAACACTTGATTTCTGCAGTGGACAAGACTTGTGAATTATTTACATCATACTACATTTTTCCTTATTTGCTTTATTTATTTAACCAATGCAAATGTAGCCAGAAATGTTGCTGTTAAATGCAAGCTGAAACTCTACATGCTGGCTTCTGCCTCTCAGTGTTAAAAAATATTTACTCTGGGTTCACTGTCTACTACACTTCTACTTAAGGAAGGGCAAAAACAGAAAAACAGTGGAATTTGAAGCTGTTGTCTGTCAAAAAAGTCCATTCTCTCAGTCTACTGTTACCTGTGGCTGTTGTTGAATGGGGCCCCGTTGATACAGCCAGGAGCAGTCTGAGGAGTATCAAGAAGGATTACAGAGCCCTGGGAGGAGTGTTAAGGAACTCTGGGGTGCAGGTGGTTTTTTAATCAATTCTTATGGTCAAAGAGGGAGGGTTTGAAAAAGCCAGTGAAATCTGGTGAATCAACGAATGGTTACTGGACTGGTACCACAGCCAGGGGTTTGACTGGAAGGCTAGGGAAAATGTGGTCCCTCTCCAGAAGGAAAGAGGAGATCTGGTTACCCAGGGTATAGAAAAAGCTGAGGTACTCAAATTTTTTCTTTAGTCCTCATCAGCAAGTGCTCCAGGCACACTGCCCAACTGCAGAAGACAAAGGCAGGGACTTGGAGAATGAACTGCCTGCTATAAGGGATGAGGTTTGAGGAAATTGAAAGTGTACAAGCCCATGAGACCTTATGAGATGCATCCGCAGGTCCTGAGGGAATGGGCAGAGGAAGTTGCTAAGCCATTATCTATCCTATTTGAGAAGTTGTTGCAGTCCAGTGAAGTTCCCACTGACCGGAAAAGGGGAAATAAAACTCCCATTTCCTTATTTGCTTGAAGTGAAGCTATGTTGGCTGTCACTGATCACCTCCTTATTTTCCATTTCCTGAGGATACTTGGGTGTGTTCATGGACAAGAAGCTCAACATGACCCACCAATGTGTGCTTGAAGCCCAGAAAGCTGACCCTGTGCTGGGCTGCATCACAAGGAGTGTGACCAGCAGGTCGAAGGAGGTGATTCTCCCCCTCTGCTCTGCTCTCCTGAGACCGCATCTGGTCTACTGCATACAGCTCTGGGCCCCCAACATAAGAAAGATGTGGGCCTCCTCTCAGAAGCCCAGAAGAGGGACGCAGAGATGATCAAGGGCTGGAGCACCTTCCCCATGCAGACAAAAAAAAAAAGAAGAGAAAGAGATGTAGTTCTGGTTAATGGAAATATCCAGATTTTATTACTTATTTTTTCATTAAAATTTTGGACAAGGTCTGCAAATGGTTCTAGAGAAGTTGTGGCTGTCCCATCCCTGGCAGTGTTCAAGGCCAGGTTGGATGGGACTTTGAGAAACCTAGTCTACTAGAAGGTGTCCCTGCCCATGGCAGGGGGTTTGGAACTAGATGATACTTAAGGTCCCTTCCAGTCCAAACCATTCCGTGATTCTATAAAGAGAATTGTGACAGGACAAAACCCCAACCTTCATTTCAACAAAATCTTTATTTTTAAATGAAGACTTTCTTGTGAAAGAAATTGTCTTTGATCAGATCAATATTAGAATATCGCAATATTGCAAACTGAGGAAGTGCTAGTGGACCTGTGTGCTTGTTCTTCTCTGCTTGTCACACAGAAGACTTTTTGTGCTCGTGAACATGGCTCAGTATGAGTGAAGGGGCTGAGGACAGACTTCTGCAGTTCCTGGAAATAGAAAAAAGACTAAAGGAACCCACTGCAAGTTACCCAGTAGGAAATCCTGCTCTGATCTGCTTTCCAGAGCTCCAGAACTCTGAGGCAACTCCAAGAGAGACTTGGAATGAGTCCAGCCCCCCTGCAACTCAGCAAAATCTGAAGTAGATAATGGTTCTTGATTTCCACAGAGTTTTTGTGTCTAGGAGAGAGGAATCCTTCTGTTCATGTTATACCTTTCATCTGTCTTTTCTCTAAACCCAACATATACACAGCAGCAAAATATCTTCCTTCCCAATAAAAAATCAACATATGCATGTAATTTCCTGTTTATACATTGTAAATGATGTCAAAAGAGAGAATATGACTTCCCTAAATAACACAGCATGATATGATTGCAAATTTTGATCTCATTTGGGGATTGTATGTACTGATAGAATTATAGAATCATAGAATACTTAGGGTTGGAAAGGACCTTGAGATAATCTAGTTCTAAACCCCCTGCCATGGGCAGGGACACCTCCCAATAAACCATGAAACCCAAGGCTCTGTCCAGCCTGGCCTTGAACACCACCAGGGGTGGAGCATTCACAACTTCCCTGGGCAACCCATTCCAGTGCCTCACCACCCTCACAGGAAAGAATTTCTTTCTTGTATCCAATCTAAACTTCCCCTGTTTAAGTTTTAACCCATTACCCCTTGTCCTATTACTACAGTTCCTAGTGAAGAGTCCCTCTCCACCATCCCTAAAAGCCCCCTTCAGATACTGGAAGGCTGCTATGAGGTCTCCACGCAGCCTTCTCTTCTCCAGGCTGAACAGCCCCAACTTTCTCAGCCTATCTTCATACGGGAGGTGCTCCATTCCCCTGATCATCCTCGTGGCCCTCTTCTGGACTTGTTCCAATAATTCCATGTCCTTTTTATGTTGAGGACACCAGAACTGTACACAATGCTCCAAGTGAGATCTCATGAGAGCAGAGGGGCAGGATCACCTCTTTCTACCTGCTAGTCACACTCCTTTTGATGCAGGCCAGGATACGGTTGGCTTTCTGGGCTGCAAGCGCACACTGAAGCCGGCTCATGTTAAGTTTCTCATCACCAACACCCCCAAGTCCTTCTCCGCAGGGCTGCTCTGAATCTCTTCTCTGCCCAACCTGTAGCTGTGTCTGGGATTGCTCTGACCCAGGACCTTGCACTTGTCATGGTTAAACTTCATGAGGTTGGCGTCAGCCCACCTCACAAGCGTGTCAAGGTCCCTCTGGATGGCATTCCTTCCCTCTGGCGTATCAGCCGAACCACACAGCTTGGTGTCATCGGCAAACTTGCTGAGGGTGTGCTCAATCCCAGTGTCCATGTCACCGACAAAGATATTGAAAAAGACCGGTCCCAACATTGATCCCTGAGGGACACAACTCGTTACTGGTCTCCAGCTGGACACTGAGCCATTGATCACAACTCTTTGCGTGGGGCCATCATCCAGTTTTTTATCCACCGAGTGGTCCACCTATCAAATTGATGTCTCTCCAATTTAGAGACACGGATGTCATGTGGGACAGTGTCAAACGCTTTACAAAAGTCCAGGTAGATGACATCAAGTGCTCTACCCCTGTCCGTCTGTTCCATAGCCCCATCATAGAAGGCCACAGAATTGCTCAGGCAGGATTTCCCGTTAGTGAAGCTATGCTGGCTGTCACCAAGCACCTTGTTGTTTTTCATGTGCCTTAGCATGCCTTCCAGGAAAATCTGCTCCAAAATTTTGCCGGGCACGGAGGTGAGACTGACTGGTCTGTAGTTCCCTGGGTCATCTATTTTGCCCTTCTTGAAAATGGGGGCTATATTTCTTTTTTTCCCGTCTTTGGGAACTTCACGTGACTGCCATGATATTTCAAATATGGTGGATGAGACATTTATGAGACAAAAAAGCCCCCAAAAACAAAGACAGAAACATTTATGATGATTTATGAGGCACCCCCCCCCAAAAAAAAAGAGAGAAAAATCACGATAAATAAAAAGGACGTCTTTTAGACATGATTTTGAGGATGTATTTCTTGTTGGGTTTTTTGTTTTACATAGAGCATAATTTTAGCTTTTGTGGCAATAAAATAATTTGCAATTAATGTAGACATCATTTAACTCAGTAGTCTAACAAGAACTGAGGCAAATACAGAAAAATAGTATTTGCAAATAATTTATCTCTAAGATTTCAAAATTAGAACAAAGTCCCCAAACCTCTGAGATTACTTTTGATCACTAATGTCATCAAGCCCAAGCTTGCCAGTTCTTTCAGTTAATTATAGCGTTCTACAGTTCTCAATTTGCACATCATTTTCTGACTTCATTTGACAGTTCTTTTTATCCACGCAAAACCTCTGCCCAGGAACTTCTTTCATTCAGTACTAAATTGCATGCAGGTTACCAAACTTCCTTGTGCCTACAGCTCTATGCTTTATGAAAAATCACCTTTGTTCTGGAATGGTGTATTTTACTAAGAAAAACGAACTTTACACTTTGGTACTTCAGAGCTGGGCCTCCAAATATGTGAGTTGGCACTCTTGCATTATTGAAAGTACGTAATATATGGATGTTTCTCTTTGCACTGCACATAACTCAACCAACACAACTCTATCTGCAAGCACATTTTATTTTCTTCTCTTCTTCCAATAACAATCATGGATGTTAACTTACAGATTCATATAAAACAGGACTGTAATTGCCATTATTAGTGTTATCAAAAATTTTCCCAAGTGAGTGAATATAAAAAAGGAGCTATCATTCAGTGCAATGTCATTCACTTAATTTTTGTATTATCTTTATACATCTTTTTATGAATCTTAGAAGCAAAAGAGTACAAGAGGATACCAAGATGTTTAGATTAACAGTACAAATAGTGTAATAAGAGTATAAAATTATATGAAGTCAGATTTATTCATCCTGACAAGTGAAAAAAGTGGTAGGCACAAGTAAAACTGCAATGAGCAATTCAAACTACATATCTTCAAGCAGAGGGTGCTTGCAAAGGGAAGCACAAAACTAAAACTTTAGTTTTCTGCCAATGGCCCTTAGTAGAGGAGTTATAAAGTTGTATCTCTCAAAGAAGTAGTTTCACAGATTTTCTGTAGAGTCACAATCTAAAAGTTCAGAGGACTTGTCATGTATGCTAACAGAGCTCATAGAACTTCACTCATTACTATCAAAGCTAGTGAATGTGCATTTGAAAACCAAACTGAAATAAAAATGTTCCCAAAATTAAAAAAATCTCATTGAATATTGTTGACAGAAAGGTTAAACTCTACTAGAAATTTATCGCTATTCATAAAAAGTGCTGTTGCAAGCCTCTGTGAGAATCTACTCATATTTTACTTCAAGTATTGGGTCTAGTTGTATTAATTTATAAATCAGGTATGATTTATTAACTATTTAATTTCAGTGTGATAAATTACATTGATTTTGGAGTGAATTTTGCTGAGTGGACATTAATGGCACACTTTACAGTCCCTTCATCATTCTAGATTATTCTTTCTGAGCTTTCTCCAATTCTTTTTCATTACTTTTTTTAAACTGCTTGCAAAATATTCTTAGCACCACTAAAAATAAGTGAATAAAGTAACTGATACATGCCTAATTAATATTTCCCTTGCTCAGGTATCCAAGGTCTGTGACACTGTTTTTGGTAATAGTGCCACACTAGAATCTAAATTCTATTAATTACCCTCATGACTATACATTACATGCAATTAAATTGAGTATCTAAAAAGCAAACTTAGACAAATATGAGCTAGAAACAAAAGGCATACAAATTTATATTCTGGTTTACATAGCAGCAATATCCCTAATTGGAAAAGACCTATGAATATGGTGTGGAATTTACTAACCTAATCAGTCACTTTTGTTATCACATTAAAAAGAAACAGAAATATCAAAGGAGCTGAGCAAGCTATATTTTTCATTACCCTGTGTTGTCTAGCATAAATTGTATTAACCTTTTTCAGAATTGTAAACAAATGGCCTGATTAACCTGGATTAAAAGACGTTATGTTTGTTTTACTGTTTATGTCAAGTTATTCATGGCTTTCCACTAAAGGTAATGTTACTACATTTTTGTGCTGTCAGAAGCTATCAAAACCTAACAGTGAACTTGATCTAGAGACCTTCTCCATGTTAAATCCCATTTGATAAATTATAGTTTGGTTAACAACATATTTCCAAAGGAAATGGAACTATCGGAGCAAGTCCAGAGGAGGGCCAGGAGGATGATCAGGGGGCTGGACCACACCCCTTATGAAGACAAGCTAAGAAAGTTGGGGTTGTTCAGCCTGGAGAAGGGAAGGCTGCATGGAGACCTCATAGCAGTCTTCCAGTATCTGAAGGAGCCCTATAAAGATGCTGGGGAGGGACTATTCATTAGGAACTGTACGGGCAGGGCAAGGGGTTAACATGTTCAAACTTAAACACGGGAAGTTTAGGTTAGATATAACGAAGAAGTTCTTTCCTGTAAGGGTTGTGAGGCACTGGAATGAGTTGCCCAGGGAAGTTGTGAATGCTCCACCCCTGGTGGTGTTCAAGGCCAGGTTGGACAGAGCCTTGGGTGACATGGTTTAGTGCAAGGTATCTCTACCTATGGTATGGGGGTTGTGAGTAGATTTTCTTAAGGTCCTTTCCAAACCTACCTACTCTATGATTCTATAACAGAAGGGAGCTCATTGTCATATGACAACTAACAACAGAATCTTCTTTAATTGACTTTTTTTGCAATGGTCCCCAAGAAGTTTATGTTGCTGCTGCTGCTTCTCATGTTTATATTTCAACCTCTTGGTATTTTATTTCTGGGATCAGAGGCTGCAGACTAGAAAGACAAATGAAATTCTGTGAACAGGAAACCCACTTTTGCAACTCTTAAAAAAGAGTCTCTGCTGTCAGGAAAAAACAATGACAGAGATAGAAGAATATCCAAAGGACAGTTTGTATTACTTCTATCACCTCCTTTTCCGACACAATGCATTGCAAAAGGGACTGGGGAAGTTTTATACATTAGTTGCCAACAGATAAGAGATACAAATATTCCTTCTTCCTTTTGCTTTTATTTGAGTAATTATGGTATGGAGTTCTCCTAGGCAGAAAACAGTTTTCTGAAGGTCCAATAGATCATGTATATGGCTTTCTGCAACCCTTGACCATATGGCATACTCCACTGTGGACTTTAAGGAAATGAGGCAAGTCTTACAGCATATTTACTCCTTAATTCTTAGTTTAAGTAGTTTTCATGGAAAACAGGATTCCCAAAGCACACAATTCCCTGAAAGCTGGACAGTTTCAGAGTTTACACGTTCAAGAAAAACATAACTAGGAGGCTAAGTAGGCTGATGGGAAATCATGACCTGACAAAGATGCTAAATAAGGTGAGATTCAAGGAATGTTTTGTGAAAATGCATCCCAGATTATAGTGTCTTCAGTCTACTGATCTCTCAAAGTTTTAGGTCAGTTTTTTTTTTTTGGAATACAGTAGATTGCGTAAATCACTTGAATAGCACCAACAGGACATTTTCTGAAGAAACAGAAATTTGTCAGAAAATGTCCCATTGAAAGTTTTTATGTGTCCTAACAGACAGACCTACAGCTGACTAATGGAAAATATATCAGAAAAATGCTTGTATGTGTTTTTAGTAACTAAGGTATTTGTTTAGTAAATTGTAATTTCAAAGTAGAACTCCTCAGTGATTTTCAAATGCTGTGTTACTATAAAATTTATTCTGCAATTTAGGGATTCTTATACAGAGAGATGTGAAGGAGTGAAAGTAGGTGTTATGTCAAATTAGCATTCTCTTCATAAAAACAGTGGTAGACTGCTAAATGATAATACGGACTGTTGAAGATTCTAAGGAAGATTCAACATAAAATCATGTTTATGTCTATAATTTACAGCTTCTGTCTGCTGCTAAATTATGTTCTTGAGACTGAATGCATGTGCCTGTGAACTGTGTACTGGTTTGCACTTGCAGGTCATCACTGGAAAAAATAACTTTTATTTTCTTTTGACTGGTTTATTTTACAAAGTCATTGCTTTCTCAGCAGCTTAGATCTTGGCAGCTGTCTTCATGAAGAGATGAGATGGTGTACGCCAGTGATGACATGAGTATTTAACCAGACAGAAAGTGAGAGACAGAGGAAAGCACTGGCAGTTTAAAATGTTGCTATAAGAAAAAGTTTTCAGGAACAGGAGGGGGTTGTAGCTGGTTTTGGATGATTGGGGGTTTTGGGGATTTTTTTTCTGTTGTTGTGGTGATTTTGTTTGGGATTGGAGGTTTTTTGTGTGTGTCTTGCCATAGACTATGAGTACGCGTGGAGAGCTGTGCAACCACTTATATTTAGGAAATTGTAGATTGGGATTGGGTTATGATTTTGCTGACATCCAAATGTGCTATTCTGGTAGGATAAATAGCAAAGAAATCTGATGATACACTCAGTTCATAAGTTTTCTGAGGAGGAATAGTGAAGAACTTCTTTCTTTTTGTGTCTTTTCATTTTGCACTTGGCAAACTAAAATTAGAATAACCGTGTCCTACCTGCCTTCCAGGAGAAAACCCAAGGAAATATGCATCAAAATGTCAGCCACAAATAGAACAAAACAACTGTCAAAATTTGCCTTTGTTTCTGCATTTTATCAGTTGGCTGTTGTTTCATACATAGTACAGTTTAATAATTATTTTAAAGATAATGCCTTAAAAAGGAGCATAACCATATTACATTAGGTATGGTTCACAGCCCTGCAGAACTTAGGAAAATTGTATGTACATAGTGTCGTGTTCAACCCCAGCTGGCAACTAAGTACCACACAGCTGTCTGATTGTTCTCTCCCTCGCCCCAGTGGAGCCGAGAGGAGAACTGGAAAAAGGTAAAACCCACAGGTAAAAACAAGTATAGTTTTAATAATTTGAACAAAGTAAAATGTACCTCTCAAAAGCAGTGGGGCAGCCACACTTGGTATTAAGTACAGATGGAAGGCTGTGATGAATCAGTCACAGGTATCAAACTGTTGAAAAGAGCACATTCTATTTTTTTAGCAATCTAGTCATAGGCATTGACCCTTAATATTAATGAGGACTTAATGAACAATTGCTTTTGTGACTGATTCTTATGTAAATTATGTAAGATGTTGCTCTTATTTGTGACAGTTTTGGGGAAACAATGAAATGTTGCTGCATAATCTGCCTTCTGCCTCACAGTTATTTTCTGGTAGAAATTATCATGAGAAATGTAAAATTTTTAAAATTATATTGTATGCAGGAAGCAAGAAAGCCCTTTAATTATGCCCTTAAGTACAGAATCTTTGCTTAATTGCTTAGTAGCCCTTGTATACTGAAAATTTAATTAAGTGATGATTAACTATTCATTATAATATTTTCCTGTTATGATTCAGTACAAGCTGCACATTAACTTTTAACGTTTTTATTGTGTTTGGAATTAAGCAGCCACAATTCTCATCAACTGTGAAGCCTGACTGTGATACTACAATAACTCAACTACTTCCCTTACTCAGTAATACCTGTTGTATCAGGAAAATAAGAATGGCTCACGGAAAAAGGCCATCTTAAGCAGTGGCAGCTAATTTGGTTTTTGCACTAGACCTATATTAGACAACATGCTTAGTTTCCCTGGTCCAACTTGCTCAGTCTGGTAAGTTATGTTGTGATACAGGATGTTCAAGATGGGGCCCTTGTAGAGAATATCTGGGGTTTAGAGCTCCTTCACCACCATCTGAATGTCAGTGTCCAACATAAAAACCAGAGGAAAAGATGGTGTTCTTTTTGTAAAACAACTGATGGGATCCCCCTGATTGGGACATTAGAAACCAAGTTAGGTATCCACCTCTATCCTGAAGTAATTCCAACTGACTTCTCACTTCTCTGGAGAACATCTCAGTTATGAGGAATATGCCTCTGTGGGGGAAGTTCTCCACATCTCCCTTTGAAGTTGTGCTGTTCTCTACTGTGAACTGCAGGAAGAATTCAAGGTCAGGGATCATCAAACCATTGCCTGGCTTAAGGAGCTGTATTGGGTGGATCTGAGATCCAAACCTAGATGAGTTCACCTTTGGAGCAGAGTTTAGCATATTAGACTGCTTGTTTTTGTTGTTACCACTAGATAAAGTTGGAATTTTATTCCAGGTGCCACCCTTGCTTTCTACACCAATGAATTATAACTGACATCTGTAGAGTGGAGGGGCATCAAAAGGATTCTTCTCCTGAAATTATGTAATAATATAGAAGAGGAGAGGTGAGTTTGATGCCATTCACTTCCCACCCGCCCTGAAAAGGATTAATTTCATTAGCTGATTTGCAGGAAACAAATGACGAGAAACATACCTTTGTGGTGGTCGATAGCTGTGCTTGACTGGTCAGCTGATGTATTCCTGTGGTGATGCAATGTGTCATGTGGTTTTAGAGCTAATTTAGGCTGAATTTATGGCAATAGGAATATTGGAAAGTTGAGGTGTTTATAGGGATAGGCAGTAACTAAATATGAGTTTTCAGTCATCATTTAAATCCCTGAGGCCCTTTTTTAGACTTTATCTAGGCTGTATCTTTATGAGGCTTTTCAAGTAATGTGACATTCCTGAAAAAAATCTGGAATTGAAAAACTTCTCAAGACATACTTTGTTCAGAAGCTTTCCTGTGAATTGATGAAGGAAGAGATCTTCTGAAAATGTTACTCAAGTTATTTGAATGACAACTTTATTAGATAGGATTACCATGTTAGAATATTATCTTAAGGTATATATCAGTTTATGATTGATGGTATCAGTCATGGAGTTTAGCACAATAGACTATGCATATAACTAGCTGATACATTAAGTATTTTTAGAGATTTATATTAATATTTCTTTATTAATATTTATATCTTAATAATTTAAAGCATTTAATATACTCTTTAAGAGTATCTTAATATTTAATAACATTAGTATAATAAGAGAATTCTGACAGAGGCAAACCTAGATACATTTAAAATTTTTGAACCTGTCTACAGTTAAGACTGTCTAAGGGCAAATCTACATTCATCCTTGTTTCTGGATTTTACTATAACATTTAAGTATGCTTTTGACTTTTTTTATTTATTCATTCATCATTTTATTGGAAAACATTCGTTCTGAAGGCTAATGATCATCTATTTGCCTATGAGAGATACAGGAATATGTGTTTGTGTGGGAAGTTAGTTTAATCTAATGTTGCATGTGAAAAGTCATTTAAAACTGCTTACATCAGTCCATGTTTTTGTCAAGGAAATTCATCAAAGCCAGGATAAATTGTTATAGAGTAAACCAAATATTAACACTGAGAAAATGCATTTTCATAAATCAGATTCTAGATACTGGGGAGAATCCTAAGTAATAGAGAAAGAACTCGATGCAAATATTCCCTACTATTTAAGTGTAGGTTCACTCAGCTACAAACCTTTTCTTTTTTTCAGCAAAATTGATTATTTTTGTGTATATATATATATATACACATATACATATATATACAGACTACCTGTTGGCTACAAAATGAAATTAAGTATGGTAACTGCTAAACTTGTTGCTCATCTCACAGTTTAGAACAATAATATATGTATTGTTAAATGTATTTTATATTTTTCTTAATTGCTCAATTGTAGAGGTGTTTGACTAGGTCTATTTACTACAGCAGTCTAATCTTCCTTTACATGATGCTTTCCTAACCCTTCTCTTGGCTTACATACATGTTTTATACCACTAGAAAGCAGTGAGAATATAGACAAAACATTCAATACCACAACCTGTGCTACATTAGCTGGCTAGTTTGAGACCAGGCCAGATGTATCTACACGACAGTAACCATCCTGCAATTATACTGTTGTAAGTCTAAGTTTAGGTAATTGTCATTAAAATCTTGACAGGGAAAAAGGGGTAACTTATAGTAACGTCTTACCATTTCAACCCATGTTCTCCCTAAGATCCCGGTGTTTAATTTCCTTGCCGTTATACATATAGGCTCTGACTTTTAACTGTGAAGAACTGCAGTAGACAAAGTGTGACCAGAAAGAGATGGTGGTGGAGCATCACAACACTCTGGTCCACCTGGCTAATATCACTCACTGTGTAAAGGAGGGCGCCACATTCAGATAGCCAGTTACTGGCCCATGCTGAGGGATTACTTGGGAAAGCAATAGGTGCATGGGCCGAAGCCCTACAGCAGAGACCATGTTACTGATTTGCAGTCTGTGGAACAGTGTCCAGACATAAGCCCATGCAGTGACATTGTTAAGCTGGTACGTACAGATGTAGCCTGCGTATTTCTGGGACCACACTTAGGTATCTAGCATTTTAGTTTAGGTTTCTAGACATACTGGATATCTCAAAAAAAAAACCTAAATCCCAGAAAAAAAGCCAGAGCTCCAGCAGCAGTCTTGTTTCTTTCCACTGCTCTGTTTATGGAAATTTTTCACAAATTAATCCAAAGCAAGTTTTTGCTGTGGTTTATGGTGTTACAATTCTAATACATATATTTGCAATAACAGATTATTTTAATTTAAATCCTAAAATTTTTATGCTCTAAAGTTCATTTACTTACATAGTCAGCATAAATGTGTTCTGCAAAAGAAAGCTTAAACCAAAAGAAGTGATATAATGTTTTCCAAGCTTTGAGGGAGTAGGGAGGGCAATAATTATGCATTTCATCTGCATTTTGTTTTATTATCAAGAGAAATTAGTTTTATGGGTAGAAAGAATAAATATCATATACTTTCCTTTTCTTGGTCTGTGTTTCTTTTTAGTAGTACAGCAAAAAGAGTTTGAATGACTGAAATATTTCAAAGGAAGCAGTTGAAAAGAGAATTAACACTGGTAAATCACTTCAAGTTAAGATTTAATTCAGTAGAAATTCTGGGCTTGGAATATTTCAGTCTTGTAAAAGGAGCTAAGACATAAAATTAATTAGTTTATGTATTGACATGTTTTGCTTACATTGTCTTCTATATCACAAGGCTATTAAAATGCAATTGTGCAATTAAAGATATTAAAATACTAATTATGTTTATCAGGATTTTAGGAGGCAATCAGATGGTAATGGGTGTGCCAGACTAGCTTTGAAGTAACTAGTAAAAGACACAACTATCAGCTTTCCAAAAGCTGCATTAGAGGGATAAAGGAAAAGTGTGAAGGAGCTACTTTGGACCACGACCATACTCCAGTTAGAAATTACAAACAGATATTACTGAGAGTGGCTTTAAGTGCAGAAAGTGAATTTTTCAGGTGAAAAGTTCAGGTGAGTTATTACATTGCCATTTAATAACAACACCATCTTATTTCATATAGTTAGGAATTCTATCTGAGGACAATTTATGACTGTGGATTTTCTCCTCTGATATGAACCCAGGTTCACTAGAGAAAGTTTCTGCCATTCTGGGCTGCCCAGTTGGGCATAACATCACCACACTTTATAATACACACAGATTCACAAAAGAATCAGTGAGCACCAGATGTCTTTTCTCAAAGAGAAAAAAAGAACATAAACTTTATAAGCGTGAGTGAGAGTTGATGAAAAATAATTTGCCTCAATGGTTAATAAGATATTATTATTAAATAATTAATTATTAATAAACTAGTAATTGCATCTTTATTTGTGTTTGTAACATAATGAGGCTTGACTTCTGGGTATGTGCTGAATTGCTATCTGAAGATTCTGATTTGCTCTGGGAAAGGCTTAGCTGGCAGGTTGCTCCTTGCAGCATTACTTTCTATGTTCCAAACCCCAACCAGTTACCTCGCTGCATCTGTGCTAGCACAGCTCAGATGCTTGTGTGACAGCTTCTAAACTGTTCCTTATTACATTCTGGTGAGTTGAAGAAAACTGAAATTGAGGGCTTGTTTCCTTTAGAATGTGGGTTGTAAATTGGTTTATGAGCCACTGTGCCAACCCTGTGTGAAAGACATGACTTTAAATAAGCACCTTAGCATAAAGTTAGCTGAAAGTGGGAGCTACTGGAATTACCACAGCTAAACTTATCTGTGAGATGGATCTTTAAGATTTCCCCTGTAGAACTGCACTTGGTGTTATTGGAATTTTTGAACTCAGTTGTTAAAAGAGGCTATAAAAAAAACAGCGATCCATACTTCATGATGAACAAAATCTCTGTGAGACAGTCACAGTCATTCTCTTCATTTTTATTTTGGTTCGTTCAAAGCCAAATAGGAAATAATAAAATATCTCTGATAAATAATAACAAAAATTGGGGATTTTGGGCATCGTTCCTTTAATAATTTATTACCCCTCTCCTGGTATCTATATATATTATGCAAAACAAACAAAAAACCCCAAAAACACCAAAGGAAAAAAAAATCAAAACAAAACAAAACCAAACCCAAAAACCACCCCACCATAAAAACCGCAAGATGAACATATACCTTCTTGTTACACCAGCTGTAAGAATGGTTTTTAAAAATATAAAAGAAATTGTCATTCAGGCAGTGTAAGGTTAGGATGCTGGATTAAAATGACATTCAACATAAACCACTTGAGTTTGTCTTTTGTCATTTTTCTATGTTTTACTTTTTAATTAATTCTATCTTTATTACCAAATGAAATATGTGCTACAATGAAAGAATTGATTATTTTTTTTTTCAGCCAAAGTTATTTACAAATTTGGCACAAACTTATGATTCATTTTGAATGCCCCAGAGTATCACATTTTTACACTATTTTTCAGTGCAAGATACTTCTTCAGCTGTAATGATAAATCCTGCAGTTATGTACTGAAAAATATAATATATTCTTAGTATGGAATTAAATTTGATGTCTTTATTGTTTCACTAGTTAATATAGCTAGCAATGCAGTTCTGCATTCAAGGTCACAGTAAGATTATGCTTTAAAGATTTAATGGCCTGAAAAATTTAGCCTTGGTTACTGATTTTGTTTATATATACATTGAAGATCACTTAATGCAAAGCCATCTGTAAATAAAATCTTTATAGCTGGAAAAAGTATGCTTCATAAATGCCTCTTACTTAAGTGGCCAGGAGCTGTCTAAGCTCATAATAGGAAAATATGTTGTCTTTTCTTTCACATAGAGAAAACCCAGAAAGTTATTTGAATCTCATATTCTTGAGGAAAAGAGCAGTGAGGTCTTGATATATTTTCTAAAATGTAAAATGATGTTGAATTGTGAATGACAGATCATGCAGGTCGTATATTGTGTTGAAAAAATGACAACAAAGAGAATTTCATTCATCATCATAATCTCATGCTTCAGGGAATAAACAGATCAGCGCTTGGATCAAGAAATAACATTTGTCTCTTTATCCAGCATTACACAGTTCACCATGTGTATTCTGACTTTATTCTTCTCTTTTTTGTCTTAAGGTGGTACCCACTAAAAACTCATCAGTGCTTTTGTATACTTCAGTAGTACCTGATTTTAAGTCTTTCACATCCTCAGCCAGCCAGTGTCCTAACCACAAAACGCTAAACACAGAGACAAGCAGTTTCCATTAAACACATCTCAATTTGCATTAAGCATTATGGCATGTGACCATTTTTGTGTGAACATTCAGGAGGGCTGATTAGGTCCAAACAAAAAATATATACGCACCTTACTATGTTATAGAATCATAGAATAGTTAGGGTTGGAAAGGACCTTAAGATCGTCTAATTCCATGGGCAGGGACACCTCACACTAAACCATCTCACCCAAGGCCTCATCCAACCTGGCCTGGAACACCGCCAGGGATGGAGCATTCCCAACCTCCCTGGGCAACCTATTCCAGTGCCTCACCACCCTCACAGGAAAGAATTTCCTCCTTATATCCAATCTAAACTTCCCCTGTTCAATTTTTAACCCATTACCCCTTGTCCTGTCACTACAGTCCCTAGTGAAGAGTCCCTCCACAGCATCCCTATAGGCCTCCTTCAGATACTGGAAGGCTGCTATGAGGTCTCCACGCAGCCTTCTCTTCTCCAGGCTGAACAGCCCCAACTTTCTCAGCCTATCTTCATACAGGAGGTGCTCCAGTGGCCTGATCATTCTCGTGGCCCTCCTCTGGACCTGTTCCAACAGTTCCATGTCCTTTTTATGTTGAGGACACCAGAACTGTACACAATACTCCAAGTGAGGTCTCACAAGAGCAGAATAAAGGGGCAGGATCACCTCCTTTGACCTGCTAGTCACACTGCTTTTGATGCAGGCCAGGATATGGTTGGCTTTCTGGGCTGCAAGTGCACACTGAAGCCGGCTCATGTTAAGTTTCTCATCACCAACACCCCCAAGTCCTTCTCCGCAGGGCTGCTCTGAATCTCTTCTCTGCCCAACCTGTAGCTGTGCCTGGGATTGCTTCAACACAGGTGTAGGACCTTGCACTTGGCATGGTTAAACTTCATGAGGCTGGCATCAGACCACCTCACAAGCGTGTTGAGGTCCCTCTGGATGGCATTTCTTCCCTCCAGCATATCAACCGAACCACACAGCTTGGTGTTATCAGCAGACTTCCTAAGGGTGTGCTCAATCCCAGTGTCCATGTCACCGACAAAGATATTGAACAAGAGTGATCTCAGTACCGATCCCTGAGGGACACCACTCGTTACTGGTCTCCAGCTGGACACTGAGCCATTGACCACAACTCTCTGCGTGGGGCCATATCCTGGGTTTAGCAGTGGCAGTCATTTTTCTCTTTCTTGGTAGCTGGTGCAGTGCTGTGTTTTGACTTTCAGCTGGGAACAGAGCTGAAAAACAATGATGTTTTGGTTTGGCCAAGGACTTTGTGGGCCTTATGCTCTGCCAGGGAGGAGGGGAGCCGGGAGGAAGCAGAGGCAGGACACGTGACCCAAACTGACCAAAGAGGTATTCCATACCACAGCACGGCATGCCCAGGATGTAACTGGGAGTTAGCCGGAAGGGCTGGGTGGACTGCAGGGTTGGAGGAGGTATCGGTCGGTGCTTGGTTGGGCTGGGGGAGCAAGTTATCAGTTGCCTGGTGATGGGGTGTTGTATTCTCTTCCCTTGTTATTTCCTTTATCATTACTATTATTGGTGGTAGCAGCAGTGATTTGTGTTATACCTTAGTTACTAAACTGTTCTTATCTCAACCCGTGGGAGTTGCATTCTTTCTGATTCTCCTCTCCGTCCCTCCAGGAGTAGGGGGAGGGCAAGAAGGTTGGGGAGTGAGTTAACAAGCTGTCTGGCTGTGGGTCAAACCACGACAGGCCATCCATCTAGTTTTTTATCCACTGAGTGGTCCACCTATCAAATTGATGTCTCTCCAATTTAGAGACAAGGATGTCGTGTGGGACAGTGTCAAACGCTTTGCACAAGTCCAGGTAGGGGACATCAACTGCTCTACCCCTGTCCATCAGTTCTGTAGCCCCATCATAGAAGGCCACCAAGTTGGTCAGGTAGGATTTCCCCTTAGTGAAGCCATGCTGGCTGTCACCAAGCACCCTGTTGATTTTCATGTGCCTTAGCATGCCTTCCAGGATAATCTGCTCCGAAATTTTACTAGGCACAGAGGTGAGACTGACTGGTCTGTAGTTCCCTGGGTCATCTATTTTGCCCTTCTTGAAAACGGGGGTTATATTTCCCTTTTTCCAGTCTTTAGGAACTTCACCTGACTGCCACTATTTTTGAAATGTGATGGCCAGCGGCTTAAAAACTTCATTTGCCAGCTCCTTCAGGACCTGTGGATGGATTTAATCATGTCCCATGGACTTGTGCACGTTCAGGTTCTCAAGATGGTCTTGAACCAGATCCTCTCCTACAGTGGGCCCAAGGTCTTCATTCTTACAGTCCCTGTGTCTACCTTCCAAGGCTCGGGTAGTGCAATCAGAGCCTTTGTCAGTGAAGACTGAGGCAAAGAAGTCATTCAGAACCTCATCCTTCTCCAAATCCTGTGTAGCTAGTTCTCCAGAGAGCTTCCTTTGGGGGGGAATACGTTGTCCCTAGTCTGTTTTTTTTTTGCTATGTACCTGTAGAATCCCTTCCTGTTATCCTTAACATCCCCAGCCAAGTTTAAGTAAATCTGTTAAAGAGTTTGATTTTCAATCCCCAATTATATATTTAAATATTGCCTTTCAGCAGGAAAAAAACCAAAACCTTGGAAATAACCATTAAATGGAATTATTAACACATGATTAAAAGTGCTGACTTAATTGTACGAGCTACCTAAAAACATGAAGTTGTAACTAATGTGCCTCAGCTACTCTGTAATGCTGAGTGCCTGTTCTGTCATACAGCTACCATGGTAGAAAATGTAGAATTAGTTTACTTAAGATTTTAGGAGTGAAGTAACTATCTGCTGTGTTCGTTGTTTGTTTATTTCAACTCAAGAGAGACTCTTTCATTTAGAAATTACCAAATTATTTTGTATTGAAAAGAGAAATAGCACAATGTAGTCCTGACTTGATAGAGATCCACACTGATATAAATTTTTAATATGAATAATTACCACTAGTATACTAATAGAGTAGGTATTGTAACTACACTATAAACTACTACCTTTTAGGAAATGAAGAGAATATTTTTGTCATATTGCCTGAAAATTCTCCTTGTGCAGATCTGCATTGTTCAATGATAGTAACACTAATACTGGAGCAGCTCCAGATTGATTGATACAAGCTAGTCCACACAGAACAGTATAGTAACCATAATTATTAAATTTGGTCAGAAGTCTGTTTATCTGCAGTACTTTAGAAGATATCTGGAATAATTTAATTTCTATGTGACTGTAAGCTGTCATCAAGCACAACGTGTTTCTCTGTTCTCTTCAACCTGGTTGTTCTTGATGAGATCAGTCCTCTGATCTGTCTCACCACAAAGTTACACCACAGCTAATGGCATCACAAAGGAGACTGCTGAAATGTGAATACCTTTTTCATCAGCCAGAGAGTTCCCTCTTGCTTTTGACTGTTAATGGAACGGAATCTCAAGCTTTGCCTAAGAGAAGTGATATTTTTCTACAGGGATATCACTGTGGTCATATGATCCAAGTGCTGTTCATTGCATATTGTGATAGCACCATATCTGTTATTCATGCTAGATCTCTGTTTTCCAAGTTGTGATTTAAATATGCCCCTTGCCCAAACAGCTTTATTCCTCTGTAATGAGACAGGAAATCCTTTCCTCAAATTACTTTTTTTTTTTTTTTTTCCTGGCACTCAACCTTTGCTCAAAATGAAACCAAATAAAATGTATTATATCATCTTCAGAAGGGGATAATTTAACTCTGTGTATTTAGTCTGCATCGTGGTTTAAGCCCAGCCGGTAACTCAGAACTATGCAGCTGCTAGCTCACGCTCTGCCCCCCCCCTTCCTTCCCCCGCTTCCAGACGGATGGGAAGGAGAATCAAAAGAATGTAACTCTCATGGTCTGAGATAAGAACAGTCCAGTAACTGAGATATAACACAAACCACTGTTGCTGCCACCAATAATAATAATGATAAGGGAAATAACAAGGGAAGAGAATACAAGCTCTCACCACCCGCCGACCGATACCCAGCCCTACCCATGTAGCGGTCTGGGCCTTCCAGGTAACTGCACCCGGTTTATATAGTGGGCATGATGTGCTGTGGTATGGAATACCTCTTTGGCTAGTTTGGGTCAGGTGTCCTGTCTCTGCTTCCTCTCAGCTTCCCCTCCTCCCTGGCAGAGCATGAAACTGAGAAAGTCCTTGATCGGAGCAATCATTACTTAGCAGCAACTAAAAACACTGGCGTTATTAGTGTTGTTCCCAGGCTGAAATTCAAAAACACAGCACTGCATCAGCTACTAAGAAGAAGAAAAATGACTGCGACTGCTGAACCCAGAACAGTCTGACACTAACAACAAAAACTCTTCAGTATTGTTTTGTGAACACTTGGGATACATATCCAATACAACACCAAAGTGTTCTTAGGTGTTAGGACTCTGCAATTTAATGCACTATATGTTCACATGCCCTCCTGAGAGAAGAGGGCCAATCTGATATAAATTCTGAATAGGACTGCTGTGAATAGCATGTTGCTACTGGGCAAGATGGGTGACTGACCATAATGGAGAGCAAGAAGTATCGAACCTCTGCCCCACCATTTGTATGGGATTCAGGTGGCTCCCACAGAGAGTTCAAAAGTGAGACAGTTCATCTCATATTGTCAGGTTCGTGACCCAAAACAACTCATTGGTATATCCATATGATTTGGCTGTACTGCTGACTGGTACATCCATATTATTTGCTGTGGATTTTAGAGACTGCCTGTGTTTTTAATGGGAAGCATACATCTGACAGTGAAATTAAAGAGCCTTTGCTTCATGATTATTGGCTGCTTTGAAAGGAGTGAGCGCAGAGCTCTGCTGAAAAAACATGGAATTCAAGTGAGACTATATGCTTGTTAAAAAACCTTTTTACAAATGTCTGTCAAAAGACTGATGTCTAGGAATATTCTGTAGAAGCTGTACAGTATTGTTGCACATAGCACAGCATCTTTGGAGGCTGCTAGAAGAAGCTCACTATCTCCCCTGCTATACCCAGTTCATTTCAAAAAGTTGATCTATCTCTAAAAGCATACAAAAGTAGGCTGTTCTTCATTCAACTGTCCTAGAAATCCATTCCAAAATGTGTTGGTGCAGTGGAACTGTTGAACAGACATACTTTGTTTGATTTAGGTAAATTAATCAGGTAGAGAATGTTGTGCCAGATGATGTCAATAGCAGTACGACCAGAAAGAATACCTATATGATTCAGTCCATAAATGCTTCCTCAAAGTTATATGCTCATTTATGCATTCTCTTGCCTGTTTCATGTCTATATGTGAGGTCCTGCAATGAAGACATATTGACTTTGTGAGTTACTGTTGTGATGAGAATGCTGAGTTGAAAACATAAGCTGAGCAGCTGAAAAATTGCTATCAGACCACCCTTTTAAGCTAGTATTTTCTTTCGCCTACTTATAAGCTAATGTTATCTTCCCACTGTTGTGAATCCAGGTTAACTATCAATGAATTTATAAAGCTTCCTTCCTATATCAGTGGCTGCAAAAAAAAAAAAAAAAAGAAGAAGAAGAGAAGATGTAGTTCTGCTTAATGGAAATATTCAGATTTTATTACTTATTTTTTCATTAAAATTTCGGACAAGGTCTGCAAATGGTTCTTGAACTCCACACAGTCCTGTATAATGAAGCAGAAATGTCCACTGGAGAATGAAGAGCAAAAGAAAGAGTAATTGCTTTCTAAGATCTTTGAAATTAGGGTGACGGGCATTAACTCTGCATGTTAGAAAGCATGGTTTTCATGTTCACTGTCATTCTTACTGTTTTGTGAATGCCCGGATAAGTGATCTGTATTAATGGAATCCGTCATTCTTCATCCTTTCCGTTCCCAAGAACCCTGAGTATCAGGCTAGATGCTGTAAACTCCTGACCTCTGAGTAAATCAAGATGCTCAACCAAATGAAAAGAGTAACAGTGAATTTCAGGATGAGAGCAATCAAGAGTGGCTTGTCCATTAGCTATCACTTTTAAAGCTCTGGTGCACCCAACTTGCAGTAAAATTGTTAATAATGAAAAAAAAGAACTTGGTATTTGTTGGTTTTAGTCCTAATTGTAACAACCTCTATCCTGAAAGTGATGCTTTGCATGATTGGTTCCATTATGTCTAGCACTGAAAGGCTGAATACTTTCCTCTGCATAATGCAGTGATGGAGTATAATTAGTAAAATGCTATTTTGAGTCTGAAGTATCTTTCTGTGGCCCTACCCGTCTCAAAAATTATTGCCTCATTAAGGAGCTGAAAGCACTATTGTGTCTTCTGTCAGCAGTTCAACTTCTGTTATATTTGACCAAGTGAGCTAAGATATAGTGAGTTAAAGTAGCATATTGAAACACTTTCCTCCTAAACACTCTCTTAATATAGCCATCCCAGAGAACATAGTCTCCTAAATAGCGCAGAGAGAACAGTTTACATCTGCAGTTATAAAACAGCTGTAGCTTACTGAAACACTGCTCATTTTCTTGTTGAGTATGTGCATCCTCAGGGAATTTCTAAAAGCAATCTGTTGGGGGACATTAGTTACTCTGTAGTTGTTATTAGCCATTATTAGACTATTCCATTAGTCCAATACTGATTATGTGATCTTGCTGACAGGCAGATCAAGTGATCGCTTGGCTTTCATGAATGAATTCCCAGTTTATTCAAAGCACAAGCTGCTATATTCTTTATGCTACCCCAAGAGTTAAGGAACACTCAATATGTCACCTTCTTGGCCACTGCTTCAAAGAAGGATACTTGTGGCATAGACTATATGACCATAAAGCTCTGTCCACAGTGTAGCTGTGAATAGGTGAACAACAACTGAAATGAGAGTATTGCACTTGAAATGCAGCACTGCTATAATTACAGTATCTTTCTAGAGCTAGCACTTTTCCTTATTTCTCAGGAAAATAAGGATCAGATGTCCTTATCTGATTACAGTAAATAACCTACAGGCATCCCAGTTAACTGAATTACTATCCCAATTAAGGAGCACTTCTTGCTGATAAGTATCATTAGGTTTAATTCCATTCCTTGGGAAATGTCCTGATTAAGGCTATTTCTCAATTTAGTGGTATGTAATCTAATAGTTAAAGAAAAAAAAAAAGTGACATTTGAAGAAGAAATGAGAAAGAAAGCAGTTGAATAAATTAACAATATGAGCACAGGTTTGGATGAAATGCATCCAAGCAAGCTCTGCAGAAACTACAGAAAATATTGCCACTATCGCTGTGTTTAGTTTTGATATCTCACAGGGAGTAAAAGAGTAAGCCCTACAAAACATTTTTTGGTTTGAGTTTTTTTTTTCCCCTTTCCTTTAATGTAGTAACTGATTATAATAAGAAAACAAAATGCCTTATCATAGAGAAAAATGTAGATAATCAGAAAGTGTGAGAAAGAAAAGTATCAACTACTTGAAAAATAAACTTAATTGGGGCACATCCTAGGAGAAATTTCTTTTACCTGAGGTAGGATTTCTTGCTGAAATAAGATGCTCACAGATAGTCAATGCAGACAGCATGTATGCCCTGTTGAAAACATGGGAAGTGGGAGAGCAAGTTCAATCGAATATGTTGAGTTACAGCAAAGCTGGATCTCCCATATTTACCTCAACAGTATCTGTTTATTATACACTAATGTATAACAGGGTGGGGTGGAGGTAGGATGGGGGTGGGGAATGACTTTTTCTGAACATTTTGGGAGTTCCCAAGATTATTTTTTTTTCCTCCTGGTACTTTGCAAACCACTTCTAGAATAAAGTTTTATTATTTAAAACTCAGTGAGGTTTATTTCCTGAAAAGAGGAAAAAGAAGTGCAAGTAGGAATGTGAAGCATGATGGGTAAGGAGAG
This sequence comes from Neopsephotus bourkii, assembly GCF_033783945.1. Lineage (NCBI taxonomy): Eukaryota > Metazoa > Chordata > Aves > Psittaciformes > Psittacidae > Neopsephotus > Neopsephotus bourkii. Next base: position 11,207,374 of record NW_026902234.1, read on the forward strand.
ATGTAGGAGCAGAAGAAGAAATTCCAGTCTGGAAGCAGTGTCTTGCCAAGAAGGGAGCAGAAGGACAGATAAGTACACCTTAGTACACCTCTAAGGAATAGTGCTATTAGGGGTAGTTGTGCTGGCCAGTAGTTTCTAACCCTTTCCCTTAGTCTTTTTAATGAACTGCAGTGACTTTACCAATATATTAAAAGGAAATGCATTCAGTGCAGCTAAAATATTTTACCCCTAAGAGCTCACTGTTACCAAGGATGTTGTAGATTAGCAGCTTGTAATTTTTAAAACACCTAGCAAATGTCCTAGAAAAACTGCCAGGCATTTTCTTTTCTGGTGTGGTAGTATAGATTTAGAGACAGATGAAGTTTTCTGAGGTCTTCTAGCCCGCCCCCTGCTCCAAGCAGGAATAATGACAGGTTAGTTTCCTCAGAACTATGCTCTAGTATGAACCGGAAAAAGGACCTGATAGGAGAGATGTGTGAAGATACTTTATGGATTATCAAACCCCACAGTTCTCTCATACTATCAAAGGACATAAAATCAATGCTTCTTTTGATTTGTTTTCTTACTGAATCCCTGAAATATTTAAAGAGATGGTTTATGCGTGTCCAAGATTTGTCTATTCCAATTGATATTTTAAGCTGGGTAAAGATTTTTCTGAGTTTGGGTAACTCTGGAACTGTCAAAAGACGTATTATCTTGTAATTTAAGCATAGTCTGTTTTCTGCAGCCTGAAATCTTTCTACATTCAGATGCGTACTGAAGTAAAGTGACTTCATTAAACATAACTTCGGGTTTACCTGAAACAAATTCTTAGTAATGATAAGCTTGCTGGTGGTTCAGTATAATAGGTTTATTTTTCATAGTGTAAAGGAAAACACCCGCCACACAACAAAAGAAACCCCAAACAACCGAAACCCCAAAACCCAATATATGCATGCTCTCCAATACCTAGTTATTGTCTATATTTTTCTGCATCAAACACTCCAAAAGGGATTTGAGTATTTTGAAATAGCATTTTCTAGTAAATTGGTGTTTCTGTATTTTACTCACTGCTCTGTCTAAAGTCTTCCTGGAAAATCAGAGTCCTTGAGGAATATACTGTACCATATAAAACTAGTGGCAAAAAGCATGGGCAAACGCTTTTATACAATAATGCTGCATTAATAGTCCAGAACACAATAGCATATCTTGCATAACAGGTGTCAATAGTTATCCAAGCATTATTGACACTTCCAGAAATGTAGAGTGCAGCACATGAAGTATAAATTCCAGTGTATTGCTGCTAATTAAAAAAATAAATGAATAGTGGAAAGACTGCTTGTAAATTAGAATCCAATTTCCCAGGCAATCTAAGCAGTTGTAAAAAGAACAATGCCAAATTCCGGTAGTGAATGGCATTGTCAGAAAGGAAAACAATCTAATACATCGCTCTGCATAACTTTCTGCAGGTTGTGACAGACTATAAAGGTCATTACGCCCATCAACACAGCCTAACATTTTGTAGCAGAGTGTGATCTACCTTGTTTGTGAAGCATATGCTAAGCAGAAAGGGAGTAGGGAGTTGCTTGTTATTTAAACCTGACAGCCAAAATAACCCTCAGTGCCTTGCCTTCAACTCCAAGTGACCAACTGTTCGAAGGTGTGCTCGAGGGACCTTTAGTTGCACACTTTGTAAATAGTTATCAAGGCTGAAAATTCCAGGTGCCATCCATCCTTGGGCTTTTTCATTTGTTATCTTCTCACAGCTGCATTTTTTTTTCTTTCAACAGTGTGGTTACATGAACACGTTTAAAGTGCCCTCCTTTTACAAAGATAAGACTTTTTATTAAAAAAAAAAAGCAACAACCTCTTCTTGAATTTCAGACTGCCTTGAAACACCATCAGTTCCCCTCAGAAATGAATGCCCTCTTAATTGTCCACATCCTTATACTTTCCGTAATAGAGTATGAAGTGTCTTTCTACCCTTCATAAAAATCTGAATGTCGGCATAACCTCTTTGCTGCAGTCGGAAGCATTCATCTAAACAAAGTTCAACTTAATTGCAGTTAAATTCTGAATCCTATGTTTACCTATTTATTTATTTTCTGAGAGCAGAATTAAAGCGTTCTGGCATTGTTTTTAAACACTGATGACAACTGATAAAAGAAGAACATGACCAGCAGGTTGAAGGAGGTGATCCTACCCCTCTACTCTGCTCTCATGAGACCTCACTTGGAGTATTGTGTGCAGTTCTGGTGTCCTCAACATAAAAAGGACATGGAAGTGTTGGAACAAGTCCAGAGGAGGGCTGCGAGGATGATCAGAGGACTGGAGCGCCTCCCATATGAAGACAGACTGAGAAAGTTGGGACTGTTCAGCCTGGAGAAGAGAAGGCTACGTGGAAACCTCATAGCAGCTTTCCAGTATGTGAAGGAGGCTTATAAGGATGCTGGAGAGGGACTCTTCATTAGGGACTGCAGTGATAGGACAAGGGGTAATGGGTTAAAACTTAAATAGGGGATGTTTAGGTTGAATATAAGGAAGAAGTTCTTTACTGTGGGGGTGGTGGAGCACTGGAATGGGTTGCCCAGGGAAGTTGTGAATGCTCCACCCCTGGCAGTGTTCAAGGCCAGGTTGGACAGGACCTTGGTTTAGTGTGAGGTGTCCCTACCCATGGCAGGGGGGTTGGAACTAGATGATCTTAAGGTCCTTTCCAACCCTAACTATTCTATGGTTCTATGATTCTGTGGTAAGCAATTTGTCAGTTTTAAGATAAAGCCATCCCTACGTAGTGCTGAAAAATTGCTAGTAAAACACATTCTGTCTCTCTCAGAGTGCACTGGAACTATCTAAGTAAGTAGCACAGGAATAAGTATTGCGAATGCAAAGTAGTACAGCACTCTATAGATTACAGAAGTATACTGAGAAAGTACCTATGACTCGTGGTACAAGAACTAAAAAAAATGCAAGTAATTTGAAAAAACCTAACGCATAATTTTCTGAAGCATTGAACCTACAGCATGTAGATCTTGAATATAATGGGCAAATCAGACTGTGACTCTAAATCCACCTGAGCCTCATTAAATTTTTGGAATTGGATAATTGCTTGTTTCTGCCTTTCACAACTACAGCATATCAATACAGTGGCTCTTAAGTACTCCAAATGAATGCTTTTGGGAAAAGATAGTCTTTAAGTGAAATCATTAGGCAAATACTTCCAATGAATGGATTGTCATTTTGAGTCAGGATCGAATAATGACTTGTTAAATAAGTTATGCTAAGGAACGTGACTATTGCATGTGGAATTCATGTTTCTAATGTTAAACAATTTCTTCTGCTGATACAGAAATGCTAGAAAAATACCCCAAATATTTTGCTTGATGTGTTTATATTTTGCAAAATTAAGACTTTCAGTGTCTGAAAAAGAAATTTTATTTTTACAGTTCTAATTAAAACGTATCTCTTAAAAAATAACAGTCATATATTAGATACTGGTAACAACTATTGAGTAACAGGGATATACAATAAAATGGGTGTAAATAAGCAGCTTTATGGCAAATCAGTAGTAATGGTGTATTAAAACGGGTAATGCCTTAGAGACGGAAGAACTATGCCAACCTAAGTACCACCTTTCTTCATTACAGTTGACAGATGATGTTTAAGGTTAGGGCTGTGCTGTTAAATAGTTCCCTGCTGTAAAAATATTTGCTTTTCACATGAAACATCTTCAGGAAGTCATGGACAGAGGAGGCACTGGAGGAAGAGGGGCAAGGAATCAGTGAAGAAAGCTGCTTGGTCTTCGAGCGTACCTGTTCAAGTCCACGAACATATGTTGTTTGGAATGTTTCTTCTGTAATGAAAAGTGAACTGTATGAGAGGGTGCTGGATCTTCCTCAGAGGGAAATGGATTTCAGGTCTCACAGCTTTTGTCACAAAGGATTTACCTGAGCATTAATATGAGAACAGAATGAATAGTTATTTGCTTGATCTGAAAGAGCCCTGTCTGGGGGGCTCAGATCTGAATCACATGAACATGTTAACCAAGACTGGTGTTAGCTTAGATGTCTCAAATCACACACAATTTTCCACTGTAGGCCCAGATAATGCCTTTGAAATAATAGATTAACTTATCTCTCATACAGCACTTATTAATTTTCTTTAAGTTTAGTTGCCTGGAGAATGTCAGAACCAAGTGAATATTTTTTAGGTTCAGTTTGGATGGTCAGGTGTTTCTGCTGATAAGGAACCAGGTATTTTTACTGGGCTTACTATAACCTAAGGACAAGAGCTAAGAATAAATCTCCATTGTATGAAACAGGTAACAAGGAAATCTGACAGGTCCAAATGTAAAACTGAAGAAGATAAAAATGGCAAACTACAATAACTAATGTAGAACCTATTCATTTGTTTTTCCTCTCCATCTGTTTATTTAGTGCATTTTCACACAATCTAGAGATTTTTGTTGAAATCAAGACTTTGCCTACCTGTGTTAGTTTAGTCCAACTGTCAGAAATGTGATGCTGTAATCTAATGCCAGTAAAAACATCAAAGGATGAAATACATTTATCTAGCTTCATTTTCTGAGTTTTTTATTATTATACCAATGGAAGTACAATATTTTTTCTGGTTCTGTTATTTCCGTGTCAGATTCTTTGACTCTGTCTTGTTTCTTCAAGGAAAAGAATTATGAATTATCCTCAAGATTAAATAAATATACGGAGTCTTTATTTAAGTAATACTGAGAAACACTGAAGAGTTAAGTCACAAAGATCCTGATCAAAAATAAAGCTAGAAAACTAATGTATTATGTTGTTATGGCAACAGACTATTTAGATTTAATTTTATGTAAGCAGAACTTCAAGGATTATCCTAAGCAAATACAGTAAACATATTTGAAAGCAAATTAAATATTCCCATCCAGATATTCTATCTCTAGTAATCAACAGTTATGTTTACTGTAGAATTAGCTAATGATTTGGATTCCCAATGACTTTATCATTAATGTGGTTTTGTACAATTTCATTGTATGATTTTGGCAGCTGACCACTCATCCTTCTTGTTGCCCGATCTGATTTCAGCTAGTGCTGGTTTTAGATTTTATTTTTCTCTACTGCAGATGTATCTTCTTTTTTGCCTGCTTCAGCTGTTGCCTTTAAAAAAACAGAACTATTTCTCTACCATCTGTAGACTAAGCCACCTTGTGTTTTCATGTCCTCTGATCAGTGTATGATTCCTCTATTCCTCCACTTTTCTCTTACTCCAGGGGCAGTTTCTGTTGCTAGCAACAATTTCTGGCAGTATATGTGAACTGAAGACCTAGCTTTATGTTGTTAAGCTTATTCTGTGTCAATAGAATTTCTAAGAACCCTGACCTTTAAGATACCTGATGTTTATTTGGTTTCTGTTCAGGTGCTCAAAGCAGGTTTTCTTCTCCTGCGTTGCATTGTAGTTGAGGAAATGCTGGGTGTACTTAGCATGCCAAGAACACTGTTATTTTAATTTAAAGAGGAAATCAGATAAAATATCAGGTTTATATGCAGTTTTAAATACTAATTTTGTTTAATATTGTACCTTTAATGAAATTTGTAAATTTCAGTGTCATATTTAATAAGAAAATGCACATCAAATGTAGTCAGTCACTGGATCGTGAGAAAATTAAAATTTGGATGAACTACTTTCTAATATACATTGTCTTGTTATTAGTAACTTCATGTACTAATGCAACTGTGTTTTCTAAGCAGCAATTAGCACCTTTATTAGTGCCTGGCTCAGAAGAATTAAAATTTGGTCACCTTTGAACACCAGTCTTCACTGCTGTGTGCCAGGTATCATTCCTTCAATCAGTTCTGTTCTCAGCTTCAGTAGTGTTTCTGTTTCTCAGTGAAGAACATTTCTCCCACTTGCAGAAGAAAGGAACTGAAAAGAACCTTGCAAGAGAGATCACATTATTTTCCATGTGCATTAGGAAATGTGATAAACAGAGTCATGAAATATATTTGCAAATTTTCCTCTAGGGCAAAATATACTTCACAGAATACTTTTTTCAAAATACTTTTTTTCAAATCTGGGCAAAAATATTATGCAGCCTACCTTAGAGAGCTGGAGAAGCATGGGTCTGTCAATTACATGTTTACAGATGCATCAGCAAAAAGGAACAAATCACCAAAACTGAAAAGGAAAAGTCATTGTTTAATAAGTAACAAGCACTACATGCAAGGTAGAGCAAAGATTTCTGTAAGTTCATGACACCTTGTTTCAGTTTCAGATAAACTGAAACAAATGGCTGCAATTCCTATATAATAGACTTGCTTATTTGATAAAGTGACCTTCAATAGTCTTTCAACAGATTATTTTTAAATATAACACATATAAATCATATACATGAACTACCACGGAGATAGCTGCTATAATGTTAGCAATGCTGTCATTTTAGCTATATTATGAAAGCTTAAGCTAAAGCAGTCTCAAATTCACTGCTATCTCATAGTCAAAACATTTTTTACAAAAGATACATGAAGATACTTCCATATTGCATTATATAGCCTTTCAATGACATATTGATATCTGGCTGTTGCAGCTTCCAGCATGTGACACACATAAAATTCAACACTTCAAATATTTGGGTACTTTATGCAACTGAGTTATTTATGTTTTTATTTGTGATTGCCTAATATTTTCAGCAATCTTAGCAAAAGTCTAGATCTATTTTCATGAGTTCATAGAATCATAGAATAGTTAGGGTTGGAAAGGATCTTAAGATCATCAAGTTCCAACCCCCCTGCCACAGGCAGGGACACCTCACACTAAACCATCTCACCCAAGGCCTCATCCAACCTGGCCTGGAACACTGCCAGGGATGGAGCATTCACAACCTCCCTGAGCAACCCATTCCAGTGCCTCACCACCCTAACAGGAAAGAATTTCCTCCTTATATCCAATCTAAACTTCCCCTGTTTAAGTTTTATCCTGTTACCTCTTGTCCTATCACTACAGTCCCTAATGAAGTGTCCCTCCCCAGCATCCCTATAGGCCCCCTTCAGATACTGGAAGGCTGCTATGAGGTCTCCACGCAGCCTTCTGTTCTCCAGGCTGAACATCCCCAACTTTCTCAGCCTATCTTCATACGGGAGGTGCTCCAGTGCCCTGATCATTCTCGTGGCCCTCCTCTGGACCTGTTCCTTTTTCTGTTGAGGACACCAGAACTGCACACAATACTCCAAGTGAGGTCTCACAAGAGCAGAGTAGAGGAGCAGGATCACCTCCTTCAACCTGCTGGTCACACTCCTTTTGATGCAGTCCAGGATATGGTTGGCTTTCTGGGCTGCAAGCACACACTGCCAGCTCATGTTCGTTTTCTCATCAACCAGCACCCCCAAGTCCTTCTCCGCAGGCCTGCACTGAATCTCTTCTTTGCCCAACCTGTAACTGTGCCTGGGATTGCTCCAACCCAGGTGTAGGACCTTGCAATTGTCATGGTTAAAATTCATGAGGCTGGCATCAGCCCACCTCACAAGTGTGTCAAGGTCCCTCTGGATGGCTGTCCTGGGTTTAGCAGTAGCAGTCATTTTTCTCTTTCTTGGTAGCTGGTGCAGTGCTTTGTTTTGACTTCCAGCATGGGAACAGAGCTGATAAGAATGATGTTTTGGTTTGGCCAAGGACTTTGTGAGCCTCATGCTCTGCCAGAGAGGAGGGAAGCTGGGAGGAAGCAGAGACAGGACACCTGACCCAAACTGACCAAAGAAGTATTCCATACCACAGCACATCATGCCCAGGAGGTAACTGGGAGTTACCTAGAAGGGCTAGGCGGACTGCAGGGCTGGAGGAGGTATAGGTCGGTGCTTGGTCGGGCTGGGGGGGCGAGTTATTGGTCACCTGGTGCTGAGGTGTTGTATTTTCTTCCCTTGTTATTTCCTTTATCATTACTATTATTGGTGGTAGCAGTAGTGATTTGTGTTATACCTTAGTTACTAAACTGTTCTTATCTCAACCCATGGGAGTTGCATTCTTTCTGATTCTCCTCTCTGTTCCTCCAGGAGTAGGGGGAGGGCAAGAAGGGGGGGGGGGGGAGTGGGTGAACAAGCTGTCTGTCTGGGTTTAAACCACAACAATGGCATTCCTTCTCTCCAGCGTATCAACCGAACCAAAGTCAAGTGATCAGAATTTTGTGATAAAAGATAGCTTTTTATGTATGACCACAGAGTTAAGCATTGGCATTATGTTAGCATAGGTGTAATGAATCACTAAGTAGAAGCATAGTTGCGTGTGATGCTTATAGAAGTTTATTGTTTCATTTCAGAATATCATATTATTATTTCAACAGTTTTAAACATAATTTATTAACAATAAGTACATTAGGTGAATCAATGAACCACATAATCTACTGTCAACGGTAGTCAGTGCTAGATGTTCATACTAAACAGGAGGAAAAGTTATACTGGATAATTGTGAAACAGCTAGTGCATCTAAGATTCTTCATATTCTCAGCATTTAGTGAATACACTAAATGATGTAAATTTATACTCTTTAAATTTGGTTCATTTTCCATATCAAATTACTATATGTTAGATGGACATATTTTAGAAAGAAACATCTGAATTTATAGCAGGCACCGGTATCTTCCAGTGTATCCTGAAATCAGTCTGAGAGTCTTTACAAGCTTCCTCTAAGGTCTCTCAGAGCCTTCCCTTCTCTGGGATGAGCAAGCCCAATTCTCTCAGCCTGTCTTCATAAGAGGGGAGATCCAGCCTTCTGATCATCTTTGTGGCCCTCTTCTGGACTCATTTTAAGAGCTCCACCTCATTCTCCCGTTTGGGGGCCCCAGAGTTGGACATGGCAATGCAGATGGGGTCTCCTCAGAGTAGAGCAGACAGGGAGAATCACCTACCCCTACCTGAAGGCCACGCTTCTTTGGATGCAGCCCAGGATACGGTTGTTTTATGGGCTCGAGGTGCACATTGCCAGATCATGCTGAGCTTCTCATCCACGAGTATGTCCAATCCTTCTCTGTCCTGTTCTTAATTCATTCTCCACCCCACCTGTATTTCTGCTTGGGATACAAACAAAGATGTTTTACAGCGTCAGTCCCAGTAACGACCTGTGAGGAACACCACTTGTCACTGGTATCCACTTGGACAGTGCAAGCATCCAGCAAATTCCTTGTTCACCAACTGGTCCATCCATCAAATTCAAGTTTCCAGTTTAGAGACAAAGTTGTAGTGTTGGACAGTGTCAAAAGCCCTGTACAAGTCCAAGGAGATGATAGAATCATAGAATACTTAGGGTTGGAAAGGACCTTGTTAAGTTGGAAAGGCTCATGTTAAGTTTCTCATGGACCAACATCCCCAAGTCCTTCTCCGCAGGGCTGCTCTGAATCTTTTCTCTGCTTAACCTGTAGCTGTGCCTGGGATTGCTCTGACCCAGATGTAGGACCTTGCACTTGTCATGGTTAAACTTAAAAGTTGGCAACAGCCCACCTCACAAGCATGTCAAGGTCCCTCTGGATGGCTTTCCTTCCCTCCAGCATATCAACTGAACCACACAGCTTGGTGTCATTGGCAAACTTGCTGAAGGCACACTCAATCCCACTGTCCATGTCAACGACAAAGATGTTGAACAAGACTGGTCCCAACACCGATCCCTGAGGGACACCACTCATAACTGGTCTCCAGTCGGACATTGAGCCATGGCACAGAGGTGAAACTGACTGTTCTGTAATTCCCCGGGTCATCCATTTTCCCCTTTTTGAAAATGGGGGTTATATTTCCCTTTTTCCAGTCATCTGGAGCTTCACTTGACTGCCATGGTTTTTCAAATATGGGGGACAATGGCTTAGCAGCTTCATTCACCAGCTCCTTCAGGACCCGTGGATGGATTTCATCAGGTCCCATGGACTTGTGCATGTTCAGGTTCTTAAGATGGTCTCAAACCAGATCCTCTCCTACAGTGGGCCTAAGGTCTTCATGATGTCAGTTACTCTTCCCTTATCCATCAATGCTGTTAACCACACTGGGGAAGGCCATCAAATTTGTCAGGCACAATTTCCCTTGGTAAGACCATGTTGGCTGTCATCAATCACTTCCTTTTTTAACATGTGCCTTAGCACATTTTCCAGGAGGCTATGCTCCGTCATTTTGCTGGGCACCGGGTGAGACTGACTAGCCTGTAGCTCTTTTTGTCTTCCTTTTTTTCATTTCTAAAAACAGGCAACCAGGTCTCCCATTTCTTTCTAGAGAGGGCCCACATTTTTCCTAGTCTTAATTTTATCACAAATGTACCTATGGAAGCTTTTCTTGTTGCTTCTTCTTTCTTCTCTTGATCATCATTGATTATTATTTATTTTTAATCCTATCAACAGAATGGATTGTATGTGACAAGGTGGTTTGCACCCAGATATAAATCAGTTTCTGATTTGAATAATACAGTATAAGAATACAGTCTGCATAAAACTATTCATTTTAATGAATACTGAGAATTTCCAAACAATAGCCTCTGTCTCCCTACACACTTAAGAAGATTTCAGGCTTCTTCTCAGAAATAATTGAATTATGTGGTTGGTAATATACTTCACCAGAAGAAGTTCCATTTGAGATGGTATTAGACTATAAATGCTCAGAGATTGTTTTGAGTGGTCAAATCAACAGCTGTCAAATTAGCTTATAAAAACAATAATGAATCTTCGGTCTCGATAATCTTTTCTTTTGAATAGTAAAAAAGTAATTTATCCAACTCTGTGTAAACACAGGCACCCAAAATAGCACAGTAATTTAACAAAAATATCGCTTTGGTAAAACCTCCTATTAATTCCAACAGAATATCTGTTGTCTGCATAAACTCCAGCAACTGGTTTTATTCATTGAGCTAGACATCTTGATAGAGTTAGTGTTTGTTTTGGAAGAGGGTAAGAGCTGTAATATTCTAATTGTTCAAAGGTAGATCTTGTTGAACCTTCAGGTACAAGTTGTTCCTCAGGACTGTTAAGGCTCTGGTTCTATGCCTAGTATTTACTAGCGGTGATCAGCATTTCCCACACACATCTCCAGCTCCTTCTTTGTAATTTTTGTGGAGATTATATTCATATTTTTTTTTCTCTCCCTCTGTCTTCCCTCCCCTATATTCTTGTACATGGACCAGTCCTATATCACATTGTGAAAGGACAAAAGAACACATTGGCATTTTGACTTTTCTATAACATGACAAAGAGCTAGTGGTTTCAGTAGCTTTAATTTCATCTTTCCGTCACTATTCACAATAGTAAAACTTAGTCTATTTGCTTTCATTCTTGGACGTTATTTTCGCTAAAAATTTTTAAGATGTAATCTTTTCATAGTTAATATTGTTCAAACATTAATGAATTTAGTATAGCTATCATTATTATTTAATTATATTGCATTTTGGATTCTATTTTGATTCTATGTTTGCTTTATTTTCTTTCTGGTTGCTACAGGGAAGCTATAAATTGATCACAGTAGACTATGTTCTCTATGGAAGGCAGAGTAAGCTGTATACCAGAGCAGGACCCTATTTCACACTCTCAATGAAAGGAAGGTCTGTTATTAATTTTAGTATTATTATATTCCTGCCATTACTGGTAAATGTATGCAATTAGAGATGTGCGCAGATACAGTTCTGAAGGACTGATTTTAGAGCAGTGCTGTTATGAAGCTCAGAGTTGATCCTCAATTCCAGTTGTCTCTGCAATCATGGTAGAAAGTCTGAAGCCGATATCACAAGCTTCTGTAATTATTAGTATTAAGTTTGTAACTACACTGTGTTGTTTGTTTTTGTTTTGGTCTTTTTTTTTTTCTTTTTGTTTTTAATAGGCAGTCAAATATTAGAGGAAAGAATTTGTGAGGGTTGTCTGATTTTGTCACTTGTTACCAGTAACTCACTCTAATGATCACTGTGGTTCAGAATATTTGGGGGAGTTTATATTTCAGCTTAAATCTCTTAAAAGAGGCATTCACCATTATAATCAGGAAATAAGAAATATTCACTGGCTTTGCATAAAATACTGAGTGGGCTGCGTTCACACCCTAGGCTTCTGGCCAAAACCAGATGTAGCAGCTGGTGGTTTTGGTCCATCAGGAAATTTGCTATAATGTGATAGCTTCATTCCCCCAAATGGCCTATAGCTGAATTGCCACAACCTGCAAAACTGAGTATAAAGTCTTGGGGGAAAAAAAGCAAGAGAAAAGAACTTATTTATTCAAAATTATATAGGCTTTGATAATGAATATTTAAAAGTCCTTGAATAGTGTATTATGTAAGCAACGTAATGAATACATTCCCAGAAAGGGCAGAATTGGATGTGCTATGTGGTGTAGTATATTCTTCAAGAAATTGTTTTTTTAATTTAAAATTACTTTTTTTTTTTTATTCTTACACAGTACTCCATGTTAGAGAAAGCAAGTTTTTAAAACTGTGTCTTCTATTCCAAGAGAATTCTGCATGTTTTCCTCTGTTATGGATATCTGCTTCAGATGTGGACTTAGGTGGATCATAGAGACTGCAATTGCAAAGTTGTGTGTTTCTATTTGTGTTCATGAAATAACCAGGCAGTGAGAAATATTGTTCAATAGCCTCTGAGGTGTAATAAACCATAATCAGTGTTATTTTGTTTAAACAGTGCCAATACCTAAGGATTCCAATCATGTAGGAAAGGCTCATAATTTATAGACATGTGTGCAGTCTGGGCTTCAATATCTACTTTGGCATCTTAACCACTTGTAAGGTCTACTTTTATGGAAACAAACTTTTAGATACCTACACCATCTATAAGATCATTTCAATTTAATGAGCTTCCTTTCAGTGGAAAGCTGACTTCCTTTAAGTCCAATGTTATGGTAAGAAGGATATAAGTTTGAAAAGATGGTTTTATTATCAGCTTGATTTTGAAGTGCTGTTCTTAATTTTGCTCTTTAGTCATTCTCCGTCTTGATAGAATGCCTCAAGCTTGTTCTTTTAAAAAAATGTCATGATTTTCTTGTTCCATCTTCCACTTGGGAAGAATGGATTTTATTCAAAGTACTGAATCCCGTACAGTGTATTTTCCCAATTATTAATATTGTTTATTTACAATGATCTTAAGCTGCTGGAGAGCAGAACTGAATAAATTTGCTGTCAGCCTTGGATGCTGCATAATCTGGAATTTCTTAATGTTTGATAGCAAGCTATTGTATGTCACAGTGGGTGGATTGTAAAATCTTTCATGCATTGGAAAGTAAATATGAAGTAAATAAGTAAATATGACATCCATAATGGAATGTTATGTCTGCTGAATTTCTGAACAAATGGTATGTGTTCATCTTAAAAATGAAAGCCTCTCTTGAAAGAGGTGTATTGCAGCTTTAAGAAATAGAAAGGTTTTGGAGGAGATTACAGAAAAGCTAAAAAATCCCCAGTTTTTCAGATTTAAAACTAATGCTTATCATGAGGATAGGGAGGAAATAAAATGGGGGGGGCAGGTGGTTGAAGAAGAAGAAATTGTTATTTTTTCTGAAACATTTTGCAGAGAAAGCTTGATGCTGTTGATATTCCTAAACAGCCTTCCCAGATTTCTAGATTGCCTTCACTAGCCCTTGATTTCAGCTTTTGACAAGCCCTTGATATTTGGTCTTAGATACCTGTAATACTGTTCAAAAATAATTTCATAAAATTGACTTTTGACTCACAGAAGGTTGAAAAAAACCCAATATCTAATGAAGCTAAAAAGAGCTGCGTGAAATGCTTTTAGCAATGTCATAGCTATTATATGTGCATAAGCAGTTGCTTGATATGATCTCCATAAAAGATTTTAAGCCTGAAAAAAACATTTCAGAGGTAATTTGAATCCAGTACACCTCACCTGTGTGAGAAGTCTGACATATCACAGTTTTAGAATTTTGAATTAGAAAAATGTGAATGAATTCCTAACTTCATTGTAGACAAAATGGCTTAAGAGTGAAGTCATTTAGGAGAGAGATAGATAAAATCCTTTGGCTCGAATCAACTAATGCAATATGACTGAATATAATAACCTATGATTTATCTTAAAAATATAAAGTAATCATGTGTAACTTTTAATTAGTCATTGTTAGGTTGTAATTTATACTCCTGCAGGTAATCTTAGGTAATTGGCAACATATAGAAATGGAAGCAGTACTGGAAAATTAAAAATGATAGGCACAAAAATCAGATAGGATTAAGAGAAAGTAAAAAAAAATGGGATGCAGGGCTTCTGGCAGGCTTTGTTCCATTTGTTCACTTGCCAGGTAAAGAGATAACCTGCTGGACCTCTAGAGAAACTGCCATTCAGGAGCTGAAGTCTGCTCCTAGATTGACTTACTTGTGGACTGGAAAGGGGGAGACCTCCATGCCCTCTTGGCAGACAGTTGATAAAGCTGTCTGAGGTGTCTCCTTCTATAACTGGGGAGATGGAGAGGAGGCCTGGTCTGTCAGAAGGCATGGTGGCCTACAGAGGTCCTGGCATCGCAGCAAGTAGGGTGGCCAGTGAGGGATGGGGCAGCCATCCCCTGGGTGCTTATCCCACAGATCCCATGTCTGGATTGCATGGAGATCTTGATGTGACACTTGAGAGGCAGGTATAGCTGGATATTTAACTTTTGTTGTTTTAGGGCTTTTCTGGTGGAAAGCTAAGATGAACATCGTGAATGACATATATCACAATATACCAGTTACTGTGGTAAGTAACAGTATGTTCTCATTATGACAGAGTTATAAAAGGTCATCAGATAATGCAAAGGATCATGTTAATCTGTGCACAGAACACAATCCATAATATCAGCAAAATGTGAAGCAAAATAGGCAAACTTTACCATAATTCTAAGCTTTCTTTACCACACAACATAAACAAACAAATAAAAAGGTAAAAAAAATGTTTTATGTTTTGAGGAGTTTCAGTCAGCCAAAAAAATATGGATATTTTGAAGGACATCTGCAGTGAAAATCAATGGCTTCCCTTAGGTTTCAGAGAAAAAGTTTTAATGACAAGAATAGACTTACTGGATCTTTGGGACTACTCATCAGTATAGTGCAAGGGCAATTAAAAAAGCTATTCTAAAAAAATTGTGATTAACAAAGGTCTCAAGGGGCTGACACACTGAGTAAGGTTTGGAAAAGCCTTGGCCATCCCATCAGAGTCAGCATTTGCAATGGAAATGTAATAGCATATTATTACCTCAACGGCTGTATTGTATATTGTATCTCAGTAATGGTGCTGCTATAGCTATCGTGGTTTAAGCAGATAAGAAAAAAACAGTAAAGGAAAAAAATCACTGAATTAATGGAGATGCTAGTTTTTAATAACTCTAAAAAGCAACCTTCCCCCAGCAGCTCTGTGTCTTTCTTTTTTCAATAACATAACTTTACCATATCTCTTTCCTTCATATCTTTGCTCCTCCTTGCAACATCACTTTAATGTTACTGGTTCCAATTACCTTTCCTTTCAGATAACATTTTGTTAGTGCATTATTTTACTAAACTCTGACAAATTCTGCTCTAGAATTGTAGTTACTCCCTGTATATCAGACCTGAAGAAAGGCTATGCACCCAAAAGGTCATCTAATTTTTTTCCTCAGCTATACTATTTTGGTCTAATTAAATATTTTTTCTTTGTTACAAGATTTGTTTGCTTGCACTGTGTGTGTGTGTGTGGCAATATGTAATAGTGAATCTATACATACTGCAGTATAAAGTCAAAGGCAATCTGGGTTATTACTACTTTTTACGGAGATTTTTTTCAAAATTTTTTTTTTTTTTAAATAGGAATCATCTTATGGTGAATACTTTTATTTTATTTACATCTGTTAAACTTCAGAAAATTGTGCTTCTGAATGATGTAAGACTGAAACTGCAGCAGAAAAGTTACCAGAAAAGTGAACTTTTTTGTTTTCATCATTTAGAAAAAATATGTGGCTTTGTTTCACTTATGTTCTCTCAAACTCTTAGAATTCACAAGTGTCTTTGCTGTTTATTGGTCCCTCTGTGATTGCCTTCATGCTCCCTTTTCTGTAGATAATTCTCTTTTATTCTCCTTCTTAAACTACAGGGGAGCTGTAAATTCCGGGAAGAAAAAGTGCGTGCTATAATTAGCATCACAAGTACTTATACAAGCCAGGTAGCAACTAACTACCTTTAATTACTAACAGCAGTCTGGCTGATTTAAAGTGGAGAAGGCAAAGCTTTCTGTAGCTACTAGCTGGAAGTATAAGATGTCATTCACCAGATTAAATGAGCTGAGCTGATGCCAAAGGTAAAGGGAACTAAGTGTTTTCTAGTCTGTGCAAGCTCCTTAGCGCTTGGGCAGAGAGATGAGAAATACTCTTTCCATAGGAATTTGCAAAAGGAAGCAATGCAATGCTAGAACTAGGTTGTGAAGTTCACTGTTTTTACTGTTGGTTTTGAAGACCCCTTTAACCTTACAAGCTTATAGCTTTCTGTAAAACTCCTCAACCTCTTGCTCCTTTTTATTTGCACTGCTGTATGCAGTTTTAATTGGTTGCTTTTGAGCAAGTTACAGCTTATAGTTTGTTACAGTGGACATGAGGAAATAAGTGGCTGTAAATGCCAGCTGCTCATGAACCCATGAAGATGACAAAGAAAACCTAGGAACTAAGTCAGAAAACATCACCTGTTTGACTAGATGGTACCATAGTACCCCTGCTGTGTAAGGCTCCAAGTTAGGAACTTTTACCTTATTCAAAATAGGACCTTTCATTAAATATCTTTCTCTTGTCTTATGTCTGGGGGAAAGTCTTTGTCTCCTTTTTTTTTTTTTTTTTTTTTTGCTTTGTCTCTCTTTGTATTTTTTTCCTTGCAGTCTATGAACAGGAAAATAGAAGAAGCTATTTTTTTTTCACATTTGCAGTTAGTTCTTCCTCTATCTTTCCCTTGGAGAGTTCATAAATCGTTTTAGTCAAAATAACTAAATCCTTACCTTTGGCAATTTCTTCCTTGAGAATGAGTTGTTTCAATGCATGAAAAAAAAAAAAAAAAAAAAAGGCAAAATAACCCAAAACAAAACCTAAACCCACCCCCTGAGGATTTTAAAGGCTATTTTGACTGCGTTTTTATATAGTATAAGCTATGCTATTAAAAATGTATGGAATATGAATGCCAGATATAGCCTACATTACCCGCTACACTTTGGTCCTTTGCTTTTAAGGAAATTCTGTAGAGCACAGGGGGATCATCCTTTATCCATGTTGCACATCTGTTATTCCTCACGTTCTATTATATGAAAGTTTGTCTCTTTCCAATGGATACCTAAAATGAAGATGTATCTCAGAGACTGAAGATGCCTGCTGCTGCACTGCTGTCACTGCTCCTTGTCACCAACATAAATGCTAGCAATCAGAGCAACACTGAGGAAGACAGAGGTGGTGACAGAAGCAGTATGTCAGGGAAAGCAGCAGTGCTACATATCCAGATGCCATAACTTACCTGTATGGCGAAAGCTCAGATTATGCTGCTGTATTCTGAAGCCTTGAAAATAAAGCACTGCTTATCTTTTTAGTGCCTGATCTTATGAAGGTTTAAGTACATGTTCAGCTTCCTGTACTTCAAGTAAAAGCTGACTTCAGAAAGGCTGTTCACATAGCACAGACTCCCTTTCTTATGCTCAAGAAAATCCTTTCTTAAATACAAACCCAATCTCATCAGTTAGACTGCATGTTTAGGGAACATCCTGTGTGTTTAGTATTTTTCAGATTTTATTGGGAGGTGGTGGGGGGAGAAAGAAAAAGCAACAGAGCTGTGTCACAGTGCTGTAATGCTGTTTTAAAAAAGGAAATCAAATAGGTGCTTAAGGGTTCAAAGTACATTTATGAATGCAATTATCTCAGTTTGTCTTGTTTTTATGTTCATCTGTTCAGTTATAACTTTAGTATAACTTTAAAGCTAAATTTGAAATAGGAATAGAACTAGCAAAAGGGGTTTTTTTCTTTTTCAGATACAGAATCAAATAAACTACACAACTTAATTTCATACAAAAATTCTATACTGTGCTAAGAGGTGATGAAAAGCCTAAAATTAGAAAACTGTATTGAAAACTGCTGTAAAAAAGAAAGTGTTCTAAAGATAATGTCCAAGTAACTAAAAAACAAATAAATAAAATAAAACTTGCATAACAGTTAATTTGAATATTGCAAAGACACTCTATAGTTGACTAAAAAAGTTGTAAAGTTCACTCAGTTTTCTAGTCCATATCCTGAACTGCCCTGTATTTTAGGCAAACCATAATGGGACTTGATTCTTAAACTGTGTTGATTTCAAAATATCCAAGTTCAGTTTTCAGACCTCCTACAAAGATTTTAATTGCTTTCAGCAATTTTTCATCATTAAAATGGAACATGATTTTTAAAGTCTTTTGAAATAAAGGAAGAGATTTTTTTTTATTATGCACTATGATGCCTAGCACAAAGGATTCCCAATCTTCTTTGATATCTCTTGGCTCTGTTATAAAATAGAAAAATAACCTAAGAACTATATTTTGGGTCACCCAACATTAGTTGAACAGTTCCAAAAGCCACCTGAGAGGAGACTGATTCCCTTGCTGCTTAGCTAGATGTACCTCTCACAAGTCCCATATAAGCCAACAGCCCACAGGTTATGAAGCCAACAGGAGCAGCTCTTTTGTGGAGTCTGCCTATTCCTGCTCAAACTCCAAAAGGATGAAGACAGGCAGTGTAAGAGTGTAAGGAGAATGCTCTTTACACTTAAAACAAGCAAGATCTGCTCACTTAGTAAGAATGTAACTGACTATACTATGTAAGAACCTATCCATATTTAAGCTATACAGTAATGCTATGTGTTATGTTCATCGTTAAAGTCAACACATGACTTACTTAGTGCAGGTCATGTTAATTGAAAACCACTTATGTCCTTAGACGTAACAGCTCATAGTAATCCACAATAATGTTCCTCTACTACTTTAGAAAATTAGGGAAAATAACTTAGGTCATCACATCAGTGATGAAGATTGGAATCCAGCATTGCCAAGTGGGTAATCGCAGACTGTTTTTCATTAATCCCACAATGGGCCAGCTATGTAGGGGAAACAATAGCACTTGTGAGTACAACTGGATAGCCATTTTAGGGAAGATCTAAGAGTGTGCTCCAGCTTAATCACATCCAAAGAAAAATTCAAGTAGGTGACATTCAGGAAGCTTCCTGAAAATCACAATTTATGTACATCACACCGTCATCTCAAAACTGAGACAAGCAAGAGTTTCTGTTCAACCATGGATCTTGAAAGAGTAGGGATAGGGAACTGGGACACAGCAACATTGCCAGATATTAAAAGTTTGTAGTGTGCATGCCTCCAAACCAATGTATTTCCTTTCACATACAAGTATTCTCAAAGATAACTCATGAAAACAGCTAAAAAAAGGAAATTCCTGAAGCCTATAAAAGATGCATTTTCAAAAAGCTTTTTTTTGGCCTACAGTAGCAATAGCAAAACTTACCACCTTCTCTATAGCAGGAACTTTAAATAAAAAACTCAGCAAGTCAGACACATGTTACTGGTATCTTGCTTAGTATTAATTCATGTGTGATCCAAAATACCTGCAAACCATATAGTATTTAAAGCTCAGATCCCCTGACTGAATCTAGATGCTCAAATAAGAGTTCATTTGGCTGCTTTCCACTTTTTCTTTTTTCCCCATCATCCTACCTCCTCAATTTGAATGTGTTTATGGGAAAATTTACCCATTCAGCAAAATATTTTGATTTAGACCTTTTCTGTATTCTTCATCAACAAAGAATGCCTGGTTTAGGCAGAATATTGCCAGCAGGTCAAATGAGGTGTTCCTTCCTCTTTGGTCAACATTGATGTCCTGGTTTTGGCTAGGATAGTGCTAATGTTCTTCCTAGTAGCTGGTGCAGTGCTGTGTTTTGGCTTTAGTATGGGAATAATGTTGATAACACACAATGTTTTAGTTGTTGCTCATTAGCACTTACTCTGATCACTTATCCTTTTCAGTCTGTCATGTTCTGCCCATGATGAGGGACCCAGGAAGTCAGGAGGGAGCAGAGACAGGACATCTGGCCCAAACTAGCCATAGGAGTATTCCCTACTACAGCACGTCATGTCCAGTATATAAACTGGGGGGTTACCTGGAAGGGACTGATTGTTGCTTGGGTCAGGCTAGGTATCAGTCAGTGGCTAGTGAGCAGTTATATTGTGCATCACTTGTGTTTATTGGGGTTTTATTACCTTTCCCCTTTTAGTTTTATCTCTTTCCTTGTTATGTACCTATTATTATTAATAGTAGTAGTAGTATATTGTACTTTATATTAATTATTAAACTGTCCTTATCTCAACCAGCAGGTTTTACATTCTTTTGTCTCTCTTCCCCATCCCACACGTGGTGGTAAGGAAGGATGGAAGGGTGTGTGAGCAATTTCATGGTACTTAGTTACCATCTGGATTTAAACCCTGACAGTAATTCACATGTGAAGTGCTGGGTATAGTGACGGGTTCTCTAGTATAGGCGAGACATGGACTTATTCTAGCAAGTCCAGCACAGGGCCACAAAGATGATGAAGGGACTGGAGAAGATAAGGTAGAGGGAGATTTCATCAATCTGCATAAATCTCTGATGAGATGAGTAAAGAAGATGGACCATTCTTAGTGATGCTAATGAAAGGAGCAAGAGGCAACAAGCAGAAATTGACATACCAGAAATTCTAGTCAAACATAAGAAAATACTTACTTGGGAATGTGGTTGAAAATACATTGTTCAGAGGTGTTATGGACCAAGCTTGGAGAGATTCAAAACCCAACCAGCTACAACCCTGAGCAACTTGCTGTAGGTGACTTCTCTGAGCGATTTCATACTCAAACAGTTTAAAAAGTCAGACTTTTTCTATCAACTAACCAACAGGGCATTTACTTGAAACAAAAGAGAAAAAAGTTCAATTTCTTAGTTTGTATTGTTATGAGTTTGAAACTTGATCTCCTAAAAGCCACAGAGATTCCAAGTGTCTCATGTATTGGGTGTCCAAGAGTGACTTTTCTGTGTTCCTTGCTGGGATGCCTGTACTTGTCAGAAGCCTCACATATGTACTTTAGCCAACCTAGATTTTTCTGGGCAAACAATATTAGAAGGATTGCAACCAGCTTTCCTCTGAAGTGCTATTACAGAGAGGTCCTTACCACCGTGAACTGCTGTCTCTTCCCATCTGACCACTTGTTTTTGCCTGTTAATCTGCTGGAACTTTTTCCTGCTTTTCTTTAAGAATGGGCCTATAGGCCTGGCAGAAGTTATCAAAACCTTCAGCTTATATCTTCCTGAAAATATATTTCACAGCTTCCTGACACTCACTGAGAAAAACCAACAAACAAACACACAAGCAAAAATGTTTACATGTAGGACATTAAATAATTCCCCTGATATTTTTCTCCTTATCCTACTCGGTGGTCTTTCCAAAATCCCTTTGTCATCTTGCGTAGCAATATATGTATATATATTGACATTCTTGCCATTTTGTTATTGTAAACAGAGGAATCTCCAAAAAAAGTAATCTCCTTTTACATGACAACTTGAAGGTCTCCACATGGCTTTCAGTATTATTTCACTTGACCTTTAGTTAAAGATCCAACAGTTGTTAGGAATGAGTTTTTATAAGTCCTTTGGGTGATTACTGACAAAGTTTTATAGTGTGCTTTATATTTATATTCCTTAACATCAGGCTATAAAATACAAGCTTGTGAAAGCCTGTAATTTACTAAGAGATAACATGTATTTGTTTCTTTTATTCTTGCATTTGCTTTGAATGCCATAAATCAAACCTGGAATGAGATGAAGCAGCAGCTTATTTTAAGGTGTATGTAAAAGAATAATTAACACTGAAGGCTATAAATTCTCAGTATATTTACAAAATGACTTTTCTCCCTTTTTTTCCCTTCAACATGGACTGATTCAAATGCAGTGACCCAGGACAGACATGAATGACAAACACACATTCAGATTTGTGGTAATGATACTAATGTATTATATTTATTAATATATACACGGCAAGTTTATTAACATAAGTTCTTCAAGGCCATATATATTGTGTGTCCTTATGAAGATTTTATTAGCATTATGTGCAACAGTCTCTCAGGTGTATTTTTCCTTACTGTCACAGAACATGTTGCTTAATCCAGTTTAACCTTGTGAGACAGATACTCTCAGAAACTTAACTCAGTGACTGGTAGAGCAGAACTAAGTTCTTTCACAAGTTATTCAAACAGGCCCCTAAACTTAGCGTATGCACGCAAAACCAAGTTTCAAGACATTCTGCAGAGTCATTGATCTCCATTCATATGAAGGAATATTCACATTCCAAAAAACTCGTCATTTTCACCAATATTGCTTTATATTAATGTAGCTAAAGCCTTGAATAA
Organism: Neopsephotus bourkii; assembly: GCF_033783945.1. Classification (NCBI taxonomy): domain Eukaryota; kingdom Metazoa; phylum Chordata; class Aves; order Psittaciformes; family Psittacidae; genus Neopsephotus; species Neopsephotus bourkii. Next base: position 11,229,743 of record NW_026902234.1, read on the forward strand.
TGTTAATGCAACTAACATGCTTTTTGTGGTGATGCAGTTTCAAGACAGCTTTGCTCCAAGATAAGCACGTATGCTATTTTTTGTTGCTAAGTTGACTGCAGCTAATATAGCAATGACAACATGGGCAGATGGAGTTTTACCACCCTTTCAAATATCTCTGAATTACTTCATGCTGTCATTCACAGCTCATTGCCAGGTGTCTCACCTAGTGACATGAATTTACCAACATATTCTGTCAACATTACAGTCAAACTAGAGGTTTTTTTAACTTTCTAGTTGACAGTTTGGTATCTGTCTCTTTGTTAGTCCATTTTATCTGGTGCAAATTTCTAATTTGTGCATGCAATGAAAAATTTTTGTTCGTCAATAACACTTCTTGGTAACATCAAAAAAAAATTGCAGATCCTTATTTATCCATAATAAATACAATGTATAGCCTTAAAAAATCTACTAGGAAGCAATTTATCATTAGATATATAGCTATGGATGCTTAGTAAAGTAGAATTAAAAAATTATTATTTTTTTAAAATCAGGAATAACATGGCTGTCTTAAACTGTGTATCTTCTTTAAATATGCCTTTAGTGGCAATGCAGAGAAAGTAGTCTATTGAGAACACGTCATCATTGTGTAGGAAGAAACAAACAAAAAGAACAAAAGCAAAGGCAGAAAGAGGAAGAAATCTACTTCCAGAAAACTCCTCATAAACATTATATTTAAATTAGTTTGTAATGCACTAAATGCCACAAAATAAATGTAACTTGCTAATGTTACAGACTTCTTGTAGCTTCCAGTACTGTCATCCATCAGAGATAAGGTTTAAACACTAATCTCATAACTTGAGTATTCAGCAGATTGAGAAATTTTATCCATAGAGAGTAACATACTCAATATGAAGTACATATTGAGTATGAGATACATATTGAATATGTTGCATGTTCAATATGTCTGCTGGTTTTGATGTATAGTAGATGTATATCAGAAATATACAAATACCTGATGACAGATAGATTCAGAATACTGATTTTTTTTATTTTTTTTTTTTTTGCCTATTAGCAATGGGAGATTTGTTGTGAGGAGTGAAAGAAATTCGATTCATTATTGGTTATCATCTAGTAACTTATCTTGGTGGTAAGAGCCTGATAGGTTTTTCTGTATGGAAGATGTAAATAAGTACTCCAATTATTCTCTTTCATGCTGTGGAGCTATGGAGCTTCTCTCTATTCCTCAACTCCAAATAGTCACAGTATCTACTAACAACCTCTTAGCTGATTTGAACAATCCAGGATTATCACCCTCCTGCTTCTCCCTGCTGATTTTCCTGTCACCTGGTTATCTAAAAGATTACTCAGAGATTTAGCTTGCCTCAAGCAAGTATCATGGTTTCCTACATTAGCTTCCTCATAGGGGCAGATCTGAAAGAGGTGGAGCTCCTGCTGGGTACCTCAAATGTTGGTTGAAGATCTAAATCTAGAGAAACATAAGAAAATTATTTGTAGGAAGAAATTACTGCTGATGTAAATGAATAAGTTTTATTCTTGTAAGAGACCCTCTTCAGAGGTTTCAAATAAAGGTTTTTGAAAGACTGCAGATAGGGATAGATGTGTCTGCTTGCATCACTAACACATAATTTTTTGTTGAAGTAATCTGTTGGTGGAAATTGAGGTACTTAATAATTATGAGGTACTTCCAGAGTGTGAAGTGGTCCTGACTAGAAAAATACATCTTTATCACTCAACTCAGAATTCAAGTACTCCATGCCATGCTTTGAGATTCAACTCTTTCTCCTGAGCTTGTCCCTGAATCTCTTATTCTTATTGCCAGACTAGCAGGAATGGTGGCTTCTGCCTTTAAGTGTCTCACCATCTCCCTCCTTTTCTCTGTCCTAAACCCCCTGTCCTTTTTAAACTGTGATTCTTTCTCTTATTAAAGGTGTGAAATTCGCCATCATAATAAGCGTATTAGAGCTAAGTTGCATCCAGACTTCAACAACATGCTGCCTGTTTAAGTGTGTCTTCTGTCTGTGACCTTCATGCAGCAGCTCATGTCCCACTGAGTTCACAGCAGTAGTAGATGAAAAGGGTGTAGAAGATAAATTTGAATCGAAAAAGATTCAAAGTCACAAGATTTTGAAACTGAGTAAAATGTCCATTTCTATGGTATATAGGATTTCATGAACATCAGAAGACTATTCACAGAAGGCAGCATGCTGAGAAAGAATTTTTTTTCTGTAGAGGAAAAGAACCTGCACTGGTTGTTGGTGTTTGAAAAGATGCCCACAGAGCTTACCCTCCGGTGGGAGACATGCAATATAAGCTTTCATCAGTTGTCTCACCTCCAAGCATTCTTCTAAGTATAGAAGTTCTATGTTTTAAATTTGTAAGTAAGACAAGACTAGAGTGAAATGCATTTCAGAGGCTTTTTTTTGTCCCTCCTGAAGATAAATACATAATTCTGAATACAGAATTAGTGGGAAAAAAGAGCCAAAACCAAACATATTTTTCTGGGTGAAGTTTTCCTTTTTTTTTTGGTATTTATTTGCATAGTGCTGGCTTGCAATTTTCCAGCTTGACACTTGTAGTTTAGAAAATAGCCTTTTGCTGAGAGCAGAACTTCTAAAGGAAATTTATCTCTTTTCATTGTCCTGGATGAAATTTCTGGTCATAACAAATGAAAATTATTCCCTGCTTACTCTCATCTCTAAACCAGCCAGACCAGCAACCAAGAAAACAATTCAGGAAGTGGCAGGCTTAGATTTTTGTTGTTGTTCATCCTTATGTGTAAAAAAAGACAGAAATAGATTTTTTTATACCTTATCTGAATACTCTAAAAGTACTGGACGTATTTTCAGCCTGAAATGGTCTCAGTTTCATCACAATATAGAATGGAAATAATTATTAGGAAAAATAAATCATTAAAATGATAAAAAATGCACATCCAGACAGCTATATTTTGTATTTTCAAATCAAGGCAAGGGAATAAGCTGGTTAAGAAAATTCTGTAAGGCTTTTCAGACATTCATTTCTGATAACTGTTTCATATGGTGCCATCTGGTTTATTGGAAGTGTGTTTCTTCAGAAGTACTATTTTGTATGACAGAGAGGATAACAATTTCCTGAGTGAAAAGGTGATATTCATCAGAAGTCAAATCACCCTGATTTACCTGAAAATTTAAAAGCCAGGCTTTTCAGAATTTCTTCGAACTTCTGACTTATATTAGGATGCTGTATTTAGAGAATAGATACAAGTGGAAATTATGCTTCCCTAGTTTGCTCTGTCATGCCCAAGTACACTTAGAAATAACATGTAATGGGATAATCTGTGTCTGAGGAAAAGGACAGGTATAGAACATGCAGGTAATGAGAAAAATCTGGAACATCTTTCCCTAGAGAACTACAGAAGAGTGGCAGTTAAAATAATTCCTAAACCAATTAATTTCTCCTTAAGTGGTAGTTTTTTCTACTTAGTACAGGAAATACTAATAAGAATAAATGACTCAAATAGAATCTAGAAATTCAAGGCTGTTTTAAATGAAGCTTATTGCTTACATACAGAGAGACTCACAGTTCAATAGTTTAACTTGGTTAAACTTCATTTGGATGCAGCTGAAATTTACACTTGAAAAGAATGAGGACATAAATTGATCTTTTAACATTTGGCAAATACTTCTTTTAATTAATATTAATTAGAAAGTGAAGGAATTTTCTTCAGAAGGAATCATGGGCTTAAATTTTCTCTATTTTTCTTGCCTCTCACAATAGTGTAAAAATAGTCTTTTAGTGATAGAATCATAGACACATACAATAGGTAGGGTTGGAAAGGACCTTAAGATCGCCTAGTTCCAACCCCCTTGCAATGGGCAGGGACACCTCACACTAAACCATGCCACCCAAGGCTCTATCCAACCTGACCTTGAACACTGCCAGGGGTGGAGCATTCACAACTTCCTTGGGCAACCTATTCCAGTGCCTCACCACTCCAACAGTAAAGAATTTCCTCCTTATATCCAATCTAAACTTCCCCTGTTTAAGTTTTAACCCGTTACCCCCTGTCCTATCACTACAGTCCCTAATAAAAGAGTCCCTCCCCAGCACCCTTATAGGCCCCCTTCAGATACTGGAAGGCTGCTATGAGGTCTCCACGCTGCCTTCTCTTCTCCAGGCTGAACAGCCCCAACTTTCTCAGCCTGTCGTCATACGGGAGGTGCTCCAGTCCGCTGGTCATCCTGGTGGCCCTCCTCTGGACTTGTTCCAACAGATCCATGTCCTTTTTATGTTGAGGACACCAGAACTGTACACAGTACTCCAAGTGGGGTCTCATGAGAGCACAGTAGAGGTATGTGTATATAACCTTTAAGATGGCAATGGCCACATTTAATACTTTATGCTGGAGGACTTAAAAATGCAGAATAGCAACTTGCTAAGAAAAAAAATCAGGACATGGCTAACCTTCTTTTATAGACTGTCTCATAATTTTAAATGTGTGTCTTTTTGTTGTGCTATTTGGAAATGTCTAATGTCTGAAAATCATCATGGTGCCATTTATTACAACCCTAACTGTTTTGCTTGAGAGGCTTGCACATAGAGAAAATGACATTTGTTGGTATACACCCCCATTAAGTTTTGAAAGAATTTTAACGCAGCGGGACTGAATGGATATTCCAAGCATCCTCTGTGAGGTACTTTGTGGTACTTGAGGGTATCCAGTGCCTTTCAGGGTCAGAATTTGCATTTTCATAGGGATTTGTAATGCTTAAACAATTTTAATGATATTACCTACAGTATAGTTATCGTTGAGAACATTTCATTCCCTATACTGAAAACAGCATTGTGTCAGAAATCCACAAATATCTAAACTCTTGCTTGAAGTATTTCTTTTCTTAGTAATGAGTACACTAACTGCTGAAGAGCTTAGCTCCGAATTCAGACAAAACCATTGAATCATTAAATCAGTGGTAGTGTTTCCTAAGGTTAGAGGTTTGAGGAAAAACTACAAGCACATTGAAAACATACTATTTACCATATAGGTTATGAAAATGTCTTCATCCCCATATGTAAAGTGAATTCAGGGAATAATGATGCTTCTTTTTTGCAGTCTAAACTATGATGTAACACATTCAGTAGCATGGATTGCAGATCTTCTGTTTTCATCTCTGCTTTTACGTGTAAAAGCTTGGAAATGTTTCAACTGTTCAAACCTATTACAATTGCCACTGCTAAACTAAGTCTGAATATAGCTTGTTTTACAGGCAGTTGTTCTTTTTTGTTTTTGTTTGGTTTTTTTTATATATTTGGAGCGTGTAACATTTCTGCAGTACTACTAAGGTGAATGAAAAAGACAGTAAATAAAAACACAAACTTGCACAGAATTCTGAAACATTCATCATTTAAAAAAAAAACTACAAAGAGAAGGGAAAAGGAAAAAAAAAGGGGTAGGGAGATGGAAATCACCATTTGCTGTTATACAAGAATGTTAAAAATATCACAACAGTTGCCCTTGAAAATATTAACCATGGGTGAATTAAATGAGAAATTGTCAATAGTATGCCAGTAATTATGTTAAATAATTGTTTTTCTTTCATGTAAATGAAAATGGAAATCAAAATACTTAACAAAGGATTGTATGCATCTTAAGATAGGGAGAAATCCCTTTGAAACAGCTCAGTGTATTTACCCTTAAACTGCAAGTAATCAAACAATAAATATTTGGACATTTCTGTTGATCCAATCATTAGAAAAAATGACTTGCATACTAAAAAAACCACAACAAACGGTGATCTTCCTGAACTCCTCATTCAACATAATTCTACCACTGCTTGGCAAACAGAGATTCACAGTTACTACCTTGGAAATGATAACCATTTTGTGTTCTGATATTCAGAAATGAAGAAGAAATTATTTGTCATGACAGTGATTTTAAGACCAGTACTATATTCCTCTGTGTTTAGAGATATTCATAGCAGTGTGACATTCATACTCAAATGAAGAGCTGTCATTGTCTTTAGGTTTAGAAAGGGCAAGAAATATCAGAATCTGCTGATCTCAGATTTCAGTTAACTCAGCATTAGATATGCAAACTGAGAGGAAGAAAATATGGATTTTAAAAAACAGATATCTGTGGTAGAAGAGAGGTAATCTACCCTATATACAATTTTTTCACCATGCATTCTTTCAGGAGTGTTTCCATAGAAGTTATATCCTTTTAATTGCTATTACTTAGTTTTATAGTCAATTGACTAAAATGTCCATCAATATTAATTTCATCCTCACATGAAAGCTACCACAAGCACATGATGTAAACAAACACAACATTAGCTTAAGGGTGCATGTATGTAATTTTTTCATACATAGTATGCACAACAAATAGTGAAATGGCTTTTTAAGGTACTACAAACACTTTGGTAGCATCTCTTATAGGAATGTTTTCTTTCATTTGATAACAGCAGTAATAACTGCAACCTTGCTTTGTAGACAAGTGCATCACTTTAAGCTTTTTCCCACATAAATTAGCTTCTTAGTGTGTTTACCACATCCTTTGTATTCCTCACTTTACTGCAAGTATAAAATAGTTTAGCATAATCAGCCTACTCTCATCTGCCTAGATTTAAATTTTTGTTTTCTCCTATGATTTCGTTGAGTCTCCTACAGCTAATGCTAGTGACAGATTCTCTTTGAGATATTGTGGCTATGCATCCATAAAAAAAAAAAAAAACAGATAAAGATTTTTTCATTTCCTTACCTAGTATCCAAGCAGATAATGGGCTACCTGAACTTGGTTTATATGTTTGGAAATTATTGTCATTTGAAGTTAATAATTCTGATAGGAAATGATTCAGTATCTCCAGCATAGCTTGAACAGGATAGAAACACATTGTTTCTATTTTCCACTGTCCAAATGGAAAAATGGCTAGTTTGATGTTGGTTCTATTAAAAAGTTGATCCCCACAATCATTCAGCTGTGGCAGCTTTCACTGAAATGAGTCAAACCTGAAGATGTTTGCAGCCAGTCTGAATAAAGCTCTCAGGTTCAGCATAATCTGTTTCTCCAAATATTACTACCAGGGGGAGGTTGTACTAAAGAACGATGATGTGCTTACAGTTTTAAAATTAAACACTAACTTGTTCTTGGGTGGCACTTTAATATCTGACTTAGAATACGCCACCAAGGGCTGAGCTAGTTTTGCCATGCTAAAAAAGGTTTGAAGCAAATTAGTATCATTTTATGGTTAGGTTCATTTGCAGCCTTCAATTCTTTATTCGGAGCTATGGGTTAGATTTTAAAAACAAACTGAAAGGAAATCAGTTAATGCAGATCATGAGAACACCTTTATTCTCCAGCACTTAGGTTTTTTTCTGAATTCAAGGTTTCCCAAAATCAGAAGTGCAGATAACTGGATATTTTTTTTTTTTATATACTGTCCCCTCATAAGAATAACAATTCATAACTAGCTAGCTATTGTACCTAAGAATCCTTAGAAGTATTTACTGACCATCATATTGCTTATCCATTGAAATGTCACTCATAATTTTATTTAAATTAGCATTATGCAAATGATTTATACTCTTTTCATGAAAAAAAATAAGCCATTATGGCCAGTCATTGTATAGGTCTTTTCTGTAACTATCATCCCTCATTAAGTGAACCATCAACAAATTTGAGCTTCACTGAATATACTGTAATCAAACATTTCTTAACTGATTCAGGACTTTGGGAGCACATAAGCACTGTCCCAAAAAGAATTAGTACAATGTTTTAACAAGCCAAATACATAAACCCAGAAATTTTTCTTCGCTATTTTCTTCTTACTTCTGATCTCAGCAGGCTGTCCTTTGTGGTTTTTCAGGAACTTTTCACAACTGCATTAAGCCTAGGGATTAGTTTTAATCCTCCTGCTTTCTCATAAATTCATCCTTTGGCTTCATTGTAGCTTAATTACAAACTTTTCTGGCTATCCAATCTTGTAGGCCTCCTGCATTTACAGGTCATATCTTCAGGAATATCTGATAATAGTACCAAACAAGTATGGACAGGTTCACAAAAAAACCCCACTTTTTACATTAGATAACTCAGGAATTTGTGAGCTAGGAAACAAATAAAAGACGTTGAAGAATGCATTGCCTCCTTCTTCTTAGCATTCTTTACACTTAAAAAAAATAAGTTATTGTTCAAAATTTTCTCTAGTTTACTGTTCCTTTCCCCTGCTTGTTATTCTGTTTGACAAAATACTATTCATCAAAGCACCCCTTTTTCTGTAATAGCGCTTCCTTGCATTTTGGCTATCCCTTCTTGAAGGACAGCTGTAAGTCTCTTGATGTGGATCTTAGAGAGACATCACACACCATTGACAAGTCACAATATAATGTCTACATAACATAAAGATGTTCTCCAACAGGACTGATTCATAACCTCCACCAGAATTCATAAAAAAAAATTGTTTTACTCCTCCCATTCTCCCCACCAATTCTCTTAGGTGTTCCATCTATTGCTCTGTTAAACACCAGTTAAGCTTCTTCTAGGGATTTCTTTCTAGTTAGGAAAAAACTTAAATAATGAAAATATATTTCCTTTTCCAGCAGTGTAATTTCATGATTTTCCCTATACAAAGTCTGTCTTACTCAAAAAAGTTCAAGTATATGCTGAAATACACCTATAAAGTTGGCAGATATATCTTACTGAGTGGTTCAAGTGAAAACTAACGAGGATAATATCTTTAAAATTGCAGCAATGGGCTATGAAAAATTTCCAATTGCTGCTGTATTCTGTAGGTGTTGCTCAAAGCAAGTTATTTATTGTCACATTCCTTCATTGGTGTCATGGCATTCTATATGCTGTCTTTAGTCTTTCCACATCACTTTGTGGACCAAATGCCTTCTTGTCTAGATTTTGTGCCAAGCAAACCTTTAAAATAAAATAATTCTTTTCAGCTCACAGACTCAATTTCTAATTAAATGTTAACACACAAATTCTGTTTTGCATGTCAGTTGTTCGAAATCATGTTTCAGTTATATCATGTTATGTTGTGACATAATTCTATGTCAGTACAGCAACTTGTTTTGAAATGTACACTGGACAACTAAGATTAGAATGTGTTCCATTTTCTATTTATCCTTATTCAGATGTGGTATCTAAGGATGTCATTCCACGGTGTGTTTTCTTTGGCGGAAATGTCATTTTAAGAACGGCTAGACACTGATTCCTGCATCCATGTAGCAAGCTATTGTCTTCTCCACTGTGCCAACTGTTAGAGAAACTGCAGTAAACCAAATATCTGAAATAATTCAGCTGAAAATTAAACTTAAAATCTTTTGCTGCTCAGGTTCATCTAGTGGTAAAATTTAAAGGGGCAGGGAACAAGGAACCAAATTGATTTCTTTCTTTTTTGAAGTAAAGAGTAAAGATTTATCAAATATTTCAGGTTCTGGCTCGATTTTGATCCTCTCATTATAAACAAAAGTGACCAGTTAACCCATTGTTTTTTCCTTAGTACTGGTTCTTTACTAATATTTCCTTCACTGGAATCAGAAGCAAATTAATTCTCTTTGCTAAATCAAAATGAACAACATGATTTGTATTGAATACATGTAGTTATGTTGATTTTTGGAAAAAAACCCCAAATCTCCAAATAGACATGAAGCAGATATGTGGACACACATACAAACATGCACTCAGGAAACTATCTAGGAGTCTTAGAGCTACATTACTAAATTTTTTCAGGGAAAAGTCTACTTATTCAGAATTATATCTGTGTGATGGAAATTCATGTTTGTGTTTCTTGGAAAGAGACGTTCTCCTAGCACTTGAAGATTAATAGCAAATAGCTTTCCCCTAGCTTAGTCTGTTATAATGTTTGGTAACTGAGCAGTCCATTTATAATCAGGAAAGTATTAGCATTACATTTTTCACCTCATTTTCCCCAGTCAGTTCTTACTGCTTCACAAAAAAGAACCTAGGTAAACATTACACATCCCATCAAAAAAAAAAAAATGTTGAAAACAAGCTGTTTCTGTTAAAAGCCAACCAGGAATCGAGTATCCACCAAAATATATTGTTCAGCCAACATATGCCTTAAGCAACAGCATTAGGAATGAAAAAAAGAGGGAGGCATGTAGGAGGAGGAAAGTTTAATGTGTAAAAGAATGTCTTCGTGAATAAAAGTTGTTTACTATGGACTAAGAAATATACTCCAATGATTTTTTTTCTTATAACTGATGAGTTTTCATAGCATTATTTGATTTGCATGAGCAGGCAGAAAGGAACAAAAGTAAAAAAGTACCCATACAGTTCAGACAGCTGGTGTGAATGGCATCATTGCCACCTAGCTCTGTTTGATACATTTACACCTGTACACATTTAGGTGTTAATTATAGAATGCTCATGTTCATAGACATTTACTTCATGCAGTGAAGATCTTTTTTTAATCACAGCATTGACACAGCAAAGGATATTCTGTAAGTTAAAACAAAAATTAATCATTTCTTGCATGAATAATCAGACTTCATGTCCTAGTGCAATCATGCAGGAGAGAGTTGGAGAGCTCTGATACATGCGGGTTCACAAGAGAGACAAGGAGGTAGAAGAACAATGATGAATTATGGCTTCTGTTCATTTATTTAAGAGAGCAGGCTAAAACACTGTCAACCAAGTAGGTCATCTGACTTCTCACTCTAGACTAATTTTTCCCTCTGATTTCTTTTTTTCTCATCTTTCGCATCAGTGCTTGTTGTACCTCATCTTTTCACAGCCCTGCAGCTGAGAGATTGTTAATGGGATTTCTTAGCTATCTAAAGATGTTTCCACATGCTGCAAACTCTGCCTGTTCACCTGCTTAAGCATGTGACACTTCCCCCATCCTGTGGCCTTCAATCCAAAGTACTTCTTAGAATCTGCACAGGCTTCCCACCTGTCTGTTTGTCATGCTGCTGACTTACACTGTTCACAACAGCGCCTTTGTTTTCCTCTGCTCTTTTGGCCTTTTTTCTAACATCTCTATCTAGCAATGATAAAACAATTATAGTATTTCATTTTAAGTGTTATTTTTTGCAGTAACTGGTAGAACATTAGTGTGCAAATTTGAAAAACATAATGGCAGATAATTCATCATCAAATATGTTGACTGACTTTAGAAAGCAATATATATTTATTATATTTGCAAATCATGAGCTATATTATAAAAAATAAATGTTAGAATCCTTAAATGAAAATGGACTATTATACAATGAGTCATAATCAGGTCCTCTTTTTTCATGCTCTTGTATATCATAAAAAATATAGAAACAAAAACATTAAATGTAAACATATACACATAAATATTAAAGATCTAACCAGGATTTGATTTTCATCATACCTAGAAACACACATTTGGGTTCTTTGTGCTTAAAGGCAAAACTGGATTGTTTGAAAAGGAGTTAAATAATTTTGGGACAGGTAATATCTGTTTTCAGCTGCCAGCCTGTCCTTTGACTACAGTCTCTTTAGGCAGGAAGTAAATTTGTCTCCCTACAAAGGCAATGCTTATCACAACCAGTCTCCAATCATAAAGTAGGGCCTGCAGGTGCTTTTATAATAGAACTGTTGAGTAATAATAGCTTTTCAACTACAAAAATAAAATTGTAGTTCTCATGTCATAAAATAGCCACCATGGGGGTTAAGAGGAATTCTGGCTTTATCACACACACCATGGTTCAATGTGATCTCAGCACATGGTGGGGGGGTAAAGGAGACAAGCTTCAGCCCTTGTGACACAGCCACAAGATGAGGAAAATGTATGTCATTAATGGAGAATTGAAGAATCTGTTCCCTTCCTGCTTCTGCTTCTGCTGCTGCCTCCAAAACACTCTAAGGTTTTTCCCCAGTTGGAAAACTTACTCACTCCTTAGTAGCTGGCCCTGGGTCCTCACTGTCTTCTCACAAAGACACACACATGCAATGGGACAGCACAGCATGCCAGCCACTAAAGCCCATGGCCCCTCTCCTGTTGCTATAACTCAGACCTGCACACACACCTGCTCACACACACATACTCCCATGCACCATAGATTACACAGTATCACAGTATCACAGTATGTTAGAGATTGGAAGGGACCTCAAAAGATCATCTAGTCCAATCCCCCTGCTGGAGCAGGAACACCTAGATAAGGTTACACAGGAACGTGTCCAGGCGGGTTTTGAATGTCTCCAGAGAAGGAGACTCCACAACCTCCCTGGGCAGCCTGTTCCAGTGTTCTGTCACCCTCACTGAGAAGAAGTTTCTTCTCAAGTTTAAGTGGAACCTCTTGTGTTCCAGTTTGTACCCATTGCCCCTTGTCCTATCATTGTTTGCCACTGAGAAGAGCCTGGCTCCATCCTCGTGACACTCCCCCTTTATATATTTATATACACTAATAAGGTCACCCCTCAGTCTCCTCTTCTCCAAACTATAGAGACTCAGCTCCCTCAGTCTTTCCTCATAAGGGAGATGCTCCACTCCCTTCAGTTGCTTCAGTCACGCAGTCTGTATCTTCATCCTCTCATCTCCTCACACACAGGGATGCACACATTTAGCAAAAAGTCTTGCTGGTAGCTGGACCAACCCTATGGCCTTACCAGGTGGTGATTCCCTATCTCTGTGGTCTCCACATTAGCTGACTTGGACCTTTTGGCCTCTCCAGTAGGCAGCTTAATGATCCTTTTGTCTCTGCACTGTCTGGCCCAGACTAATGGTTGCTTCAAAACTTGGTTCCCAAACCTGTTATCCTACTTACCAGCTAGTACAGCTTGATTTTCACCAGCAGTCACACACTGGTGAACTCGTACCAGCTCAACATGCAGGCTCTTTGACCTCTGTAGTTGGTGACACCAGAGACAGTCCTCCTGGTCTGACTCCAGCTGCTGCCATACAGACCTCCATACGCACATGTACACTGAACATAGTCTTCCCATGCAGGAAAGGAATCAGAAATGCAATTCACTGAGAAGACAGGACAAACTACATTGACTAGGCACAGGGCATAGTCTGACCAGTCACTTGTCTGCATGGTTTGAATGTGAGTGATGTTTCTAAACCCTTATCCCTCCTTTTCAGATATTTGTTCCACCACAATCCCATTCTTTACCCATGTCCAGTTCACAGTATCACAGTATCACAGTATGTTAGAGATTGGAAGGGACCTCAAAAGATCATCTAGTCCAATCCCCCTGCCGGAGCAGGAACATCTAGATAAGGTTACACAGGAACGTGTCCAGGCGGGTTTTGAATGTCTCCAGAGAGGGAGACTCCACAACCTCCCTGGGCAGCCTGTTCCAGTGTTCTGCCACCCTCACTGAGAAGAAGTTTCTTCTCAAGTTTAAGTGGAACCTCTTGTGTTCCAGTTGGTACCCATTGCCCCTTGTTCTTCCCAAACATCCTGTGTTCCCAAACTTATTGTGCAGTCCCAAAATGCTGTTTCCCTGCATCCCATAATGGGTCTTACACCATCTACATTCTGCCCCTTTCCCATTAAAAACAAGATTATGACATTTTGACCTGAAAAAGTCTCTATTCACCTTTGTATCTCTTCTAATCAATATTGTCAGATTATTGAAATACCTCCAGTGAATCTAACATGATTTATGTCACTAGCACAGAGCTGCTAATGTGACTATATGTTTTCAAGTTCAAGTAATTCATGTAGAGAGGGCCAAACATTACAGTTGAAGTTCAAACACGCTTGAAGGGCTGGGGTTGGGGGAAGTTGTTTTAGTGGGGTTTTTTTATGTTGTTTCTGCCATGATTCTTAACAAGTGATAAACTGTTAGTATTCTCTGGCCATCACCTTGGAAACTGCCTGGTTTTTTTTGTATTCTCTAAAATTCCATTTTCCTTCATGAATCCAGCATATGGAAACTTACCTAGTATCTTATAGTAGTCAGTGCAGAAGGATCTTCAAGAAAATAATTTTTTTCCTTTCTATCTTCTTTGACAGTATATTATCATCAGTTGCAGTGCTTCTAACATGACTTAATGAAAGTATTTTTACAAATGAGAAGATTTTGTCAGGAAAATGAACTTAGTTATCTCTAATCAGTGCATCACTAAATATATGGACCTGACACCCAGCAGTAAAGAGTATGGCACATGGAAATATGGAACAATGGAAATAATTATAATAACAATAATAACAATATGACAGCATATAATAATAGCATATAACAACAACAATAATAATAATAATGATAATTATAGTAATGTGTTAATAATAACCCACATAAATAATTCATCTGATAAATTTCACCATTCTTTTTGCTTCTGGAATATCTGCAAGTAGAATAAGATTTCCCTGGATATGGTATTTTCAACAATTTATCTTTCAGCACTCAGAGTTTTGAGTTAGGTAATGGGGACAGATAGTCCTCAAGAGACAAACCATATGATAATTTCCAGTACTTACATTCCAATAGGGTTTCCACCTGTTGGAAGGGTATTAGTGGCTAAGCTACAGCAATAAGAAAAGGATTAAATAGTCTTTGATTACAGGAGCAGAATTAGTTTTCCATTCATACATCTGAACACAAAATTTTGAAATTCATGTTCCGCAAGTATCCATTGCACAAATATCGATCAGAAGTTGAAACAAAGTTACACACATTTCTAGAAAAAAACAACCAAATTAATATTTGTGTATATTTTATTGATACTTACTCTTCCTTTAACACTACTTTTTATTTCAATACATTCTCATTATTATATCCTACATAGTATCCAGTAGTATAATACCTGACAAGGAAGAGTAATGAGTCTTATTTTATGCACAGGGTTAGGAAAAAAGGGACTAGATATCTCTGGTGGAGGCAGAGATTGTTTCATATGACCATTCAGGCTGGAAGGGACCTCGTGGGTGCACCATTGCTCAAAGCAGGACTAGCTATGAGATCAGATCAGGCTGTTCAGGTCTTTGTTTAGTTGGGTCTTAAAAACCTGCAAGGGTGGAGCCTGCCCAATGTCCCTGAGCAGCCTGAGTAATCCAGTTTTGTAATCCATCCCTAGCACATATCTCAAACTGCTTCTGAACTACTTTTGGTGTTTGGGTTTTGTTTTTTTTTCTGAATAACTTATACCACAGTTTTCTTCATCATGGAGAAACATTCATCTGTATTTCAAGAGTATGTTGTCCTTCTTTTCTGCTTATATTTCAACTTCACACTTCACATAAGCCTCATGGAACATACACAGGATTTTCTTAATTGCTATTACTGAACCTCCTCAGTTGGTCTGTGTGTAGTGGCAGAAAAGGGTGCAATAAGTATGTTAGTGTGCAATCACCTTTGAGTTATTATATATCCAGAGCTGATAATTCCATAACATAACCTTTTAGCTAAGTTATATATCTCAGGTTGATGGTTTGACTGTAACATAATTTATATTGAAAAGAAAGCAGCTATATAGTGTCATTAAAAGTTACTGGACTGACAAAGCTGAGATTTTTCTTCTGCCCTGGAAGATCACACAGCACAAGTTTTACCATCCATGCAGAAATCTATGTGAACCCCATTCTAAACTGTTATTTCTAAAAAGAAATAAAATAGGTATTTTCCCATTTATACTCATTTAGCTGTCACTAGCAAAATTCTTGATCATGGATGCGAATTTCAAAACAATGGCTGATCATGGTAGAACTGAACTGTATTGGTTGCACCCAGTGACTGACATTTTCAGAGTCAAATGGCCTTACAAGAATTGCCATAGTTTAACTTAGTGCTTTTGGGAGATCATGTAATCAGTAATGAGCAAATTGTTCTCTGAAAAGCAAGCGTCAGGTGTACTCTTTCTTACTTCTCCTCTTGCTAGTGTTGATGCTGGAGACCATAATATACCTGTACAGTGAATGAGTAAATAATGTTCTTCCTTGTCTTTTTTCATTTACAAGGGCTACAAATACAGTACATAACAGTGCTCAAACATTTGTATCTTCCGGTTCAGTCTAGTGTATTACTGCATGTAGTTTTTCAGCTCAAGGATAAATTCAAAATTAAATGTATCTGTTCAGCTATGTGAACTGTGACTGCACAGGACATAGCTATGTACAGCAGTAATAAAAGTAACACTACCTGGCATTTTATTTATAGTTACTGAATTCCTCATTGTTTATTGTTAATAAGAGTGCCAAGGTACGATTTCCAAATACCTGAACACTGACTATTCAGTGTAGTCAGTGAAACTTTCAAGTTCTTGTTTTTCTAAATGTATGCTTTATTCACACAAAGAAAAGATGTATGTGTTAAAGGCCAGGGCTATTCCATTCAACCTTAGAAGACTTGAGTGTGTAAAACAGAAATCCAGCATCGTCTAATGGAAAAGAGATAGCATACCTAAAATTAGTCTCTCAGTCTATCTCTTCTCAGTATCTGTGAGATTTGCCACTCTTAGCACAGGCACTTAGAGAAGATGTCTCCATTTGAAGCTTGATGAACTCAGACATCAGTACTTGGCATCATTTGTGATAACTGATGCAAGAAAGAATTTCATTAAAATAAGATAATGATAATTAATTGCTTACCTAAAAAAGTTATTTTCCAACTCAAGAAATCAAAGTGCCAGACCACAGGAGTCAAAACTATATTTGCTTGCCTCAATACACTCCTTAGGCCAAAGAGAGGACCCAAAAGACTTATATTTCATGGATTATTGGAAGATGTTTTAAAATGGGGCTTCTCAAACTTTTTTGTTTGTTCTCCAGTTTCTGGTAAAATAATAAACTCTCCGTAAGCCTAATTTTTTGCCAGTATTCTTCTCTCCCTTTCTGGCCCATGGATGGATATTTGTAATATATTATTCTGGCTGATGGGAGGACCTCTTCTCTTTTTCTATCTTGAGAAATACTATCTTGACAGGTCAAAATTTAAAAAGTGTAAAGAAACTGTAATGGTAATATTCCAACTATTTTCCAAATGTTGTTTGAAACAGCTAAGTAATCAGGAAAGGTTAGCTTCTAAGGCGGCTACAGTGCTGCAAATGTGGGTTAGTTTCAAGAACATAGCAATACTTTATTAAATTTTAATTCATATATTATGCCTGTTAAGTGCTGGAAGAAATTCTGTCTTTGCATTCTACTTGCAGAAAGAAGTTCTTGAGTGTTTAACAAAGCTAAAAGCCAAGCTAGTTTCTTCCTCGTTTTGGTCCTGTGCATTAAAGAGAGATATAAAGTAACACCACATAACTTCCCACAAAGTATGTGGCATGCCATGTTCTTGGTCTGTATACTCAGGCCTGAGTGACATTCTTATTACTATTTCAGTTTTGGTTTGGCTTTTTTGTTGTTGTTTTGGTTTTGGTTTTGGTTTGTTTGGGTTGGGTTTTGTTTTGTGTGAGCTTGTTTTTGTGTTGTTCTTGTGGTGGTGGTGGTTTTTTTTAGTAAGTCTTGGTCCTCCAGTTCACTGTCAGTTTACCAAATATCTCAGTGTAAACAGTGGTGCTGACCGGAGATGCTGTTGGTTTACAAGGAATTAAATTCTGTATGACAGCTATGTCTGGTGTATAAGGTATATATTCTCACCCTCTGCATACTGCAAGGTCTTAATTACAGAAACACATTCATAACTTGTCAGAAATGTTATCTGAAGATCATCAAAATTCTTGAGGTAGTCAGAAAAAAATTTGCAAGCATTTATGAATCTATTTGTTCTATTGGTTTCATTCTTTTGTAGAAAAAAAAAAGTTGCATTATTCTTATGTCAACTTAAAAGGGTTTTTGTGATGAGCGCTTGGGTAATGTGGCACAGTTTAGCATGACCAAGATATTTAGCAGCTCACATCATAAAATATGACAACACCTTCACTTTCCATTAAGCTTTTAACAAGTTTAGAAGCAAGCAAATTTTAATAACATTCACTTTGAAATATCTTATATTCAGCATTTATAGTGGAACCAAAATTTTTCTCTTTTTTAGTGTACACAGTGCTAAGAAAGTTTACCTGCTTGTCAGCTGCCAACATTTCTGAGTAAAAATGCATACCTGGAATGGTAATGTTTGGATTTACCGGTTTCAATGTGTGTGATTGATTGTATAGTGCAATACAAAACATCTGTGGTTTATTTTATCTTTATGTGTCATGCCAAATTTTTCAAGTACCAATACATATCCTTTAAGAAAATATACATCATCACTGTTACAATTTCCCTCAATGCTCTATTTGTGTTGCTGATAATTCACTTACCCTCCAGAAGTCAGCTCTAATTTCTGACATTAGATGCATATTCAAATATATTGACTCAAGTAGGTGATCCCTGAATGTCATCATGCAAAATGTAAAGCTATGTTAGTCTCTGGAAATGTTAATTTGCCAGAAATATACAGTCATGTCTGACAACATAATCAGCAAGTAGAGAGAAATGAATACTTGAAGTCCATTCAAATGACAGAGTAGTTATAGGGAGGAAGAAAATTTTGTCAAAATTGAAAAGATTTTCTTGGAAAAAATGTATGACTCTGAACACAAGTCTTTAGCCAGAATAAACTGTTAAAAGTTTACACTGAATGCTAAGCCAGCTCTTAGGACAGCAGATGAAACAGAATAAAAGCATTTCATGTCTTCATTGTTTCTGCTTCTTTTTCTTATAAATGGCTCTTGGCATTCTCCGTAATAGTGATGGTGAGTATGCTGGACAGTTCCAAAGTTCTTTTCAATCAGAGCAAATTAAGGAATTCCACTGTTTTATAGCAATCTAGGCATCACTCCTACCTATTTGTGGAAAAAGGGAATTTTGTGATAATTTCCTTTTCCTCTTTGGATGGGATCTATAAAGTCTGGTCATCTTGGAAGATGGTTATTTCAGGCCCTTCTGCTCTTTTCAGACACAGTAATGATGTACTATATCTTTAAATGTTTTCAGCATGAGAGTGTGAACCATTTTCTCAAATACATTCCCACATCTGAGAGCCTAAGACATTGATTAGTACTATGTTACTTCTCCTTTCATGGTTTGCTCCTTAGGTGTTTTCTTCCCTTGTGTCATGGATGTACCGCAGTGCCGGGGGAGAAGGAATTAGTAAGATTTTCTGCTATACCCAATAAATCATCAATTTCCTTTATCTCAATAAACAGGTTGCTTATGCACTCCATTTTACCATTCATAATTTCTGATTTCTTTTGCAAGGGATGGAGGAATCTGGCCTTCGCAGGTGTGAAAGAGAACAAACTCAACTGACCACATAGCCAGCAATATTTTATTTTTCTTCTTGTTATAAAATTAATTGATCCTCTTGCAGCCTTAACTTCTGCTCCAAGACAATATTGAGATATGAATTTCTTATGGCTTATCAGAAATTTCTCAAACAAAAGCAGCATTAGGTGGAAACTAACTATCTGAGTAGAAACTATAATTATTTATCTGGAGATTATCTAGAAAAATAGGTTAGAAATTTTCTGGTTTCATTGATATACAGGAAAATATTTTGGTAATCAGAAAAAAATATTTTTCCACTGACATTAGTTGGTTCAAGAAAACATACTTTGTTGTGGTTTTTTTTTTTAACATAAAAAAAAAAACAAAAAAAACCTACTCTTTCTTTGCTCAGGTCTCTCCTTAAAATACTTTTCTTCCTTAAAACCTTACAGAAAATAGCTAGCTAATGCTATTATTTCTAATGGAAGGCAGAATGTAATGTTCTTCCTGCATCATGCCTCACACTAATCCTGCTGAATAACCATGTACTTTCATTGATGTTGGTTTCATCTGTCATTCTGTGTCCTAATATCTTGTTATTCCCTCTGCTGTACTGAATCCAAAGTCTCTTTATGAGCTACTCAAGAAGTCTTTTTTTGCCTCTATAGAGGAGCATCATCTTCCCTAATATGTATAAATTAACTCCTGATGATTTAGCTTAATGAGAAGAAAAAGGTATTACCTTCATGTTATCTTTTCCTTTGAAGAGAATGAAAAGGAGGCAAAATACTTATGCAAAACAAGTGGTTCTATGATTTTTTTCGTCTGTATGCATAAACACGAGTTAGATACTTAATAACTGTATCAAGGACTCTGTCTGCATGAAACATTAGTGTTATGGGGTTTTTCCACTGAAGTAATAAAAAAGTCCAAGATATATTTGGGTATTGTTTAGGTAACTTACCTTAGGAGAGTAAAAGGGCAGTTGTGACAGAATAATGTCTCTTCTTAAAGTTCTGTAATTTCTTCTTTTCAAGTATTGCCTAGTACTGCAAAAGTCTAAGATGGTCTAAGCAGCATGGTCATACACCATGTTTCACCTTTGCTTGCTCTTATTGTTAAATCGCAACTGAATCATAATTAAATAACTGTCTTACCTAGGTTTGGTTTGGTTTTTTTTTCATACTTGTATAGAAAGTTTCTCAGTGCCTTTATTTGATTTAGGAGCTTAATGGGTTTTCTTCTTTTTCTTGTTCTGCACTTTGTTGAAGTACACTGCACTTTGGGCCTGTACAAAGGCATCAAATGTCAGGTAGTCTTATAATGGAAATTTTCAAGGTGATTGCTTTGAGTATAGTAAATCTGATAAAAGTTCAGAGATTGCAAAAATGACCAATATAAAAAAAAGTCCTGCTAACAATTTCAACTTGCTTGATTTTCCTCATTTAAAAGACTCTATGCAGGCACTTCATTGTCAAACCTTGTAAAATTCTGTGGATCTTTCTGCTTCTGCAGAAACAATACTTTTTGAGGATTCAGATGCCTGCCTTGTGGTTTTTGTATTCATCTCACACCTGAACCAGTTGAGCGATGCTCTATAACACTTGTAGCAACAAAACTGATTTTTTTTATACTATGTTCACAGCTTCTATCATAACGTAGTCTTTGAAGTTTCCAGCCGTTCAAAGTCTCATCTATCAGGTCTTCTTTAATTTAATTTTTTTTTCACTTTGTATTGACAGAAACTATTTCACAAAAGGGCAGTCAATCTTCAAAAGCCTAAAATTAAGCCCTCTGTGGTTATCTTGTGTGTTGAGTTGGCACTGCTCAGTAGCCAAACACCTATCTAGTCACTCAGTTCTACCTGCCACAGAATGGTGAACAAAATTTAAAGACCAGTAATGAAAAAACTCATGGCTAAGTTTTTCCTATGTATAATCATATTTTACTCAGCAAGTAGGACCTGTTGCACCATTGGATTGTGACACGAATCAAGATACTGATTTCATGGTGAGTTCTCATTTCCCATCCCATCTATGTGTCAACTTTTTTTGTGATTGCTTTTTATTTGCAAAAGAAGGCTTATGCTGCTTACATGACCAGTTTCACCTCTACGAAAATTAAGTTTTTAAAGCAGGTGTAAAGTAAATGCTCACTGTCACTTTTAGTAATCTTTGTTTTTCAGATAGGCTGCATGTAGTTGCACACAACAAATGCTCTTCAATTAAAAACCCTTTTTGAACATAACAGTATTTTAATATGCTCACAAGTCACTGGATATTCAAGTCCTTTATCAAAAACCAAGGATTACTTTTTTAATTGCTTTTGAAACGCTTATCTAATGCAGTTCCAAAACTACTAATCTGAAAGAAGTGGATACTAAACTGCTCTCCTCTAAGCTGGAAGATAAGCTTATTTTATATTTGCTTATGAGGGATTTATGCAGTTAGTGTTTACTGAAGTTTATGAAAACAAAATATCTCTCCATAAGAACATGGTGCTGTATCTTCAGTTTTGAACATGGAAAACTGCCATGTTGCGCAAAATGCAATGTGAGTAGGAATTTTTTCTACTCTGTTTTTTCAAAAATGAAAAAATGAAAATTTCTAAAATGAAAAAAATATTCCATCAATCTCAGGAGGTCACTCATGACTGGGCCTTTCTGTCACTGTATCAGAGAAAAAGCTATTACTGGGGTTAAGGTAAGAAGATTGCATAAGGACTGCAAGAGGACTATAGCTTTAACTGCACAGGAAATCCATACTTCTAATAGAAGGCATAGGGCCCTTCATCTTGAAGGGTGACAGTTTCATCAAAAGCAAGAGGGGATGCAGCCAATATGTGAGGAGCAGTTAGTGTCTGTATCCCAGATCTAGATTAAGGTCTTTCTGAGAGGTAGTTACTGAATCACAGAACAACAGATTGACATCTTGCTCCAGAACCAAATTGTTTCACTGATTCTCTAGCTTGAAATGTCTGTTTCTTTGACCTTTTACAGAGGGTTAGAGAAACCCTGTGTTCTTTAAACCATAATAGAGAGGTTTTATTCTTGAAATTCTCCAAAGAATGCTGTTTTGCTCAGGACAAACATTATTTTCTGTAAGGAAGTAACAGGAATGTCATTTATAAGTATAGCCATTCTGAAGTGTTCACATGTTCTATATATTATCATAGAATCATAGAATAGTTAGGGTTGGAAAGGACCTCAAGATGATCTAGTTCCAACCCCGCTGCCACGGGCAGGGATACCTCACACTAAAGCATGTCACCAAAGACTCTGTCTAACCCAGCCTTGAACACCACCAGGAATGGAGCATTCACAACTTCCTTGGGCAACCCATTCCAGTGCCTCACCACTCCAACAGTAAAGAACTTTTTCATTATATGTAATCTAAACTTCCGCTGTTTAAGTATTGACCCATTACGCCTTGTTCTATGCCTGCAGTCCCTAATGAAGAGTCCCTCCCCAGCATCTTTATAGGCTCCCTTCAGATACTGGAAGTCTGCTTTTTTGCAAAAATATCTTGTCTGCACTAAAGACGAGGGAGTTCTGTAAGTGCAGAAAACAGAGCCGTGTGAAAGCTTATTAGTTCACTTACAGTATGTACCTAGGAATGTGGATGCTCCACTTGAGGCTTCCAGCACAACATGACATTCACATACAATGCTCTGCTGGCTGCAAAAGTCAGAATCAAATCTATGTTCTAATAACATTTTCTGTGTAAGTTTTCCCATTAAAGGCAAACAATGCCATTATAACAGATTGACCTGTCTTTTTATTCTTCGCAGGGCTTCCTTCCCACAAATCCTGATTCTTTATTGTGCATTTGGATTAATTTATGGAGGTTACTGAAATTTAGACTTCAGTGATAAATGTCATTATGAAAGTGTTTTTAAAATGTTCCCTGTACTTTTTATCAGAAGGGCAGACCAAAGATACACATTTTTTACTCCCAGGAATACATATAGTTTCATAAAGAAAACATCTGACCACTTCAAAGGAAATGGTTTTCTAGATGAATGAGGATTTTTTTTTTTCCCTGTAGGAGCAATTAATGCTAATAGTAATACGCTACCAAATCATTCCCACTTGGATGTTAGTGCATTTGCAAATTCACACATTGTGTGTTTGAAAATATTGTGAATTGTCTCTGCCCTCTGTTTTGACTTTTTGTTCCTATCTTATTCCTCAAAGCCAAAAGAAAAGACATGAACTGCCTAATTTATATAAAAAATGAGAGAACTTGTGATTTATAGAGTGCAGTATGAAGTGTCATTCATCATTAAAGTGATGAAGATAAATGTTGCTGGCCACAAACAGGAGCCTTATGAAGATGACTGTGGCTTGCAGGAAAAAGAAATATTTATTCATCTTGACTGATTATAATAATCTGAGGATTTAGGAATAAATTAGACATTGGTTGCACTCCTTTAAATTTAAGTCAGGTTTTGGCTGTTAGCATCCTTTAAGGTCTATAAAAGCCTTTTAAGAAGAAGAAATCTGTAGTCAGTGCCTTTGTTAAATTGCTGTATTGGGGATTTTCCCTGGAAAAGCATTAAGTGTTAGAAAACTGTAAACAGTTAAGTGCTGCTTCTTTGAAAGAGGAAAATAAAAATGTTAGTAAGTTGGATGCATGGATGTGTGTTTTGAAAAGCAAGCCACAAGTTAAAGAGATCATGCCTGTGTACATGTTTTGTACACTTAAGTCTACATACGTGACATGGTCAGTTCACAGATTTTGGGGCATTTGCATGAGACCAGTCACTTACTAGTTCAGGAGAATTAAAGGAATCTGCATGTGACAGCGTGTTTACCTCCTGACACAGCTACAGAGGGTTCAGACAAACATTACTCTATAGACTAATGGCAGGCCACTGGAAGTCAATGTGAGTAGAAAACCGAAGACAGCCGTTAGCTCTCAAATTCTTTACAACCAATAGTATTTTGATATCCGGTCTTCATTTTCTTTGGAACTGTTAAAAAGCTTGTGTCCTTAAAGCAGCTCTTTCACTGAGTTAGCATTTGTTTGGTGCGGGCTGAGCTGGACTGCGTTAGTTAAATGCAGTTTCTATCACTACCATTAAATTTCCATGCTGATGACTAAATAGTTAAATTAATCACTAGGATTTATTTTTTTTAAGATATTTCTAATTTATTTTCTTTAAATTAGAATCACGAGCCTGTGCCTGGAAAGTTAATTGCTGTATTTGTTTTTCTTATTTGCAAGTTAGTATGAGCATCTCTTATAGAAATGCAGAATTGGAGCTTTTTTTATTTCTTTTGTTTTACGCAAAATTTGGCAAGTTGGGTCATGATTCACTCAATTTTTCCCACTCAATTGTACAACATGTTCAGTTGTTGAAAGTAAGGATATTATTTGTAGCTGTGCAATACAAATTTAGTTAGCTAATTTCTGTTTATTGTGAACTTAATCTCCTTCAAGATACAAGAAAAAGGCATGGGCATATTTGGTTTTTCAAATGTATTATGAATTCCAAAATATTGTGAGGTCTTATATTAAAACTTTTACAGCATTTAGCAGAGAATCATTTACCTCACTTTTTAAACAAAATCATTTCTGCATAAACAACACTTCAATAAAGCTAGCTGGCCTGGAATTAATTTAGAAAATACTTGATTCTGAGATAAAATAGCTATAAAAATACTTTAAAATATATTTAAGGCTTGTAAAACATGTAATGAAAATATTCTATATGTTTTGAAAAGTATATAATTAAAATTTCACAGCATGAATACATGCCTTTTTGACAAAGAATCATTCAAGGCAATACATATTGGGATATGGAAGAATTCTTAATTTAAGGAAGGAGGATATCAGCTTCTTGTGAGGCACACAACAGCAACTTTACAAGTAAGCTGCAAAAAAAAAAAAGTTTTACATATTCTATATTGGCATTGCATGTCTGAATATTTTTTCCCCTTAAATTCTTTACACTTTATATTTTCTAATGTATTTCTGCAAATTACTTAACAATTGTTAGCCTGCATTACTGATCAGAGGTAATGTTTCCAAAGCATTGAGTATCTTTTTGTGGTTTTATATGTTTCACCTGGTAGAACACTTTCATCACTTGCTTGAAAGTCATAGGAACCTAGGAAGTTCCTGATAATCCTTTTTTTTTTTTTGGCATAAATTTTGGAATTAAAATAACAACATATTTGCAATTAAGTCATACAAAGGATGATTATTAAAGGAAATGTCTATATTTGCAGCAATTCACAATACAAAAACTAGTTTACAGATGCAAAAGTGAGTTGTGCAAGCATAGGCCACCAAGCACGTTTTACATGTTTTCCTTAAAGTTTTTTTCCATATTACGTTGCTAATCTCAGTGCTAAATATTACTAAAGGAATTAGCCTATTAATCAGACTATTAGCTCTACTTGGGTGATGAAGGGTAGTTTTTTTTCTGGCTACAAATTAAACTTTTAATAAAAATTAACTGAAAAATTATGTCAATAAATTATTTTATTTAACAGTAGGCAATTCTGCATGGAAACTATTTATCCTTGAAAAAGTCCACAAAACATTCTATTACAAACAATTTGAAAAGCAGTTTTATATGTGAGCTTTCTAAAGTCTTTCTCAGCTGTGATTATGGTTACAAAGCATTAAACAAAGCAAACCATATAGCCCATGTGTGCCTGAAGGTATAGATTGTGTGGGGCATAAAAATACCCTCATATGCATCTTGACTTCTAACAAAATGGCAGTTCAGTGGTTAGTGCTGTCATTTATCAGGACTAAGAACAGGAGATATATACTAGAAACTACAAATTCAGAGGACAGAAATGCAATTTATCCTGTAATAAAAGAAGGAAAGAGAAGCCCCTCTATGCATCTATTGCATTTCATTCTGAACTAGCCCATTCTACTCAGTACTAATAAAATAAAAAAACATGAAATATGTAAGTAGATTCAAAGGGCAATTTCAGGTAAGTCAAATTGTCCTCCTCCTAAGATACTATATTATTTTGGTGATTAAAATATTCAAAGACTTTTTATAGTTGTAAAACCATGGATTTTTATTTCTTACATAAAATTCTGTATAAGACTAGCATTAAAAATTCATCATTAACACATTAGAGCATCTTCAGGCTCAACAAGGTCAATTTACATTACTTTTAAGCACTTGTTTTCCCTGGAATATATTATAAATTGTTTATTTTTTTAGTGAAAGAAGAGGAAAATTCCCCCTTTTCTATATAGTCTGAAAATAATTAGCTGAGAAAAAAGATAACATTTCTCTTTTGAATAATCCCAAATCTATTTAATTCCTCCTGTTCTCCTTGTACCACAACTGGAATGTGTCAGATACCCTGAAAGAAACAAATGAGAAAGTACAGATGTGCTGGATCTCTTAGTCTCTCTGATAAGGAGTGATAATATGTGTAGCAGTGGTCTACAAAAGGCTCTGAACCCTCTCTGCTCTGTGAAAGGGGCTCCTTACCAGGGCTGGCTTAACCTACTCCTGGGTAATGCTGAGTACTGGAGGACAGTGGCCAGCACAGGCTCCTCACCTGCAGGGTGTCACCTAGCCTCCAAATCCACCACCATCTCTTCACAAAGCAAGTCTGAATTTTGCTATGGAACAAATATCCATCAGAGGCTCTTTGTGTGAGAATGCAGAAGAGCACTCAGTGAGGATATAAAAAACAAAGCAAAATATGTTTGGTTTCTGAATTCATGACAGCTATTGTGTGTCCGGTTAGTATCTGTCCTAAACATTTTCAAGAAGGCAGGTATGAATGTACTGCAATCCTTACACATCCAATATTGTTTTAAATCTTGATTGCATTAATATCATGTCTGTGTTCATTAGCTGTCATTTACAGAACACCAGTATCCTAGAACAAGTTGTTCATATTATACAATCTATACCAATGGTTGGCAGGCATGGTCTAACGCTGTTGACAACTGGGACATCATTTCCAGTCTTTCGTTAAAAATGCAGCAATGCAGTTTACATTGCAAAATACTGTCTACATCAGTGACCTGATACTCCTTTACACCTTCTGTTTCAGACTGTGTGTTAAAACAGAGGAAATGGGGTACTCTGCACCTTCTGAAATCAAACATGCTTTTACTGGAGGCATTTCCCTTTCTTTAGGAAAATAATTCTTAAAGTATGAGTCGCAACTTCAAGTGGAGCCATAGCAATTGTGAGAATGTGATTTAAATGGCTGGTTTTGCTAATTTGTGAGAATAAAATTAAGAGGGGTAAAAACCTGCAAAAGGACCAGTTTTGACAAGCAGTTGCCTGTGTAAATGAGGAGCAGAATGAAGGCCCCTTAATCCAAGGGGAAATGGTAAGCAACATGCTATGTCACCTAGACTTGCATGTCGATGGGGCCAGATTGGATCCACCCAAGGGTACTAAGGGAGCTGATGGAAGCACTCACCAAGCCACAGTCCTGCTATCCAGGTTATCTCAGTTGACTGGAGGTAAGCACACCCATCTATAGGAAAAACTGTCAGTCTGACCCTGGGCTAAGGAGCAGATCGTATTTAGTGCCATCACACATCACGTACACGATAACCGGGTGATCAGGCCCGGTCAACATGTATTTATGAAAGGCAGGTTCTGCTTGACCAATATGATGTCCTTCTATGACAAGGTGACCTGCTTAGCGGATGAGGGAAAGGCTGTAGATGTTGTCTATCTAGACTTCAGTAAAGCCTTTGACAGTATTCTGGAGAAACTGGCTGCTCATGGCTTAGACTGGTGTACTCTTCAGTGGGTAAAAACTGACTGGATGGGTGGGCTCAAAGAGTGGTGGTAAATAGAGTTAAATCCAGTTGGCCACTAGTCACCTATGGTGTTCCCCATGGCTCAGTAGTGAGGCCAGTTCTGTTTAATATCTTTAGCAATTATCTGGGCAAGGGGATTGAGTGCACCCTCAGTAAGTCTGCAGATGACACCAAGATGGGTGGGAGTGTGGATCTGTTGCAGGGTAGGAAAGCTCTATATAGAGATCTGGACAGGCTGGATCAATGGGCCAAAGCCAGCTGCATGAGATTCAACACAACAAAGTGCTGGGTCCTGTGCTTGGGCCTTAACAATCCCATGAAGCACTGCAGGCTTAGGGAACAGTGGCTGGAAAGCTACCCAGAAGAAAAGGACCTGGGGGTGTTGATCAGTAGACAGCTGAATATGAGCCAGCTTATGCCCAGGTGCCCAAGAAGGCCTGTACCTAACCACATCTTGGCCTGTATCAGAAATAGTGTGGCCAGCAGGACCAGAGCAGTGATCATCCCCCTGTACTTGACACTGATGAAGACATACCTGGAATACTGTGTTCGGTGCTGGGCCCCTCACTGCAAGAAGGACACCAGCAAGTGCTGGAGTGGGTCCAAAGAAGGGCAACAAAGCTGGTGGAGGGTCAAGAGCACATGTCTTATGAGGAAGAGCTGAGGGAACTGGGGCAGTTTAGCCTGGAGAAAAGGGAGACCATATCACTCTCTACAACTATCTGAAAGGAGGTTGTTACAAGGTGGCTCTCTGTCTCTTCTCCCAAATGACAAGCAACAGGACAAGAGGAAGTGGCCTCAAGTTGCACCAGGGTAGGTTTAGGTTGGATATATGTCATGGTTTAAACCCAGCCAGGCAGCTTGTTCACTCACTCCCCCCCCCCCCTTCCCTCCCTCTTTCTTTCCTTCCGCCCCCCCCCTTCCCTGATCCCGGAGGGATGAGGAGGAGAATCAAAAGAATGCAACTCCCATGGGTTGAGACAAGAACAGTCCAGCAAGCAAAGTGCAACACAAATCACCACCGTTACCACCAATGACAACAATTATAAGAGAAAACAACAAGGGAAGGGAATACGATACCACCCACCGAAAACCAAGTCCGACCCAGAAGACCCTGTGTCCTTCTGGGTAACTCTGTTACATCCCGGGCATGACGTGCTGTGGTATGGAATACCTCTTTGGCTAGTTTGGGTCAGGTGTCCTGTCTCTGCTTCCTCCCAGCTTCCCCTCCTCCCTGGCGGAGCATGAGTCTCACAAAGTCCTTGATCAGGGTAAACACTACTGAGCAACAACTAAAAACATCGGTGTTATCTGAACTGTTCCCAGGCTGAAAGTCAAAACACAGCACTGCACCAGCTACTAAGAAGGAGAAAAATTGACTGCTACTGCTGAACCCAGGACAATATAGAAAAAATTTCTTCCCTAAAAGGGTTGTCAAGCATTGGAAAAGGCTGCCCGTAGAAGTGGTGAAGTCACTGCTCCTGGAGGTATTTAGAAGAATTGTAGATGTGGTACTTAGGGGCATAGTTTACTGGTGGACTTGGCAGTGCTAGGTTAAGTTGGACGTGAAAAAAGTCTTTTCTAATGTAAATGATTCTATGATATCTGAATGTCTCCACATTATTGCTGCTAATGCTTGTCCATACTTGCATGCTGCTTTTCAATTCTTCATCTTAGCTGATAAAAGTGTCAGTAGCACTTGAAATGGCTACAATAACAAAACTAGGATGTCCAATTATCAGGCTGTACTTCAGGAAAATCACAGGAAACATGTTCAG
Organism: Neopsephotus bourkii; assembly: GCF_033783945.1. Classification (NCBI taxonomy): domain Eukaryota; kingdom Metazoa; phylum Chordata; class Aves; order Psittaciformes; family Psittacidae; genus Neopsephotus; species Neopsephotus bourkii. The sequence continues at coordinate 11,259,411 of NW_026902234.1, forward strand.
GCAAAATAGAAGACCTAGTTGGATCACCTCTAGTTATACTCGGTTAGCTAAATTGAGGAAAAACTTGTGTATACATAGATTTTTTTTAATGACTTCAGATGTAGCAGGTTATTAGTTTCATAAACTTTACAGTTTTGCTTTATGTTTTTGTTTATAGGAACTTTTGACCCCAAGTCTGAGATATAGGAATATTCAAAATTAGTTTGAATATTGTGCCTTATCTTCAGGCTTTTAAATCACTGTTGCTATACATACTGCCTTGTCTATGAAGCAATTTACAGAAGTTCAGCTCCTCAGTGTGACATGGGATTGTGGAACCTGGTGAGTGGTTCAGTCTCCTTACACTTAGACAGACTACTGAGGAAAGGGAAATCAATACAGAGTACAGTGTTGGGTTTCACACCAGGATTTTGAATTTTATGAAAAAAAAAAAATTAACAAAAAACAATCCTCTGCTCTATTACTGTTGACTTCTGTCAGCCAAAGGATCAGTCCTAGAGGAAAGACACTAAAAGGCTGGTCTGAAGTTCAGGAATCCCCCTGTAACCACCAAAGATTAAATTGGTGAGTGCTGTATTAACTGTTCAGCTCTCAAATCCCAGCCAGCTGTGATGGCAGATTTCCAGCATGGTGTGGAAGTAGAATTGCAGATTTACCAGCTTCAGTCTGATGCATTATTTCATTATGATTGATACTGTAACTGAGGACTAGGTGCTAGTTATTGCAGATTTACCAAAACTTTAGTTGTTATAGCAGATGCATTTTCTCATTTTGTTGTTTCTTTCTTGGTGGATATTAAGTTACTAGTTGATTTTTTAAAGCAGGAAGCTTATTTTAGTTTTCTGACTAAGGCGATTGCCAGACTCGGAGGATTAAGCAGGACAAGAAGAAGCAGGTCTACATTTCAGACTTTCTTTTTTGGTTTCTATTTGAAACTTCCTTGAATTTTTTTGACTCAGAGAAAGCATCCACACATTGCTGCTCTTTTTACTGGTTTTTGGTGGGGTTTTTTGAGATTATTGCATAATTCTTTAACTAACTGGTCACCAGTCAGGAAAGACAATCTCCTTTTTAAGATTATTGTAATTTGTGTTAACCTCAGAAAATTTAGAATAGCTTATTGAACTCTGTAAGACACAACATAGCCAATTCTTCTGGAAATAACTTTGAAAAGAAAAAGAAATAATCTATACTTTTTACTTCCAAATCACATTGGATTACTTGCTTATGATGTGAAAACAGGCAATGCTATTGACAAGATTATACCTGTTAGAGCTGCACATCATACAGACAACATTAACAACAGTACTGGGCTTTGCATAGAATGGGTTTTCTCTTTTTATTCCTCCTCTGTTTAATTTATAACAACTTTTAGAAAGTTGTTGAACAGAAAAAGGAGCTGTCTCAGCTAGTTTTGTGATGGGAGGTAGAATAACCATGGAGTAAATATGAAAGTTATGTTACTCTCGCGAACAGATATAAAAATTATGAAACAAAAACTAATACACATTTCTGCAAGCTGATTTTGTTTAGTTAGGGAAGATTTAAATAAATGCAATAAAACAGGTTTGGGGAATTAGAGAGGAAAGTAGTTACCTAATATTTCATTTTAAAAAGCTTATAATAAGTTTATTTACTTTTAGTTGGTTGTTTTGGGTTTGGTTTTTTTTTTCCACTGAGGGTAAAATATTATATTTTTTATCATTTCCTGCTTGCTAGGATTTGTTTGTTTTCTCTCTTCGTTTCCTATTGTTTCTTAAAATTTTTGTCAGGGATACTTCCATGCACAAGCTGTGAGGTCATCTTCATACATTTTAGGGGTATAAAAATTTTGATTTTTTGGGGGCAAAATTATTTTAAAAACCCCAACAGATATGTTCACAAATATGAACCTACATTCAAATGATACATCTGCTGAAAATTGTGTGACAGAGGGGAGCATAAAATAGCAGTTTGAACTGTCTCCACAAGTACTGCATTTACAAATCAATCGCTAATGAATTATTCTTAATGATTAGATAAACTGAGATCTCCTACTAGTCTGGTTATGAGCTTGTAGTTTTCCTCACTGTGAGCTATCACAAACCATGTGGCCACTGCATATATTTTATCCCAAGAACTAAATTTTCATTTTAGCATCAAACAAAAATACACAAAATTAAAATTGAGTTTCAGAAAACCCATGCAGGTCTTGCTATGTCAGTTCTGTGCCAGGATTTATCTTTACACAAATTAGCTCCAGCAACCTCTGCAGAACAACACTGCTTCTAATTGGTACTGTATTTTAATGAGATGTGGATATTTAAAATAAATTCTGACTGCAAGAGACAGTTGAACTGAAGCATTTAGCTGTATTTGTATCTTTTGGGGCTTATCTTGCATTCCTGTTAGGATAAATTTCTAAACTTCTCTGAAAGAAGTGGTGAGTTTTTGTTCACGGGAAATGAACAGTCAAGGCCACAATTAAAGGACAAAAGGTGTTGCCCATTACTTAACTAACTGATACCATTCCCATCCAGAATTATTATATGGAGAGGAGTTCACATACGTATCTAGGACTTTGTGTGTATACATGTATTTATATGTATGTACATATATGTATATATATATGTGTACACAGGGAATTTTCTTATTCATAGTCTGAAAGATGGTTTCCATTTCAAAATCTTCTATTAGTTAATATTAAAACATTAGTCCATGTAAGTCCAAATGTAAGCAATCCCATCTTCATAAAAGGATTTCGCTTAAAAGTGTTATATCACCATTTGTTGTGACCAGAGTTGTATAAAGATTAAATACTTGTGTAGACTACAACTGGTAAGTAAACCTCCAAATCCTTTCATCTTTTATTCTAATATAATATGAACTGAGCTGGTATTACACTGTATATTTTTTACTGATGAACTCTCTGACTGTAAAGAAAAACATCTCCAGTTTCTGTTTCACTTCATTGTTACTTAGAAGAAATCAAAATGATTATGTCAATTTTCCTGACTGTGTGCCGCCATATGATGTACAAAGGAAAGCGAAATCTTTTTATGGACTTTATATATAAAAATAATAAATAAAAAAACCCCAAAACACAAACCCAAAAGCAGAAAAACAAAACCAGAAAGACAATGAAACTGAGACATGAATGCTATAGTAGAAATAACATTTTCAGTTAGGAAAGATTTAAATTCTTAAATACTCCATGAAATTACTTTTCTCCTTATATAACATAAATAACATAATTTCTCCATATATAACATAATTCCCACTTATGCACTGAGAATGAAGTTGTAATTATACCCTTGTAGCTTCACATCAGAAAGGACTGAATATATATAAAAATTATGTTAACATATTAGTCAGCAGTTTCTGTTTCCAAGGACTATGGTTTGTCTAAAGCTCTGTTTCTCATTTTTTATAAAACCACTGGATCATAAAAAATGTATATTGGCAAGGTGCCATGCCTATTACTCTCATTATTTTATACACCTCTTTTTATTTTTCTCTGCCTATCTGCATGTGCTTTGGGTTTTTTACTATGTAATCTTTTTGAAACTGGAATCATGGTAAATTTTGTGTTAATTATCATAATTATAGCCACTTGTCATCAGCAATAAACAGTAAATAAAATTAATAGGCTTCATAGTGGAAGCTATTTGACCCATACACAGACCTTTCCAGACTAACCACCAGACTCTACAATCATGTGTTCAGAATATGGCACTGGATTTACAGAAATTATTAGAGATTTTATTATTCTGTATGGTGATTTAATTTATTTTTACTCATTCACCTGAAAAACTGCCTGTGAATACCACAAAAGTGTCAGCTAATTACATCAGACTGTCTCTATTTTCCTGTTTCTTAATTGCCCAGTATTGATGCTATGCTTCAGAATTTTCTTCTCACAACCTCTACAAGACCATTAGAAAATGACTTACACTTGCAAGTGTAAATCTTTACACATACTTCTGTTGTGCTAACTCATTAAAGATTTCCTGAAGAGGGATTAAAAGAATAATGAATATTTAAAGTTTTATTTTGGAGAGTGGAGGAGTTGGAGGTTAAGAAAAGAAAATTATTAAGACCTCAGAATTCTAGACCTTTGTTTGTTTTTTCCTTCAATAACATTTTCAAGGATTTTATTTGTGCAAAGAAATGGCATCCACATTTCCTTCTGAACTAGGTAATGGGAAGCTATTCCTCAGGGACTGCAGGCTGGGAAACCAAACTTGTGAATTGACAAAGATGTTTTGAGGTACTCTGAAACAAAACGTTGATGTGAATAATAGTTGGTGCACATGTTTAGCTTTCTCGATGATGCTGGTTGCCTAGTAACCAGCAAAAGGCATATGTCAGGGAAGAGTTCAAAAGAAATAGCTGACATCAATCTCAGCAGGGTAAGGAAAGGGAAAAGCACTGATTAGCACAGCTAGATTGGTATATGCAGGAATCCTGTCATGTTTTCATATCATTGAATATCTAAGCTGATTCCAAATCTTAATTTACCAAGTCTGTGGTAGTTCTTAATTAGGGAAAGTAATTGTGTCTTTTAAAAGATGTTTTTAAATGTTTGTTTGCAGAAGGTGCATAGTGCCTCTGCTTAGTAACGCATATTGGAAAGATATTGTTCGTTTTGTTCTGCCACTGGTGGGGCAACAGCTTTTTCACTTTATTACAAAGTCACACTGTATTTTGTGTATGGAGTCACCGGATCTTTAAAAACAAAGGTCAGCTATGCTGCATGGGAAGTCACAGGGCCAGAAACACATTTTCAGATGTTTCATTCCAGCAGTTATTTTCTTTGGTATATTCCTCTGGTTAAGGCTTTTATTCTAAGCCAAAAAGTGCACAGGAATTCTGGTAACATTTTTTACCTAGTTTTTTCAAATATTCAGAAAATTATCTTTACCTAAATATTACATGAAACTCCCTAATTAGAATTAAATACTCATTTTTGCTTACATGCTACTAGGATTCAGATTTTATGTGATCAGTGTTCTTGTTTATTCCCAGAATTTATGAGAAAATATAAAATTTCCAGTAGGATGGTGGTAATTTTAGTCCAGTATCTCACTTACTTATAAACTCTAAAGTATTTTTCTATTCAGTGTCTTTGTTAGAGTAAATGATACTTTTTATATGGAAAAATCACGCATCACCATTAGAAACAAATTTTACAATAAAGATTTTATTCTAATGATTTTCCCAAATCATGAATCACTGTTGAGTTAGTTTGTCTTATAATACCTACCTGACACTAGTGTGTTTAGCTGAAGCTTGTCATCTCACTGCCCTCTCTTGTCAATGGAGAGGGGCAGCACACCTTTCTTAGATTGTCTTGAACTGCTATCTATCTAAGGGTGTTAATTGTTTCCATTCTAGATGAACGAAATAGGTAACTAACGCAGGGTAAAACCTATCCTTTAAACACCAATATCTGATGGGAAAAAAACTACAGTGTTTATCATGCCTTTTTTTTTTTCTTTTTTGAGCAACAGTAATATGCTAGGAACAACCATTTCACACTTCCATTGCTAATGCTCGTTATTAAATCAAAACGGGCTAATCCAGAAAATAAGAAAAGCTATTAATAAGCATTTCTAAAAATCATTGGTTTGGGTGACTTGCTTATCACCAGGGCAATACTGTTATGAAAGAGAATCTGTCTCATATATGAAATCAGCTACACACAAAACTATTTTCCTTTTTTAACCTGAAATCATTGTCCATACACAATATATTTTCCAAAGCCCGCAACAAGCAGGGCTGCACAGAGCTAAGATGTTGTAGAGTGGGGACACTGTCTTTTCTTTTTTGCATATATGACTTTTCCATTATCACCTCACAAGGCCAGGTTGGATGGGCCTTTGAGAAACCTCGTCTAGTGGAAGGTGCCCCTTCCCATGACAGTGGGGTTGGAACTAGTTAATCTTTAAAGTCACTTCCAACACAAACCATTCTATGATTCTATTAAAAAATAGACAGTAGCCTCTTATTTACCAGTGTATTTCATACGTGTTCATTGCATTTACACTTCTGTCAGTCTGGGAAATTAAAATTTTAAAGTTCACCTTTATTTTTACTTAGAATCACTATTCAGTGCTTTTAAAGTTGGTGCCTAAAATAGATGGTACTTAAAAATTTTGCCTGCAAGAATCTGAGAGAAAAAAATTGCTTTGTTTTGTATTTGAGTTTTGGTTTCTCCCCTCCTCCTTCTTTCCTCCTTCCACTTTCCTCACTTTCCCCTCCCCCCACAGTTTGGATAGTTTCTCACTGGATAAAAAAATGAGTGAAAACAGCCAGAAGAAAAAAGTTTATTTGCCTTAAAACCACATTAGGTGACCACTGCTTCTGTGAGAGCAAGATTCAGAACCAATCTCCTACCTTTTAATAACTTGATAAAACTGAATTCATAATCCTGTTCCATCAAAATCACTGAAGAAAATCCCCCTAGTTTCATTAAAACAGTGCATTTTTCCAAAATTTACCAACAATGTCCTCTTAACTATAATAAATCTCTCTCATATTCTTAATACCACAAGGAAACGTTGTCACTGTAGCTCCCAAAGGCTAGTAAAATTATTCATTTTTTTCATTACAGAAAAAAAGTGGTGGGAGCAGTCTAGGATTTTAACTTTTATTTATATTCAATTTCAGAAATTCTGTTTAAATATGTCTTTAGAAATTTTCTATTTTTTTTATTTGTTCCATGAATTCCTTTAGGCATTGTTGATGATGCCAGCTTCCTGTGAACTCTCTCTCAGGAGCTCTTTGAAAGTGCAAAGGAATTCCTCCTTGCTTTCCAGATCCAGACACTTCTTTTCGGAAGCTGTTTGAAATCTGGGAGGAGTCTTGTGTCTCATGTATGTTCACTTTTGTACTTAACACAAATGGCACCTTGAACAGAAATATACAATTAAAAAAGTAAAGTTTTCACAGACATAGCGGCTTCTGAGTTAAATATAAAACACCATTTTACCATTAAAACATTACACCCTATTTTTTTTCTGCAGGAATTTACATTATTTCATTGAGAACATAACTGTTTACCTAGGGGTTTGTATTTTCTTGTTTTATTAACTTTAAATACTGATACATCTGGGTTTACATAAATTATTGGTGAAACAAGACTTTTACTCCACTCTTCAAATCATCATCATCATGGCTTGACTTCGCGAACGAAGATTTGGGAAGGGCATTTACCCACGCTTACTACAAGCGCGCTGATGACTAAGAAGGCCAATGTGGGATAGGCAAATCCGGCTACAAAAAGCACAGCAGAAGGTCTCCTTGGGTGAAACAGGTGGGGCGCGATTCTTCCTGTGTTGTCTTTTCTCCTTGAGACTAGTTCTTCGTGAACTCTCAAAGGAGTCAGCGGCATTATGTATGGTGTGCCTCCAAGTCTCCCGATTGGAGGCCAAGGTGGACCACTGATGGTAGTCAATATGGCCAAGGCTAAGGTATTGTTTCAGGGAGTCCTTATGTCTCTTCTTTGGGGCACCTCTCTTGCGGCTACCAGTGGCAAGTTCACCGTAAAACACGATCTTGGGGAGGTGGTGATCCTTCATTCTAGAGACGTGCCCTGCCCAACGCAGCTGCAATTTCAGCAGTGTGGCCTCGATGCTGGTGACCCCTGCCTGTTCGAGGACAGTGATATTAGACACATAGTCAGTCCAATGGATGTTTAGAATTGCACGGAGGCAGCGCTGATGAAAGCGTTCCAGGAGTCGCAGGTGATGGTGGTAGATGACCCATGATTCAGATCCATATGAAAGAGTAGACAATACAATGGCTCTGTAGACACTGATCTTTGTAGTTTTCTTCAGGTGTTTATTACATCAGACTGTTTTATGGAGTTTTCCAAAGGCTCTATATGCCTTTGCTATTCTGTTGTCTATCTCTTTGTCGATCATGGCATCCGAGGAAATGATGCTTCCCAGATAGCTGAAGTGCTGAACTGTCTTAAGCTCTGACTCACCAATGGTAATATGGGGATGGCGATGATCTTCTTGCGGTGCAGGTTGGTAGAGGACTACTGTCTTCTTCAAGCTGACTTCCAGCCCAAAAACCTCAGCCGCCTCTGCAAAGCAAGATGTTAAACGCTGCAGAGCTGCTTCTGTGTGGGCAACAACGGTGGCATCATCAGCAAAGAGCAGTTCACGGACAAGATGGTTTAGGGTCTTAGTGTGGGCCTTCAGTCGCCTTAGATTGAATAGGCTACCATCGGTACGATATCAAATATAAATGCCGTCTTGTTCGTCGAGGTCTGCTGTAGCCCTTTGGAGCATCATGCTGAAGAAAACTGAATAAGGTCAGTGCGAGAACGCAACCTTGTTTCACACCATTGGTTATTGGGAAAGGCTCAGAGAGTGCATCACCATACCTGACTTGGCCTTGCTGATCCTCATGTAACAGAATAATCATTTTCAGGAACCTGGGGGGACAACCTAATCGTTCTAAGATCAGCCACAAGCCTTTCCTGCTCACAGTGTCAAAAGCTTTGGTGAGGTCAACGAAAGTTACGTATAACCCCTTATTCTGTTCTCTACACTTTTCTTGCAGTTGTCTGAGAACAAATACCATGTCTGTGGTACTTCTATTAGCCCTGAAACCACACTGACTTTCAGGTAGAAGTTCTTCTGCGATAGCAGGTACTAGTCTGTTCAATAGTATTCTTGCAAGAATTTTACCAGCAATGGAGAGCAGAGTTATACCACGGTAGTTTGAGCAGTCTGACTTGGCACCTTTTTTCTTATACAGAGTGACGATGATTGCGTCACTAAAGTCTGACAGTATTTTGCCTTGTTCCCAACAGCACACAACTAGCTCATGAAATTTAGCGTGAAGTGCTTGGCCTCCATGCTTCCATATTTCAGGTGGGACTCCGTCAACCCCAGCTGCCTTGCCAGTTTTCACCTGCTGTATGGCCTTAAGAGACTCTCCCATGGTAGGGGCTAAATCCAATTCGTTTTTCACTGGATGTTGCAGAATGTGCTGGATTCCTTCGCCTTGGACTACACAATTAGCACTAAAGAGGGTTTGAAAATGTTCAGACCAACGATTCAGGATGGAGATTTTATCTGTAAGAAGCGTTTGGCCATCTGCACCAAGTAAGGGGCTTTGAACCTGGAATGTGGGTCCATACACTGCCTTCAGAGCCTCATAGAATCCTCTGTGGTCACCCAAATCTGCACATAGTTGAGTCTTTTCTGCTAGGTTGGCCCACCACTTGTTCTGGATGTCTCTAAGTTTCTGTTGGAGTTTGCTACATGCAAGATGAAAGGCTGCTTTTCTTACATGGCAGAGTGGCTGAGCGAGGTGTGCTTGATGAGCAGATCTCTTTTTTGTCAGCAATTCCTGGACCTCCTGGTTGCTATTGTCAAACCAGTCTTTGTTTTTCTTTGAGGAGAACCCAATGGATTCTACGGAGGACTGCAGGATGCTGTTTTTGATATGTTGCCAAAGCGCTTCAGGAGAAGAATCTATAAGTTGGTCTTCAAGCCTAGTTTGAAGGTTAGCCTGAAAGCTGTCCCTCACTGCAGCTATTTGAAGATTATCAACATTGAGCCTCCTCCTCGGAATGCTGCCCCTCTTAGGTTTGGGCTTGAAGTGGAAATTAAGTTTGCAACGCACAAGGCGGTGGTCTGTTTGGCATTCTGCACTAGGCATCACTATGGTCTGGCAGACATCACGAATATTTCTCTGGCGTACTAAAACATAGTCAATAAGGTGCCAATGTTTAGATCGAGGATGCATCCAGGTTGTCTTCCAGCTGTCTTTCTGCTGGAAGATAGTGTTGGTGATGGTAAGCTGTTGCTCTGCACAGAACTCTAGTAAGAGACGACCGTTATCATTGCAGTTGCCAACACCGTGCTTGCCTAGTACTCCTTTCCAGGCTTCAAAGTTCTTTCCTACTCGGGCGTTGAAGTCACCAAGGATTATGATCTTATCTTCTATAGGGACTTTCTGAGTGAGGTGACGCAGGTCGGAGTAGAATTTTTCTTTTTCTGCAGGGTCAGCTTGCAGAGTTGGAGCATATATGCTGAAAAGAACAATGTGTTGCTTATTGTGTAGTGGAAGACGTAAGGAGATAATACGGTCGGAATGACCTATCGGCAAATTTTCAAGTTTAGAGGCTATGGAGTTTTTAATCATGAAGCCGACTCCAGAAAGATGACTTTCAGTTTTGGGTTTGCCTGACCAGTAGAGTGTATAGCCAGCACCATGTTCTTTGAGGCTACCTTCCTCATGAAGGCGAACTTCACTGAGTGCAGCGCTATCGATGTTAAGACATGACAGTTCATGGGCAATTAGCGCAGAACGGCGCTCAGGACGCCCACTGTTCACTGTATCAAGCATGGTTCTGATGTTCCAACATGCGAGTGTCAATCTGGACACACCTTTGGAGGCAGGTGTATGCCTTTGTCTCTTTGTTTTTAATTGACCGCAATAGAAGATGCCCGTTGGCCGTGGCTAGCCAACCAGGTGGAGGGGGAGATGAGCTTTGGTTAGGCCACCTTTTCTAGGCCTCTCTCCATATGGAGCAAGCAGTGCTGTCCTTGAAAAAGGCTGCTTGGTCATTCAGGATGCTGCCGAACAAGACTGTCATCTCCTGGGTCAGACTTGAGCGACCAATGTCCTGAACCGCCTGCATGCAGGGTTGGGTCTGCGACTTCCAGTGCACCTTATCACCTGCCGTTTCGTCCCTCGCCTGTCGCTGCAGGGCTTTGCAAGTGTGGGTAAACCCTTCGGGCCTGCGCAGTGGATTTATTTTAGGTGAGGCACAGCGTGCGCAGAACTGGCCTCACCCTTTACACCTGAGGTTTATCTGCCAGGGCCTAGCGAGCAAAGTCCTCAGGTCGTAGGTTTAATTAGACTATCCTTCTCTTAGATGGATGGCCTTACAGGGCTACATGAGCTCCATCTGCCCGGGTTTGAAGTTAGAGTTGTCCTTCTCCTAGGATGGTTGCCTGAAGGCTAGTGAGCCCATCCTGCCCATGGACACACTTTGTCTGACCCTTCATTTGAGAGCTGACTGGCATGGGAGACCCTACCGGAAGCATAAGCCACCACCAGCATAACTCCCAACTTCACAAGGGCACGCAAGCTCTTTCCCCACGACAAGGGGGTGTCCGTGAAAGAGACACTCGTCAAATATACTGAAGCATTCCTAACATTTGTCTGATTTGCCTTTTCAGTTACATAACAGATGAGCAGAGGTCAATAGCTTGCAATGCAAGCTGCCACAATTATCACAATGGTCACCACTTGAATTGTAAAGCTATTATTTGGAGATTTACTGTGTAAGAAAGCGGCATCCTGCCTTATAGGCTTGATCACCTAACACATCTTTCTGAGAAAATGTTTGTTGTCTACTGTTGTTTTCTTCAAACTCACTGTGACTAGGAAAGCTAACCACTTTGTCATTTTTATATTGTAAAGTAATTTCTGGGGATAGGAGACTAATATGTCCCTGGAATTGGTTTGGAATCTACAAGGAGCCTGTTTTTATTTTTTTCCTCATTAATTTTGCCTCAAAATTGATTTATTTCTGTAGGGTTTCAATGGAGTTAACCAAAATTTTACTAGTGAATTCTCATTTTGAGGTATCAGCAACTTGACAAGACTGATAGTTTATTAGACTTAGCTATAGTATCAAAATCTTGGGTTGTAAATCATGTTTTCTTCACGGAAGCCATTTTACTCAGATTATACATCTTACAAAACATAACATTACTTACTCTGTCCACAAGAAATCTACAGAGAGAATATGTAACTTCTCATTTAAATTCACTGCACTCTGATTCATAGTACTTTCACAATGCTCTGAGACCACAGGTTTCATTCAGCATTTGAAAGCAGCTTAGTGTTTTCCAACTAAGGATACTTTTGTAAAGGAGAACTAAACTTTGTGGGGAAACAGCTACAGTACACTTTCATACCTAACCCCTTTGCTAACAGTATGACTGATTTTCCTTTTAAAATCCAAAATATTTTCTTATTGTGTCCGTCTACATTTCCTGTTTATTTGCTATACAAAATGTATCTTTGATACCAGGCATTCACTTTCTCTGCTTTTTGATCTTGCCAAAATCCAAACAGATGTCCTTTCCTTTCCTATGCATCATATCCTCAGCTCACATTTCTATATGGCTTTTCTCTGAGTCTGGAGAATATTAGGGCTTCTGGACAGAGAAAATTAGAGATTTTGTTCTGCTTCCTGGACTGTGGCATGATTTCATATTCATGATATAATAATGAATTTAACAGCCTCACACGTACAAAATTACTGATGTTCTCTCAGTGTTCTTCCTTCATCTCTACTTGAAATGGTAGTGTAGGTTAGGAGTTGCCCATGCTGCATAATTTGAAAGAAATTGTTTATTGAACATAAATTATTAGTAACAAAAAAACACCAGTACCCAGCTTGAAGGAGTTATATGCATATCTTTCAGTCCTCCTCCCTTCCTTTCCTCTTAGCTTTCATTCCCCCAACCTGCCAGCCATGAAACTTGCCAGCCTGGCAACTTTCGTGTATTTGTGAAAAGCAAAATGAAACCTGTATTTACTACTTATCTCTTTTACTGTCATAAGAGTATCACATTTTGGTATACTCCTTGTTATAGCATGACCACTTTGTGGCAGTTTTCTTACAGTAAAAGAGAGTTTTAGACATCTAAAGCAAGCAGCAGGTAGTCTTGTGGCTTATATTGTTGTTTGTTTCTTTTTGAAGTGGCTGCCAGTGGAAGCTAGCAGCTTATTACAGGATGAGTTATCAAAAATTCATTTCTCGGAACTTTTTTCCATATGCCGGTACTAGCACTTGACAGGAGAGATCTAAGACCTGGGACACTTCCTTTTAAGTTAATAGAAAAAACTCTATTTCTTAAAAAATTCAGATGTTTTTGCATCCATTCTATTTCTACTGCTAAGGTCATGAATAAAATGCAAGGTGCATTTTTGCAGTGCTTCAATTCCATCATATTCTCTGTGTTAACAGCAAACAAAAGCTAAAAAAAGTTTGGAACTTCTCATAAAAAATGAGCCTCAGGTAAAACTTAACTTGCTTGAAGATACACAAAGTGCAAGTGAATTCAAGGCATTGGTATTGTCACCTCACTCTGAGAAGGATCCTGCAATTTTTCTTTGGGTGGAGGTAAGTATATTAAATTAAAAAAAGTAAAAGTTCTCCATTGCAGGTAACCACAACTTTGTACACAAGGTGATAAGTGTGTCAGCAGTAAATATATAGCTGAATCTTTATGTCCACTATTGTTCTTTTATTAAGAAGGCAGACCACAATACTAGGCTGGAGATTAAAGTTCATGCTCCTTTCAGCATGCATTTCTTTAATGAAAAAAACATGAAAAAGTTCAGATAATGGGAGTTGAAAATATATTTATTTATGGAGAAGTTATTGAGTACTAGATGACTCTTCAATTGTACAAACAAAACTGAAAGCAACAGAATAACAGTGATCTGTATGTTTGGCTAACTTATCTTGTGACAAATTTTCTATAGTTAATCTATTCAAAACCACATCAAAGAATTTTCCCTGTACAGTCATAACCCATTAGCTAGGTGCAGTAATTCCTACATGAGTATTGTGCCTTTGCCACATAGCATGTTGCCTTGATTGATCATTCTGTTCTCAGTATAAATTAGTAGGTAACTGCTCTTAATAAATTAGAAAATTAAATAATCAGTTTGCATTTTGAAATAATTTTGAAATTGAGCCTACTTGGAGGCATGCAAGTAACAGCTGCAATCCACAAAGATACCCCAAATATCTTACTGAAAAGTTGGAGGCACATATTAGCCTTATTTTCTTCTGTTCTGCCAAATGACAACTTATTTACAGATGACAGCAGTTCTTTATGTGTAGCTTATAATGTACAAACATTTACGTATGTAAATATATTTACATATGTAATATTTACCTACATACTCACAAAATCTAACATTTCTACATTATTGCCTTCTTAGAAGATTTGCTTTTCTTCCTGCCCTTATTAAGGAAAAAAAAAAAAAAACAAACCTGAAACAAAAAGCTGAAACAAAAAATACATAGTATTTTGTAATAACAGTATTTATTTTAGCATAAATGACACCATTAAGATATATTACATCAATATCTAAATATTAGTTTTTATGTGATCTGGAAGATATGACACATTATCTCTCTTATTGTATTACATTCTATGACTCTGTGTTTGCTATGATACAGTCCAAATGTTCCAAGTTTTAAGAAACTTTGAAGTACTTCAAAGTATTATGAAAAGGGCAATTACAAAATTGCCTACAAGCCAGAACAAAATACAATAGGGATAAAGTTGACCCTTTTTCTTTCTCTAAAAAAATATAGGTTTAAAAGTTCTTGCAGCAATTAAAGTGAGAAGCAAGCAAAATACACCTGAGCTACTCATAATCCCAGCATAGGTGGTGAAACTAGACAGACTTCTTTTAATATCATTACTGATAGATTACTTAGTTGGTTTGTAAAATATAAAGCAAGAGAGAAACCACCTGAAATGTCAGACCTATATCTAAACATATTGTATATGCAACTAGACCAGTGAAAAGGAACTAAACTAACCTAATACTTCTTTTTCACACTAAGCTCCTTCTTTCTGTTTTGTTTTTTTTTTTTTTTTAATGGTGTCTTCACGAAACTGTAAGAAAGACTGTATTGCACTTTGCCTACTCAACCCAGTTTATTCATTCTATACTTGTTTAAATCTCATTTCTTGGTGATATCCCTCCATTATCTGCGCCACTACTTGGTTTCTCATGTTACTTGAGAAGGGATAAAAATAAATTATGAAGCGTGTTTGTTTTTCTTGAACTCACTCATTCCTTAACAATCTGCAGACAAAACTTTCTGTTATGTAATTGAGTAAAGCTTTTCTGAGGATCAAGTAAAGAGAATGCTTTTATACCAACAGAATTCAGTCCTGCCTAAAAGGGAGTGTAAGAGGGCGTCCTGTGGAAGTCAATAGACTTATGCTACATTACTAATGGTGGCAACTTTCGATTAAGTAGATAGAAAGGAGATCTTTCTCCCTGGAAATGTTATCACTCAGGAGAGAAGGGGAAGCAAATCCATTTCATGGTGCAAGAATATTCTTTTGTCATTTAAAAATATTAGAGAACATTTTTATTTCAAGGGCTTTGTTCAAACCCAGGTACATTTGCCTAGCTCGTCTTATATTTAAAAAAATAAAAAATATACATTTTGTAAAAATAATGTAATGTTTGAATTAGTTCCAGTCTTTTAACTTCTCTTTCTGGTTATCCTCTGCAAATATTGTGGATATGATGTGTTATTTCTCACATACAAAATCTGGCATTGATGGAAACATTGTAGAAGTAGAGCTTATAAGTTTCTACTTTCATGGAAAATGTAAGTAATACATTCTGAAAATCAAATAAGTGGCACTTTGTAAATAATTTAGAGGCCCAGTTGTCAGATGCTTATAAATTTTTTACCTGTCTACAATAGTGTGAAGACTTGTTTCTAGAAGTTACTGAAAGTCATCTTAAATGGAGACTTCTTTCATGTTGCAGTTGTTTAGGGGGAAAGGTGTAATCTTTACTAGGGATAGTTATAGAAAATAAGACCTCTCTGTGATAGTCTTATTCCTTGCACTGTTTGGTCTGATAATACGGTCCTGCTAATGACTTTTTTTTGTTTGTTTGTTTAAAAAAAAAAGGAAAGAAGAAAAGTAGTGCTTCTTCAGAATTTTCTTTAGGATTTTTTTTTTTTTTAAGTCATGCTTCACAAAAAAAAAACCCAAGACACCTGTGAAATGGTGCAGCAGCACATGCAGATCTTGTTTTCAGAGAGGATACCTGGGTCAAATGGTGCAGCAAAAAAAAGCCACACTGAAGGGTTGACATGTAAAGTCAATGGCTTGTGGGAATCGCACATAAATCACCTGTTAATGGAAATGCTGCTGCATTGCCACAGATGCAGATTTGTAAAGGCACTTAAACTGATATGTCAAATTTATCAGTTTAATTCCAAGACTATAATCTAAAAATACATACCAAGCTTCTAGCTGCCTAAGATTCTACTGATAAATTCATTCTATGCCTAAGGAACATCAGTTCTTTTATAGAAATACAGTCCTGAATTCACTGAGGAGCTCATCACCTTTTTTTTTTTTTCCTTTGAAATCCTCCAACTAGATGCACATTCACATTTTTTGTGTAGCCAGGGGGATATAACATAATAGTTGTGCTCAGATTTTCCTTAATAAACGTTGACATGACTGAGAGCTGTACAAAGTGCACTAGGAATGCCTATATTCATCTCACTTGTGCTTTTAGATGGAGCACTACTATTGGAATTTGATGAGTAACTTTGTAATTACTGTACTAATCCAGTATTTGGGACAAATGAGTTCTCTGTCTTCCTACCTGCAAGGTGGTTCTTCTACATTTTTCTTAAAGGAATGCCCTAACTCTTTGCCTTTGGCTGGGCTGGGGTATATACATGTGTTGAATGCTCAAAACTCTTTGCCACTTTGAATAATAAATGCTATTGATAGTAACAAAAATAACCTATATTCAGACAAAAGGGAAATGCTTCTGTAATTTGGTAGTTAGTGCACAACAGGAAAAAGAAGAGGGATCTAGGTCATGGTCTTTGCCGCAAGGCTTGCTTTTACAGGATGTAAACAAACCTCAGAGGACAGGTTTGAAACTGCATAGATGTAAAACAAATTCTCTATCAAAAAAGCATTTTCAAACTGCTTTGTGTTTCCCTGTACTTCACTGTACTTGAATCCATTCATGTTGCTGTGTTTAGACAACAGGGATCAAATCAATTGCCTTTTATATGTGTGTGTGTGTGTATTGATTTATTTTTTTTTAATTGAGGCTGCTATGAAATGTTTTACCTCAGCTTCTGTGTGTCTTCTGAAAACAAGTTGAAAAAGTACATGAATAGGTACATACAGAAAGAACTATGCCTCTTCAGCATGCTGCTCATGTCATCTGCCTGCAGCATAGCAAATAGGTCACATAATTTTATCCTCTGACAGTGTGGCAGTCAGAATACAACGGTTGATATTGAGAAATGTTAATCACATCTCAACTTCTTTTTTGCTCTTAATTTTTTGCTCATCAGTTTTATATAGACCCTGAAATAAGGATTTAAAAGGTGCTTTAAATCATCGGTATTAACTGAACGTTCATCCTTTCTGAGCTTCCTCAGAATATTTTTCTTTCTTTATTCCTTCTTTTATACTTTTTATTGACATCTCTTCTTCAGGAATGGTTTCTCAAATGATATTATCAAAGGATCTATGTTCCCTGTGCCTACATTAATATTTTTGTTTCCCATTTAGGAGAACATGTGCCATGTATTGATTAGAAACCTTTGCAGAGATCCTAGAGAGCTTGCAGTAACAAAAGTTCCTTGTTCTGAAAACCTCAGGTTCTAAGTAGGCAAGAGAGAGAAGGAAGTTGCAAAGGGAGCATTGCTAGCTATATTTTACAGAGTTGGGACTTTGGTAGGCTTAGAAACTTGTCCAAGCAAAATGCAGACTGTTACTCAGAGCTCTTACATTCCTTACTTATCCAGTTGATAAAAAGCAAAAAATCTCAGTTCTGCTTTTCAATCAGGTTCACATGACCAACGTTTGAAAGGTGCTAATCCAAACCCTTTTCCACCTTTTCCTATTTTTCTAAAAGTGGAGAGCATATTATGTAAATAGTATGCAAATGTTGCAGCATAATAGAGATCTCACTTTCTAGCATCTATAAGGCTGTTCAGACTTGTATAATCTTGCCTTTTATGAATGAACAAATACATAATCCCAAGAAAACTAATGTTCCCCGTGGTATTTATTTGCCCTCCTTTTCCTGTATCTCCAAAAGTCTCTACTTCTTTTCCTTAACTTTCTGTTAGTCATCGTAAATACAATGTTTTTCCTGATTCTGAAGAGAGGGTATGATAAAACAAAGGCCAAAACCAGAATGAGGAAAATGGCAAAAAACTGAGCACCTTGTAACTTTACACCACTTGGTGCAATGGAACTGTAATATGGGGTTAAAAATGCATCTTCTTCCTTTTCTGCTTTTTCACCGTGTTCTACTTAGAAACTTCAGGTAATTTTGAGGAAACAGTCAGTGGGATTTATTACTGCATTGCAGATTTTATCTTTGAACATGTTATTTGTTTTAATTCAATTTCCTTAAATATAACAGATACTGCATTTCCAAGGAGGTTATCATCATGGTTATTTCTGGTTATCACATAGCAGATTTGCTTTATGGCATTCAGTAAGCTGTCCTTTTGTTGTGGCTTTCAAACAGATTGTGTATAAATCTCTTCACTCACACATCAGAAAAAAAATAACTAAAGTTTGTAAGATACAGTGCATTGGGCTGCTATATACTAGCCTGATTCCACTATCAATGGGATATACTTTCCCATATGAAATGCCAATACTTTTGATCATAAGTGGCCTTGTTGACTTTTATAGGTTTATCCATTTTCATAAAGTTATGGAGGAATGAATTTTGGAAGCTGAGATCTAAACTTAAAAAAGGTCTTCTAGAGTATATTGAAGCTTTTGTAGCCAGCTGCCTAAGAGTCACAACCCTCTGTTGGGAATATTTATTATATACTTGCATAGCTGGTTTCTTTTTCAAACCCCAGTTTGCTGGAAATGTGAACCAGATTTTCATTCTTGACCCATTGTGATTACTGTTCTGACCCTGGAAACTAGTTTGGTGCCTTATAAACGTAAAAGTGTCAGGATTAAAATTCTGACCACAACAGTCTCTTATTCATACAGTATACATAAAAACCTCTAACCCAACCCAACCCAAAATCCTGGAAGATAAGGTGGTGATACAAAAATACTTCAGCAGCTGTCTGTACTTTTGCAACTTCTTTACCCAGGCTACCAAGCTTACTTCCAGATTTTTATTTTTTTTTCCTGATCTGTTAATTTCGTGTAGCTTTATATATGCGAACAAGTATTTCCTTATCTGACCTTCAAAGCAGAGTAACACAGAAGTTGTCTTTACTCACTGTGGACAGACCCATAAATTTCCTGGCAGTGAATAAGCAGCTTACCATTAATTTTCCTTATGAATTCATGTAAGCTCCAGGGTGACTGGGGAATGCTTTCTGCCCGCACATATTTTTTGGGCATCGATGGAGACCTGGCAGTTTCCTATTCTGGTGTGTTATTAGAAACATTTGCACACTCAATGTAAATTGATCCAAGGTGTTAGCAGTGTTGTTGCACCTTTTTTTATTATTATTTGTTTCTATCTACCTCTCTACAGAGAAAGCGTTTAGTTAGGATTAGTGCAACACTTGTCAGTAAGGTAAAAGTATTTCTGATGCTTAATGCACAGTGAACTGTCTAGCGTAGACACTATGGGGGCACTTGATAATGTAAAAGGTGTGGCTTGCTCCTGTAGGCGAGGAACTCAGAGTTGTTTAAGAGATTCTACTGTTTATATAGAAATCATAAAAAAACCTGTGGCCGTGTACTGTATTTCATACATATTTGGGTTAGCCAGTACATATTCAGGTGTTTCTTCTTTATAACACACCTTTTTAACTGCCTTGTTAATATTTGACAAATTAGATGAATCATATACAAAAAAAACATATTATTAATTTTCCTTTTAATCACATTTCTGAAAGTTCTGTAGCAGTTGGTTTGTTCTGAAATGGAGAATTTCTATATTGCCTCAATCCTATAGGCATTAAATGATAATGATCACACATATTCCAGCTGCACATTCAATTTTTCTTAATAGAACGTTTGTCATGAACTTGACATAAAGTAGCATCGTATGTGCTTTGTTTTGAAAAAGAGGAAGTCTCATCTGGTTTTGGTATTTAATAATTTAGTAGAAAATGGAAACTATAACAATAATTTGAGTATCCATGACTACTGATATTCATAATGATAATTTGCATGAAATTTTGGAGGAGTGTAGATGAGTATGCATTTGCAGACCCAGTCACATGTCTACATCCATGCATACACAGGTAAGTACATACTCTTTATTGTTATGTGCTTTACTGTTACTGTTCATGGACACTGAAATAAACATATGTATATGTGTGGTTTTGTAAAAGCATAAACATTGTATATGGATAATATATATTTGAATACAGTCTAATTATACAGAATTGAAATTTATTCATAAATTTACTTCTATATTTGTAGGCAGACTGTGTGCAAGATATAAATATGTATATGCTTGAAAGGTTTGCAAAGTCATGTAATATTATGGTTTTAAAAAATAGCAATATTTTCAGTAGAAAATAGTGAGAATCAGCCAAAGAACAAGAGAGATAAGAACTGGTTGAGATAGAGTGTGTTCAGGGGTGTGGATTGTGGTACCAGTTTCCAAAGAATAGAGGTTATTTATTTGACTGAAGTTGGGTGTAGCTAACTTAAGGTTGTTGTGAGTTATCAAACAATGATTCCATAGCTTAAGTAGTGCTACTTTCTTGGTTTTATGTGGAATTTCACATTCAAAATCTTAAAGTAGTAGCAGAAAAAAAGCAAAAAGTATAATAGTTGATGGATTAAATGATTTGAAGCAGTTAATCTTTTCAGAAAGATGAAAATAAATTTGACTAAGGAAATTTTGGGGTGTTGGTTGATGAGAAACTTAACATGAGCCAGCTGTGCGCACTCCCAGCCCATAAAACCAACCGTATCCCGGGCTGCATCAAAAGGATCATGACCAGTACGTCAAAGGAGGGGATCCTGCCACCCTGCACTTGTGAGACCTCACTTGGAGTATTGTGTATAGTTCTGGTGTCCTTAACATAAAAAGGACATGGAACTGTTGTAACAAGTCCAGAGGAGGGCGACGAGAATGATCAGGGGACTGGAGCACCTCCGGTATGAAGATAGGCTGAGAAAGTTGGAGCTGTTCAGCCTGGAGAAGAGAAGGCTGCGTGGAGACCTCATAGCAGCCTTCCAGTGTCTGAAGGGGGCCTATAAGAATGCTGGGGAGGGACTCTTCATTAGGAACTGTAGTGATAGGACCAAGGGGTAATGGGTTCAAACTTAAACAGGTGAAGTTTAGATTGGATATAAGGAAGAATTTCTTTACTTGTGAGTGTGGTGAGTCACTGGAATGGGTTGCCCAAGGAAGCTGTGAATGCTCCACCCCTGGTGGTGTTCAAGGCCAGTTTGGACAGAGCCTTGGGTGGCATGGTTTAGTGTGAGGTGCCTCTTCCCATAGCAGGGGGGGTGGAACTGGGTGTTCTTAAGGTCCTTTCCAACCCTAACTATTCTATGAATAAGCCCTCTTATGAGCTGTTAAGATGATCTCACATATTGCAGCACATCATCAAATTTAAACATACCCTCTGCCAGGCTTGGGAGCAGAAGGAAGTTTGTTGCATCTGAACATGTTTCACAATATTCCTTTTATGGAGTCTTGCAAAGGTAGTATTCTGAAGGTAGCACTTAGTGGCATTGCTACAACAAGCAACTATGCTTTGCATCCACAAATATATTTTGTTGGAGTTACTGAAAAGATAATGAAGTAAAGTAAGCCAAATCCATTGGTTCTCTACAGGCTTTCTGTGTTCCTTTCTGACTGTCATTGTCCAGCCAACCCATTACTCCCTGCATTAAAGCTCTTCGACCTCTGATGGCACTTCGCTTCCATGCTCAGCATCCAAAGTGCAGGGCTATGTTGGTGCTGAAAAGCTCAGAAATGTCTCAAGCAGGTGAAGTCCCTGCACCCCCAGTGGAAGATTGTGTCTAAAACCAGAATTTGCTTCATGTAGCCCAAATACCTTGCTGGTGTAAATGATTAATTCAAATGAGCATTTTCTATGCTTTGCCCCTATTCTTTAACATACAAGTGGGTATGGTTAATGAGGAGCTGTCAACAAAAGAACAAAACTACCTTGTGCCTCAGACACTGATACTGTGTTCTTAGATATGTCTCATATCACCTTTCAATTTTAAATTTCAAGATAAGACAGCTTCTTTCATGTTTGCTGTTTTGAATCTCTGGGATCAGCCAAGTTGGCAGCTATGCAAACCAATTTAATTCTGCCTGGCACCATAGTCCTGTTGCTGGCTCTCAAAGGCTATTCTTTCAAAGAATTAAACAACAAAAGCAAAGATTACTCACTACTGGACAACACATGTCTTGTCTGGAAACAAATGGGAATGTGCCTGCCAGCTGTTAATCAATGTAACACAGAAAAACAAATTATTAAAATACTGGAGAGACTTGAACATAAGCAGCAGCCTTCAGATCTTTGTAAAATGCACAGCCCTCTTCCCATATGGCTCAATGCTCATAACATTGTTTTTGATCTTATTTTCATATTTTAAGCATGCATTTTTACAAATACATTATTTGACTATATTCATTATAAATGTGAAAACTCCACTTAATGTTTCCATTCAGCTAAACCAGTGCAGACAAATTGAAAACATTTATTACACTCTGCTCTCAAGGCGGCAGCAGTCGACATGATTTGAATCACTGAAATGTTACTTGCTGTGAAAACAGGATTTAAGTAAAGAATGTGTGAAAACAGAATTTAGGTAAAGAATGTTTGCTGCATGATGTGGAACTACCACTGCCTTAATTCTAAATCTTTGTTAGTTTGTTCTCTCTGCTTCCATGAATTGATACTGTGTTTTATAATTAGTATTTTGAAACTGAGCAAGTCAACATTTTCTGAATTAAAAAAAAATCCCACAAAACAAAACAAAAGGTTCAGAATGGGGCATTCACTTTCCAAAAAAGCTGATTTATTACCCTGTGTCCATTGCTGTTAGATAATATATCTTAAATTTCCAGTAAACACTATGAAATTAAATAAAAGGACTGAAAATTTAAGAAAATCTAATAATAAAAAGTTGCCAGTTATATATTAGTATTATACCTGCACTCATATTCTGGCACCATGCTATACATAAACAAAGCAAAGCAAAGTTTAAAAAATAGCCAATATCTTGCTAGTTCTTTGTCTTTCTATAGTTTTAGGCCTAAAATTTTTTGACAATTTTAATAAAAGTCAAGCTAGAAAAGAAAGAATAGAATGAGATTATGTTGGTATGACCAGAATTTAACATAAATATTTTACTGGAATACTATTGAACTAGGGGTCAGAACTGTCATCTATGGAAATTTACCAGTTCTTATAATCAACACAATGTTAGGAAAGTCTGTTCATAAAGTAAGGGCAAATAAGATGCTGCTGGAGTTGCTTGAGTCCTTATAAAAAAATGGAATGTAGGAAATGTTTTAGGATACTTACTATGCCAGTTTGGAAAAGCTTCCTTCAGAAGTTCTATCTAGGAATCAACTAAGTTTTCTCTGATTAACAAGTATGTGCATGTAGTCAATTTCCACATTTCTATTTCTTCCTAATCATCCATAGCTGTAGGTGGGCAAGTCCCAGGTTACTGGCATCTGTGTAAGCACTGGGAGTTTTGTTACTTCATGGAAATGTTAAGATAAATTCACAAAATTTGGAAAACACTGAGGGCTGCGTTAATAAAACTACTTAGGCTTCCCATTCTTGCTCCAACTCTTGCTTAGCCATGGCACCGAAGCTCTTTTCTGAACCTACTGGTCATGATAAGTTGTAAATATAACGACACAGATGTTAGGTAGGTACTGAGAAAAAGTTGGATGCAAAAGGGTACCCTGAAAAGCCAACCGTATCCTGGGCTTCATCAAAAGGAGAGTGACCAGTAGGTCAAAGGAGGTGATCCTGCCCCTCTGCTCTTGTGAGACCTCATCTGGAGTATTGTGGGCAGTTCTGGTATCCTCAACATAAAAAGGATATGGAACGGCTGGAACAAGTCCAGAGGAGGACCATGAGGATGATCAGGGGACTGGAGCACCTCCTGTATGAAGATAGGCTGAGAAAGTTGGGGCTGTTCAGCCTGGAGAAGAGAAGGCAGCGTGGAGACCTCATAGCAGCCTTCCAGTATCTGACGGGGGCCTATAGGGATGCTGGGGATGGATGCTTCATTAGGGACTGTAGTGACAGGACAAGGGGTAATGGGTTCAAGCTTAAACAGGGGAAGTTTAGATTGCATATAAGGAAGAAATTCTTTACTGTGAGTGTGGTGAGGCACTGGAATGGGTTGCCCAGGGAGGCTGTGAATGCCCCATCTCTGGCAGTGTTCAAGGCCAGGTTGGACAAAGCCTTGGGCGAGACGGTTTAGTGTGAGTTTTCCCTGCCCATGGCAGGGGGGTTGGAACTAGATGATCTTAAGGTCCTTTCCAACCCTAACTATTCTATGATTCTGTGATACTGTACTATAAAGAAGCTGGCAAAATCGTACATCTTCCAGTTCAACTTCCTTCTACCATAGCTACAACTACAGTGAGGTGTTGAGGATCTGAAAAAAAAAGCCCAACAAACAAAAAAACAAGCAAAAACTGTGAGAAGTTTGTGAAAGACGTGTGATGTGCAGGAAGTTATATACCTTTCCCCTCATATTCTGAAGTTAGCCTTCAAGTTTGTCAACTGCTTTCATAACAGTTTATAGAAAAGGGGAACCAGCAAGTGTTTTATGAAGGGGAGCACAAAGTGAGATTTAATGTATTTTTTCCACTTTCACTGAAGACCTGGAAAATAAGGATTTAAAAGATTCCCAAGGGTGAGAAAGAGTGATATTTAATGCCTTTATTTACAGACATTGAAAAACTTTTAAGTGGAGAGAGTAATACCTACATAAGAAAAATGCATGTGGACCATTTATCAAAACATCTCAGGCTTGCTGGGATTAACTGATCTCATGTTTAAATCCATTTTTTTATCTTGTGCAGGTATAAAAAAGCCTTTCCTTTTTTCTCTTCTGATGAAACAGTAGCAGCAAGTAACCTGCAAGAAGCAAAATATGTGCTATAGTTCAGGCATGTGAAAGGGATTGGCACATCCATTCTAGTTCTCAGCACAGTAATAATTGCTGTAGACACACCTCTAATAGCACTTTCTCTTTTGCATGTTGCTACCAACCATTTGTAAATTCTCAAAACCAAGCGGTATGTAAAAAAATATTTGTGCTTGTCATCTCAGAATCAATTTTTCCCTTGTGTCCATAGTGAAACTGATTACAGGTTATATAAATGCAAGTTTTATCATGACAGCAGAACAGAACTGATACAGCATAATAATTTATTCATTAAAGTGTAAATGAGCAAATTATAATAAGAGGTAGCTCAATAGTTTGCTCTTGCTACTTTTGTAAATCTAAACCAGTGTATTCAAAACTGATGGTTGCCCAAGGAAAAACTTTGCAAATCTTTTCAGTTTAATCTGTTCTGCCTTCCCTAGAACAGTAGTTACAATATATTATTAAAGAGATATCAGGCCTCTGCTATCATCAAATGGTGAGAGCTCATCTGAGCGGGAAAAGAGCTGGGAGTAGGGTGAAGGGAGGAAAGAGAATAAAACTGCAGATCTGCTGGATTACTTGTGCTAAAACTCTTGATTCTGTGATTATAGGAGCAAAGAAAACCTGGCAGATTTGTGTGTTTGTGAAATGTAGCTAAAAGTATTGTTTTCATTCATTTAAGAAAGGATCTTTTCAGTACATTAAAAACATCCAGCTTCTTGCATATGATGCTTGTCTTTAATTGGGAGAGTAGTAGGAAGAGACTGCAAATACCAGATATTTTTCACTGGCAAATATAAAGAGGGAAGCACCACAGGTTTATAATACTAAACACAAAGGCAAAATCTGCAATGTGTATTGCAGGCAGCAAAAAAAATAAATCAGGTAGCAATTCAAGCTGCTCTTTGAAATGTTCTTTGGACCAGTACACAGATATTTTCTTTTTGGTGTAATGATCAAATAAACAAGGACAAAATTGAAAGTGTTTTAACACTCCAGTTTAGGCATTTGGTTAATGCATGAATAATGTTGACTGTGCCTCAGTGATTGAGTTTTTCTGCAGCATGTTACATTTCATGGACAACAGGTAATTAAGTTTCATCAGCATAACAACTTGGTCAGTGTTTAAGTGCACTTTACATTTGTATTTTTAATGGACTGACAATTTGTCTAACCTTTTATAAAGACAAGAGTGACACTTAAATGTTTTTGCTTGACTGATGTAGCTAAATCTTTAGCATTCCACTACCATATTAAAACAGCAGCTACAAGCTTGACTCTGGTTGGCTTCGGATAGCAGCAGAATTGCAGCACAATTTTGAGGTGATCTGCAGGTGTGGAACACCCAGGACAGCCACTACACCAGGGTGACATTTTTAGATAGAGACATCACTATAAATTTGGAGTCAATCTACTGAGGGAGAAGATGCAGATAAATCAACCATTCAGGAGATCACTTACATCTTAGATGAAGCAGATCAAATGAAAAGAACACTTGCACTCTGTCATGGTTTAAACCCAGACTGTAACTAAAGACCATGCAGCCGTTTGCTCACTCTTCCCCTTCTTCCTCCCTCCTAGCTCATGACAGGATGGGGAGGAGAATCAAAATAATGTAAACCTCAGGGGTTGAGATCAGAACAGTTTGGTAACTAAGGTATAATACAATACTACTACTGTTACCACCAATAATGAGAAGGGAAATAATAAGGGGGGAGAATATAAAACTAAAAAGGTAAAAAAAAACTAACAATAAACACAAGTGATGCACAATACTACTGCTCACCACCCACCAATTGATACCCAGCCTGACCCAGTGATCTGGCCTTATGGGTAACCCCCCTTAGTTTAGATACTGAGCATGACACACTGTGGTATGGAATACCCCTTTGGCTAGTTTCCACAGCTTCTTGTGCCACTACTCACTGACAGAGCATGAGACTGAAAAATCCCTTGATTGGA
This sequence comes from Neopsephotus bourkii, assembly GCF_033783945.1. Taxonomy (NCBI): domain Eukaryota; kingdom Metazoa; phylum Chordata; class Aves; order Psittaciformes; family Psittacidae; genus Neopsephotus; species Neopsephotus bourkii. Next base: position 11,286,248 of record NW_026902234.1, read on the forward strand.
GTAAACATTACTTAGCAAAAACTAAAAACATCTGCGTGTTATCAGTGTTCTTCACAAAAAAAAAACAAAAACAAAAAAAAAAAAAAACACAACCAAAACAAAAACCCTAAAGCCAAAACACAGCACTGCACCAGCTACAAAGAAGGAGAAAAATAAGTATTATAGCTGAACCCAGGACACACTCATTGAAGTAAATGGAAAATGAAATTAAACCAAAGGTAGACCAAGACAACCTAAGCTTGTATTTTTTGATAACTGATCTTCCAAGTAATCTATCTTACTAATTAGTCTAATCTACAGAAATTTCAATGCAGCACTGACAGTAAATCACTGATATAGTACCAAATGGGGAACTTCTAACTGGGATGAGAAAGCAGGGCATTAGCACAAGAATTACAAAGCAATGACGAGAGCAAGTACAGAGTTTCAGGTATTAAGTTCTAGATTCCCATGTTTTCCAAATCTTCCTCAAAACCAAAACTGCCCACCTTGGGGCAAACACTGATGAACTGTGTGGAGATATAAATCGAAAGACTGAAGAGGTGCTGCTAGTGGAAATAAAAAATAGTGGAATACAGTTGAATCATAGAATAGTTGGGGTTGGAAAGGACCTTGAGATCATCCAGTTCCAACCCCCCTACCATGGGCAGGGACACCTCTCACTAAACCGTGATACCTAAGGCTCCATCCAACCTGGTCTTGAACACCGCCAGGGATGGAGCATTCACAACCTCCCTGGGTAACCCATTCCAGTGCCTCACCACCCTAACAGGAAAGAATTTCTTCTTTATATCCAATCTAAACGTCCCCTGTTTAAGTTTGAAACCATTACCCCTTGTCCTGTCACTACAATACCTAATGAAGAGTCCCTCTCCAGCATCCCTATAGGCCCCCATCAGATACTGGAAGGCTGCTACGAGGTCTCCATGCAGCCTTCTCTTCTCCAGGCTGAACAGCCCCAACTTTCTCAGCCTATCTTCATACAGGAGGTGCTTCCATCCCCCAATCATCCTCATGGCCCTCCTCTGGACTTGTTCCAGCTGTTCCATATCCTTTTTATGTTGAAGACATCAGAACTGCCCACAATACTCCAGATGAGGTCTCACAAGAGCAGAGGGGCAGGATCACCTCTTTCATCCTGCTGGTCATGCTCCTTTTGATGCAGCCCAGGATATGGCTGCCAGCTTATGTTCATTTTCTCTTCAACCAATACCCCCAAGTCCTTCTCCGCAGGGCTGCTCTGAATCTCTTCTCTGCCCAACCTGTAGCTGTGCCTGGGATTGCTCCTACCAAAGGACTTTGCACTTCACACGGTTAAACTTCATAAGGTTGGCATCAGCCCACCTCACAAGTGTGTCGAGGTCCCTCTGGATGGCATTCCTTCCCTCAGGCGTATCAACCAAACCACACAGCTCGGTGTCATCAGGAAAGTTGCTGAGGGCACACTCAATCCCACTGTCCATGTTAGCGACAAAGATGTTGAACAAGACCAGTCCCAACACCGATCCCTGAGGGACACCACTCATTACTGGTCTCCAGCCAGACACTGAGCCATTGACCACAACTCTTTGTGTGTGGCCATACCACATCAAAAGGTATTTGAGAGGTATATTAATTCTGCTGATGACATCAAGCCATGGAAATGTTAACCTAGAGGGTGTGGGTAGTCAGAGATGGATCAAATACTATGTAGGAGGAACTGATTGTCCTCAGGTGTCATAGCTGAACTTGGATGAAATTTTATAATTACAAGTATGCAATTAAAGATTAGTAACAGTAATTTTACTATTAGATCATTTACTGGTAATGACCATGGGTAGAAGGGCTTGATTACAGTTGTTGAACACAGCCAGTACCTCAAGTACGATTCAGCCTATAAAAAGGCAAAGTCAACTTAAGATCAAGGCAAAGTTAACCTAAAGACTTGGGAGAATATTAATAGCTTTTTACAAGGCACTGAGAAGATGCTGTCTTTGGTGCAGTTTTTTCAGTGTCCAAAAAAGATAATGAAAGAAAAGCAGTGATGCTTCAGTTCAGTCTCTTCCGAGTTCTTTAGACACTGAACTCCTAATGCAGAGCCTAATGCCCCCTGAAGTAATTGGTTTCAGTGGGAGTTTGTGACCTAAATAGGAGTTAGGCACACAGGTACCTTAGAGGACCCAATCCTAAGATTTGCACTTTACCAAGAGAGTAGCTGAGAATGGATACAACTGTTTTTTTCTAAATCCTTCAGGGACATAAACACTTGTGAGGGAGAAGAAACGCATACTCAACAGGTAATATTTTACAAAAAGGAATACGTACACAGAGGTCATGAACAAATCTAGGCTAAAAGCAGGCTTCCAGCCACCAGAATGAAAAAGTTTGGGAGGTGGGGGTGATGCAGAGATGACAAGCTCCTGTCCCAAATATTAAGGGCTGACATATTTTGATACATTTATGAATGTGATTGTGAAATATACTAGCTCATAACAATAGGACCGTACTTTGTTCTGAAAACATCTGGAGAGTGGTTGCAAATGCCACTAGTCCTAAATAAATCACGATATATGATATATATGTTAAACCTGATCCTTGTTTTTATCTGAAAGGTGGATGGAAAGAAATTTCATTACCTCTTGATAACATCTTATGTCTCCATATCTGTATAAAAATGGGTCAAACCTTAAATAAAAGGAGTAAATGGAGATCCGGGCTTCTAACGGTATATATTGTTACTTTTTGATATGAGAAACTACTCTTAACAATTATCAAAAATATAATCCAAAAAATCTTTGTCAGCAAATTCAAATACTTGTGCACTGGGAAATGTTTCTGGATTAAGGTTGCAAAATTTCTTCTGTGTGTTTTGTTTCCATTTTCTGAATCAATTTGCTGCTGGATCTTCAGCAAAATTAAAATAATTACTCAAGTATGACTTGCTAAAAAAAAATTACTGTTGAATTTAATGAAAAAATCCATAAACACATTTATGTAACTTTGGTGCTGCTACAGGTGTCATTCTTGTTCCCTCCTATAGCTTCTGTAGGAGCTGTAGAATTGCTAACGTCTCACTCCTGGAATAGGTCTTGCAGGACATCTGAATGTTTTCCTTAGTCTGAAGGAGTAAAACACTTCCCTAATCCAGATCAATGACAAAGATACTTCTGCTGCTCTGAGGCAGGTAACACAGGAGCCCATCTGTTACACACCTTCCTTTTCTTTGCTCTATGAAGAAAGTGACTTAACAGTATCACCTTTTGGCCTATGGTGACTTGGTCTGTGAAGCATGAGCCAGATAAAGGAATGTACAGCTCAGGATCTTTCTGAACTGCTTGCTTTCTGTGGAGAACCATGGTTGGTAGACAGATTACTAAAGGGGGAGGCAGGGGGGAGGGGGAGCCAGGAGCACCAGGCCACTGTGCTATATTTCTGTCAGGATTATTTGGCTGACGTCAGGGTCTTTTCTGCTTCAAGGGTAAGCTCATGCAAGGATGCTATTACAGTCTTCTTTCTTCTTTGTGGTAAAGTATCACTGTGGCAATGGTGCAAGGCTTGTGGATTCTTGGAAACAGCTTACTCTGAACAAGTTTCACCTGTACAATTTTTCTTTTACAAAAGCGTATCAAAATAAAGTTTAAACAAGTGCACTGCAGTCTCCAACATAAAACACATATGCATACTTTTTCTCTCAAGATAAAGGTAGTATGACCTTAACTAATGTGATTGCAACTGGTATTGCAGCTGTCTCTGACTCCTTTTCTCTTTTTTTTTGAAGCTGATATATTGTAGCTGAGGTATTCGAATAAGACAACATTATTTAAGGATAGAGAAGTACACAATAGCCTTAAAACAGTATCTCTTTTCACTACTCTCTTCAAAAAATATCACTTTCATTATTATGCATTTAGTAGGTTTGACTTAGTGATTCATGAAACAAAAACTATATTGGCAATTATACAAACTCCAAATTATTTTGAGATTCTTACAGTGTTTCCCTTAGATGTGCCCTTCATTTTGGCCATTAACATTTGACATTGGAACTGTAGCATTTTGATCAGTCTAACCAAAGCATTAGTTTTAAATTAATACAATGTCTAACTAAATGATAGGACCTGGATCATTTACAGAAGCATTGCTTCATAAGAAAAAGAATTTATCTTAGTTTCAGTATAAACTTCCAACAACATTGAACTGCTGCACTTAATGCATCAGTATTTACTCAGATAAATGGACAACACTTTATGCAAAGTAGAATTATTTGAAAAATTTCCCCACAGACTGAATATAGTTCTGGAAAGCAAAATATCATTGCTTCAAAATAAGCTTAGCTCCAGATACTCCCTCCATATGCAATCGAAAAGCAGTTTAGCTGCCCTACAGTAAAACATGACCTTGAATTAAAGGAGTTTATGTTTCAATCTGAAAGTCAATTTGAAACATCTGTTCTCACTAAAAGCAGATGATTTTTCTAAGAAGCTGTTTTGTTTTAGCCACAGTAATGTGCAGCCCTCCACATTACAGAAAGCATTGAAGTCTGCAAAACATAGTCTTAAACCTGATGATGGACTTTTTTATAAACTTTTTTTTTTTTTAAGAAGTGAAATAGCAGCTAAATATAAATCTACAGATTTCAGAATGAATTTTTTGAGTATTTGGTTCTTGTTATCTTAAAGAACTTTCTGGAGAGGTAATAGTGCTTCCCCATTTCAGAAGCAAGCAGTTAAAATCACAAAGAATGAGCATGTTGCTTACAGTACTATTGATAAATGCTTTTTAATAAATGGGCTTTTAGAAAGATTTCAACTCAAATTTCTGAGGCAGTCCCAGAGACATGGCATCTGAGCCAGGAGCTGATGACTCTACAGAAAATGAAGACCTCTGGGAAACTGCACTTGAAATGCACTCGAGAACTGACAAACATACCCTCAACACAGTGATGTATCTGAATCTCTGCAGAAGTAAAATATTCTTTTAAAGATAGGGTGTACTAGCACTTTGGTTTATCATGAAAGGGCCCTGTAATCAACATTATATGTAATAGTGATATAGGTACTGTCTAATGTAGTCATATACACCAGGTGAAATGTAGCCACATACAACAGGTGAAAACTGGCAAGGCAGTTGGGGTTGACGGAATCCCACCTGAAATCTGGAAGCATGGAGGTGAAACGCTTCATGCTAAATTTCACGAACTGGTTCTGCACTGTTGGGAACAAGGTAAATTACCATCAGATTTTCGTGATGCAATCATCATCACTCTGTATAAGAAAAAAGGTGTAAAGTCAGACTGCTCAGGCTATTGAGGTATAACTCTACTCTCCATTGCTGGAAAAATTCTTGCAAGATTATTATTGAACAGACTAGTAGTACCTGCTATTGCAATAGAACTTCTACCTGAAAGTCAGTGTGGTTTCAGAGCTAATAGAAGTACCACAGACACGGTATTTGTTCTCAGACAACTGCAAGAAAAGTGTAGAGAACAGAATAAGGGGCTCTATGTAACTTTTGTTGACCTCACCAGAGCTTTTGACACTGTGAGCAGAAAAGGCCTGTGGCTGATCTTGGAACGATTAGGTTGTCCCCCCAAGTTCCTGAAAATGATTATTCTGTTACGTGAGGATCAGCAAGGCCAAGTCAGGTATGGTGATGCACTCTCTGAGCCCTGCCCAATAACCAGTGGTGTGAAAGAAGGTTGCGTTCTCGCACCGACCGTATTCAGTTTTCTTCAGCATGATGCTCCAAAGGGCTACAATAGACCTAGGCAAACAAAACGGTATTTATATTCGGTATTGCACTGATGGTAGCCTATTCAATCTAAGGCAACTGAAGGCCCACACTAAGACCCTAAATCATCTTGTCTGTAACTGCTTTTTGCTGACGATGCCGTCCTTGTTGCCCACACAGAAGCAGATCTGCAGCATTTAACATCTTGCTTTGTGGAGGTGGCTGAGGTTTTTGGGCTGGAAGTCAGCTTGAAGAAGATAGTATTTCTCTACCAACCTGCACCACAAGAAGATTATCATCATCCCCACATTACCATTGGCAAGTCAGAGCTTAAGTCAGTTCAGCAGTTCAGCTATCTGGGAAGCATTATTTTCTCGGATGCCACGATCAACAAAGAGATAAACAACAGAATAACAACGGCATATAGAGCCTTCGGAAAACTCCATAAAAGAGTCTGGTGCAATAAACACCTGAAAAAAAGTACAAAGATCAGTGTCTACAGAGCCATTGTATTGTCAACTCTTTTATATGGGTCTGAATCATGGGTCATCTACCGTCATCACCTGTGACTCCTCAAACGCTTTCATCAGTGCTGCCTCTGTACGATTCTAAACATCCATTGGACTGACCATGTGTCAAATGTTACTGTCCTCGAACAGGCAGGGGTCACCAATATCGAGGCCATATTGCTGAAATTGCAGCTGCGTTGGGCAGGGCACGTCTTTAGGATGAAGGATCACTGCCTCCTAAGATTGTGTTTTACGGTGAACTTGCCACCGGTTGCTGCAAGAGAAGTGCCCCAAAGAAGAGGTATAAGGACTTCCTGAAACAATACCTTAGCCTTGGCCATATTGACTACCATCAGTTACCCACCTTGGCCTCCAAAAGGGAGACACACCATACATAATGCCATTGACTCCTTTGAGAACTCATGCAGAACTAGTCTCGAGGAGAAAACAGAAAGAATCGCGCCCGGTCTATACCACCCAAGGAGACCTTTCGCTGTCCTTTTTGCAGCTGGATATGCCTATCTCACATTGGCCTTTTTAGTCATCAGCGTGCTTGTAGTAACGTGGGTAAAGCCCTTCCCAAATCTTCGTTCGCGAAGTCAAGCCATGATGATGGAATGTAGTCATATTGCAAGCACCAGGCTGAAATATTGGGTGGGGCAGCCAGGGCTAATAGTTGTCATAAATCCTGCAGATCTTATTTCTGGAGGTGTAGCATGGTCTCTGAACAACTTTGCAAGCACCTCTCGGAGAAAGTTGTTCCTGTAAAAGACCAGTTCATCCACAAAAGTACACCAGTTCATTTCCAATACAGCTTTCATTATGAAACCAGCTGAAGTCCCGACATACAGCTAACCTACACTTTTTTCTTCCTACATTTCTACGTGAAGCCAGATGTATTCTAAGCACGGGGAGGTGGGGTGTGGGGAGAGAAGGGACGTGGAACAACGGGTGGGACAAGGTATGTGTTGCAGCCTGCCCTGCTCACTGTTAAATTGACATAGCTTTAGGGGAGTATACCAAGTTTGCAGGATATTGTATATAAAATACAGGGTGCTTTCAACAAGGAAAACATGGAACATGTATATACTGGGACCCTACTTGCATTTTGCAAACCATTTAAATGTGAAGCTGAGCTATCTTCGTGAACCAGATGTCATATATCAAAACCCTGCATGAAGACACGTACCTTAGCTGAAGAGGCTATGAAGTGTGGGAGTATTTGATTAGTGGGTGATAAAAAGCCAAATGTTCAAACCACCCAAAAGTCTCTGTGCCAGCTCATCTCTGTTGTTGACTGTGTGTCACAAGCTCAGCAGAGGAATAACCCAAGGGACCTGTAAGCCAGCTACTCATGAGCTCCTTAAAAACTCACCAGCTGATGGCTCCTGCTGTAAAGAATCTGACATCCAGTGATCTACTGAAGAATGAGATGATTTAAAAAAAAAAAAAAGTTAAAAAGCTCCCTAAAGGCTTGTTTGTATATCCGTGTCCTTAAATGCTCTTAAAAATCTGATGCTTAGCTAGCTTTTATTTTCATGAGATTTTCAGTGCAATAGCTTGTTCTTTAAGTAAGTGTATTTAGGTGACATATCTGCTGTATTAGTGAATTCAGAAGAAGGTGACACCTCCGAGGTTATAACTTTTGGGTGGGGGATAAATTCATATTACTTATTAGTACCTACCAGAAACTTTCCTTAAACTTTATTAGCAATTGTTCTGTAGTGGTGGGTGAGTTGCTGAGCAAGAAGAACATGCTTATTATACCCATGGAGAGATGACTGTGCCAAGATTTAAAGATAATCCCAACTTTTTTAATAAAAGCAATGGAAAGACAATAGCCTCAAAAATATGCTGCACAATTTTGTGTGTGAGTGAATCTATGTGTATAAGTGCTGAATATTGCATTTTACAAAAGCAACTACATAGCTTTTTCTAATATATTTGACTTTTTTTTTGCTTAGTAGTATGAATATTGTTTAATGGCATAAGCTCCCCAGCAAAAAATTATTGTAGCATCACCCTGCAACAGGACCTGCAGCAAACAATAAAGACGGGGGTCATCTCTAACAGTTATAATCTATGCTGCTGTCACTCTGCTTCTTTAATACAAAGCATTAGGAAAACTTTCTGATGGTTGGCAGGCACAGAATGGTAATCCAAGAAGCATCTGTGCTGCCGCTGTAACATCTCCCTGTTTCTACAAATCCGTTCTACACATCCTGTTCACTATAGCTTCCCTGAACCAACTTGTATTTTCTCCCTTTGGGCTGCAAAGGACCATGGGAATAAGGAAGGCTGTGAAGACTCTGCATGGCCTTTGCAATTATACCTCTTCCACCTATTTTGGAGGTCTGGAAAATCCCTTAATCCTGCTAAGTCCCATTCATTCTTCTTTATATTCACTAGATCTTTTTCCTTGTTTTTGTAAAGAGTCAAACTGTATCAAAGACAATAATTTAAGAAAATTGAATGCTTTGACTGCAAGACTTTATCTTCTAACTTTTTTGAACATGATTTAAGAACATTTGAGGTTTTCCAGTGATTCATGAACCTAAGCCACTCATTAAATGGCTTCTGTCTAAAATATCTCTTAAAATACACCTGTAGCTCAATAATAAAGACTTCAAACAGTGCAAAATCTACAACATACTTCGGTAAATTGTGCCAGTGATTCATAATTCTCTCAGTTAAATTATTACACTCATTACAATTGTATTTTTCTGTTATTATTTTGACTGTCACAGGTTGGTGTTAAGTGGATTGTGAGTTTTTATACACATTATTTCTTGATCTGTTTTACTGTTCATGGTTAATATTTCATTTTGCAAGGGCTCTGAAAGCCTCAGATTAACACTTTTAGTTCTTACTTTTATCTTGACAAAAACTGAAATGAAATAATTCAGCTATGTCTTTACCTCTGTAAATGAGTCACCTATGATAGAAAATGTATTTTCGATGGTGATCTGGAGGTGAAAATGTGTCAGACAAGAATCATAAAACAAATGAAAAAATAATTAAGTATAAAATAAAGTATAACGAGAGATAAAACCACCATATGTTTCTATGGGAACAGTGAATGACTGCTTAAAGGAAGAATACAGGAGGCAAACAATGACCAAATAAGGTCTCAAATAAAAAATATGAGAACCAGAAACAAAATGAGAAAAAAAGCTTCATTAATGAAGGCCTAAATAAAGATCTATTGCTGCTAAAGCATGCATACCTGGATTTGTATTCGGTTTCATACACTTTTCTATTTGCATTGTACAAGTTATAGGAAAAAGGGTTCGAGTTTTGGAAGCTTCTTGCTGAGATATTATTTGTTGATAATTATTACTGGCATATAGGGGTCATATAAATTACTATCAGTGACTTTTCACTTTGTACTTTTAATATAGATTAGCTTAAACGCGCTATGCTTTCCTGTTATATCCAGTTCCTGATACATTCTGCTCAAATAGTATACTGACAGAAATGCTCACAGATGTAGCATATTGTAAAAGGCTAAGTATATTCATGTGCAGAATGCAAGAACTCATGGGTGTAAATACTTACACAAACTGTTAAAAGCATTTGCTCACTTACCAATACTGTTATTCCCATAATACAGAAGCAACAAAGGGACTAAAGCACTGAGAATAAAATTTCCCAAGGCTATCCAAGAACAAAACAGCAGGTTTTGTTTCATAGGGTCTTCATCAAGAATATTGATTAGAACTTTGAATTGTACATCTTGAGAGCAAAGAGACACTTATGTATATCTAGCCATGTTTTTTTTTTTCTGACTGTTAATTATAGTTGCAAAGAAAAATTTCTGCTGTGTCCACCTGATGTTTGTCTCTTGTTATTTGGAGTGTTTAAAGCAAGGTACTCAGCTACTCAGTTTGCACTGGTAAGAGAAAGAAATAATTGCATTTTTCATTACATCAAATTGAAAGGCAGAAAATATAGTCCAATGAAGATAACCCTAAATACTCTTATTTCTTGAAGAAATGAACCAATTTTATAGGAGGATTTTTTTAAATCATCTGACTTTGTTTTGCTTTTAAATAAAATGTGCTTCTGATGCAGTTTCTTGTTGTCATATATAACATACACATTGTAGGAAAGACACATGAATCATGGCTTTCTATAAGGTAGGTATGAAAATGCCTGAGACCAAAGTGTTCAGAAAGCCTGCAGTCTTTTTTCTTTAGCTGGTGTAATTTAGTAGAAAAGTGAAGAGGCTGATATTGTGCAGGTCTTTTATTTCTTCATAATTCACTGAGATGTAAGTGCAGACAGCTAACTGAAGCATGTTATCCTGAGCCAGGCTGTTTCCTCTAATGTTTTCTATTTATTACCAGGGCACTCTCAGCACATTAAATGAGGTCCTTCCTCTAGAAGAAGCTTCCAGCTCCACCCAGGCCCTGTGTGCCAATACTATACTTAATTAATTCTAGTACTAGGATATGGTACTCGACTAGAAATGCACACAACTTTTTATAGGGTCTGAGGAAAACTGACGTAAGGCTTTGACATGGATTTGTTCCTTCGCTTGGTTAGGCTGAGATGTGTGAACAGAAAACTATCTGCTCCAGCTTGTGGCACTATTTGATATCCACAGCAAGCATCTGAATGACATGAAATTAGCAGAACAGAAATGTTTTAAGCCCAAGAAGCTGAATGGAAGGTTTAGAGCAAACTTGCCTGCCTTCTTTTTTTCTTCCCTTCCCCTTCCTGCAATTATTGTTTCAATTGCCTGGTTACGATCCAAACCAGAGAATCATAAATTTGTTAAATAATTGAGTTTTTTTGCCAGATAAATTAAAGTAAGAGCTACTCGGCTTTAGTGGTTTCCTGGTTTTTGTTATGTTTTTCCATGGCCAAGTGACAGTTAATCCACAGAAATAATCTGAGACATTAAATAAGTCAAAAATTTTTTGTCCAATGATGTTGACAGGTTTAAATTGCCACATTTATTTAGTATGCTTTTAGTTTGCTGAAGAGCTGCTGGGTAGAAAGCAGGGAAGCCTTCCAAAGTTTTCATTTCTAGTTTCAGATCTGAGAACCTGAAGATGGAGTTGCTGTATTTCTTGGTAGGTCATGGGCAACAGAAATTGGTTTTGGAAAGGTTCAAATGAAGACAGTATCTGCATTGTATTTAAAGGTTGATTTCAGTTTTCATGGGCTAGTACTAAGCTTCGGTAAGCACAAAAAGGTCTTCAGGTGCTCTGAGTTCACCAAACAGGTAATCGGGGTCCTAGGCAGTCTTACATGACTTCTGCAGAAGCCATACTCTTTCAGTTTCACTCCTCTCAACAGATGCAATAGCCAGATTAAAGCTAATTCAAGTATCCTGCACATGCTGTGATTGCTTTTCATAACTACATCATACACAAAACAAAGTGATACTTTAGTTTCATCCTACCTGCTTGTTCGTGGGAACAGTTTGAGAGCCAGTGTTGATGGCTTCAGATAGTAGCACAACAATGATTCAGAAAGTTAGATAATGGTGGAAAACCCATGGCAGCATGCTGATTCTAGCATATTGTGCTGTGGCTGTCTTACCATCCACAACTATTTGTTCTTTCTGTTTGGAGACAACAACTGCCCAATGCAGCTGCCGTATAAGGCAAGTTCTCCATTTTCACTCTGGTTCTACAAAGTGAATGAGCCAATCTGGGAACTCCTTGCACCAAAGCTGGCAGTCCTCATTTTCTCACTTACAGGCACAGTTTTCTTTCCTCCTTTGAGCCACCTACACTAGTAGGCATCCATTCCTGGTTTAATTTCGTTAGCCTTCCATTAGCTAAGCAACTTGAACTGTCTTATTTTGAGGTCAGATGAGTGCCAAAGTCAGCAGCAGGGAGGAGGTGGGAGCAGCCATCTAGGATGAAAGAACATGGGAAAAAGCGGCAGCCAGTTTTACTGGAAGTGAGCTATTAGTTTGGTTCAGCTTTATCAGAAACTCTAACCCTCAGAGATGTAAATGTAAAAGCTGAAAGTCTCCAGTTAGGCTGCCAGCAAAGGACTTTGTGCTGAAGCGGCTGACAGGCGAGCCCACATTATCTCTGCTGACTCTGCTGTTGACCTCTGTCAGAAGGGCAGAGTCGCCAGCTGGGGCCTGTCGCAAGATCTGTCATCACTTGCCAGTCAGTGTCCTTACTCTGTGTTCCATCCTGCTGAGCTGGGAACTAACTATGGTGCATGCATTTGCCCTTACTGTTGCACTGAAGCAAAGGTACTTGGCAGAAACCTACAGGATCTCAAAGTTCCTCCTGTATGAGGAAAAGTTGAACAGAATGGCTGTTGACATTATCACCTAGTTCACTTTTTGGAAAGAAAGACCAAGGTATTATTTGTTTTCTATTCCCAGGAAAAAAAGAGTCACAAAGAATAAGAGAAAATTATGATTCATTTTATTTTTATTCAACCTCTGTGTAAAATGGAACTAGAGATCTAGTTCTAGATCACTGACCTGTAATTTTCCACCTAATTTTTTTTTCTGCAGTCTATACAACACTGGTGAGTTTCAAGGGCAAAATAGTATGATAGCATATGAAACTTGAAGTCTTAATGATTCAAGCAAGGCTTGATCTCAGAGTAACTTGACAATTTCTATTAATGCTGCTGTGAAAGCTAACCTTCAGTCAGTTATAACCTGCTTTATTAAAATTAGATTGAAAACCCAGTCATGCAACATCCATTTTCTGGTTTTATATGCTCTGGGTTTCATTAACATATCTATGTATTTATATAGATATATATAAAACCATAGTTTCTCTCATTAAATGACAATAGAAAAGTAAAACAGTCCATCCAAATTCTGACCAGTAAGTCGTTTGTAGCAATGATGACAAATGATGACAAAAATACAGATCTATGAACTGCTGAATCTCACTAGTATTGTAGATTACAAATACTGACATGCACTGCCCTTACCATAAAGAGAGAAAAGAGAGCATTATTTTCATTCTCCCTTCCACTATCTAGGACAGAAGATAAGTGGAGAATCAGAATCTATGAGGGTTTTGTTATGGTGTGCCACAGTCATTTTAGCTCATCATATAAAAGTAGCTTAGAGAGATGAAAGTGCCTAGAGATTTTTTGCAAAGAGATTATCTGGATCTCATGTAATTTTCTGTCCCAGAAGGACTCCCCCTGCCAATGAACTCAATAGTTCCACTGGGAGAAAAAAAAAAATTATCAAGGCCAAATAAGTTCATTAGCTGAGATTATTTGAATAACTGTCTATCCACGATTTACGGATTCTGTTTCTTATTACTAAATTTCCCTGCCTTTTTGGTTTTTTGGTTTTGTTGTGTTTTTTGTTTTTACGTTCTTACTTATTAAAGTGCATGCAGTATTGCTGGTGAGGACTACACTGTGTCCCTCCAGACCAAAGGCAGTTGTTAAAAGCCACTTGTGATGATGGGTTAGCAGAAGCCCAGGAGAGCCAGTGTTCTCTTCCCTGTCTGTGGGGAAGAGTTTATTTTGAAACAATGGAAAGTTACCCAAAGCAGAACAGAGAAGTCCGTGATCCACTGGGTGTTTTATGCTAGTGGAAGCCTCATTAAAAAAAAAAAAAGAAAAGCAGGTAGGGGAGAAAAGCAAATAAGAATCTTTAAGAGACAAACACTGTTTAGAACACGGGGAGCTTAAGCCAAGGTCAGAAATAGCCTGACCTAACGACAGCCAAAGTAAGAAAACAATTAGATGTGATAGAAAGGTTCCACAAGTAAGGAAAGAAAACACAAATTTCAAAAGACATATTAACAACTTGAGATGGCTCCTTATGCAGGCTGGTGGCTGCTCAGAAGGGTAGGAAATTGAGACAGATTAATACAGAAATTATTTTTAATTCTCATCCCACTGCTTCTTATCTTATTAAGCAATAAGCAGTAGTGGGGTTTTAGATTGTTTTGTGCTGTTTTCTTAAGGATATGTTTTAAGACTTTGAGAGGTTATGCAGCCATTCTCACACAGGGTCCCCTCCACACATTTAGCATTGAAATATCTTTACCTCCTGCTTTTAGCAAGGGCATGGATCTGCACTGTCCTAGCAAACTAGAGGCTAGCAACACACTAAACTGAGACCCCAAGTAGTGCTACGAAAACAGCAAGATCCCAATTATATATTGCAACTTAAGCCTATAACTCCGTGTTCTGTTCCAAAATAACACCAACTTTTTCCTCTACAGCCATTTCAGTTGCCTTATATACATGCACACTTTATTTCTTCTAAGTTAAAAGAATCACCTTCCTTTTATCAGCAGAAAAAATAAGGAGAAATACAATTCTTACACTTTTTAAAAGTTTCTGTGTCTCTGAAAAGGCACTCAGGGATGCAACATGAAAGCAAAAGATTTTAATTCAGAAAGTTTTTTGGAGAAAAGTTGTAACTGCATGTGATAAAGGCACTGTGGCCACCAGTTCTATGAAAAGAAATAAGTTTGTCGTTATGAATAGACCTTAATATCTCTAATTCTTCTTATGTTATTGTCCAGCTGTACATCAGTTTATTTCTTGAGATACTGCTCATCACAGTGCTGAACTTTTTAAAAACTGCCTCACAATAGCAAAAGAGAAAGAAAATGATCCATAAGGAGTATTTTTGACTTATATAACTTACACTGCACTTGCAAACTTTCTGGAGATATTATCATTCACCCTTTAGTCTTGTCACTGGTGTGTTTACCACACATGACAGCATCAACATTCATATTCTAGATAGGCAGACCAAATAACCTCCAGTGGTGGAAAAGGCCTTATTTTTATAACTGGTGCTGTGAGTGACACAGTCTGCAAGAACACTTGAAAGGAAAGTGATAGGTGATAACAGGAGAGGAAAGGAGGAGAATGTCAGTTACGGGCTTTTTTTATTATGTTGCTCCTTTTCTGCTGATTTTGTATCTGAACAATTTTAACTATTTCTCTTTAATGTTTGTATGGTTTTTAAGAACTCCTAAGAATAATTTTCTCTGTAGCTGGTGGTGACTTTTTATGGTGTTTCACTTCAGATGAGTTGAGGACCGTGAACATTTTTGCTTACAGTTTCTTTTATGTCCTGGCTTAACGTAATTAGTAAAAAATCAACCGATCTTTCTAAGGGAGGTCTTTGAAAGTCCTACATAAACAAGGATATTAGGTTCAGGCACAGATGTTAGGCATAAAACTAGTATTCATATATTTTTCTTACCTTAAGCAGAAGTTTTGTGATTTTATTATTTGTGTCAAGGTTAAAGGGGAGGTGTAGATGCAGTTCTGCAAGGAAGTCTTGTGGGTCAATGCATCTGTAGGTTTTGAAAGACAAAAAAGTCTTTTGGTGCAGGTACAAGTGTTCATGGTTTAATATTTGGATTTGGAGTACAGGGATAATTGTGCAGGACTAGGTGTGGTTTTATACTTGGTAGTAGATGTAGCAGGAGATTTTAATGGAATAGTTTGCTCAGTGGCAGCTCTGGTGAAGATATTAAGAATAATTTTTAGTAGGTTTTGTGTGTTTACCTGCACACTTGTATGTATGCATGTGTATGGAGAAATTAAAGAGTACAGTATCATAGAAAACAGGTATGGTGTAGATTTATTATTTTTATTGAAATAAGATCATACCAAGATAATAGCAATGTAAGATAATAACAAGACTAAAATATTTAGCTACTATACACCAGAAAAGATCAAAAAATGCTAATGGTTTTGTAAAGGACCTTGTAACTTTTTCCTGTGCCTCTTCTCTGCCCATCCCCAGCTGCTGCATGCTCATTTCTATGAGCCTGAGTAGTCAGAGAAATTATCACTGAGGGCTACTACAGTAGGACATTCTTATGTACTTTGAAAACGCAAGCTGTAAATGGAGGGGCTAAGACCAACCACCAAGAAATGCACTCTCCAGTTCACTTTTGCACCAGCTGGACATTACAACACTTAGGAGATCAATGAAAATAAGAATGATCATTAACCTTCAATAGAAGTTTCATGAAAACTCCATCCCTGGCAGTGTTCAAGGCCAGGTTGGACGAAGCCTTGGGTGACATGATTTAGGGTGAGGTGTCCCTGCCCATGGCAGGAGGGTTGGGACTAGATGATGGTAAGGTCCTTTCCAACCCTAACTATTCTATGATTCTATGATTCTATAAAATGGGCATATAGGATAAAATAACAATGTCCCTTTCAAGATCATGGGTTTTTTTTTCATTTTCTACGTTATAACAATTAAACATTTTGACCCTATCAATATTACCTTGGAAATGAATAAGCTATACAGGTTTTCTTTTGTACGATTTGTTCTCTTACGCCTTTATGGCACTGTGTTGTTACTGGATGTCACTATTAAGACAAACCTCAAAGGATGAGGTCTATTAAACTCTGTTGAGACTGAACCCCACTATCTTCAGGTAAGAGTTGTGCCTGATTATATGCAGCTGCAATATCTGCTCTTGTCTGATTCATAGGCTTCATTAACAAGGACTTAACCATCCCAGTCCTGAGAGGGAATGCTTCAGTAGGATGTATGATTGAAGAAAAGAACCTGAAAGGTGAGAACAGTTTTAGGGGTAGCAAACTTATTTTTAAACTTTGGCTTTGAGCAATTATTATTGCCCAAGAACAGCTGGAAAATGTAAAACTGTTATGATGAAATTTAAGAGTAGTTTCACTTTATAACTTCCCTAAATTAAATCCAATAAAAGAAAGAACCTGAGCTTTTATTCTCCTTGATCTTAATGAAATAAATCTCTTTTTTTTCATCAAAGCTACACAGCTGTGCTTTCTTTACCTGGTCTATTCCACTACTTTGCAATCTATTCTCAGCTACTGAAAGGTGGCTACTGAAGCATGTTGATGCCATCTGTGCTTTCAGAAAATAAACTCTTTTATAATAAAAGTAATTTTTATTTTGCAGACAATGGAAGTACTATTTTTCCATTTCACATATAACCTTCTCCTAGAATTCCCCTTACCTCAAAAATACCTGGAAAAGAGGCTCCCTATTTCAGACTCATCATGGTTTTTTTTTTCACCCATTTTGTAACTGCTGCTGACTTGATGTATGAGCGTTTTATAAGTCTGTTTTATAATTCATTTGGTATTTATCAACTTTGGAAAATGTTGGATTAATAAAGCCTCGAGATGCAGCACTGCATTATTTAGTCTTTGCAAATGAGTAGTGTTGTAACTTTACAGAATTATCATTCCATGAATTACAGCACCCTGAGCCCAGCAACATGATAGAAGCACTGAGTGTGAATTGATCATTTTGTGTGGATTCTGTTGTGTAACAGGGGTTTAAGAAAGTTTTCTTAAGTTCTTAGATATCTTAGATATTGATACATTAAATTATCTGTATGTGTAACCTAGGAAAGATCAGCCTTTTAGTAAATCTCTCTGTGGTAGTTTGAAAGATTGTACTTAAAAATATGAACAGAATTAAACAACCAACTCTGGAGGTTTTCTATCATCTACCCAAGTTTAGCAAATAATTCAACTCCCTCAGTCTTCCTGGTATTAGCCAAATTTGCTTGAAAGATTGATTGCAAACAATTTGATCTTGTTAGCTAGTTGCTAAGTTCTGTCACATATTTCCTTATAGGTTTTTAACAAAATTTCATTGCATTGTGAAACTGCATTTCACAATACAATTTCTCAAAACAGTAAATAATTGTGTTATAGTGATTATATTAAGCATCATCTTTCTTCTTAAATTATCAAAGCGCTTATTTTACTTAGGCATTTTGTTCTTTGTAAACAGTATAACCTTTTATTTGTTTCCAGTGGAATCAGAAGACTCATTGAAATGAAAATCACAGTTGCAACTTCATTGTTGGAGAGGCAGAATGATGAACAGATGGCAGAAAAAAACAAGCTCTTGGTAGAAGCCTATTTAGGCATTTGGGAGAATTATGTTAACATAAATCCCTGTGTTGGTTTTGTGGTTTTTTCCCCTCTTGTTTTAAGCACTGTATTTTGTTCCTTGTCACAGGATTTGAATTCAGAAGAGTCTCATATGCAGTTTGAAAGATGCAGTTCAGCAGTTTGTATACAAATATTCAGAAATTATTTGGAAAGCAAATGCATTCTCAAATGGTAGTGTTACTATAGTTACTGATAATCCCTATACTTAAGTGAAAATATGAAGAATCATCCAGACAGTAAGGATAATTCCCTTCTGGTATTTATGATTATCACATAGATAGATAGTTTTCAGTGAATCAATACTTATTTATGCTTATTAATTGAATTGAGGTTTTATTTCCAGATTTCCAGGGGTCTCCAGATTATCTTTTTTTTTTTTTCTTCAAAAGAGTTCATTTACAACACTTCTCAAAACACAGTTCCTTTTCAGTACAGTACAGGTGAAAGGAAAATTAAAAGTTCTCAGCTCTATTTTTCTAAAACTCTGTAAATTCCATGTTCTAAAACATTAATATAGCCTCTATCTTGTCTCAGCCATAAGAAACAAATTATAATTATTTTTTACTATAATATCATTGCAACACTAAGTCCTGTTATCTAGCAGAAATCTTTCTGCTTTAATATACAAAATACTATCCACACACATTAGTGAAAGTAAGAGATAAAGTGGTAGAAAAAAATGGAATCACAATTGATGTAAATTATAAAATCAGAGTTTCAGGGTAAAGAATTTTAATTTTGGACATTCCCAGATGTATTTCTTTTTCTGACTTACAGTAGTGAAGTAGATTTATTCTAGTTTTCCACTTAGGTTATTGAAGCATCTTTGAATGTCATATTGATATACATTCATTCAGTAGGCAAACATAAGTGTATTTGACTGTATCCATGCAAATATTTTCTACTATATTTTTTAAGAACACACCGTATTTCTGAGATGTAAAACTTCTCCCCAAGAGCTCTACATCGAATCATAGAATAGTTAGGGTTGGAAAGGACCTTCAGATCACCTAGTTCCAGTGCCCCTGTCATGGGCAGAGACACCTCACACTAAAGCATGCCACCCAAGGCCTCATCCAACCTGGCCTTGAACACTGCCAGGGATGGAGCATTCATAACCTCCCTGGGCAACCCATTCCAGTGCCTCACCATGCTAACAGGAAAGAATTTCTTCCTTATATCCAATCTAAACTTCCCCTGTTTAAGTTTTAACCCGTTACCCCCTGTCCTGGCACTACAGTCCCTAATGAAGAGTCCCTCCCCAGCATCCATATAGGCCCCCTTCAGATACTTAACTATTGCTTTTACAAAATCTTATTTTCTCCAGAATTATTTCATTTTGATGCATTGAACATTTATTATGTGTGTTGTAATAGGGGCATAAAAATCAGAGCTGAGTCTTCTAGGAGGCAAAAGGAGGTGTTGCAATGCTGATTCTAAGTTTCATGTCTGTTTACCACATACTTCAGTAGGGCTGGATGAAAGTATCTTTGTATTAGTTCAGAGAAGTTCATCAGCTTCTGTGGCTTGTTTGTTGTGCAGATCCAATCCTGCACAGATTCTAATGTGGAAATTCATCTATATTCAGCTATGTTTTTGCTATGATCCTAAGTCATAAATCAATACATCTGAGCCATAAAAAAAAATATAAAAATATGTGATTAATTTAGAAATGTGAAATGATTGAAGTAGAACTTCTTGGGAAGATCTTATTTCAAAATTTACAATCTTTCAAAATTTTGTGGCATTTCAGATTTATTCAGCTTTCAGTCTCCCAAGTCTGCTAGGAAAGAAAACTTTTTCATCTTTGCATCATTCCTGAGTTCATGCTACAGGTGAAAGTAATTTGCCTTACCACCTTTTCATGTAAGTGATGAAAAAGAATGTAAATATCCTACTTTCAGTGACAACTTTGGCACAATATGAAATCCTCATTTACTAAAGACTCCTATGAGGAACAGTGAATGTCTTTCATGAAGCCTAAACCCTTCATCCCTTGGTATTCAACCTTTAGTTTCTGGCTCTTCAAACAATTTTCTTGGCAGCGAAGGAACCTGCTTGAATAGGTACCATAAAGACATTACAATAGTAATATTGTACTGTATCATGTTTTATTTGCTGCTCTTGAAGACAGTAGCACACTGAGCACAAATGAGAAAAAGAAAAAAAGCAGGCTCTTCTGTTAGACACCTAATCAGTGTTAGTTTTTGCATCTGTGAAACAGTGAAAACAAATGAATAATATTTTTCACATAATCAATTTTATTTTAATTAAGCTCGAATCAGTTGAACAGTTTTGCTTCTCAGAAATTTGCTCCTGCTGCTATCAGTGATGCAAATCCTACAGATATTACTCTTCTGACTCTTTTTTACTTGGGCAACATAACATTAAATTCAGGGGATGTGTAACTGAAGAAAAAATGACTATACGTAAGGTAAAATTTCAGGATTTGGTCCAGCAGGACTATGCAACATAGGTATTAAAGCACTCCATGCAATAAAAAGCATGTTGACATTTATGGACATTTTTATCCCAAGGTACTTAAACACAAATTTGTCCAATCCATCTTCAGATCCATCTGTATCTTAACTGGGCTGATCCAATTTCTCTCTCTCAGTTTTTTTTCTCTTCATGTAAGGAATGTCACTTAGGTGTCTTAAGTCCTAGTTCAAATGAATCTAGATCTTAGAATTTTGAGATTCCAGCCATGAATTCCTTTCTAATGTTATTCTTGTTCTCACAATGACAGTTACTGGCCACCTAGGTCACATTATGTTCAGGCAAGGAGCATTTCTTACAGAAAATAAGAATAATATAGCACTTAAATTGTCTGTAAGATTTATCTTGCAGATTTCCTTGCGTTTTTTTCCAGACTATGTATATAGTATTTTCCCCAGAAGTAGGAAAAAGGAAGCACAAATTCTGAGATTCACAGGACAAAATACAGCCAACTGGCTGCTCTGATACTCTGTTCAGCAACATTTTGTTAGAATATTCAGAAAATACTTGAACTGTGCTACTGTTTGGGTAGAGCACACTTATGATAAGTTTAAAAGTAAGTCAAAGTCTTTATATTGATTGTGACCAGTCTGTGCTTTGTCTGTGCCTGCTGCCCTTTTGGATTATTTTTCCATCCGTATTCATGATATTTTTTTGGCAAAAAAATTCATAAGCTATAATATCCAAATCTTAAATCAGAAAAATGTGGGATTTAATTACTCATTTATTTCTCCAGGGAACAGAATTAGTATCACACAACATGTCTGATTACAAATCCATAGCTGCCAAGCATGATTTTTTTGGTATTCTATTCATAACAAGTATTAAAAATAATAGAATACAATATTTTAAGTAATTGATTAAATTGGTAGCAAATAGTTCAATTAGAAAATAAAATGGTTTAGAGTTGATTTTTTTTTTCTTCTGAATCAACAAGATTTTATCAATAATTTGGAAGGAAAGTTGGAGCCTTAAATGTCCTAGATATCCACTGAGCTTGTTGATGCGTAGAACAGGATGGAGATCTAAGGAACTTTCAGTGAAGAACATGAGGAGTTATGAAAGAGAAATTGAAGGACCTTGTTTATTAATATAGCTGTTTGATATTGATTTGATCTAGCACAATTGTGTCATGATACTACTTGCCATCCATAAATATTTCTTTAGGGTTTTGGTTTTTGTTTGGGTTTGTTTTGTTGGTTTTTTTGTGTTTTCCCTGCAGAAAGAGTCAAATGAAAGTTAATAGGAGAATAATTTCATACTCTGCTTTTCTGCTTGTCCTGTAGCATAGGGTTATTCTGCATAAATGGTTATCTGGCTCCATAAATGTTCTTTACTGTTCCTTGGGATATTGCAGTAATAGTTTAATGTGTGTGTGTATATATGTATATGCTTTAGACTTTTATATACATGCATATATATAAATGTATATAATTATCAGGGCCACCTCTGTGCATTACTTCTATGACGCTTGTTTTTCAAAGCTAGCACTTCATATGGAATATTTGTAATCTATATATGAACAGCAACAGTAGACGTAGCTTTGTCAAAATGCTCCCTATATGGCAATATTTTGTTTGTTTGTTTTCTGCTGTAAATAATATCTTTACAGAAAGCAAGTATATGGACAACAGCAATTACGTCTATCAGGTTCACCCGTTTTCTGTATCTGAGGGTTATTTTTTCTGTTGTTTGTTGATCTCATTTGAATCTGTGAGAGTTGATGCCCACCCTTTCCCAGATTACATACATATACTTTTTCTTTGCTTTCTACATTATATGTTCTTTCAGGTGGTTCTGTGACTTTTTTCATCCTTCATAGTGTTTTCTAATTATTTTCTTTAGTTTAGGGAAGAAATTAATTATACAGTTGCACAAATGTCAGTGCTATGTTTTCACAGTTTTACCTTGGGGGAATGGAGTTCTAATTTAGAACAGTTAGATTTATTTGAATATTTGAGTATTTGAGTATTAGGCTTTTTTTAGACCTTCAGAATCCTTAAGATTGATAGTTTTCAAAAATACAGGTATGAAAAGAACTTTATACATTCTCCTCTTATTTTCTGTGCTTTCCTGTTCTTGTTTCAAAATTATGAGTAAAGTACATAGATTAATGATGAGTGACAATACTTCTTTATTCTAATAATTACATTATTCTAATGTTAACAAGTTAGTTTTTAGGTATGTAATGGATGTGGATCTACAGGCATGCAGAAACACTGGATTCTCATGAAGGTGAACAAGAAATGACCTAAGAATTTTTTAATTAATCTTAATAAATGCATACCATTGCTTTTATTTAAACAGAATTTTATTTTAATTCAGGCAAAACTATTAAGAGTAAGCATTTCTTAGAATCCATGCAGAAACTAAATGCAATAGTCCTTACAAACAATGCTATATTTTGTAGGATTTTCATTTTCATCTGCAACAATGTTATTGGTTAATTTCATCTGAGTAGGAAATGAACTATCCATGAATTGAACTATCTGTCATTTCGGACTCTCAGAGGCCAAACACTGGACTCAAGCTTTCAAAAATCTTATGGTTAGAAACAACATTATTTAAGCCAATTTTTCGCATATTACAGCTGCTTCTCTGTTAGAAGAAACAGAATGACTGTGTGATGACTATTCTCAGCAGCAGGACACAAGAGCAGAGCAAATCCAGGCTTACAAGCTTAAAAAGTGTAAGCCATGCATGTATTTCTAAATTTAAGCACACAGTATGAGGACACTATCAGTCAAAAACGCTGTGGTGAAACAGAGTTGGTTTTATCCAGTATGCGGTAACAAGTGATTTTGCCTTTTAATTTATCTTGAGTAAGCTTACTTCCAAAGGAGACATGAATGTTTCCAAAGAACATAATTGGCTGGAAGGAAGACTATGGAATTTCAGACAGCCAACTAAATGCTTAAGGAAAATAAATCAGAGACCCTATCTAACACTTTAGGTTGCAAACTAAAAATTTTGTTGCTTTTTCGTATGGGCAGCATATCTCTCAACCTCCTATTTAACAAATCCATCTAATATTTATCTGAATAAGTCTGACACTTCACAGATGTTCACTTCTTTTAGCATGTCAAATTTCTCTGAAGCAGTGTTGCACTTTACATGCTCTCCTGCTAAGTGAATCAGGAGTGTGCCATGAGGCAGCTGAACACCTGAGCAACTTGTGAAGTACTTATAAGATTTTTCTGGGTGTAAGCTGACTTAATAACTTATCTGAAGTAAAACTAATCTCTAGTAGAACTGTCATAAAGTCCAGGTAGTATTTTTAACTATGGACCTGCTCCAATAGTCCTTGAATGCACTGCATTTTCCAGCAGATTTTATACCTGAGTCTCTTTTGCAGACATAATACTGTAAATAAGGTCTACATAGTAAGAAATTTCTCCTGGTTTATATAGCCTCCTCTGAAAGCTGTTTATCGTTATGTTCATTACAGAATAGAAGAAGGTGGAGAACGGATAGGTTAATCAACTAGTGGTACTCCACAGACAGAATCATGGACTGGCAGAGTGTAATAAAAATTGGGCGTTATTTTTACTCTGATCATATGCTCAGACTTGAATACTGCACTCTGGCGTGGCAGAATAATACTATTACTATCTGAAAGAGAATGCTGTTAACGTGAATGAAAGCAGTAGTGCTTTATGGTTATATTTACATAGATATTTAACATCTATATTTTATCTTCATCCAGTTATATAAAGGGCTGTGATTATCATTCTGTCTGTAAAGTTATAATGACTACATGAACCATTAACAGTAAGTTATAAGCAGTTTTTGTCAGTGCTTAAAGTAAGGATGACCTTCAAGAAGTTGCTCTAGATTTGAACTAATTGGGAATGTGTAGCCCAGTATCCTTTTTTCAACAATCAACAGTGAATGTCCACAGAGGAATCTAAGTCTAAGAACAGGTCAAGTATATAGGAGTACTTCTCCAGAACCCACTCACAGCTTGCAGCAGTTTATGGCTACAGGTTTCTGGTGCTAAAGTCTATCTTAGTGTTTTACAGTATTTATTTGGTCTATATATATGCATAAATTTACCGTTATAAAACTTCTGTTATTGCCTTTCTATATAAGAATAGTGATTAAGCGAACATGAGTATTTCATAATAATAAATTTTAAATTACCTATTGGTCAGCTGCTAATAAATTCTACAGAATAGGATATTCTTAATTATTCATCATTTATTATATAAGGCAGGGATTAAAATATACAGTTTACACAGGTTATGCACAAACATATTTTTGCCAAGCTGGCCAAAGTGATGTAAAACATTAGTGTCTCCATCTGTTCAACTACAATTTCTGCATCCCGAACACTATGTTATTAAGGAAGCTCTCCTTGTTCAGTATAACTTAAATTACCCTTCTGTAGTGATATTAGACTAAACTTTTTAATTATATGAGATCATATATTATTCTCACACTATCAGTTACATCATATCGACTGTGATATCCAGAACCTCCAGTGTGGGAGACATTGTAAAGAGTTTGACTAAAATTGCAAAAGTGCCTATCTGCAAATGCAGTCTTCCTTGCTTTCTTTTTCTCATATATTTAAAAAATCAACTTATGCAGTAGTAAAGGATACATAGTTATTTGCTTTTGGAAGCTGCTTACATGTGGCCAAGATCTGAAATGTAAAGTATTAATGTAGGAAACAGGGTGATTCTGTCTGGATATGTCATGTTATTCCTATCTAAAAAATAAAGTCTATATGTCCTTTTGTCATTAATTCGAGTATACTATCAGCCCAAATGAAAGGCAAGAGAGTTCACAAATTTTATTATATCATCCCATCCCAACATTTTCTTTTCCTTCTGAGAAATTTGAAATTTGCTTATCTAGCTCTAGTTCAGGGTTTTAGAACAGAACCATAACAGTGGATTTTCAGTAGGAAAGCGAGATATTTTTGTGAGGTTCTTTATTGATTTCATGAACCTTCAGGGTTTTGCTTGCTCTTAAACAGTTCCAGATTCAGTATTAGTAATAGCTCTGAGGTGCAAATGTTAGCTGTTGGGATGGATTAACCGGCAGTAAAAGATCTTGGCTGCTAAATTTGAGCACACAAGTGAGAGAAATTCCTACTCTGATCACATTTGACATCAATAGTTGTTATGATTAAATATGAGACTATTCCAGTTCCTATTATCTGAGGATATGGGGATTTTTAATAAAGTCTGTCTTATGAGATCTGTGGAAAAAATATGCAGATATTGTCACAAAACTTGCACACGTAGCTGACAATAACATCATGAAAAGGTAAGCAGAAAAACCACAGTCCTGCTAATTGAATAATGTAAGAAAAACTTCACTCCCAAGAAGTTTTGCCCACTTATTAACAGCAACAAAGATAGGTCATCCCAGCTCACATACACATCACTGAAATAGGTACCTTAATGTCAATTGGAGGTGAATAAGAACAAAGTCATCAAAGATTTCCCTATACTCTTACTGTAAAAAAAGACTGAGGTATAAAACATGGCATTAGAACCAGTCTTCATAAAAGAAACCTAAATATATTTAAATACACAAGCAATGGAAACCACATTAGGCTAGACAGCTGATCTTTCATCTTTGTGGACTGATCACATACTAAGTTTAAGAATTCTGTTTTCAATTCTGAAGTCAGCATTAATCATACCTTAAAAATCATAGGAATGCAACTTATCTTCTTTGACCAATAGAATTCTTCAATTCTTGGTTACATGAGTGGTTGGATTTTATGAATGTTTTGCTGGAAAATATGTCCATTTTTTATATAAAAAGATGTGTGTACACACACACACAAAGAGTTACCTATTATCAGTTTATTGCATTTTTTGTGTACCTTTTTACCTCCTTATGTCTTTCTGCTTGGCAGTTTTTCCTAGATACTAACCATAAAATTAAATTAAAAACAAACAAAAAGTGCTTCCTTACTAATATAACAAAATAACTTGAATATCTCTTCAATAACTTTAATTTTTCTGTTAGTGCTGTAGGATAGTATTGCAGCCTGCTATATTTCTTACTCATTTCTGTCCACAACCGGTTTTATTGTCACTGCTTTCGACAGTTAACCAATCTTTTAGTAAATTAATTTCTATTTTACTTTCCTTCTTGCTTCAAATTATCTGCTCGAAATGATCCTCTGCACAAATGATAAAATTAGTTGTTCCTCTGTTATAGCTTTCTTAGGTAGAATTCTTGATAATTTCTAACATACTGGCCATTAAAGAAATCTACCAAATCCTAGATTGAAGTTTCATTCCCTTTCAATTCAGGTGCATGAAAATAAATAAATAAATAAAGTTTTCAGTTACAGTAGAAGCTTGGCTTGTAAATATGTTCTTCTAAAGGAAAGAGAGGAAAATTAGAATGGTCTTTCTTACTGTAAGATTTCTCTAATCCTTTTTTATGTACAACTGAAAAACACTTAAGAAAATTTTTTCCATTTAAGAGTCTGATGAGTAAACTGTGCTGAAAAGGTTAGCTCCACTTTTCTCTAAAACTTTTACTTATAATGAATGTCTTTTTAAAATTTACCATAAAGGTGGTAGGACATAAGTAACAGAGGTTGGGAGAATGGTTGGGCTATTACACGTTGATTGTATAAGTCTGTGTTGGGCTGTCATTGTCTATTTGCAGTTATCTTGATTAAAAATAGAGTAACTGATGAAGCTGGTATACATGGATAAACAATCCTTTCACATCAAGCCCCCAGTTGTGTTATGAACAGGAAGCTTACACAACCAAATGAAAAAATACCATTCTTCACTATTTCAGGGTGAAAGGATATTTCCCTGCATTTTCCCCTGTAGCAGTAACACCTAAATATATTTAAAAAAAAAGCTTTTTTAGAAAAGAAAAAAAAGAAAATGCTATCATGAGCAAATAATAATTGTTCTAGATGAAGGTGATTAATTGTTTTGTAGCATCTGATACAATTCCATAGTCCCAAGGTCAGGGAAACAAAAAAACATGCAAAATGGAATTCACCATTACATTGTCATTATATCATTTTTAGATGATCTATTAAGGTTAAAAAAAAAAAAACAGAACAAAAAACAACAACTAACCAGCACCAGCAAAACAAACAGGAGGAATATTCCTGCTCTCCTATCCATCTTCTTGTCAGTGCCTTTACATGGCAAGAACACCTTCTGTAAAAGCAGAGAATTTGCATTTAGTGTATGAGGCTGCAAGTGTGAGTGTGCAAGTCACTGAACAGGCTTTTTCCAAACTGCTACTGGTTTTGTGCTGTTATTAGACTTAGCAAAACAAACAGGAGGAATATTCCTGCTCTCCTATCCATCTTCTTGTCAGTGCCTTTACACCAGAAAAATAAAGGGGACAACTGAAGTCTCTTGTATAAGGAAGAGGAGGAAATTATATGAATTTGCACTTTTAATTTTAAGGTTCAAGTGAACCTTGAAAGTTGAAGATTGCAATTACCTGCTCATTTTGCTTATCTGAAACTGACAGGTTTTGCACTGCCCAAATTGCCACTCCTTCCCTTGAGAGCAGTCATTACTGATTTCAGTGTAACAAAGCTTTCTATACTCACCTGTCTTCTACAGAGAGGGAGAGATTAAAAAAAAGTTTAGACCATCTCTCACCCAAAGCCATATTAATTGCAGTTACATTTTGAGAAGAGGGAATAAAAGCTGCTTGCTAAATTCATAATGTGTCTCAGATACATGTGTATAAAGATTCATCGAAGAATATTTTTTTATCCTTCTCTGATGGAACATTGCGTTCCTTTACTCACTCAAGTGTGAACTGCCTCTTTTTAACACAGAATGATAAACCACAGTTTGGATATGCGCTCTCTATTTATATCCTTCATGTCGCTCATCTGTTGATCAGGATAAAAGCTATCATCCATAAAGTCTGCCTGTTTATTTTATCAGATACTCTTGAATTTGAAAGTAAGATGGGCTTAATCTTACTTTATCATCCAAAGAAAAAGAAATAAGGAATTGGGTTAGATTTTTCTATTAGTCATTCTCAATATGGTCTGATAAACCAAATACTATTTTCCTGAAAGCCCATTTTGATTATGTGAACAGAATTGCATTACTATCCAAACAATCTTTTGCATTTGAACAACTGCATTAACTGACACATCAGCTTGAAAGACAGTGACAGAAATCCCTTTTCCAAGTGGTGGTTAATGTCCACAATATAGTCATAAATATGCAGTCATGAGCTGCAAAGGTATCCCATCCCCAGTGACTGCACATATTCAGTTTTAGTAGTTGCTTAGTAGTAGTCTGAGACTGGAGAGACAATATAAGTGACAGTAAAGTCTAATAACAGCATAAAACCAGTAGCAGTTTGGAAAAAGCCTGTTCAGTGACTTGCACACTCACACTTGGCAGCCTCATACACTAAATGCAAATTCTCTGCTTTTACAGAAGGTGTTATTGCCATGTTGTTCTCATTAATCTATTTCTATACATTCAATTCTGTAAGTCTTGGGTGATGTTTACAGAGTTTCATTAACTTCAACTGCATTTTTTTAACTCATTATTGTAGGACAGCAGCAGAACTGTCATTTGCATGTGCTATTGTGGAAATTTTACTTAATGTGTATCTGAGTCTTCAGGCATTTAAATATCTTGATTTAATCAGCTGTGAAATGCTTATTTAAGGCTTAAGTTGCCTGTAGCCCAGCTATATACTGCATAGATGTACAAAACTATAGCAGTACCCTTGACTTCCGTAGACAAATGATTGCCCCTTAAGCCTTGTAGCAATATATATGAGATTAAGGTATCTGTTTCAGAAAAATGAATGGTAAACAGCACACCAGTTCATGGGCACATAAAACTAGGCACATCTAAATATTTCATGTCAGTTACCCAGAGCTGCTTTGCTGACATTACAGTAAAATTCAAGGGTCTTACTTCTACATCTGGTAGAGGATTTTCTGATGAAAAGTCTTTTTGCTGGGATTAGTGTGTCAGAACCTGAACTGTTCATGGGAAATTGTCAGGTTTGGTAAAACTTTTAATAGGGCAAATAAATTTCAGGTAAAGCAGAGACATAATTATAGCAATAATTCTATTAAGAGAAAATGAACATAGCAATATAAAATTCAGCAATTTCAGTCTTTAGGGGGTTGGGTTAAAATTGGCTTTGTATTTGATCCACAGATATTTGTTCTAACCAGTACAATTTTGTCAGTTTCAGTTCTGGGGAAAAACTAAAACGAAACCAAATCAACACCCAAAAAAAATCAAACGAAAAACCCCAGACAAAACAAAAAAAAACCAAAACCCCCAAAACCCACAAACCAAACATACACAAAACCAACCAAGAAAACAAAACAAAACAAAACAACAACAAAAAAAAAACCAAAACAAAAAAACACAAACAAAAAAAATCTCAGTATTCCGGAAGGTAACTTGAAACTAAATCTTCAGAAGAAGCTATTCCAGCCATTATTTGATCATTTTCAATTTCCTTCTTTGTTAAACAAATGAAGTAAAGAAGGATGTGAAGGAACATTCTAATTGCATTTTTCACTTCCACTTTATTTCCTGTAAACATACTGGATAAGAACATAAAAGGAATCCATATCTTTAAAATTGAACTTGCTCTTTTCTAAGGGAACTATTTCAAGAAATGCCACTATCCCTGCCAGTGCCTCAAACATATGTTTAAAGAACGCTGGAAGACTGTCTTCAGAGTTATGTTAATAATCATAAAATGGTGCTGCAAAGTACCCACTTGTATTTAAACATGCAAACAGTCATTACAGATACTTTCTGACTGTGGTTCATACTATTTTTTGGTTTGTGGGGAAAATTATAGCCAGTTAATAACAGATTCATTCCTTATAATATGAAAACCCAGATGGGAGAAGGTTTCTCTCTAGTGATTGCTATTGTGTGCTTATTAAGTAGAGCAGAAAAAAAAATCACTAATCAAAACATAATTCGACAAATTCTTGATTAAACCAATATGAGTAATGGGAAAATAACAGTCATTGAGGAAAAAAGGTACAAATTTAGAACATGACTTTGCATATTTGATTGTGGTTAATAACAAGCTCAATATAAAATCAAAATAAAGGCTTTGAAAACTAAGTAACTTGTGTTAGTCTGCATGAAAGGCAAAGGTATGTTATGGTAAACAGTGATAATTATTAGGCAATACCAAACAATCAGAATTTTTTGTCTTCTGAGGTTTACATCAGAATGTGAGAAAAAGACTTTGCAGGGAATGTGGATTGAGGTCAGTTCATGACGTATATTCTCTGTCACTGCTTCCTGTTCAGGGAGATGACTCCTCACTCTTCACCTGCTCCTGTGTGGGGTTCCTCCCATAGGAGACAGTCCTCCATGAGCTTCCCCAGTGTGAGTCTTTCCCATGAGGTGCAGTCCTTCAGGAACAGGCTGCTCCAGCATGGTCCTCTATGAGGCCACCAGTCCTGCAGCAAACCTGCTCCAGTGTGGGCTCCTCTCTCTGTGGGGCCCCAGGCCCTGCCAGGCACCTGCTCTAGCTCCAGTGTGGGCTTCCTTGGGGTCACAGCCTCCTTTCGGGCATCCCCCTGCTCTGGTGTGTGGTCCTCTCTGGGCTGCAGGTAGAGATCTGCTCCACTGTGGACCTCCATGGTCTGCAGGGACACAGCCTGTCTTACCATGGGCTGCACCACAGGCTTCAAGGGAACTCCGCTCCAGCACCTTGAGCACCTCCTCCCCTTCCTTCATTGACCTTAGTACCTGCAGGGCTGGTTCTCTCACATATTCTCATTCTTCTTTTCAGATGATATTGAACTTGTCCTTTAAGGGAATAGTCAGAAAAAAGAAAACACAGATACATTCTCAGGGGTGTACAGCTGAATTTAAGTCTATTTGTAGTGTGGTAGCAAAACATTTCTGGGAAAAGAAATTAAGCAGAAAGCCAGAGGAAAAAGGTGAAAATATTGTGCTTCCTTTCACATTTTTATTACTGAACGTGCTTTCACAGATATGATCTCATTCATTAATTTCTTATATTTCACCAAGATTAATACTGATTATTTCCAGTCATGGATTATGACATTCATAAAGTTAACATATGTTCAACTGCTATGCATTTTGTCTCTGTAATTCATAAAAACATTTCATTCTCTAGTGTTGTTTCATATCAGTTAGAAAAACTGCAGCTTAATTTCTTCACACTTTTTGGTGCTTTGCAAAGCATTTCCAGTGTGAAGAGTTGAAAGGATTAAAGATCGGTGTCAAAGGTTGGTTAAAATTTTCTAGTTTACATTTTATTGTATTTTTATGAATATGATATCAGGTTCTGGAGCCAAATTGGCCTTGCTTTTCACCAAAAAACCCAAACAAAAAACAACTCACAGCATCCTAGAATCAACTGGGAATTGGTCTCACACCCAATATTTTGATTTGGCAACACAACCACAGCAGCCTTTAATAGCTATAGGGCGGATGGCTCCTATCTCCTTTGTTCCACCCAGGAAAGATGACTTGATCCCCTGTGAAAGTGAAAGCCTAGTCCCCATGGGAAAAGAAAGCAGCAGGCATCGTGGAAATGGGGCCCAACCAACACTATTAGTGTTGGGGGTTTTTTTGTTCAGTGAAAAATTTGAATCCTTTTCCTAACTTCTCACTGTACCTCATGATTTTGCTTACAATATTTTTTTTTTACATATTTCTATGTACTATCATAAACCACATAGTGGAATACTTAATACAGAAAACAAAATAATTGCTAGTGAAGTGTATTAACTGTTTTGATAAGCTGCACTGTCTGTGGTAGGTTGGCCCATGTCTTAAAATAACTTGGTTCAAAAATGTCAAAACCATAAGGTTTGAGTTGGTAACTTCTCTAGCAACTGAAAAAATATTACACTACTCCATGTAGCATCATGAAAAGAATTAGAGCTGTGTTTCCTATGATAGTCCTCACTCTTTCTCATTTTTTTAAGTATGGGATCTGCAAATACTCTTCAGAAATCCACTTTATATTAAATCTTGTCTTGGTGAACCTGGTTTTAGACAAAATACAAACTAACAAAATTTTTTTTTGCAACAAAAATGTTCAGCCTGAAGCATATGCACAAAAATATGAAAAATCTGTCATTTGCATTAATAAATTGGATTAATATGAAGATTTAGGGACTGTTATTTGTTCATATAATGCATATGAATCTTCTAACAAATAGCACAATGGACCTAGTATACCTGTGAGCACTGGAGAGCCCATGTAGGTGAACTACAGTGTGAACAGACACAGTTGTCTGTGTACATACAATAGTCCAGTTTCAGGGCTTCATGTTCTTATTTTTATTTTTTAATTTATGGATGTCTGGTCACTCTGGGCATTAAGAAACCTTTTCATTTTAAAATGTTAAATTCTTTTGGACAGGACTTCCATATCCAAAATACATGCTGGCCTTCTGTACATGATTTTATAATGTAAAGTCTTCTGGAGATCCTTATGTAGAGGAGCTTTTCAGTTGAACATCCAAAGTCAGGAAGTCTGATTGCGATAATATTTATGAATATAGAAATCATTTAGTCGTGATGTTTTTCTTGTGTCATATTCAGTTTGCGTACTTTTCCCCTTGACTGCCAGATACTTCTGAAAAGCAGGCTGGCCCTTCTTAAGTATCAAATTAATTGCTTGGGTGACTACACAAAACATATCAAAAAGGGTAAGGGAAGAGTGTGTCATCAATTATAAGGATTAAAGTTTCAGAGGAGTTGAGTATTTCTGTAGATTATCAAGGCATTCTTTTACTTTGAAAAGGATTTTCTTTCTCCACTGGAAAATAGAACTTGTGATACTTCCTTACTTCATCTAATAATTTTTTAAATAAAAAAAAGGATTGTAGGTTACATATGATTATACGATTATGAGGTTATGATTTAAAGTTTTAGGAGGCACATAAAATTCACAAAATTAAACATGCACATCTAGTTTGGAAAACTAACAGATTCTGAAATTTTGCATTCAACTTTGAAAATAATTAAATAACTTCTAATATTGTTAATTCTTTGATAAATTCACACTACTGGATGAAGAATGTTTAGGAGGATATTCTAAGATCTCTGTGCTAAAGCTGGCCAATTCTTGCAGTTATACTGTAATATAGTTTGTATGATTAACACAGTGTTATTTTTTTTATTTATTTTTCCATTTCTTCATTTATTTTTTAATTCCCTAGACTAAAACCAGAGGACATAAACTGCTATATCAAAAATACTTTACAAATTACTAGGATATTTATTTTTTAATTTAAAACCACTAATTTTTGAGCAGATGAAAGAAGATAATTAAAGCTTAAAATGGATTTTAATAAAGTCCTGAAAAGGAGTAATTAAATTCAAATATTTTTGCAGAGCATTTTGCTTCAAATTTTTCTTTTTTTACCCAATACATTGTTTGTTGAAAGCAGCTGTGGTGTAGTACCTTTGCTTACCTGTTATCAGAACATTGTAAACCAAAACCCTTTTTTCCAGGAATTAGAGCAGGTTATCAGTGGCCATGGAGTAGGTTGGCCTAGCCCAGAAAAATGGAGAGTGTGCAGAAAGGAGAAATAAATAATATTTTTGCTACTCATTCCATAGATACAGGAGAAGAAAAGATTATTTGTTTGTTTGCTTGCTTGTAGACAGGGAGAGTTGGTTTTCCAGCTTTCTTAATATCTGAAATTCTACAGATCTACAAAAGTGAATGTGTAATAATGATTGCTTTATAATGGCTATATTCTTAATGTCAACATGGTTACTTACTAGAAGTGTGTACTTTAAATTATCTGCAGGAATAATCTGAATTATAGAATGGGAATTTTTTTCCTAAGTAAATTTTTGGTAACTTTCTTAAGGAAATCGTGCTCTGGATTATCCTTTACAGAATGCCATATTTAAAAAAGTTATTTTTCTTAGAAGAAAAATAGAGAAATAGAAAACAAACATTTTATTCAGAGTGGAAGATAAAACAACAACAACAACAACAATTGGGCAAGGGAGCAGAACACAGAAAACAAACTAGCTAGTATGGAATAATAATGTATAATCTTCTGAAAAAAATACTTTAGCTTTATTCTGTTTTCTTATGAAGAAAGGGAGCATCTTTTCACAATCACATAAAGACCAGGTAAGATTTCCCTTCCCCCCCCTCCCCCCCCTTTTTTGATACTTTTCATTGTAAAACATGCATTGGCTAAATAAATAGATGGACTTGACACTTTTAATGTATTTCACTACTCCATTACATAGCCAATAACAGCGATAAAGTTAACAGAAATTAGAACCTTAATTCCAGCTTCGGGGCTTTGTCTATATGTATATAACAATATAACAGAATAAGACAACAATTTAATTCAGTTATCTTCCAGCAAGTCTGATCTTAAATATGAAAAGTAATAATTAGCCATTTACTTAGTGAGTTTGTTACCAACTTCAGTTGCTTTTAATTTGCTGATCTTCCTTTTACAGACCAGAACTGTCTATTTTAAGTTTTATTGCAGTCCTGGTCTTGGAGTGCTGACATTTTGTTTTGCACAGGGGAGATGACAATTCTTTTGGATCTCTATGAGAGAGGCACTGACATTCAAGGTTGGTTAACTGGTTTATTGTGTAAAGAATGCAAATCATAGAAACAGTGTTACCAAACTTACGTCCCTTCTTGTGCTGGGAACTCTGGCCTGGTGTAAGATCAGGTGATCCACTCCTCGTAGACAGCAGCATGCTTCTTAGGTCCCATCTGTGGTGAGGTTCCCAAGCCTCAATGTTCTTCCCATCTTTGTAGTATTCTGACAAGTGAACAGAGGATCATCTTCACTTGTACAATGCTGGACTTTCTAGATGCCACACCAAAGGTCACAGGGAGCATTATGTTCTTACACAGCTCCACAGCAATAGCCCTTACAAGAAGTGCATACAGGTGGTATTACTAAAGGCTCATGTCACAGTATGCACTTAGGATGTCCAGCAGTCACTCATGCTAACATATGGGTATCTGCAGCCAAGGCCTATGGTTAAAGTGTGCCTAGATTCTGCTTGAAATCACTATATCCTACTGCAGTGTCTTCTGTAGTGGCCTTCTATACATTTGCTTAGAATAAGTCCTTACTCAGTGAAAACCCTTCTCTAATGACATGTCTTAAAGCCTTTTGCCTGGCTTAGCTTTACTCTGATGCTTTCCCTTTCATGGCAGCTTTTAAAAAACACCTTTTATTTCTGTCTTTGAAAATTCCAAACTGTTGTCTTGAGTACCCTGTGGACTAAGAGATTATCTGAAATGCTTTTAACTTAAGCCCGCTTTCGTCTCTGACCTGCAGCCAAAGGAAACACTTTCTCTGTGGGAGTTTAAGTTCATCTTTCTTTCAGTCTGCATGTATGCATAAATGACAGGTGCCAACATGGCCATGTAATATATGTACTGTAGTTTTTGTCACATTACCCAAAGTTATTTTGAATTTCCAGATCTTTTTCTTCTTTTTGCCGTGTTAGCTGTTATAAAATATGCATAATTTTTTCTGACATTTGATCCACTGATGGGTTTTCAATGATGAATTTGTTCATCCAGCCATACCATCCGTTAGTTTTCCCTGGAAAACTTTCTGTGGCATAGAGTTAGTACTATTTGTAATGAGAACTTGTGAGTAAGGGCACAGCTAGTGAAAACACGAAAAAATAGATTCTCCTTTCATGCAACTGGGAAGAAGTGAGCTAGGATCTAGTTGTGGGTTGTTTTTTTTTCTGGAAGTGAGTATGGGTTATCTCTAGTCCTCTAACTTCACACCCTTGTATATACACTTGAATTCTTCCATAACCAAAACTGTTGTATGAGAGCCTCTGAAGTGGAGGTGCTCCTCTGCATCTAGCATCTAAATTAGAACGTTCATAATTGCTTCCTGCTGAACTCCAGAGGAAATTCAGAGAAATAATTAATTTGAGGTTATGGAGGAACTCCCTTGACATCTTATGACAATTATTGCAAACAGTCCTGAACATGTAATTGTCTTTATTCATGTCTTTTTTATGGTAGTATCACACATACGTCCTCTCTTGTACCTATTATCTATTATCCCCAAACACTAGCGGAAATGTCAGCGTCTTCCACTCTGTCAGCTTTGCACAGAGATACACTGCTTGTGTGATCACTTCATGTCAAAATAGATTCAGTTACAGAAAGAATATAATTCATATTTATTGGCAAATCTAACTAACTTTGACTAAAACAGAGTAGAAATAGAACATGTAAGTAACCTAGCCAGTAGTTCAAAGAAGCTGGTTGCTCTATGTCAGTCAGAGATATCAAGTAAAAATTATGTCTCTGCATGATACCTCATGGAGATTAATAATACCTTTTAATTCCACTTCTAAAATCCAGACAGTTTTTCATTTATTGTGCATTCAAACTATAGAAGCAGGGAAAAGGCCTCTGTTATTCCTACAGTGCTTCAATTCTACTGATGCTAGCTGGGGTACCTATTTTGATTATAGATGTCTGACTTTTTGAAGGCTTTATCAACTGAATTCTGATAGGAACTGAGCAATAGAAAACCAAGTTTGGATAATGACAATAGTTCCTCAAAACCCTGAGGGCTGTAAAAATAACAGGTTCTGTGCCCTAGCATAAAGCAGGCATCTCATTTAGTTATATCATTTTCAAAAGGTGTTTTACAGATCAGCTTTGAAGGCGTATTGTTCTGCTGTTCCAGACCAAAGAAGCAGGGAGGAATGGAAAAGAGGTCCTGCCTAGTAACCTGTATTATTAGGTGTAATCTTTAACTGCCTATTAGATAACAAATACTCTGCTACCTACCAGCTTTCTCTTATACTGTGCCACTAGGCTGCAATATGTTGAATACTTGATCTGATTTTCACATTTTGATGATGACAGAAACAAACTAATCTAGTCTGACTTAATTGGAAATTTATCCATTTTCCCAAGCAAACCTGTCAGATAGGTAGTATAGATGAAGCTGTTTAAGAATTTTCTGCCTGTAAAATGGAAGGGGGGGAAAAAGATGATAATTTTAGCAAGTTACATAATGTTATGAAATAATAGAAAATGAACTGCCATCTCCTCAATCTTGTTATATTTTAATTCACAGTTGAAATGAGCCCAGTCTATCTCATTTATACCAATCAACCACCTCCATTTCATTCTGAAGCTGAGTGGTTCAGGAAAACAAGCCCCAGGTTTAACCAAGGACAGAAAAAAGCAGATAAACGGCCAAGTTACCCTCCAGCTATGTGGAGCCGGTATTGTCAGGCTTTTGCCTTCAGTGGACTATTTAGCATGCAGAACAGCAAGGTGAGAAATACTTAAATTTATCTCCACCAGGGTGATGCAGGATATCACACTTAGAGAAGCCTGTTCAAAGTTTTATTGAGTCTCTGGTGGCCAACAGGATGTGCTTTGAGAATTTAAAATGTGGTGAATTCATTAGTGACCCATTCCATGTTGTACAGTGCCATCCTGATTCACTTTTAGCACCTAAAAATATAATTACTGTTGACAATGAAAGGCAATAGACATATCTTAGTAGTGTTTAAGAAAGTAGAGAATGGACAGGTAGGATCAAATATTCATTTAGCTTAGTACTCAGAAGCGGCCATTAGCACATGCCTAGGAAAAAGTCAGAAAAGTGTGAGAATAAGCAATAATTCTTGCTCATACTAAAAGTAAAAATTCCTACTATTTTTCACTCAGGAACTTCCTGTAACAGGAATGGTAAGCCAGGGGAAGAGTTGATCACAAGTCTTGTGGCTTCCAGTAATGTTCATTCTAGATTACACAGGAAAAACATCTGATGATAGCAGTGGGAGAACATCGGTTGTCATTTAACACTGGAAAAATATGTTTTTTTTCATGCTATGTTCTATGCATAAATCTAGAGCCTGTCCATTGTGTGAAATACTGATAGATAATAAAATGAAATAAAAGGAAATAAAATATTACCTTGCTATGGACTAAGAGATGAACAAAAAATTCTGAACATATTCAGATGGGAAATGTTTTTATTTGGAGTCCACCTCAAAACTATTTTAAAAGACAATGAAAAGCCATTACAACTGAAACTTTTAACTTTCAACAGTCTCTTAACTTTCCTGTTATCAAAGCTGCAGTATAAATTACAAGAACAAATGGATTGTGCCATTAAGCAATAGAAAGTATTTTAAATTTGCAGAATATGAGGTTAAATAACGTTAAAAAATGAATTTCAAACAATTATTTCACCCCTCAGGTTAAGGTTTAAGTAAGAAAAGAGAGAAAGGCACAGATCAGACTTATCACTGTAAATTCTCCTGGCTTTTCTACTCAGTCAGCGCAAGATTCATGCACTGAATGCTTTCTGTTTTAGAAAGCTTACTTCAGTTTCCTTTCAGGTAAACAGGAAGAAATTTAAGGAAAAAATACCATACACTCTCAAAAAAAGAGAGAAGGGGGTATGGGGGGGAAATGCTTTACATTGCTGCTGAAAATGGAGATTGCTAAAATATTGTACTTATCATATGAAATATTTTATTTTAGATTATATGGAACAAGCATTTCAAATGACAAAATTTCTGAATTTTAAGGTTTTCTTTAGAAATATTCCCTCCTTTTTTCTGCATTGTTTTCTCAGCTCCTTTACTTCCACTGGGAAAAAAAAAAAGACCTCTAATTGTGAGTTTGTTTTCTAATTAGCAAAAAAACATGACGAAAAAATCCGCTGGAGCAGTCAGAGACAAAGCGGAATAAGGAAGTTAGAAGACAATTTAGTTTAAAATAAGATTGAATTCTAGATAAATTTAAATAAATTGCACAAGTCCAGGTAGATGGCATCAACTGGTCTTCCCCTGTCCATCAGTTCTGTAGCCCCATCATAGAAGGCCACCGAATTGGTCAGGCAGGATTTCCCCTTAGTGAAGCCATGCTGGCTGTCACCAAGCACCTTGTTGATTTTCATGTGCCTTAGCATGCCTTCCAGGAGAATCTGCTCCAAGATTTTGCCAGGCATGGAGGTGAGACTGACTGGTCTGTAGTTCGCTGGGTCTTCCATTTTCCCCTTCTTGAAAATGGGGGTTATATTTCCCTTTTCCCAGCCATCAGGAACTTCACCTGACTGCCATGATTTTTCAAATACGATGGACAGTGGCTTAGCAACTTCACTTGCAGCTCCTTCAGGACCTGTGGATGGATTTAATCAGGTCCCATGGACTTGTGCACGTTCAGGTTCTTAAGATGGTCTCGAACCAGATCCTCTCCTACAGTGGGCCCAAGGTCTTCATTCTCACAGTCCCTGCATCCAGAACTTAGGTGGTGCGGTTAGAATCTTTCTCAGTGAAGACCGAGGCAAATAAGTTATTCAGAACCTCAGCCTTCTTCAAATCCTGTGTAGCCTGTTCTCCTGATAGCTTCCGGAGGGGCCTACATTGTCCCTAGTCTGTCTTTTATTCACTACATGCCTATAGAATCCCTTCCTGTTGTCTTTAACATCCCTAGCCAAGTTTAATTCTAACTGGGCCTTAGCTTTCCTGACCTGGTCCCTAGCTTCCCGGACAACATCCCTGTATTCTTCCCAGGCCACCTGTCCTTGCTTCCACCTTTTATAAGCCTCTTTTTTCCTTCAAATTTTCCTCAGCAGCTCCTTATCCATCCAAGGTCTCCTGGCCCTTCTGCTGCACTTCCTTCTAGCTGGAATGCAATACTCCTGAGCTTGCAGCAGGGGATCCTTGAATATCAACCAACAGTCTTGGGCTCCCTGCCCTCTAAGGCACGAGGTCAAGCTTGTCAGCTCCTCTTCTGCTTGCAGAAGGAATTTTTCTTCCACACAATTGAGGAACCTCCTGGATTGCTTCTGCTGGGACATACCATCACTGCAACAGATATCAGGGTGGTTGAAGTCTCCCATGAGAACAAGAGCCTCTGAGTGTGAGACTGCTCCTATCTGTCTATAGAATGCTTCATCCAGAGTCCTCTTGATCAGGCGATCTGTAACAGATCCCCACAATAATGTCTCCCATAGCTGTTGTCCCTTTAACCCTGACCCACAAACTCTATGTTGACTGCTAACCTGTCCCCAGACAGAGTTCCATACTCTCCAGCCTATCCCTAACATAAAGGGCAACTCCCCCTCCCTGCCTGCCAGGCCTGTCTTTTCTAAAGAGCCTGTAACCTTCCATTCCAACACTCCAGTCACAGGAGCCATCCCACCATGTTTCTGTGATGCCTATTATATCACACCCCCATAGGCATGCACACAACTCTAATTCCTCTTGTTTGTTCCCCATGCTACGGGTGTTTGTATAGAGGCATCTGAGCCAAGCTCTAAATGAAGCTGGCTCATTGGCTGGAGTGGCTGGAATATCTCTACATTGCTCCAAGCATTTATTATAGGTGCTGGCAACTGACTCGGTGTGTTGGGATGGAATGATGCTCCCCTCCCCCAACACATCTAGTTTAAAGCATCCTTGACCAGTCCGGCAAGCCTCTTACCAAAATCGTGCTCGACCAGCTCCACTAGCCCCCAGTAGACCTGGCCTACTAACTTGGGTCCTGTGTTCAAGATACTCAAACCCCTGACTATGGCACCACCCTTCTAACCATTTATTAACCTGGCCAAACCTTTTATTAGCCCCACCATTCCTTCTGAGCTTTTAAATGATGGCTTAAAACTGGCTAAACAAAATTAATCTCTTTCATGTTAGAAGACTATATCAGTATTTTCAATAGCAGTTAAAAAAATAAATGTAGTATCTAAATTTATTGGCAGTTAATGAAACTTTCTCCCAGACAAATGTTTATGCCTGTGGTTCTATAGCTCAGTGAGAGGGCCTGGAATAAAATCAACTAGGATCTCATCCTATATAATTAGTAAGTGTCTATAACAAGAGGGATGATTTTTTTCTTGGAAGGTATCTTTCTGTTGGCTTCAGAGGTAGCCTAGATGACTAGGTTAGCCTAGAAGCCTCAGCCAGTCACTATTCTAATGGTTTTGGAAGGGATGAGCTCAATATAGACTGTATCTATGCACATCAAAAGAAAATCACAGCAGAGGACATTTTCATTTAATCATGCAAATCAGATGAAAGCTCCTCAGCAGGGGCATCAAGACCTCCTCTAGTCCACCTTTGTGCTCCAGCTCCTGCACAATAAAATGTCTTGGTAGAATGTGTCATGTATCCCAGCGCAGTTACAGGCTGTATATATATTCACTTGTGCTGTAGGTGTCGAGAGTCCAGTGTCAGCTGGACTCTGGTTGAACCTTATACTAACCTCCATGCCTGGGCTTTGGCCAGGAATCTGTAGAACATTTCAACAGGTCTCCATCTCCATCTGGTGTGTTAATTAGCCTCTTTTCTATGATGGGCTGCTGCTACTCCTTGACA
The DNA here is from genome assembly GCF_033783945.1 of Neopsephotus bourkii. Taxonomy (NCBI): domain Eukaryota; kingdom Metazoa; phylum Chordata; class Aves; order Psittaciformes; family Psittacidae; genus Neopsephotus; species Neopsephotus bourkii. The sequence continues at coordinate 11,328,204 of NW_026902234.1, forward strand.
TTATCATAGGCCAAGGGGGAATAAAAGTACTAGCAGTTAAGAGACACCAGGGTTGCCAAAGATATATTTAAGTTCCATAAAAAATGTGAGGAAAGACTCCTACAATAAAAGCTCTGTCAGTGTGGCTTTATCACCACAATCTATAAATGCTCCTACTATAAGATAATGTTGTCCAGTTTCATTTCCATTTGAAAATAATTGTATTTTTTCACAAAGCAAGCTTGGATGAACTTGAAATTCATTGGAGTCTCACATGAGTAGTTTATATTCCTGAAAAATTAACACAGAAAGGCGAAGATGCTGCGACATTTAACTCTTTTCTTAATTTGTCAGAATGCTTGCAAATAGTTTTCCATGCACACTGCATAGAGGTGGACTAAATAATGGTGCAACATATTAGAGGATTGCCCGTGTTGTATAATACAATTATCTCTAATATAATACTATATAATATAACATGGGTATATGAATAAATATGAAAATAAATACAAAAATAACTATATGGATAAGTAAAATATAATAACAATAGTATTTTTTTTATTAGTTGAAAGAGGAAATAACTAGTTGTTTAATTGCAAGTATAGAAAATAAATAATGATGTGTTGCAAATCATTGTGAGAATATGGCCCCACACTGAAGATATTATAAAAGAGAGGTTTTACGTACTTAAGGGAATGAGACAGGAAGCAGACTAATGGGTTTGGATGAAAGAACAAATTCTGGTGCTGGTTAGAAACAGTATGTCTTTTGTGTTTTAACACTAGAATCTTAGGAAAAAAGAACCTACATAATTTTTAATAAAAACATGCTATGAAATGTCTTGCCATATTAGGGTGAAAAGAGCTGAAAATAAACATTTACAGTGGTATTCAGAACACTAGGTGACTAAGTTCTAGATTAAGAAGCTAGTCACACATACTGCAAATATCAAAGAGACATAGGGAAGAGGAAAATCCTAACTTGGTTCTCTACTGCCATCTGTCACGGTCTATCATTTTCTCTTTTTTTATTGAATATAATGGGAACATAAAGATTATACTTCTAATTTCATCACCTCAGTGATGAACAGTAATTAAAGTTACATGGAAGAGAATAAATCCTTGAGGTTCAAAGTTGTCTCCAAAACAGCATTGAAAGGCTTTTATTTTCGTTCTTCTGAGGAACAGAGGATTGTTTCTTGTAAGATTTATTCTCATTGATACAAATAATAATGTCTTTTCCACTTGTCTCTATTAAAAAAGAGAAATGCAGAATAAAAGAGGCAAAACTTTTATACCTTTGTAGACATTCATGATTGTAATGACAAATGAAAGAAGACTGTTCAAGGAAAAAAGTGGCTTAAAAATTCACAGAACAGAAAAAATTAAATGTTTTTATGAATGACACGTGATACTACAGCAGAGTTTCAACAGTGACTTAAGTGAATTGATATTGATGTGACAAAGACATAAATGTCATTGCTGAGGCCCAACAGAGAAGGATCAGAGATATATAAAGCTAAATAATTTTTTTTTCTTTTACATCTGGTAAGCTCCATAAGATTTGAAGTGAGAGGAAATAAATACTAGACTGCATTTAAGAGCCAGAAACTATTTCTAAAGAGTGAGATGTACAATGAAAACATTTTGTGACATTAAAATCCTTTGCTACCCAGACATAAAGTAAGGTACCTCAACATTGTATTAGTGGATATGCAATTGCACAAGTAGTGCAGTGGAGCTAAGGAAATGAAGGAGAACAGAGCCTTGGCAAGGAGATCTCATATTTCTGCTCAAGACTTTATTATTCTTTTCTGGTTGTTTCTTATCTGAAAATGACATTTATTTTTTTTTCCCCACTCATCAGTAAAGATAAGAATTAGTATATATCAGTGAAGTGCTTTTAAGTATAATTTCCTCTTAACTCCGGAGGGGTTAGTACTTAGAAAAAATAATTCAGACTTGGACTTGGAATATATTACATTTAATGTAATACTGTGTAGAATTACTGAAGTTCAAGGAGCTTATCACCACTTCCTTAACTTTTCAAACAAAACATGAAATGAGATCTTATAATAAACTCTTAAGTAAGTGATCAATTTTCTAAAACACTGAGTATTTGTTAGCTTCCACTGAGGTCAGCTGAAACTTTTCAGTTCTCATAATGTAAAACTCTTGACCTGGTTTCTGTCCCAGTCATCATCATTTGCAAGGAATAAAGGAATACTTTTTCAATTATCTGCCTTTAAAGTACCTTGACTGAATTAAGGGAAAATTAAGGACTAAAAAACCCTATTGCCAAGGAATATCAAACGGCACCACCACCAAAAAAGCCTAGCTACCTTTGTAGGCACTCTGAAAAAAAAAGGATTTTTTCCACCCTTTTTACTACCTCCCTATTCAGTTTCTTCTGCCGTATTTCCAGTTTGGGAGGACTGTTTGACTAGCTGGGCACAGCTAAAGGTTTACCTCCTACTAGCTCCAGCAACTGCATTATTTGGTTTGGGTCAAAATGTTCATGTCTCTGCACTGAGGTCTCAGTCATTTTAAGACCCTTGAGCAATTTTCTTTCCTGAATATATTGGATCTTGTGTAGCTGATGCTGAGCTCCTTAAGCTCAGTTTGATAAGAATCAACACAAATTTCATGAGTAAGTTTCAGTTTTCATATCACATATTTCAGTGGAGAAATTTTGGCTGAAAAAGGAGATTCTCCTTGGTTATATTATTCTGCAATGCACAGGATAAAGCAATGAACTCCAATATCTCAAGACTATTCTGCAGTTCTCCTCATATGTGTTAAAATAATAGCTTTATCCATCACTATTGAAATATAAATATGGAAACATATATGCACATTTTTTTTTAATCTGTATTTTGGTTCATTTTGTGTCTTTTTAGTTTATAAAAATACCAGTTGATCAGTATAACATTAAACAGGATTTGACTTTACGAACACACATTTACAAACAGATGTGCTTAAGGCATACCCTGAACAGCAATAGGATTACTGCTTATCAGGCTCTGAGGACAGCATATTCCAGAGCTAACTGCCTTTCAATATAAACGACCTCTGCAAGACAGTCTCATTTTGATATAATCATCATGATTCTCCATCTTGTTCTGGACATATACAGTCATTTACTTTTGTACAAAGATAAAATTCCTCATTTTGAGGTAATTTTAAAGCATTTTATGCATTTCCTTGGCAGAAGAATAGTTCACTAAGTGTCAAAGAATGAAGAATTAAATTACAAACTGTTAAACATTTTCATTAGTGTCAATCATTGTGGAGACAGGTCATACTTTTCTGGACTTTGTACTTGATTCTTGGGAGTTATAAGAATATTTCAAATCTAGGATTCACAGCATGAATTTCCCACAGCAATTTTCAAAACCAAAATGAGAACAACAGCATGAGACTCGATCAGGTGTTTTCCCATTGCATTTTATGTCTAATGAAAGAAAGCACTCCAGTCTTCCTCCCTTTAATCTGAACTACTCCTCTGTTCTTAGGAAGTGTCACCCCAGCTTTATTTGGCTTTCCAGTTTGTATTAGTGATCAAAGAAGCTGATCAGACTGTATCAATAGCACAGCAACAGAATGACCTATTTATTTACTGAATAATCTTTTCCTTCAGAGAAGTCTGCAGCTCTACTGGGAATTAATGACATAACAGAAAAGGAAGAAATATAAACACTGAATTTTGTAAAATAAATACAGAAAGCTGGTATTTTGTAAGATGGGGAATGCAGGACAGGAGCTGCGCTCGTTGCTGTGAGTTGGTTAATTTACTACCAATACTTTAGGATTTACTAAAATGTTGTATTAGTTACTGGTTTGATCTTGCTTACTTGTCTAATGAGTAGGTTTTCTTTCTTGTGGGCAAGCTCCTTGGGGCAGGGTTCTCTGCTCTCCATATGTATCTTTCTGCCATGCTTTGCATTCAGAGCCTCCAAACTGTGACTGCTATTATAAATAATCAGTCAACTCAGGCTTCTCAGAATACACTGCACTGAATTACAAATACCACACCACTCTTTTCCTTGCATGAGGAGAGGAGACTGAAATCTGATATGGAATAAAGAAACTGGAGGACTGGTTCAATTTGGCATTTCTGCTCTCCTTCAGAGAAAAGTTGAACATTTTGTGTTTATAGCTTCCTAAGTTGGTCCTACTACTAAGCAGTGGTTGCTCTCCATGTGCAGCAGTTTTCTCCCTGATGGCTGAGTAATAAGCCTGTCTTTCACATGTCAGTTTTGGCCAAGTAGACAACAGGACATGAATGCTCTAAGCCTGTGAATTACTTAGCAGCTCTGTAAATAGTAAATAAAATGATATGTCATATTACATTATTCAGAAATTTCAGGGGCAGCAGACTTGCAATATGCCCTTTCTTTAGCATCTTCTTTTGAAAGAAGTATTAGTAACCAGACATGTTTGATACTTGCTCCTGAGTCATTGGAATACAATATATACTACTCTGTTGCTTTTAGATCGTTCCAAACCCTTGTGTCTTCTCAGGCAGGCAAAAGTAGAGTTTTCTCTGTTCTGTATCTCACTCCTCAAGAGCTTGGACATTAGAGGGAAAGTTCTGTTTGTGATTATTTCAAATAACTGTGAAAAGAAGAAAAACTAGAAAACAGAGTTAAGCCAATGCACTAAGTCTCCTTCAGCAAATTGTATTAAGAGAAAGTATGGCATCAGGGAGCTGACAGAAAAGATTTGCTCTTGAAATAATTTTTCCCAATTTCCTTACTGCTGTGTTCCCTTCTGTTTTGATGACTATTTTATTTGTAAAGAAAGTACCCAGTATTTCTAAAGTCTCACATAAACTTTTTAATTTAATAGGAGATTGTAAGAATAATAACAAAAAAATGAAATAATGTCTGCTCTACAGCAAGGGCAGTATATTCTCACTACATTTTAAGATAATATGTTTTTACTATGATGATGATTACTAATATCTATTACTTTTTTTTCCGTATAGTTTCCTAATCTGTTTCATATGAGATATTAAGTGGACCTATACCCAGTGATCTGTTTCAGCATACTGATTTTCAGATAAGGCTACTGGGAAACCTTTCCCTATTTTTTTTTTCATAGAAAATACATAAATAGGTACGTGATTTAAAAAAAAAAAAAGTTACAATAATATCTTTTCTTAGCTTCACCTTGGATGCATGAAGCTTCGTGAACAAAGTATAGACTAGATGCAAGCAATCATGACGAAAGAACAATTGCTTTCAACAAATACATCCAACTAATCCATACTCTTTTCTTTTTTAGAGATTGTCAAAGTTGGTATTTCACACATGAAGAAGTATTTAGGTACTTATGAAATAAAATCTTGCTTTGAACTCATGTTAGCGTGATGGGAAAAGAAAGTAGCTAACTTTTAAATTAATACTTCTATAGGTAACAGGGATTTATTTCATTTATACATCATCTATCTACATCTATGGTAGTAAGACTGGACTAAAGTATTGATTACTAGGTTCAACATGTTCATAACATTGCCAGTTGTGTACCTCAAATTTGAATAAAATTTATACACAAAATAAGTTTTCTGATGTTTATACTGTAAGACAACATCATATACTTTGTGCAATTGCTCTTTAATTTTAAAGCTGTAGCATATAAACACAGAAAATTGTTAATCTAGATGAACATAATTTTATTTGTTAAAGATGAAAGTTTCATTTCTTTTGTTTGGTGTTGAATTTTATATCTACCCTCCGGCCATTACAGATTAAAACATGCATTGGGCCTTTATATGGACATAGACCTATACAAATCTAGATTTCGTAATAGTAAATCACATAGTTAAAGTACATATAATTTCTATTTATAGATATATATTAAAGTGCATATATTATGCATATTTCTCATACATCAGAATTATTTCAAGTACAAAATTGCTTAGTTCTACATTTTATCATCAGTGGAAAGCCCTTTGTTATATATCTCCTCTTCAATCTTCTGCTGAACATGAACCTACCTTAAGAAAATGATGAGTGCCACTCAAGTGGGTATGCTACTCACAGAATTTTAATTACACACTTCTTTAAACATGCTGCTACTTTATTCCTAAATGAATACCTTTGTGCACATTGTTAATCAGAAAGGTGAGGGCTTTGCTGTCTTGCGTTCTTTTGCAAAGGCATTCAGATTTCTTGCAGGTAAATTTTACAACGTGCTTTAGAGAAATGAAAAGATGCCAGTCCTATGTCCAAACCTTACCTTAGTGAACATATGTATCAACTATGAGTTCTGACATATAATAGGTAGGCTGTAAACTGTCATAGAAATTACTGAAATCAAGGGCCAGGTGTCAGTACTACTATCTTGACATCCAGTAGCAGAGAGTAGCAGAGAGTTTTGAAAACAGTTTTTTGCTACCCAGTTGAAAACCACCTAAAATAATGTTTTGTTTCCAAATCACAGAGTATTAGCCAACTTGCAAATTTTAATTTTCCATTTTCTTATGAAAACTAGAAATGGAATTTTTATAAAACCTACCCTCATTTCAGGTACTAAACTTAATAAGTGTTAAGGAGATTTAAATAAATCCATATTATAGTTGAACATTTCAGAGATAATATCTTCCTATATTCTTCTACAAACTGAACAGACCAACAATTAGAAGTGTTCCTGATATTAAACCAGAATATTGATAGTTACATAAACAATTACAAGCAGAAGGATTAACATTTTTGAAAGAAAAAAAAAGTAAAGAAAATGAAAAAACATGTCTGTGTCCTTCATTAATGTAACAATTATCACTAAAATATATAAAGCATCATTACAAACCCGCTTTGTCTATGAAATGTTTATTTTATTATTGAATACAGCAGTTCAGGAAAAACAATGGCATGAGAGTTTTGTGAAATTTAACAGTCAGTAGGAGATATTTTTTATATTTTATTTTCATTAATATTGTTATCAAAATAGTGAATATACTACTGCAAATTTATTAAGCTATTATAGCAGATCAGTGGAAATTTTCACCTTTGGGGCTTTTTCCTGAATTGCTGTGATGTCAAAAAACCCTTAGCATTCAATTTGATGCTACAGCTTTGCAACCTAAAGGCTAGCTGCTGCCAAAAAGGGCACTCTGCACTCTTCATGCATGCAATACATTTCCCCCTCTTGCTTATATTTTGTACATGAAGAAAAATTTGCCTGAATGATTCATGAACTGTTTCAGGGATTTAAATGATATGAAGAGGTTGTTTATCTTTTTTTGGGTTATAGTAATTTTGTACCAACTTAACTCCCTGAACTGACTCACTGAAAAGTCAGGCCAGAGAGACGAATTAAGTAGTAGGCAAAGGAAGGGTGGAAGCTATCTTTTTCAATAGCAGAAACACAGAAAAAATGGACAAGACCATTGTCCATCATCTACTCCAGTCTCTCACTCACAGCATCGGGTTCAGAGTATCTAGTTGGTAGATTGGCTTAGCTTTAACATCAGTCAACACTTTTTGTTAAAACAGCACAAAGTGGTTATACTGGTATTTGAGAAACTTGCCTGAGTGGCAGATTCTGCATAATTAAATCACAAGGTTTTAAGTCCTGCTTATGCAGCAGTTCTATACCAGACATGTAGGGATAAATCTATGCATTATACTCCTCTATGCATTAATGCATCTAGTCACTTAACACAAATGTGGCTAGAGAGAGAGAGAATTAGCAGGAATACTCAGAAGACACAGAATATTTGAAGAAACCTAAAAAAGGAGTCCAAACAAGGAGTTACATCCCATACATTCTTACCATTCATCCCTAGTGCTTTTCCACATTTCAAGCTGGCTATTGCAGGAGTTGGCAGGGGATGACTCTGATTAGCTTATCTTTTTGCTTCAGGGCATCTATATAACAGCTCTGTACTTGGAGAAAAAAGCATAGCCATTATACTGTCCTGCTGAACGTGGTTATGATATATCTAGGATTATTTTCAGAGACAGGGTTTTTTTCATGATTTAGAACAAGCTATGAAAGCTTAGCTCATGCATGAGTCTTCCTTGTAATTTATTTGTGAAATAACTTTGGTGTTAATCAGTGTATCTGATTCTCTTTTTCTTCTATGTTTATGCAAACAGCTTATACAGTACTGATTATTCTTCCTTCCTCCTGAAGGCTCATAGAGATATATATTGAAATAAATTTTACTAGACTATTTTGTTACAGAAGGAATATACGGCAATAGGTTCTAGTGATAATTAATCTTTCTGCTATTGTGCTGGTACAGTATATGGTGTCTGTGATTATACATAATATATCTTTACGGCATAGACCACTGCTTTGTTTTATTTATGTTTGTCTAGGCCTGACTGCATGTTACAAGCACTCTTTCTTGCTAATTAACTTCAGTGATCCCTCTAGGTCCTGATTAAGTTCTGTTATTAAATTATTAGGACCTTTCCCTAGTGTTCCAGGGGGTTTTCCCTCTAATTTAAGAGAACTTTTTTAAGCAATAAGTATTCATATGAAAAATGTTTCTCTTTTTTTCTTAGGCACCTATTTCAAGACTGTCAGGCTGGCAAAGTATTAGAATTAGAGCTTATAAACCAATGGATTTCACCTGGAATAACTTTGAGACGTGTTTATAGTAATATTTTCATATTCTGAGATATATAACATTATCCAGTGGATTGTAACAAAGTTTTAATTCCCAGACACAGAAGGAAAAAAACCCACAATGAAAACCTGGGCCTCTTCTGAATACATGGTACACTTCATGCTGTAGAATTATTTTCTGCAAAGGAAATAATATTTTGAAAGAGAGGTGCTTATTACACTATCCCTTCTATTAGTTCTTCATGTTTATTCAGTGTCTTTGTAAAAAGCAGAGGTTTGGATCTATATAAGGGAAGAATAAAAGACACAAACATGGCATGAAAGTACTCTCTCACGCGCATATATATGCACACATACACACACACCATACTTGTGGCCTCTCATGTATACTATCTCCTATGTATGCATCTGTCAATTTAAAAAGGTAATGTTAGTAGGAATCATAGAATCATAGAATAGTTAGGGTTGGAAAGGACCTTAAGATCATCAAGTTCCAACCCCCTGCCATGGGCAGGGAATGAAAAGGTCATCAAAATTATAAGATTATTTAAAGATGAGGAATGGAATCATAGACATCTGACATTAAAGGTTTAAAAATAAAAACAAAAGTCATTTAACACAAAGTAGGTATGGTATATACAAATCAATGTATTATTTTCTATTCTGCCTAGACGTCTGAAAAAAAAGCAGCTGTTCTGATTTGACTACCTCAATATTGGGGGTGAGGGCTGGGAAATCTGGGGATGAAAACCCATAGGTATCAGATACTTCTTTTTATTATTTTTTTTATTTTAACATCTTAGAAGTGTACATTTTTTTTAAACAAGTATACTAATTCTAAATGCAAGTAAATGAAACAATTATTGGAAACTCCTTTATAGACATTGCAGAATAAGAATGTTCTATATTAATATATAGATACCTTATATGCAACTTAGAAGACCCATAGGTTAATATTTCAGAAGGCTTTCTTTAAAAATTAGATAGATAGAAAACTAATTAATAGAAATTAGGATTTGTTTAAGAAAATAATGACTCTGTAGACATCTGTGGGTCCCTATCAGTTGGGTGGCACTTAACTTGCCAGGTTTGAAAACAAACAGCAAAGCTCCATAATATTTTAAATTATCTTTTGTAGTAGAAAAAGTTAAACGTGAAAGCTGTGGCAGAAGGAGCTGATCCAGAGAGACACAGTTTGGTTGTGGTCCCCAAGAAAGAGGGTGGGATCAAAAAAATATATATACAAATCTTTTGGAAGGCTTTAAATTCACGGATATGTGTATTATGCTTGCTTTTAGAACTTTACTTTTTTAAAACTATTGTTTATAACAAATTAGGCATTAGATCATTTTAACTTTTGATGTACCTGTATTGACTTAGAACTACACAACCTGTAAACTGGGGAAAAATTCATTCTGAATAAATGAAAACATCTTGGCCAAGTGTAAGCAGAATATTGTTGCTAAATTTTTATTTCATTTCTCCTTTACATTGGTATCCAATAGTAAATGTATTGAGTATTCTAAATAAAAATACCACTGTGAAAGGGAAAATCAAAACACTTTTGCAATAAAACATCCATGTGAGACTTTTGAATTTAATAATCCCACATTTTCCCAGCTGATACTATTTTCTAATTGAAATTATCCATCTGTGAATGTTTTCAGTTAATGCAAAATATTTTTTATAAAAACTTAATCACTTTCCAAAGATATTATCCATTATATTTTTCAGTCACTGCATTCAGTACTACTTGTAGGTGTTGTTGCAACTCCACACTTGTTTTCGCGTTCCAACCAGTCTGTGAGGCTGGGTAGTTTTTGCTGAGTTAGATTAAAAATTGGCCAGGAGGATAATCTGGTAACACGCACAATGAATTATTGTTGTTTTATTCAATGCGGTGGACAAGCAGAAAAATAACTTTATTTCAGAAAACAGTCAAAGAGCTATTTAGTAGAGGAGCAGGGGACGATGAGAAGAGAGTTAACAATTTTCGACTAATAACATAGGTCCTTGTATGAAACAAGACTCATGAGAGTTTCCTTTTGATTATTAAGGGCTGGTTTTATGAATAATTATTTGGACTTCCTGCAGCATCTTTATTATACTGAAAAAGCTGTCTTTAAACACCAACTTAAATTGGTACGTTAGTTTTACATCCATATAAAAAAAGGCTAAGAAAATTCCATTAAGAATTGCTGCTTTTATGGTTCTTCTGCCTTGAAATTTTAGCTTCAGCTCCATTACATGACCTGCTGTAAACTTTGGTTTTCCTAGTCCAAGTTTGCCTTTGGGAAGCAAGCACAAATGAAACCACATGTATACATTTAAAATAATAATAGGATGTGACAGCAGAACATGATTCAATCATGTAAGATAAGAGTTGCATAGAAGTATAGGTACTGCGTTTTCTTATCTTTCTGAATGGCTGTTTCTTTTACCAGTTCTTTCACTGAAGGAGGTGACCTCTTTAGCCTCACACAAAACCAAATGGAAAGCAGGGGGTAATACCCAGAAAAAGGAAATTCTGCTTGATTTAATTAACTGGGACTTCAGGAAGGTTAAATATCAGTAATCTAAGAGGTATAAGAATTACTGTAAGGAATAACTTTCAAATTATATTAATCATAAAGCCTGGCACGTTGCAACACCCAAGTACTTATATATCTCTGTCTCGTTTCTTTCTAGCTCTTCCCCACTTTTGATTTTATTTTTCATTATTATCTTTAGCTTTGGCATAATAGTCATGCAATGCATTTAATCAGTCCTAACAGTCAGGCATTATTTTTAATAATTCACACTGAGAGTTCAAATAACGAAGGTAAAAAAGCTGAAATACACCTGAAGTAACTACAGGAAACATTTCATTCCTTCCATATAGCTCCCTCATTTACAGTATGGTGGTACATTTCTACTGGTCCATACCACCAGGTGGTAACATCTGCTATTTAGCAGTGAATTTTCAATATGGGAAACGATGTTTAATTTGGGCACACTTTATCTGCTTCAAGAAGGAAGGATTAAGCAGGTAATGGTTTATTCAGTATCCTGTCATTATTGGCCCTTATAACTCAGGAAAATTTATAACCTGATTTGCAGCCCAGACTTTTTTTTTTTTTTATTGTACAGTCATGAGTTAATTGTATTTGAATGAGGAGTGAAGCATCAATTGATGAAGAATGAATAAAGATATGCTGAGGAAGGTTATGCATCTCAATAGACCAGCTTCAAAGATCACACTATCAAAATGACATAACATGCTTAATTTATGTGAAAGACCATTTCTTTTACTAGACGGAGCTGAAAAAGGCAGTGGCTTCCTGTAAATATGTTGAGCTGATAGAAAATCTGATCTAAAAAAATTTTCAATTGCAGAAACACTAATTTTTATGTAACAGTCTTGAAAAGTGCTTTGCAATGATAGAAAATTTTTACTCATAAACAACCCCAACATCTGTTAAAATAACAACAAAAAATAAGCAAATGACAAGAAATTAGATCAAAGAATGGGAACAAAGTGTATTATATGGAGGGTTTGGAACAGAAATTGGAAACATAAATAATAAAAGTATGCAAGGTGTAATCTTTTTAACTAGTGAACAATCTAGTCAACGTAGACTCCTTTACAAGCATAAGGTGTGGCTTATGGAAAGCAAATCTGCTTTTTTTTTTACCTTTTAACTCATAAAAATAATGAATTAAAGTACTCCATGTCACAGACAGATTGTATTGGCTTCAGCAAATTTCTGCTGGGAGTTGACTTGTAACATTGCAGAACAAATGAACCTCCCTGGATCAATGATTGCTAACATCCTTCTCTGTAAATCCCTCTTTCAGCCTTTTGGATTTAGTTTAACCTTAAAATTGTTTTATCTTTTGTAAAAGTTAACGCTATGTGGAACTTTTTTCCAGACCTTGAAGAACATCATGTTTGTTTCTCCCCTTTCCAATTATATGTTTAAAACACACTCTTTTGAAATATTGCCTTTTGTTAAAACTTCTTTATATTCCTAAAGAACACAAAAATAGGTCATTACTAGCCCTCCAAGATGCTGTGTAGTTAAATTTGTTATAAACAAAAAAGCAAAACCAAACAAACAGAGGTATTTAAAGGTAAAAATAAGTAAAGGTAGCAATAGTTTTCATTTGAGATAGTCTATTGTACTCATGTCTCCGTAGAACATCTGATGGTAGCAGCAGAAACTACTTCTTCTCAGTAGCAGCAGTTATTTAGTGCTGGGTTTAGGTGGCAGAAATACAGGAGACCACACGTGAGAAAATACTGCACTCTGTTGGCAGACTGTACTTTAAAAAATAATTTCTTCCTAAGGTGTCAACTAGATGATTTTTTTAAGCTCCTATATTTTCATAAGTAAAAGTGAAAATTCCAATTCTGGGCTTGGATTGAAGAATTCTGAAGAGGAAAGAAGTTCTTACAGATAAGGCTTTCTAATATAACTTCTGAAATTTTCTACTTTATGAAGTATTTTATTTTGACAGATGTAAGGTTTCATCTTGTGCTTCAGTTTCTTTTATTTAACAATATCATGTCGCTATATTTACAGCATATTTAAATTTTGGACTTGGATTATGGAAGAAAATCTTATGAAGGATTATCTACCAAACTGAAATGCTTACCAATATCTGAAGCACGATTTTTAGCCCAGGGATTTTTAGCCCAGGGACTTTTAGCCCTGAATTTTTAGCCCAGTTCAGGCCCTGAACTGGCCTTCTGACCCATATACCTGTCTCTGCCAATCATAAGGGGGTCCTAAGCCAGATGTCTGTACTAGGAACCAGAATTTTGGATTTTACTGTGATAATTGAGGTTTTTGGCATATCCAGTCATAAATTATGAGTGCAAAATTTTAGGGAGATTTTTAGAGATTGCTCTTTTTTTTTACTTTAGAGAAGTTTGATAATGATGGTATTAATATGCTCACCCTGTGGCACTGACCTTATCTGTTTGCAGAGAATTATAGCGATAACATTGTTTATCATCCTGATAATTAAAATCTTTTATGATCTAGAAGGTTTTGTGCTAGCTCTAGGATAAAGCTCTAAAACAAAGCAGAATTATTCAGTCTTGGCCAAACTGAACAAGATGGCCTGTATTACATAAAGGTTTCCCTAAAGCAGCATATAAATTCATTTTAAAGCATAAAGTGAATCAATTTTGCTGAATTTTGAATTAATAGAGAACATCTGTTTTCCCACAGTTCAATAGTAGCACATGGTGGCTGAACATAATCATGAAGCAAAACCATGTAAGACATCTACAGGCATAACTGCAGAAGTTTTTAAATTCATACATACAAGTATGAACTTAGCTAAGTGCTTTAATGTGTCATTTTCATTCATTTATGTAATGCAGTGACCTATCTTAAGTTTTGTTTGTGGAAATCATAAAAGTATACATTTGGCTTTGAGAAATGTAGAATCTACTGAAGAAGACTGTAAAAATCGTATAATTCAGAAGCACAACAGCATTGGGGATGCTAAGGAATCTCTTTTTATTACTCTTTACATTAACATTCATTTTAGCAGCAGAGATATTATGTCATAGTGTATTCCAAGTTGTCCGACTTCTTATGGCTATAAGAAGTCGTTTTGTTGAAAATTTGTCTTCCAGGAAACTACTTCCTTTTAGACAGTGCATCCCAGGAAAAAAACGTATACTACTAGTGTTTGCAACTACTTCTTGCTTTTTGAAGTATAAGAACAAAGAGAAATTGCTTTCCAGGTTTATCTCCTGAGGAATGCAACATCTGCAAAAGTTAGGGACCAGTAGGAGCACACTGTAACGCATCCCATGTGCACAGGGTTTTTTGTGGGGGAAGCCAGAATGTCTTAGAAGAGGAAGTGGAAATTTCTCCTTAAGCATGTCCAAATCCTACTGCACTATGGAGTCAGGACATAATTTCAGTGTTTGGTGAATATTGAATCCAGAAAAGTTTCTGAATCTGTGTTTTTAGATATAATCTTCAATTGAAGAAATGGTAATTGAATGACTTGTTCTCACATGGACTAGAAGTGAGATGACTATACTGGAAACACCTTTGCCACAGACACTGCAGACAACAGAAGAACCATGTTCATAGAAGTAAATGAATGTATATAATATTAATAATGTCAGAATAACACATTGTTTACCTTCAGCATAATGGAAAATCTTTTCATTGACTGCATTTCTGGGTGCTGTAGGTCCTGTTGAATCTTATCCATCAAATGCAGAAGAATAATGACACGTTTGACCAACCTGAAGGTCCACTGTTACACATCTGAACTTCAAGTTTGTACTTGTGCACATTGGCTGATACAGTAATTGTGAATTAGAGGAACTCATTCAGGAGAAATACTAGGCCAATGATTTCCCTTTTTCAAGGACTACCTTCTTCATACTTCTTATGTGATAGAGGATGATTCATATTTCACAAGTACATATTTCTTTTCATTAGCTGTAACAAGAAGCTTAGCATGACCTCCTTATGTACTGGTGTTTACAATGACAGAGTGTCCTGGGTTCAGCAGTAGCAGTCATTTTTCTCCTTCTTGGTAGCTGGTGCAGTGCTGTGTTTTGACTTTCATCTGGGAACAGAGCTGAAAAACAATGATGTTTTGGTTTGGCCAAGGACTTTGTGGGCCTCATGCTCTGCCAGGGAGGAGGGGAGCCGGGAGGAAGCAGAGACAGGACACCTGACCCAAACTGACCAAAGAGGTATTCCATACCACAGCACGTCATGCCCAGGAGGTAACTGGGAGTTACCCGAAAAAGCTAGAGTGGACTGCAGGGTTGGAGGAGGTATTGGTTGGTGCTTGGTCGGGCTGGGGGGGGCAAGTTATCGGTCAGCTGGTGATGAGGTGGTGTATTCTCTTCCCTTCTTATTTCCTTTATCATTACTATTATTGGTGATAGCAGTAGTGATTTGTGTTATACCTTAGTTACTAAACTGTTCTTATCTCAACCCATGGGAGTTGCATTTCTTTTTGATTCTCCTCTCCGTTCCCCCAGGAGTAGGGGGAGGGCAAGAAGGGGGGGGAGTGGGTAACAAGCTGTCTGTCTGGGTTTAAACCATGACACAGAGGAATTTTATCTGGCAACATAGGTCATTAAACTTTTGCTGGTGTTCACCCAAGCTACTTTTTTCCCTACTAAATAGAAAATAATTTGTTTGGCTAGTCCTAGAATTTTGATCAATATATATTTGCTGATATTTTCCTCGGTTAAATTTAATTTCTATTTTCTTGGTTTTATTATAGCATCGTATCAGTGTCTCCTGGGTTGTTTTTTTTTTAAGAATAAATTATTTACTTTGGTTTTCTTCTGTTATATGATGCTACATACTGATCAGAGCTTCTGTTGCTATATTTTTCAAATTTCAAAGCATATCAAATCTTTTGCTTTCATTTTATTTGGAGGACTTTCCTTATATTTGACTTATTTAGGGGAACACTTCATTGGGAGAATGTTTGAAGATAATTATGTGAGTTGGAAATTCTAGAGATGCTTTTTCCCTCAGTGGTCCTTCTGTACAAGTCAGTTTGTAGACTCAAATGTGAAAATCTTTTGTTTCTGTTGTTTTTTTTACTGGGTAGTTTACTATCATTGGATTCCATAATCAGTTCAAGAACAATATTCTTTCATGGTTGCTTTCTGTTTTTCTTCTTACACGTCACATATGAAAAAAAATAAACTGATTCTCAACTGATTCTGAGCATTTGACGATTGACCCATTGACATTGTAGCCTATTTAAAGTTTCAGCAAATCAATTTAATACACCCTGTACTGTGAATTTGCTATTCCTTTTTACTATTAATTTAACTAGTCTCACACCAAGATGAGCAGAGCTACATTAACCCTTAAATTTAAACAGAAAACAATGACCTAAGAAAACACACTAAAAGACTGTCAGTATGTGATGGCATGATAAAAGGTAATATAATATATATATAATATATATATATATAAAATATGTATAATATTTTAAGACCAGTATCCAAATATTCTACTTGTTTGGGATTACATGAAGTAACCTACTGATTATAGCAGTGCTAAAATACTAAAAACTAACAAACAAACAAATAAAAAATCCCAGAAAATATGCAAACAGGTTATTTTCTCACTGTTTCTTAGGAGCCCCAGCATAGGCTAAATTGTCTGTGACTTGGATGCTTCATTATTCAGCAAGAGTGTGGATCTAGGTTATCTTGTGCCAAACCACAACATCAATGTAGCATCTTTTGGAAATATCAGTGCTTTATATACATTAGTATTCCAATTCCATATCTTTCCTGCTCTGAATTCTAGTTTCACATAAGTCCCAAAGTCATAGCACATTAACAAGGCTTTTCTTCTTAAGATGCCTAGATAAATTATGTTACTAAAGCCTTAGCTGATTTATTGTTCTACTACTTCAACTGACAAGCAAATCCATACTTTCTGATAGTTTACATTAATGAAAGTCAGTGGGTGTCCCAGGGTGCACAGAAGCTGTTGAAATAGTTAGAAATCAATTTCCACATGGTTCTCCTCCTCTCCATGGAGCGTTTAACAGAACTTCCTTAAAGCATACGTTTGAAAAGAGAACATTGCTCTGCTAGGATTACAAAAATTGTTAGCTTTTACAAAACTCTAGAAATCATAATATTTTTCCATTTAAAATTTATTTAGATATCAGTCATAGTGAGATAGTGCTTGTCTTTTCCCATTATTATTTTCCCCTACACATATAAGTTCCACAAAACCATAAAGAGATACTCCAGTTTTCTTTTATATTATAGTTCTATACTTATATTTTAGTTCCAAAACTATTCCCATTTTTCCTGTATTTTTTCTTTATCAAAGTTGTAGGCTATTTCAGAACAAAAAATATCAACAATTTCCATGACTAAACATTTTTAGAGCTTTGTTGGGGCTTGAAGAGTACTAATTCTCCATTCAGCCTTCCTTACGCCTGTGTGACGTAAGAGGTCATCATGTACACAAGTATGGAGGAGGGAAGATCTACCTTACCTCTTAAATCCCTGCAAGT
The DNA here is from genome assembly GCF_033783945.1 of Neopsephotus bourkii. Lineage (NCBI taxonomy): Eukaryota > Metazoa > Chordata > Aves > Psittaciformes > Psittacidae > Neopsephotus > Neopsephotus bourkii. The sequence goes on from NW_026902234.1 coordinate 11,345,798, forward strand.
AGGTCATTGGTTAAGTAGACTTTGGTCATTGTATATTATTTACTTAAATTTAATATGAAAAAAATAGATGCTTTTGGAAAAACAGAAAATAGGAAAATTTGCAGAATAGCTAGAAATTACTATTTTATTGTCAGGAAAACATTTTAGCATAAGATTTACTACAAGAACGGTGTATCCTATTGTCATTGTCCTTGTCCTTGTAGAATTTGGATATTTATTTTTTTAGTTCATGATCTTGAATGGCTTTTCACAGTATCACAGTATGTTAGAGATTGGAAGGGACCTCAAAAGATCATCTAGTCCAATCCCCCTGCCGGAGCAGGAACACCTAGATAAGGTTACACAGGAACGTGTCCAGGCGGGTTTTGAATGTCTCCAAAGAAGCAGATTCCACAACCTCCCTGGGCAGCCTGTTCCAGTGTTCCGTCACCCTCACTGAGAAGAAGTTGCTTCTCAGGTTTAAGTGGAACCTCTTGTGCTCCAATTTGTACCCATTGCCCCTTGTCCTTTCATTGTTTGCCACTGAGAAGAGCCTGGCTCCATCCTCGTGACACTCCCCCTTTATATATTTATATACACTAATAAGGTCACCCCTCAATCTCCTCTTCTCCAAACTATAGAGACCCAGCTCCCTCAGTCTTTCCTCATAAGGGAGATGCTCCACTCCCTTAATCATCTTAGTTGCCCTGCGCTGGACTCTCTCCAGCAGGTCCCTGTCCTTTTTAAACTGAGGGGCCCAGAACTGGACACAATATTCCAGATGAGGTCTCACCAGGGCAGAGTAGAGGGGAAGGAGGACCTCTCTCGACCTACTAACCACCCCCCTTCTAATACACCCCAGGATGCCATTGGCCTTCTTGGCCACAAGGGCACAGTGTCGGCTCATGGTCACCCTGTCATCCACCAGGACCCCCAGGTCCCTCTCCCCTACACTGCTCTCTAACAGGTCGTTCCCCAGCCTATACTGGAACCTGGGGTTATTCCTGCCCAGATGCAGGACTCTACACTTTCCCTTGTTATATTTCATCAAGTTATTCCCCGCCCAGCTCTCCAGCCTGTCCAGGTCTCTCTGGATGGCAGCACAGCCTTCTGGCGTGTCGGCCACCCCTCCCAGCTTAGTGTCATCAGCAAACTTGCTGATAGTACACTCAATTCCCTCATCTAAATCGTTGATGAATATATTAAATAATACTGGTCCCAGTACCGACCCTTGAGGCACTCCACCAGATACAGGCCTCCAACTAGACTCCGCCCCATAGACTACAACTCTCTGGCTTCTCTCCTTCAGCCAGTTCACAGTCCACCTCACTACCCGATCATCCAGACCACACTTCCTCAATTTAGCCGCAAGGATGCTGTGGGAGACCGTGTCAAACGCTTTGCTGAAGTCAAGGTAGACCACATCCACCGCTCTACCATCATCCATCCACCGTGTTATTTCCTCATAAAAGGCTACGAGATTGGTCAAGCATGACTTCCCCTTGCTGAAGCCATGTTGACTGCCCCTCATAACCCTCTTATCCTTGATATGCCTTAAGATGGCACCAAGGATAAGGTGTTCCATCACTTTCCCTTCACATTGTACAAAAAATGATGCTGTGATTCTTTGCTGACATGGTAATAGGCTTTGATTACGTTCCTGACATCAAGAAGTGACTGTCCCATAAATGTCCCTGAATTTGTAACACCTTTTTTTTGTCCTTATTGTATTTTTAATGGCTGTTTACTGAAGCACGTTTCTGAATACAAACATATATTTGGAATACTTGCTTCATTGCTTACAGGTGCTGTGGTGTTTGTATTGTCCTGAGCTTCTGCAACATTATATGAAGTTATCCTTGATTTTATTTGTTGTTTCTCTGGGTATCTCATATCTTAACTCAGTAAGTACTGCAGAAGCCAAAGACTACTGTGGTTTTTTTTGCAGCTGAATCTACAGTGGGGGTTACAAGCGTCACAGATGTTTCTTAAGGTCGTAAGAAATCTGAAGAATATTTGATACCTATAAAAAAAAGACAGAGAAGGAAAAAAAAAAAAAGAGCAAGAGAGAAAGCTGTGGATCCTAATATTCACACTCCTTGCTGGTCAGTTGTCTCTGTCTTTGAACTGCTGCAAAAACTTAAATCTACCACCAGGGTTAAATAATCTCTGAGCAGCATGGATGTGAGCCCATTGGTGTCCTTTGGTCTTGATCTTTTTATTAGAAATATTGACATTTATATTGTCATCAAGCTTGCTCTTTTGCTTAACAGTCTTTTCAAACAATGAATGAATGAAGAAAAAAAGTCTTCAAAACTATAGGGAATAGGTCTATTTTATGCAAAGCGCAAGGAAAGTTGTGTGAGACACTATTCCCATTCACAGACCATGCTTCAGACTTGATTTAGAAAGGCCCTCAGGTACATACTTAACTTGATGCCCTCTGAAGTCAGTATATTTGCATGAGCATAGTGTCTATGCCTGTTATTTGGCCAAGTGTTTTTTTAGCGCATCTGAAGGAGGTATGCTAGGAAAAAGCAGAGCAGTATCTAAATAAGTATTGCCAGTCATGTCTATCTCACACCAACAAAAGCAATACAGCACAGAATGAATTCACAGACGGCACGTGTTCTCTCCTAGGGGTTATTGCTTAGAGGACGAATGTCCCTGTTCCCTCCCGGAGGCTGCAGTGGGCACCTGAGTGTTATTTCCCAGGAAAAATTCATGCCATGGCAAAATCGTATCCCCAGTTGCGTGCTTCAAATCATAGTGCCATGTAAGGAGGTCGATGCGGCAGCACCATTCATTTCCCACTGTGCTTCATGGTGCTCATGGTTTTTCAGGCATGGCATGCTGCAGCCTCTGCATCCCCCTCAGTAATCTCTACCTCAAAAGCTATCTTTTTCATGAAGTGTTTTGCTTTAGGGGTGTGCTAATGAGATCACTTATTTTTTGTATCCAGTAATTAAATCACCTAAAACCTGTTAAAGATCAAGTTAGAGACTTAATTTTATCACATCTTTCCACTTACCTCATGCTTGTCTCAGACATGGTTGTGTGAGTGTATGGTAAAGGCCCTGGAGCTTCCTGTGACTTTGTAGACCTTCACGCTTCAATATGTAAACTGCTCTTATTAATAACAGAAGGAAAATACATGAGGTGAATCTCTGTTAATGGCATTAGTAAGGGGCTAATTTGGCATTGTAATTTTCACTGGGGACCTGTTGAAAGCAGCACACGAGAGAGTCCTGTTGTTTAGCGCTGCTTTGAATGTCTTTACTGAAGAGTTAAGGCAAAGGCTTTCTTTCCTTACCATCCTGATTTGGTTCTGCTGTGGGAGGAGTAGGGGCATTTATTGTGATCCATGGAGGTTACTACTCCAGAAAGCAACAAAAGAGCATTTCATCAGAGAAAACAAAGATACTTGTAAAATCAACAGTGAAATTTGATAACCTTTTAATCTATTTATCAAAGGGCCCCCAGTTCCATTTCAAGGCAGGTGAAGGAATACTTATTGAACCCAGAAAATGAATCTACCTCCACAGAACTGAGATAACTGAAAAAGGAGAAGAAAGAAATCACTGCAAAGTGTTAGCACCTGCCAACTCTTACTAAGAGATTAGAGTGCTTAAAAAGAGAGCATCTCTGTATTTCCTTTTAAGTTTCTCTTGGCTGATTTCTCATGCATGCTGCTGTGCCCTGCAGTGAAACAAACAGGTCTCATTTCAGTTCCTTGGAGCTGCAAAAGCATTTTGTGGCATAAATAGCAAGTAGCTTCTCTTCAGATTTTATAAGATTTCTTTAAGCAATCTATCTGTGCCCAGATGATTGACACTCAGGAAATCTAGTGAGTCTAAGCATCTGCAAGAAACTTACTTTTCCATTGTGACAGTAGTTACTTTACACATGAATACTGAGTGATTTAGGACTTGATCTGGGTTACACTGAAATATCCTACTATTTCAACAAGCTTCCTCTTTAATCAGTGGAAAACATGGTTTACAAATCGGGTCCTTGTGAAACAGTGATGAAAGAAGCACTGCTAGTCATGCAGATCATAGAGCATAAATCCCAGTGAAGGTGACAGGAATAGAAACACCTGCTTTAAAATGGACAGAGCTATTTCCGACAGAAATGGGTGGCTTGCTACTCCTGTGAAATGGTAAAACTTGCAGAGGAAAAGCCAGAGGCCTGCAGCTGCCAGAGTGTGACCATGTGCCACCTGCGAGGGGATACTCAGGTGCCTTGTTGCATTTGTTGCTTCATTACCCTTCAGTTTGATCAGAAGATAGGCCAAACAGGGTTTGGGGATATACAGCTCAGTGAAAACTGGCACATTACCAAACTGAGGGTGTTAGTGCTCTGTGCTGCCTGGGGGCATGCAATATATCTCTGGTGGGGAGTAGGGAGGGGGTTAAGGGGAGTAGTGCCACCAAATAACAGCAGGGTTTGCAGGACCTCTGATAGCATCCATGGCGAGGGTGGCACTGGACAAACCTGCGAGGCTGTCATCCTCAGATGGGCAGGGAGATACAAAACTTTTTTTCCCCTAGTTTCTTCCTCTTAATAGAAGCCAGGCACGCAGGAACACCTCCAGGATCCTGCTGCTTGGGCTGATGTGACTAGTCCTAACTTTTATTGCATTGGCCCATTTGCATATAAATAGCTGCTGAACCTAGGTGAATAGTGATATCACTGAACAGCTCTTCCCATGCTTCCTGATATTTTTGTAGTGTTTATTTTATTTTTTTTTTAACTCCAAAACTATGGGAGTTGTTCAGTTTTACTTGAAAGCACAGATAATAAATACAGAATACATAAAACTTTAACCAGAGGTCATGTCCAGGTACAAAATGCACTTGCATAGAAAATGTAATTGAAAGAAAAAAGAGGCTGCAGTGCAAAGAGGACTCTGCAGAGAAATAATAATATATTAAAAATGTAAATGTTTTGAAGTTCCTAACAGTACTGGGAGTTGAAAGTAATCCACTGTGGTCAAATTAAGAAACCAATGTGAAAAAAAAATGGATATAGATGGCATATATGACAAAGATTAACTTCAATTTCTTTCCCCAGTTCCTGTTCCATACTTCGAAGCTGTACTACAAAAGAAGATTTAACTCTCAGCTTTATCACTGATCCTTTAAGGCTGAGATAAGCCGAAATACAGGCCACTTTAGGAGAAAAAGTGTGCATGACCTTCAGAATGGAGGCAGCACAAGGCACAAAGTAAAACACTTAGTAACTGCACAAATCTCCTGAAAGCATTTACACAAATGTCTCTTTGCATACTCAGAAAAATTATTTGAATATATTGCGTAATGACACTGCATATTTCTTGTAATATCATAAAAGCTCCTCTAGAATCATGGGAATCATCCCTTTTAGGCCTCTTCACTGAAAAGATATTAATCATCAGCTGGGCATGTGTTGCAATCCCATGATTGATAATGGCCAGAATACAATGAGGTCCTCCATGCTGGTTTATATCATGGGATGCCTCATTCCTTATTTAAAGCAAACCCATATTTTACCACAAGAATAATTTATCATTAAGCATTAACTTAACATACATTATTGATCTAAGCTCCAAAAGGATCTTGTGAATTTCTCTAAATTTGCTTTCAGTCAGCTTCTGCTCATTCTAATTAATTACATTTCATGCCTTCAGCACTTTTGTCTTTAATTAGAATACAGCAGAAAAAGACCCTGCTTTAAAATCTTTTCTTATCACATATATGCTTTTTTATGGAAAAGCTTTTGTGAGCAGATGTGGAGCAGCTCAGTCCCTTTTTTGTGTGTATATGTATTACTTTAATGGATTAATATTAGGCTCCCATATTCACATTTGTTGACCTTTTACTCTTTACTACTGTTTACATATTTGCCAAACATTTTTCATGTCTCAGCGTAGTGAGAGTTACCCAGTGTTGACTGTGCCTCTGAGAACTGTGAACTTAGATGTATAAAGTCTCTATACTGAGCTGTACTGTGCTGTAAATTAATTTCTGTGATGGAATTATATTTTAAAGTAACAGCATATGACCTATGATTGTAACAAACTCTTTACCCTTGCTTGCCTTTTGCTGCTGCTGCTATCTCTGCTCTTTAGAAACTTTCCCACCTGGAAAATGTTCCTGTATGTTTTCTATAGAAACAGATAATAACAACTTTAGCAAAAGACCATATAAGTCTAGTACATCTTGCAACAGTTACTGTATTTTACAATTCCTTACAAAATTCACAAAATTTAATGCTTTATTTGAAATCAGAAATTATACTGGTGTAAAATTAATCAAACCCTTTGATCACGTAAGAATCTCTTTTGTTAAAAATCAGCCTGTTTGTAAGTTACAAAAGACTAGTGACTTTCCTTAAATTTGCTCTCCATCACCTCAAACTTTTTTTTAGAAATTACCTCATATGAATTCAGTCCTTTTTTTATCAGTATCTAAGGAAGTAAAATCATTATTAAAAAAAGAATATGAAAACCAAGCACTTAAATAATAATATCTGTAGAACCTTCTAGAACTGTAAAACAATTTAAAAATAACAAAGAGTTGATGAATATAGGTAAAGCAATTAATCATAATGTAATTATGCATAGGTATCAAATTATACAGAAATAAAAACAGTTTCCCTAGCTTTTCATTAGCATTTGTTAGCAATTTTTCTTGCATGATTATCTCCCATATCTCCTTCTTCATGTCTTTGCTTATAGACTATTTTGCCATGAATAAGAATGGGACGTATGAATCAATTTCTCAATAAAATAATGAGACATGTTCCTCATTGCCTTGAAATTCATGCTTGTCTTTGCCTGTCCTTCAGAAAAAAAAATAAAAAATAAAAAAATCAGCTGCCTTCATTTTAAGATTTGTCAGCATGATAGAGCTAATATTAATGCATTTTAAATTGAAAATAAATAGCAGGGTTGACATCTATATAAAACACTAGAATGTGGCAAGATACTGTATACTGTGATGTGTGTCACTGACTGGTGCAGATAGAACGCATTATCCCCAGCATTTTATTTTTTTTTTCTGCATAAATCAGTGTAATTATTTAATCTTTAATTTTAAACAACAACTACCACTTTAGTCTAGCTCCAGAATTTCATTGTACAGGAGTAAGATGGACAGTACAATTATTTCTACATCTCACAAGTAGGACTTCCCGATCGTGGAAATTATATAGCAAATTTTGACAAGAAATTGCTTTGTGCATTTTGTTGAAAAGTCTTTGGCCTCTTAGTAGGTCATGTTCAATTCAAAAGCAGAATTGACAGAATTGACTGCCAGAAAAGTTGCTCCTGATTTTGTAGCTACAGCACTTTTTGGAATTAGAGTTTACTGGTAATATCGGTACTGGCCAAATTCTAACGTTTTTTAGCTATGCTAAATTTGCAGACAAAAAGTATATATCCACTTCTCTCCCCTGTGTCCAGACCTAAATGCACAGAATTCAAAGTTTACTTGCTTTTACAGATGCATGATATTTTATAGAACAATCATATTGGGGAAAAAAAAAAAAAACCACCATAAAAATTACAATAGCTATTTTTCCCTATCATAAGCTTCTTTGTGTAGGGAGAATGCCACATTTCCCAAATACAGACATCTCATTACATTCTGTGATTCATTCACTCCATGATCTATGGATGTAAGGCAAGACTCACCAGTAAAATCAATGTTAATAGATTTCCTTTACTTATTTGGATCTATTTACTATCTTTAGAATTAGTAGCAGTTTATCAATAGAATGTGAATTCCTTATGTCCCCTAATACAGGAGTTTAGAGTAGGGGGAGGTAATCTCTCTAAATCCCTGCATCCCTGGGGTAGATAGGCAGACTGTTTCTGCGAGTCCTAGTAGGAGTAACTGTGTCTCCACTGATTATACAGAAACCACAGAAAAAGATGACCCTGGCACCTGAACTGCCCAGTTAGTAACGATTCTTTAACATTTAAACAGATATAACCTTCATCCATGCAATACATGAGCTGAGAGTAAGACTTTATTTTAGAAACTGAAGGCATAAATGCCACCTATACTTTCTTTCCTATAGCTAAATTGCTGCCAAGGTATTTGGTGCTGATAGGTGTTTGAGAGTGTGACCTTTCACAAAACTTAGCATGGCATTAATGAAAAAATAGTTCAATCATATTTGACAAATATGATTGATGGAAATCCAAAATGAGAAAATAAAAAGTTGTGTAGAGGCTTAAATAACAAAAGCTTTAAATTACCATACCAAAAAGAACAGTCCGTTTTGTTGTTCTTTATTTCTGGTTGGAGTATTTTAGACAACAGAAGTGAGGTGACATCAAGCTGGATTGAATGGAGGTAGGAAGATATATCTCTATATCTTGAAGTTATGCCTGCAAGGAGATGAATATAGCTGCAGGTAAAGAGAGGCTGTCAAGTATGCTGCTGTATTTCTTAGTTTTTCTCAGCCCTTTCATTCTCCTCTCTTGTATCCCTCCAATTCTGCTAACAGAACATACCTTTAAAAAAAAAAAAAAAGACCTCCCAGTCTTGACAACTACGTGTTTGGATTCAGTTCATGGAAGACCCTTCACAAACCATCTCCTACAGGATTTGAAAATCCTGCTTATTATTCTGTTTGTGATAGCACATACAAAGTTCTGGCATCAGGGACTGTTTTACTGGTATAGAAAACATTGGTCAGAACAGTGGGGTTAACAAGTTTTCTTTCTGAAGTGTATCCTGGGATCCTTAATGTACACTTACACAGCTGAGCTGGTAGTAGGCTTCAGAACTTTCCATCTCATATTCCGCTGAGTGGCAAAGGTACGGTATTTCAGTATTCATACCTGACAGAAAGCCAGATAGAAGAACATATGGAGTGTTTAACCTTGAGTGACCAGGTCCCAAGGCCCATCTCTTTTGCAGACTTGGAGTGTCCCAATTTGGAGTGTCCCAGACATACGCCTGTCGCTTCAAGCTGGTTTGAACCATGATTCTCCGTCCACTTTGCTCATATTCTGAGCTTTTCCTCTCTTTCAAAATACACATGGATCTTCCAGCCCTTTATCACCCTTTGACATTCCAACACAAAATTTCCCACAAACAGGATTTACATGGAGGATGACTAACGCAGAAACTATTTCATTAAATATTCTCGTTATTGCTGGTCCAAAAAGCATGGAGATACAACATGGGACAGAAGTGCTCTATGAAAGCCATGAGAAAATAGTGCATAAATACCTTTAAATCAGATGTGGCACGGAAAGGTGCAGTTCCTGTTCTGGTAACCTCCAACAGAATGGTTTACTGAGAAGCCTTTTCCAAATAGATTATCATGAGTCTCCAAATGAGGCTGAGCCACACAACTCTGTTCATAGTCAACTTTGATTAAAGAACAGTGTAATATCCCAAATCATTGCATAACATGGGAGCATATGATGGAACCACTTGTTTATTTGAAGAGTAACTGCTCTGGAAACAATTACAGTAGAAATAATTTTTATTTAGCAACATAAGTGTGTTTTTTTATTACAATGTTGAGACCACAGCAATAGCAACAAAACAGGTATATTCATGAACAACAGAGCACAACAGAACCTTAACATCGTGTCTTATGTTAAACTCCTGGATGGCATCTTTGTTGTTTAGTAAGAATTAAGCTTTTATTTTGACCTCTCTCTCAGTTGTATTTCTTTATTATATTCAGTCATCTATTTTTACAAACTTGAGTGAATTTTGTATCTCTGGGGATTCTGCCTTTGTGACCTGTTTACCTGCATAATTTTAAGTATGTAAAGGCTGTTTACTAGCCAAAAAAAAAGCAGGAATCAATTCAATTGCAGTCGATGAGGTCTGTGATGTTTCAAACCCATGAAGACTAGATGACTAAAAACAGATTGTATTTTTAAAACAAATGAAAGAAATTAAATTAAATTATGCAGAAAAAAAATTAGCTAACAGCCTGATTGGGAACTAATTTAGTATAAATAAGTCATTAAGAAGGGGAAAAGTAGACAGAGGAGATTTGCTAAGTTTCCAGGAAGCTTGTTAGCATTCATGAGAGTGGATCTTTAGGAATTACCATGTCACACAGCTAGTTCATGGCCTAGATGAAGGATTTTGTATGTCAATCAGTGGAAATGTAATCACCCCAAAAAAGATATGTCTGTGGCTGGTTTCTGAGATTAACCAACTGTGAAGGAATTTAGAACTTTAAAGGCAAAGAAGCACAGGAGCTTAATGTATTATTTCCTCATTCTGCTGAAAAGGAGAACTTTTTAAGAAGGTACGCAGGCTTGCCATTGTAAAGAGAGATTGCTATTAGTAAGGGTGAGATTCTCAGCATGGAGAAGAACTGCTGATCACATAAAAAATTTGTTTGGTTCTGTGTTCTTTACCCATTCTGTATTCCGCATAATACCATTGCATACAGCACAGGTTGCCAGACTAAGTTGCTAGTGCTGACTTTCCAAGATGTCTTTGATATTCACAAAGACATCATCTTAATAAAAAAAAAAAAAAAAAGGGAATAAAATCTGTCAATATGAGAAGGAATACATCCTCATAAAAGGATAAATAACTGGGTCACAGGCTGGCAAAGAAAGATCTGCAATTATTATGTTGAGTGCATTTAGGAAAGAGGGATTTTGACAGTCACAGCAGAGCTTCCAGACATAACAGGGTTTGATTAAGGAACAAAAATCACTGCAAAATGACAGTGAAAGCTTAAAAATAGCTATATGTTCAAGAGTTTTAAAGCATCTAAAGTTACAAACAGAAATTTAGAGATCAAAAATAACCTAATTTTAACTAAAGAAATATTAATGGCACTGGTTAAAAAAAAAAAAAGGAAAAAGTTTGTAGCTATTAAACCGTTTTGATTACATTTTCTGTGTTTTTCTGCATTTTTTTCTTCATCATTGCTGGGGTATTGTCACATTGGAAACATGTTCTATACTTCTGCTGCTCTAGCTGATCATAAGCCATCTAAAGGTGCAGGTTTAGACTCCACAGTCACCTTAAGCCCATAAATGAACAGGACTGCATAAAAGGACATAGCGCTTCCTTACTTCCTTATTCCTCATTTCCAATTAGTCTTTTCTCCCACACTTGAAATTCACAGAGCTCAGTCACAGATCTGATACAGCTAAAAATTAAGCCAAGAAGATCTGATATGGTGTGACATATGGCTACTCTAATATTATTGCCAGTATAAGAGTGGTAGTAGGAATGTGCATCTAGTATAAAGATATGAGGAAGTTCAGCTGTTTTAACAACAGTCATTATTTACATTGACTTGCAGTCATCACAGAAACAACAAGCAATTAGAGAACCTGGGTCTAAACTATAGACTTGCATCTTGCATAATAAAAAAAGCTAATCTGTTTTCATTTGTAATCTGTCCATCAGGATTTTTTTTACTAAACATTTAAATTCTCCTTTCAATATAGTAAAAACATATCTTTTTAACTTTTATCACTTTATTAATCAATGTGTGCAAATTGTACCATGCATTTCCATTGATTGTAGGGTTTTCATTGGCTTTGGAGACAAATATGAGTGTCCAGTGCTCGGTCAATAAGGATTAGAAGCTCATGGACCCTTCTGAACCTGTCGTGTGCTTTGGGCACATACCAGTGAAACAGGCACATGATTTATTTACTGTTGTCACTCACTGAAATTAGGAGTAATTCCCTAGAAAGCAACTGTCCACAGGACAACTGCCACTTGCAGGACTTTATGAATATGTCATCCCATCCACAATCTTGTTCCCACAGTAGTCAGCAGTAGACCTTCCATAGGAAGAAGACATAAATTTCAGAATAAACAATGGTACAGATACTCCCTAATCATTCAGTCTTAACATTGGAGATTTTTGTTATGGACTTTTTTTATGTTTATACCAGTACCCTTTCTGCTAGCATTATAAACATTATAATATGTTATGGTATGATATTATATATAATATGTAATCAATATATATTATATAATAAAAATAATTATAAAATTATCATAATTATAAGCTAGCATCATGTAACTTAATTGTCTATTGCAGTAGCTTTCCTAGAGTAAGTATGAATGCTTTTTTAAATGCAACAGTGAGAATGCCTACAAGTTCTTCAAACAGAGGGACACTACACTTACGCAAAGCATCTAAGGTGGGCACACTTAAGGTCTTAAAAAATCATTTTTCCTCTATTAACTATACAAAGGAACATATGCCTTACCTTAGAAAGATCATTTTCTGAATCTTAGTTTCCTGTTCTCAAGAAAATCTTATTGTATGGCTGCCAAGTGTAAGCACTATATGGAAAAATATTTTCCTTAATTATTTCAAGAGTGAGATTATAGTTTTATTATTTCTTTGGCCCCTGGTTCTGGGACATAAACCAAGGACATCAGAAAATTGTGCCCTCTTCTTTACAACACTCATAAATCTATAGATTTTTTCCCTGCCACCATCTCCTCTCTGAAGTTTCATAACTCATCCTTCAGTGTTTCTTCAGAGGTCCCAGTGGCAGAAATACCGACCACTTTAATTTTTGTCCCTTCCTTTTGAGGTGGAATTATCTGGTTTTGTGTACAATATTCCAGAGAAGTGTGTGGTATTGGCTGTTCAGAGGATTGTTTGTGTATCATTTCCCAGCATTTGTACAGCCAATAGTTGTTTTATCTGGCTGTAACTGCATAGGTTCACTGAAGAGCAAGACCCAGATTATTTCCATGGATTTACATGCTAAACATATAATCCCTTATGGTATATACATAGTTTAAATTCTCTTCACAAAGTTTAATTTCTTTCAGTTCTTCAGCACTGAACTTCACTCTTTATTCAGAATGTTTTCAGTTCAGCTGAACTTTGATTTATTTTTTTGGAATTCAACTTCTGTTCTTTCTGTACATTTTACTGCCTTTCTATTTAGCCCACTTTCTAATGCATTAATACATTGCTAAGTGAAACATAGCATATGTGAAACCCTGAGACACCCTGCTTTTAACCTTTTGTACTGATGAAAACTAATTGTTTTTTTTTTCTTTCCTTTATTTCCCCTTACCCAGTTCATATACGTGACTGTATACTATTCTCAAGCAATAATAATCTAATTCGCTGCTACCTATTTTAGAGATCTTGTTAATGGATTTTTGAAGGGCTTAATAGATTTTCACCAGGATAACATCTTTGTTTTTATGCTTTGGAAGAATTCTAATTCATTAGAGAGAGAATATACCTTTGCCGAAATCAGGCTGATTAGCCTTTCTCATATCACAGATTACACTTTGTTTTATTATTCCCCTTTGAAATATTGTTTTAACCAACTTATTAGTTTCCAAATACGTCTGGGGCTTATTTGTCAGAGAGTCTTTGGATGACTCAGGGAATCATTCGGGAGTTTAAAGTTAAATATTTTCTCCTCTCAACACATCTATTAACTTTTTTAATGACAGAATGTACAATTTTTGGTAGCATGTCTAGTGTTTAATTCACAAGCTTCTTGGTAGCCTTCCAATGTTATCTCCTATTTGCTGAACAAGCTATAGCAACAATAAATGAAAGTAAATTTGAAGGGCAAAACTGCATCTCAATATTTTCCCTGATGTACCTGACCTATGCAAATTGTTAGATGTGTCAGCAGATAGTTGCATTCCAACTTGACCCCATGGAGTGCATGAAATCATCTAAGAAAAACTGCAGTGAAGTAAATATTTGAAAATCAAAGTATAATGGAAATAAAATAAAATTACAATAATAATAGGAAAAAGAGAGAGAGGAATAAAAATCGAAAAACACAAGTGATGCACAGTACACCTATACACGTCGAATTCTCTCCAAAATAAACCCAGCAGTGGGAGGGTTAATATATAAAAAGAAAAGTTCAAAGACAGACAAAGAACTATGAGCCTGCTAATGAAGTATAAACCTCAGAGGCATTATGGGTTCTGTATGCTGACAAAGAACATGTACACTAGATTTCAAGGGATTTCTCAAACTATATTATTGTGAGATTATACACAGAAAACTGCAAACAAACAAACAAAAGTAACACAGCCTTCCAAAGGTGGATAAAAGCTTGAAGCCTCAGGAATACTGTATTTATATGGTGCAAGAGCTCAGAATGCTGAACTCAGAGTCGTGAGCTGTCACTGTGGGTCAAACCACAGACAGCTTGCACAGATCTGTATATAGACACTTGATGCTTCCAGCTCTTCTGGGAAATCATAGAATGGTTAAGGTTGGAAAGGACCTTAAGATCATCAGGTTCCAACCCCCTGCTGTGAGCAGTAATGCTTTAGCCTAAACCATGTCACCCAAGGCTTTGTCCAACCTGGCCTTGAACACTACCAGAGATGGAGCTTTTACCACTTCTTTGGGCAACCCATTCCAGAGCCTCACCACTATCACAGTAAAGAACTTCATCCTCATATCTAACCTAAAATTCCACTGTTTAAGTTTGAACCCATTACCCCTTGTCCTATCACTACAGTCCTTAATGAAGAGGCCTTCCTCCGCAGTTCCAACAGTTCCATGTCCCTTTTATGTTGAGGACACCAGAACTATACAATACTCCAAGTGAGGTCTCATGAGAGCAGGAGGGGCAGGATCACATCCTTCGACCTGCTGGTCATGCTCTTTTTGATGCAGCCTGGGATACAGTTGGCTTTCTGGGCTGTGAGCACACACTGAAGCTGGCTCATATTCAGTTTCTCATCAATCAACATTCCCAAGACCTTCTCTGCAGGGCTGCTCTGGACCTCTTCTCCGCCCAACCTGTAGCTGTGCCTGGGATTGCCCCAACCCAGGTGTAGGACCTTGCGCTTAGCTTGGTTGAACTTCATGAGACTCGCATTAGCCTATCTCTCAAGCATCTCAAGGTCCCTCTGGAAATCAGAGGTGAGAAGGTTGTGTTACAATCCCTGTGCTGGGGATCACCAGTTCAGCCTGTGAAATTGCAAAATGTATGTGCAGGTTGTTCTGTTGCTATGTAACCTCTTGTAATAACAAGCTTAATTCTGTTGTGGAAAATGTCTAGTTCCTTGTCAGACTGGGGAAATTCATCACTCGGGATACCTGCTCTTGGGTGAGCTTATTGTTGATCTTATTGTTGAACAATTCAGAAAGTTTATTTTGCTTTCCCAGAATACAGGATTTATCAAATGGATGATTACAAGCTGTCATGGCTTTGACTGCAATGTGATATATGTCCCCCCATTATATTCCCATTTAGGCCAGCTTTGGCTACCTGGACTCAAGCCACCTTTTGGTGCAGATGGGTGTCCTCAAACCAGAGTTGTGTGCAACAGTAACTTTGAGAAAGGGGGACTTGTCTCTTCCTTGCAAGTTGCTTTTAAGCTCAGACACTCACCCTCTTTGGATGTCTGGATGTCTTACTTCAATGTCATAACAACAGCACAGAATTCTAAGGTCTGTAAGTCTGCCTATACATTAAATATAAGGGCAAGAAGTAGAACAACTTGAGGACATTGAGTATAGCAATGTAGAATAGCACAGTCGTATTTCCAGCCCCTTTTGTGCACTCAAAAATGTCTAGAGAAAAAAGAAAGGCCAATCTGCTTTAGATAGTTTGCAACACAGTAAGGTTCTTCTAATCAATTTCAAATGACCGTGATCAAAATAAATTTGTGTCAGTGATACAGGTTATATCATTAATAGAGTCTATGCTATGACAGGCTCCTTCCATTATTTGAAGTTCTGGGGGGTTTTGCTTTTTGCATAGATTTCAGGTTCTAAAGCATTTACCTCTGGTGCCTCAATTTTCTTATTTCTCATGGGTTCATTGGCTACTTGGTCATCTTATTCGTAGAATTTTCAGATGTTTGTTTGGATTAAGACAGAGAATTTTTCAGCCTGTATGATCAAGATGAAAATTCAACATCGAAGTTGAATAAACCTTATGCTTAGAGAAGTTATAATTCCAAATGCAAAGAGAATTTCAAGGCACAAAAACCATTTTTTTTTTTTGTATGTTTATATCAGCCTGTGACAAGTCTCCTCATCTGCCAGGAATTTTCAGCAGCTGTTGCAAGTTGATTGGAGGCCCTTTGGGCCCAGAAGGGATTGTCTCTTCTGAACAAGACTGGAGCTCTGTAAGCAGCAAAAAATCAGGTCCTTAATTTGAGGAAGCAGAGGATTTAAAGAGGGTGCCCTGGTCTGCTGCATACACTCACAGCCAGCAGTATCAATCTTCTGAATAATGTCATGTTGAGCTCATTTATATAGACTACCATGACTTTAAAATTGATTGAAAGCGCAGTTGAACACAAAGACTTTCCAGCCTCGACAGGTCATTTGGTTCATGAATTCAGATGTATTTTTAGAACATTTAGAACATGTATTTTAAACTTGTAAAAGTTTAAAACAGGCCCCTGCTCATTGCAAAGTGACTTGAAGTCAGTTGCCCTAAGACCTTCCAGGGAGACTCATCAGACATTTTAAAGATTATTAATTTGTTTTATTTTAATAATTTGAACATTTTTAATAGGGTATCTGATTAGATGGAGTACTATTAAGCTCACAAAATCAAACGCTAGTTAATGCCCCCTTTTTACCAGACTACTTCTTTCTATAATGAGTTATTTAATCTTCAGTTTCCTTTAAGCTCACCCAAAGTGATGTTTATGTTCTTTAGAAGTTTCTTTGCAATATTAAGAGCTAAGACTGAATTCTGATGCAGATGATGAGTTCAGGTTTTAGGGTATTGTAAAACAACAGGGAAGTTAATCATTATGATGACCCCAGTCGATTGGATGGCTAATCACCAGAAAGATAAGACTGGTGAATCTGGGTTTTTTTTTTTACATCTATTCTTGCAGAAGTGTAATTTATTTTGGCAGATAGGAATTTTATAGACCTTTTCTATATCTGATCTCTGTGAGATTACTAAAGTGACAATGAGACATTGATGCAATCTCCTCTGCAGTAATATCTCCATAATCAAAGACACATATTTGTATTAGGAGCTGGATTATTTTCATCTTTCTGATTGTCATTTCCAATATAAACAAGGATGTGAACAGAGCGGCTTGTCATTGCTCTTATTTGTATTTGGTTAAAAGAAATATTGTTATGTAGTATATTAACTGAAGCTAAAATCAACAGTGTTCTGGCAAATTTCAACTTTGGTTTACCTTTTATACATCTACAAATAATATAGCATATGTGTCTTTCAAATGGAATTAGCTATTTAATGAGCAAAATCAGGAAAGAAACGCGTTTATCTATTTAATTTACCATCATTTAGGAAACTCTAAAAGTTTTTGTGTCTTAATACATTATTTTGCATTCACTGGCATCCACGTCTTCTGGATAAATTTTGAAATATTTTTCATATGATATTCCGTCCCTGCAGATACATGTAACACAGAAAATATTAATTATAATAAAATATAAATAAAATCAAAGGTTGCAATAACCATCAGACAGATGTGTTTGTTCCCAAATTACTGTAAATTTCAGGCATAAGTTTCCATCATATGAAACAGACATTCTCATTTCCTAATGCAATCTTTTAATACAAAAAATTTTAAAATTGCACAGACAATGGAATAACTGGAAAATATAATGTATGTTCTCAGAAAGCTGAAATTGTTAATCTGTGTTCATTTAGGATCAAATTAAAAATAATAACTCAAAACCAAAATTAGAATTCCCCAGAAAAAAAACAAATGTCAGGGATGAGTGTGGGGGTCTGTGCATGGACAAAGCAATTTTCCTTAAAAGAACAGGTTTGAGTCAATATTAATGTCATAAACTACAAAAGTGTGATGTGTATTTAAGTGAATAGTTCAAGCAATGCTTGGCTGTAAAATAGAATGAAAATACTTTATCTGGAAAGAAGTGTTTGAACCTTATTGAGAAATATTCCCTCAGTCAAAATTATTTTATTTTGATAGTGTTAAAACAAAATTAATAACTTTAAAAAGAAACCCCAACATCTGTTTATTGAAAACCTGTTCCTGTGAAATATCTTATTTTCAGCAACCCACATACTTCAAAGCCACTATTACATGTTTCTACTGCATGTAATGAAGAATTTTATCACCTGATTGTGCCACTGACTCTCATTGGCAAAGATACCTTATGGAGGATTGATCCCTCCTATCCAGTTGCTATTTATATGCTTAGTCAGCCCTATCCTGAGGCTGTTCACAGTCTCCGAATGAGACTGGTAATGAAGGCCAGTAAAAGAGAAATGCCACCAGAAGTCCCACAGCTCTCATGGGCAGAAGGCTTCCTGTAAGAACTGACTTTTATTCTGTTAGTACACATGCAAAAGGCAGTTTTCCTCAAGTCAGACAGCCTTTACTGCTCAAAACTGACAAAGTTCCTGGGGGAGTTCACATTTGTAACACTACCCTTGTCAGACTTAATCAGGTCTTGTACCAGTTAGACATCTATATTTTGGTTCTGTAATTTATATAAAATACACTTGTAAGCTATCTAAAAAACATCTTTCCTTGTACAGCATGATATCTCAGGTCCTGATGCACACCGAGATTGACCCGACTGTTTCCTAAAGAAGACACACTGTCACTCAAACCAACTCATAATACCCTGGTGATCCAGATATAAAAAGCCTGTTAGAAGTTGCACTACACAGACAGTAGCTATTACTTCTCTGCCATACAATATGCATAAGATTTAGAGTGAATTTTACAGCAAAAGCTTTATCATGAGAAGAAATAGGCATGCTCTTCTGAGGTCCCTCATTGCTGGCATGAAACTCATAATTGCAAGATCTTGTCCCCTTATTTTCTATCTATATTGTCTGATATATTCAGGCAATGTTCAAGCGCAGTTTTGAATGAATGAGTGAATAACTTTATTTGGGTAAGTGAAGACTGAGAAGGTTTTCCAGGCTTTGCCAGTAGCTTTTCTCCAACTCTATTATTGACAGCATCTCAGCTCATGAAAAGAACAAATACTGTCTTAAACTCCGGTGACCCTGCCCTTTAGGATTATGGAACACTAAAACAAACTAAAATGAAGTTAAAAGAAGTTTACTGAAGTAGATACTTTAAAAATGTGATGGAAACCGTAGAATAGACAACCTTATGATTGTAACAATGTCATAGAATACCAGAGACAACAAATTCACCCAACTCAAAAAAAAAAAAGTCAAACCATGGGATTTAAACATATGCGCTAACTTTAAATGCACATGTAATGCCTTTAAATAGCTCATACATCCTAAATCTATGAATCGGGCCGAGATTAGACATCACCTGTTGTGTATAGACAGTGTGCTGAACACTAGAATCTTTAAGGTTACTTTTGTTTACAGAAAATTACATGCTAAAACAGGCTGACAGGAGATTTTATCTCCATACACAGCTTACTCACTGTTGTCAAAGTAATAGCATGGGCTGGGGACCATTAGTTTAGAACAGAGCAAAACTTGAAGTCCACAACACTATTCTGTAACCCAGATGTTTGGGGTTTTTTTTAATGAACATATCTGTTTTCAGTTCTGCTGAAAAAGCTCAGCTTATGTAATAAGTTATTCCGTGAATTTTCTTGGAGAATTCAATTGATTAATCAGTCACAGCTTTAAGTATTCCTCAGTATACATAAAGACTGCAGAATTTAGCTCAAGATACTCACAAGCTTTCGGAGAAGTTGAGCTGGATTCATGTCAGACTGTCAAGGCAATATTGTTAATTCCTTTATCCCAGTAAGGTACAATTTCCTGGATTATTGAAAATGTCAATGAAAGAATGCCTCTGAAATTCATAAGGGGCCTCTGCTGTTTCAACTGGTAGGTTAAATTATTAAGTTGTTCTCCATTTGAAGACTTCCTTTTCATGCTGAGGAATGCATATGGTTTTAAAACATCTGTACAAAGAGTTAAAATTTCTTTTGTTTCAGAAGATTTACCATTTTGGAAGAGAGAGCTTCTGTTGTGACTTCTTTCTTCCTACTTTCTTTTCCTCCCACCATCCTCCACATCTACACAGTATTTGATGATTTCTAGGTTTCCTTTTGTGTTATTATTTTGACAATCAAGCCAGTAACACTAATTTTTTGTTCAGTGAGAAGAAAAAAAAAAAAAGTCATTTTCAGGTAGAATAATTAAAGTAGGTACTTCCGGTAAATTTCACTGTTCATCAAAAATTGTTATGGCAATGGCATCCAGGAACAACAGGAAAAGGGGCAGAAGAGGGCTGAATTTATTTCTTGAAAACTATGAAGAATTGACAGCTGTAGAGAATGAAACTGGTTGAGTTTTTCCATTCTGCTTTACTGATACATTTCATGCAGTGTGACTCATGTGATTCAGGATACATACTCAATCTGTCTTGGCAGACATCAGGTTATGTAGAATCATATATTGTGCATGTATGAGTGAGTGAGAATAAGAGGGGGAGGGAGAAAGACTGTGGGCATATATGCATAGTAAATACAACTTTATCTTCCCATCATTTTTGCAGCCTTAGTAAATCCTGGTCATACAATTAAAATTAGTTTTATGCACTTGCACAGCCAGTTACAAGTCATCTAGGGCAATGACAAGGGCTGTGGTTGCGTATTATTCTACCTGGTGATACTCTACACATTGCTGGCAGCAGCCACTGGCCCCTATCTAGGCAAATAATGTAACCATATTGCATAATGCGTCTGTCTGATTGCCTTTCAAGACCAGAAATAATAACTCTGAGACACTGTCTAACCTCATGTGCGATACGAGACACAGAGTACCCTAAAAAGCGACAATATCTGGACTGCTGTTCCCCACAAAGAGATAAAAATAGGCATTCTTCCTAATGTCCTGAGAGAAAAAAGAACACACTGTGCTCTTTTATTTTCTCAAAATTCTCCGTATACAACCTTGCTTTCTTCCCTTTGACTCTGAATCCATTATTATCTGTAAGATTTGACAAGCAAATGCAGTTTAGTGTATGGTTTGTTTATGAAGCATTAATTCAGAGTCCTTGAACTGTTGAAGCTGGTTATTTGTGTTGGGTGCTTAGCCACTGAAGTCATAAATATTTTTTCTGCTTCCAGACATTGACTTGAAAGTTGTAGAAATAAAATGAACGCCAAATAATGAATTCATCTGCCAAATTAATAATATATTTCGTCATGATATTATTAATCATTTATAAATACCAAGAAGATTTTTAACATGATCATTCTGGAAGGCACTCATGCATGTGAATACAGGTATATGACACCAGCGTTAGCTGGTGCACATTTTCAACAATGGTTTGTTTTAGGGTTTTTTTTGTTTCCATACAGGAACATGGTAATGTATTTTTAATTTATTTAGGTGAGCAAAATTGCCACTAAACCCTGCTGAGACTTTGTAGATATGCCTCTGTACATGAAAGATGTGCTCATTCTTATATAATCATATCTTTCCATCATAGTGTCTTATCTAATAGCCAGGACCATATCTCTTTCAAATATAAAATGCCTAAAGTTCTGTTGATGATAAAAAGATGAGATATTTAGATATATACAGTTATTTACTGTATGTGGTTGCCATAATGCATCAATAATACAATTTATCTGTTTTTTTTTTCAGTTGTCAAAAAAGTGTAAAACCAAAATCAACAGAAAAACGTGTTTTTGCATTCTTTGAGATCAGTCTGTCAGAATTCTATTGGCAACTGTGATTTTTTTCAAAGGTTTGTCATCTCTTGAACCAGCTGAAAACAGAAGACCATTTTAATTATTTTCCTGCATTGTATGCATGCTGTAGATAAGAGATACAAAGATGATCAGGGGGGCTGGAATACCTCTCCTATGATGACAGGCTGAGAGAGTTGGGTTGTTCAGCCTGGAGAAGAGAAGGCTCCAGGGAGACCTTAAAGCAGCCTTCCAGTCCCATCTAAATGGGACCTACAAGAAGACTGGGAAGGGGCTTTTTATAAGAGCAAGTAGTAACGGGAGAAGGTAATGGCTTTAATCTAAGAAAGAGTAGGTTTAGATATAAGGAACAAATTCTTTACTGTGAAGGTGATGAGACACTGACACAGGTTGCCCAGAGAAGTTGTGGATGCCCCATCCCTTGCAGTGTTCAAGACCAGGTTGGATGAGGCTTTAACCAACATGGAAGGTGTCCCTGCCTACAGCAGGGAATTGGAGCTAAGTGATCTTTAAGGTTCCTTCCAACCCAAACCATTCTATGATTTTACATTTCTATGAACACATACAAAAGACCATAATATGTAACAGAAATTGTACCAAAAATACAAGCCTATATATATTTTCATTTACAGTTTCAGTCTTTGTTGTACAGTGAATGTTTTAAGATTCTGGAAATCAGTATTTGGAATTTGCTAGGAGATATAGAAAAATTCCATAACAAACCTTCTATTTTCTGGGGTATAAGAAGGTCATTAGATCTACTTTTCTATTAAGAAATTTTCTTAGAAATTTCAATACATTTCATTTCCAAATCATGGACTTCTAATGTTTACGCTAAAGGAGTCACCTTTCACTATCTCTGAAATAAAATAAACATGCTCTTAATCTGCTTACTCAGTTTGGTCAGCTATGGGTCTCATGGAAAGGCTGCTGAGCAGTTAGTTAGTGGTATGCACAAATATGAGATCAGTTCTTAACGCTTCTGTACTCCCTCTTGGGTAGCTCATCTACACATCTACAGAGTTGAAGACAGTAATCTGATAAACAGATTTCAGGAGCAGGTATACTCATGAGTTCAAATGCAGTTTTGAGCCAAAGCTGAAAACTCGTGAAGATGATGTGTTCGAACTGAGACTGGATACATAAAAATGTTCACAGAAGAAAACGTACTGAAATTAAACCTATGATTGCATTATTTACTTCTGCTTTTCAGTAAACATTTATTTTCTGTCTTGCTTAAGTAAATACATGGGTTTGCTCATTTCCTTATTACAGGCATAGTTGCTGTTCAATACGCTTCCTATAACTGATACACGTTTTCAAATATATTCAGAAACAACCTTACTACTCTTAGATCCAGCCTATGAAGAGAACATGTTCATACTAAGCAGGTGTGTTCATACTAATCAGGTGTACAGCACTAGTGATCAGGAAGGAACACCTGTGAATATTTATCTGTTACCAGGCACAACATTTGTGTCAGACCAGTAGACAACCCTCACTAACTAAAAATAGAAAAACAATTACTTTATTTCTTTTATTGTTGCAAATGTCAATATAGGAGCTGAAGCATTAAAAGTGTAGTGGGAGATCTAGTCAACACTGGAAAAAACACTTGCTCTTTAGAAGTTTATTCAAAAGCAAAAAGTACACGCATTGCCTAGTCTTCCTTCTCATTAATCATTTATTGTGGATAACAAATCTTTGTGAGAAACAAAAATTGAACCTATAATAAAAAAAATAAATGTTCTACAGAATGCACAAAAGCTATTATAAAGAGATACTCACAAAACATAGATTAGTGATAAAGGCTTCACTTCATCACCTGGCAACCTTAACCATAACTGTCACCATTGCAAGCAAGGGAAGATAAAAGTTTTGTGATTCTGGGACTAATACATTTAAATTAATTATACAATTTAAGCTGCTATTTATGTGAATAAAATTATAACACATGAGATGAAACCTGCTGAAATGAAACCAAACTCTCAGCTATATTGCTCTTTTCAGGTGTCAGGTTTTGGAGTTTCAGTGCTTAAAAAAATGAAATCTCTTCCCTTTTTTATTGAAAACAGGTCTAGGAAGAAGGCAAATAATCAGTTGACTGTATTGCTTTTCAGTCTGGGATAAAGGAAAAGTAGATACTAAGATTTTCAGATATTCTAAATGAATGCAAAAAGGAAATTTTTCCTGTATAACAACCTAGATAGCAAGTATCTAGATGGTAAATAATGTACTTCAAAACAGATAAGTGGAAAAAAAGAAATGGGAAGCAAACAAAACTCCCTTGGTAGTGAGCCTCAAAGATTTTTCATCACCTTCATAGCCTAGTGTGAAATCTATTTTTGTATGATCAGATGTGAAATTTTTCTGTGCCTGAAAGGCTAGTTTAATCCTTATGACAGAGACCACTGATCAGAAGAAAATAAGCAAAAGAAACTTAAATTTGCATGTTTATTTTGCTTTTCTGTTTAAATGATGCTAGTCATTGTAATAATCACAGATCCTGCAGCCATGGCTACACAGCATCAAATGACAGCATCTTTAATGTGTACCTTTTAGTTTCCAAATGCAGACAGTGGTCCTCACTGTTACAGTTTTTTTCCCTAGTCTGCACCTGTCATTGATCAGAAAATGTGTTTCTGCTGTGGACTGGATAAGGTTTTATTTGAAGGGAAGCAGCACCATCTATTGCAACCTGATAGCTTAGCTCTGGATGATATAAAGAGCAGAGCTGGCCTGAGCCCAGTGTTAAGCTCTTACTTGTACTTTCAGAATTTTTTCTCAGACCTGGTTCATATGAGGCTAGGATCTCAGTTTTTATATGATACAGGGAGAGGGGGTTGTGGCACGTGTGCATGTGTCTAGTAAAAAAGTGCATCTAAGAGACATACTTGTTTACAAACAAAGATAAAATAACAGCATAAGCTTAGTCTTGACTACTTCTTTTGAATGACTTGGCTGAAATTCTAATTTCTGAAGTCAGAAGATAGTCAAAAGTTTAGAGTATGTTTTACTCAGGTGATATTCTCTCAAAATTTACTTAGAAGCAGCATTAATATAGGTGTACAGTACAGTATGTTCTAATAATGGCAAGGCTATTTTCATCCATCTCTACCTCTGGTTCTTCTCTTTTTCCAGATTGTCTACAAAGCCTGGCTCTGTTCCCAGTATTTTGAAGTCACACAGTTTCACTGCAGCAACAGAATTCCTTGCAAGCAATACTGTTTGGAGGTTCAGACGAGGTGTCCCTTTATATTACCAGACAATGATGATGTCATCTATGGAGGACTATCAAGTTTCATCTGTACAGGTATAGTATAGAAAGCTAATTTCATTTGTTTTCAGTCTATATGTATGGGAGAGTGTGGATAATGTTTCTTCCATTAGCACTATGAGAACCTGAAGGTATTCCCTGTCACAAATACAAGTGAGCACACCTCACCTATCAGAGGTGGTAGGATTTGAGCCCAGATTTAGTAATGCACATTTATGCTACAGCTTGCCATAGTCATTATCTTTACAGAACAAACTTACTAGAATAAATTGGTTCTGGTTTGGGTTTTTTTATGCTTAATAATTTGGTGGAAGAGTTTTATTGCTCCGTATCATGCAGTGCTTGAAGAAAAGAAGCTCTGTGTCATGCAATATTCAGAAAAAAGAAAAAAGCCAAGTCCAGTTTTTAGTATATTCACCTTTGTTCACCTGCCTTCTTAAGTTAAATAAACAAAGATTCTGAGGTGTAGCAATCAAAACTGTGCAGCTCTTTGAAAGTAAACGTCTAAGGAAAAGGTCTGTCACTAGTGAAGAATTTTAAGAATTAGTTCTTCACCTGTAAAGAGCTGATTTTTTGGTCTCTTCTTGAGTCATTTTACATTCTGTGAGTAATTTTTAAAGGTACTGCTAATATAGGTCTACGCAATTATAAAATGCTTTGGTTCATTTAACATTCCATTCTTCTCAAACACTATCTCAGAATGACCCAACCAGGGAGGACATAGTAGGCAAGAAGTAGTTTTAGTGCATCTCAGGTGCCTCACACACTTTTTTCAGGACTGGCTGAGAGACATCCTCACAAAACTTCAGCTTATATCACTATCTGCAGCTTTCCGGTGTCTAGAGTATCACCTGAGAATCTTGATGATATTTAGGCACCTTATTCCCACTGACTCAGTGAAAGGCACTTCAACACTTAGATTTTGTGACATCCTGATCCAAATATCTGAAATTAGACATCTTTAACATTAAATTAGGGTTGCACTGTAAACCTTGATACAAAAGCAGTTGCCCGTGGTATACTACTTAAAAGCGGAGTAAAATATATAACCCCATAAATGTTTGCGGCAACTCACTTCACCTTATAACTGTGTTTGGATTTAGGGAGGTTCTGGTAGCCTATTGCACAA
This sequence comes from Neopsephotus bourkii, assembly GCF_033783945.1. Classification (NCBI taxonomy): domain Eukaryota; kingdom Metazoa; phylum Chordata; class Aves; order Psittaciformes; family Psittacidae; genus Neopsephotus; species Neopsephotus bourkii. The sequence continues at coordinate 11,371,783 of NW_026902234.1, forward strand.
AAGTGAGCAATATTCATCCATATGCAAAAGACAATATAATGAATTGTAACCTGAGTTACAATTTGGTAGTCATCAATAACGTAATGTATTTAGCACTTCAGTGCATTTCAGAAATATGCCTTCCAGTGTGCCTACACCATAAGCAAATGAGTGATATTTTCCAGTTTAAAATAGGACAGTAAAAGCTGAAGTGAGAAGCTTAGGACATTTTTATTTATAACATGTATATGATATATATGTGTGTATATGCACATATATACGTGTGTGTATATATATACATACACAATGGCAAAGAATAAACAAACAATAAACACAACCATATGTCCTGGGTTTAGCAGTAGCAGTCAATTTTTCTCCTTCTTGGAGAAACCAGGACACCATATTTGTAATTATTTCAGAAAATCTCTTGGGAAATACATATCCGCATCTTCATTTTTGTTATTTTATCTCCAAGTCCAAATTCATTCCTAAGACACACAAAATAGATGACTTTGCAAAGATTACTTAGTTAGTATCTGGGGATGAAAAGCAGATTTTGCAAAGGATTAAATTCATTTTACTGCAGGTATTAGTAGCATAAATTGTGATTAAATTCTCACTAGGGACACTGAAGATCTGGTGTAGTCAGTACAGCTATTTAATTCAGTCTAAGTAGGCATCTGCACCTCACAAGCTGACTAGCTCTCTATGCTCTGCTAACAGTGCTGGCTGCTCTTGTTTGCTGTAGCTGCTATTAGTCACCAAAGTCTTATTGTAGACTTTTAAAATCAGGGAAACCTCAATCTCATCTCAGCAGTCCATTAATATTTAATTGAATTTTTTGTCCTCTCAAGTCAAGACCCGCAGAATCAGCAGAGCAGAGCTTGTATTCATGGACCCATAGGAGTCAGCATGCTGATGCTAGGCAGCTGTCTACAAGAGATGATGATAAGTACAAGGCTGCAATTCAAACTTTGTCCAGAATACAGGCCCATGGTCAACCTCTGCAGCTCTGTATAAGAGGACTTCCTTCTGCTAAACAAGGTATTAGACTAATAGCTGCTGTGGGACTGAAGAATTACATTTCTCTGCAGCTTAGTTAAAACAGTACAGTGAGTTCAACAGCAGAAAAAAATACTCTACTTCAGCATGGCTTGTGGCTTGACAGTTAACTTGAATTCCTTTTGCAGAAAAGCAACTGAAAGCAGGTCACCACTGTCTTGAGGAACCTCTTCTGCTGCTCTCTCTGTGAGCTCCTGTTTGGCAGACATGTTCTGGGATTTCTGCTCTTCCTGTCATTTGTGAAATTCATTGGCAAAACCCAGAAGAGTCAGATCAAAGATATATCTATTTGATATTTAAGTCCTATAACTGGTTGTCTGCTGTCTCCAACTGATCTAACTTCACTGTGAAGCTGGTCACCAAGCTCTGCTACACGAAACAAAACAGGAGCAAACTTTATGTTCAGATTTTCCTCATGAACAGCATTTTGCCACAGCCTGTCATTCATTGAAATTACTCTTGAATATCCCCTGCTGCTCCTGACTCTGGTGGTATCCCATGCAGAGAAAAGCTATAGGTCCTTTTTTGAAATTTTCACTTACATTTTCAGAGAAACCCAGCAGGAACTGAACGGGGTTATGTTGGTGCAGTATTCTTTTATTCGATGAGACTAATGAAAGACTATCTAGATAGCTAAGAAAAACTATTAATTAGTAAATAGTTTCTACAGAAAATAAATGAGCCCCTCTAAACAGGATGACTTATCTGAGAAACATCAAGAATTTGTGGATTCTGATTTTCTTTAATAATGTTTCAGAAGCAACAATTTTGTAATACGGGCTTTCCTTCCTCCTCTCCATGTTAACAGACTATTTCCTCTAAGGTCCAGTAGAGATTGAGGCTAATTGAAGGACAGAAGATTGACTTCTATAAAACATTTCAATATACTGTGGAAGGCAAGTAATAGAAAAAGGGTACTGGTGATAACTGGTTTTGATGTTGACTACAGCACAGAGTGCAGGATGTGTGAATGTTACATGTCATTTTTCAGTTGCAGCTGAGTAAGAGACTGGTGTGGCTCCATGTCACTGGTGGCACTAGGAGCTGCTGCAGCAATACCAAGCCACTGCCTCCCCTCGCCAGCCCTCTTCCACCACAGCAGTAGGCAGGCGCATGGTGGCATCAGTGGGCAGAGAACCCACAGACTTGGGTTTTTTGCTTTCAGAACAGAATTTTCTCAAGGTTGGATGCTGTAAAAACAACAAAACAAAAAAGTACTGGAGGTTGTGAAAATGAATAAGAATAGAAAGAAATAATAACAAGAACCTTTCTCAGAAGGCTCACATGATGAGAACACAGCATTGGACTATCTAATTTTAGCCAAGAAATTTTTCAGTTCTTTTCTTTGACAACATTAAAAAAAAAGTAGGTTATACCATGGATTAATAAAAATTTCTTGGAAATTCTTGAGGACTGATATAAGAAGACATTCTAGCTTGAGAATGTCTTACTTGGTTACCTGCAACAAAAGTAGATAGTGGGAAAAGGAGAGGGAGTGCGACACTAGTTGTGGATCACCAGAACTTATCTTGTGTAGAAATGCATGTAAGGATGTGGGTCAACTACATCACAAAAGAAAGTACTTGGGAGATTAATCAAAACAGTCAAAAATCACAGTTTGGTTCTGATTACAGAAACATGCGGTTAGCTAGAAAGAGTCTGTGTTCCACTCTTCCCCCTTTCTTCTAGGAATAGAAGAAAAATGTTGGTCTTTCCATCAGACAGTGTTCTGGAACATACTATTTTTCATATTCGTTAAAATTGAACGGTTGCTTTCAGTTTAGACTTTTGGAGTTTATATCCATATGAGTTAAGTTTCATCTAAAGTTTCTTCCTGCAGCTCAGATGTCTAGAATTGCCCATGCAAAACACAATCTTATTTAAGGAGGATAATAATAGTGTTCAGACGTACATACCCACACATGTCAGATTGCAATGAATGAGCCCCCCACTGTTCTAGGTCAAAGTTTTTAATTGTGATTCCTATGAAAATAGTGTCATACCAGAGAGATTGTTTTCTTACATAGATGTAGTCATCTTTTCCTCTTTTCTCCCAGTGTGAATGGAACAAGTGGAAGATTTTGTTCACACATGCTCATTGAGTGTGAAAAGAGAGATGAAAGATGTATGACTCTATGTACAAAGCACTGGAAAGAGACTGGTAATAATTTACAAATCCTGCTTTTCCCTTGCCTTCCAAAGTAATGTGGTCCAGCAGCTGGCTTGGCGACTGGTCCAGCCCATGAACTGTTTCTGTTTGGCTTGCTGCCATCTCCCAGTAGAAACAGAGACAGGATACAGGAGGCATAAATGCTTTCTTCACAACCAAACTATCCATTTAGGCCTGTGGTTTGCTAAACCCAAAAAACATGAGAGCTCAATTTCCACCAAATGAGCAGGAGAGATACCCAAAGAGATGACCTCTCCCCACACATGGCCCTTCCAGGATATAACATCAACACCAACACTGCAATTGCACCTACATTAGTGATCTAGTTCAGGAGTGTACTTTTGAAGCAGATCTCCTGTTCATACTTCTTGTTGTTTAACTTGCACTGGGGAGAGGTCTTGGAGGATTTGAACTGGGTTCCTTTGGATTAAACAGCCAGATGTGCTACTGGAACATACCTAGCATGTCCCAAATGCTAATGCACATTTTGACCTACAGAATTAGACTAGAGCTAGAGTGAGTTAAAAACCGTTAAAAGGCATTTAGAGTTGACACAAGATACTCAACACCAGCTATTTCATCCTACGTATCTTCTCTTGCCCCAGACTACTTGTTAATACAGACATAGCCTATTCTGGCTTCTGGGAGAACAATCCCAAAACTGCTGTCCATGTGGCAAGTCTGGGCTACTTTAGAATGCTGAACTAGACTAGCTGTGTTGCTAAGGTCTTTCTTTGTATTGAACAAGATTTATGGCCTCTTGTGCCTTCTGTCAAAGGGGACCATCACCCAGCAGCAAGTATCAGGCAGGAAATTCCAGCCACATGCTCACACTCTTTACTCTTTTTGTCATGGAATTTAGTAGAGCACCTAGGTTCCTCTGTGAAGGCAACAAAGGAAATGTAGTGAACAGCAACAAGGCAGAGATGCGTTGCATTAGCTTGTTCCAAAACCAGCACAGCACTCTGGTACTTCCTATAAGCAGTGTCATCAGAATGAGTCTTCTGCCACCAGGAGGAAAATCAAATTTGTCTCCTCTCCTGTGCTGAACAGGCTTCTGATACTTTTCATTGTGGAAGGAAAAAGCAAAGTAACAGAGGAGCTGAGCAGGCAGGTGATTCAGGTGCTTTGACTCACTCATTCTTCCCTTCAGTTCATACTAATTTAGGGTCCTAATTTCATGTGTTCTGATTAACATCTTGGTAGCTTGGAATGCATAATGTAAATATTCTCCCATGCATCAGTTTTTGGCAAATACCAGTAACATATGCTTATGTGATCCATGCAAAGTAACACTTCCTCAGAAACTCCTCCTCCTTCAGAGTAAAGAATATTCAGAAATAAAACTGTCAGTCACGCTTCTAGCAAACACTAATGTTTCTAAGGGCGTAGTGAGAATTATTACAGAGAATTCTCAACAACCTGTACGAGGAGTTTGCTGTTTAACAAAGCTCAACAAAGGTGTTGGGAGCAATTCTTTAAACTGCAGCTTCCTCTCAAGAGGCAGATGTGTGTCTGGGTTTCACTAGCAGGTTTAGCTATAGAGTGTCTCTGTCAAAACAGATACCCTGATTCTAGTGCAATTTGAAAAGCAATTTCCTCAAGAAAATGTGATATATGGAATGCTTCAGAATCCATCTTTTATTTGAAGAACAAGTCAAGAAGAGAAAATCCCTGAATGCTATTTGCTTTATGTTGTTCTTGGCAAACACAGACAAAAAAGTATATACCTGATCCAAATTCTTGCTCTGAAAATAACTCGCAATTATGTGTCATTTGCCTCCTGCCTACACCTCTTAGTAGGTCCTAAAATATCAAAATACTAAGCTAATACAGACAGCAGAACAAATCCCATTTATGTTTGACAAGCATGGTTTAAATCGTTACTGTGGATCTGGCTGCAAGGAAAATTTGACATGGTTTTACAAGCAGAATCTGTCAATCTAATAGCTCATCTTTTTTAGTTTAGTGCTTTTCTAGTCTTGAATGTTGGGGCTTTCCCATGAATAAGGTCCTATGTCATAGTAAGTTTATTAGCTGCAAATGTTCTTCTCCTATAAAAACAACACAACCTATTGATATCCCTGAACTTTCTATGATAACACAGTACTTATATATGTATGACTCCTATCATATCTCAGTAGTAAATCTTTTTGATAAAAAATTGTACATAATAGAAGCAAAACAGGAAGGGGGTGTGGTAGGGAAAGCCAAATGCTTGTAAGCATCAAGTTATCTTACCCTCATCCTGTATCTCAGCAGATCTAAAAAGGTTTATTATATAGCCTTGAGAGTCAGCTACTCATTTATTCTTCTGCAGCTCAGTCAGTTTTATAGTTATAATACTGATTTACAACTGCAGGAGGAATTTGGTCCTCTACATATTTTTGGGGGGGGGGGATGGATCCATTCATGGTGAGGAAACACAATTTATTTTTCTTAAATGTGGACACATACAGACAGGAAAATGTTCCAGGGGCAACTGTTTGAAATAACCAACATACAGTATTAAAAAAAATTAAATAACCAACCAACCTACAGCAACACAGATCTCCTTCAGCAACTGGAGTACAGTCTGAGTAAATTAGCCTTTTCAAAAGAGCTGAACAGCCGTATTCACCAGTTTAAGAAAAATCTGCTTGACTAAAGAATAATAATTTATCTTTAAACCTTCTTTTATATTTTGTTACTTTTTGTAATATGAAGGGTATAAAATACATGCCTAAACAGAAGCATCATAATGTGTCACTTAGAAGTTGAGAGGACCATCTGCATAAGACCAAAGAGTGCTGGCTGCCAGATCAGATGTAAGCAAGCAGTGAAATCTAGTCATATAATATCTAATGTGTTCTTTTGCCTTCTGTAGTTGGAAAATGTTAATATTGAAATCTCTGAAATAATTCCTCAGAAGGACAAACATCATGCAGAGTATTTGCATTCACTGATACAATGATGTTAACTGCTGGATGGATCAGTCTTGGCAGACGTTATTTACTTTGGCCTTCACAATAAAATGAAGTATTCAAAACTTCTGGTATACCACATCTGCTTATCTGGTTTCTTCTAGTTCATGGTATTTTCTTTAGGCACAAGAAGCTTGGTATGCCTCTCAAAATAATCAGAAATCTACGCTAAAAAGGACCACAGTTTAGAGTTCTACAAAAAGAAAATGGGAAAGAACCATAACATACCACAAGATCTGTTTTATTTCTGTGGCTTTCCAAAATACTTACCCATCAATGACAATAAATATATCAATCAGACCAGTTTTCAGATCAGTTTCCTTTGATGCAGAGTACTATGGTTCCATAGCTCTTTCTGTAGCAAAGAAATCAAGAAGCAGGCCAAGATAAACCAACTGCTACAGATACAGATCCAGCTATGAGCATGACACATCCTGATAGTGTTGGGGTTAGATGTGGAAATGCAACCACCTGTTTTGCATGCTGCTTCCTCTGCAAATGAAATTATAGTGCTCAGACAGAAACCACAGCATTCCCTGAGTTAGCTGGTGATCTAGCTGATCAGCAGACAATGCATGCATAGACAGTCTTTTGTTTTTAATTCTTGTATGAAGCTTATTTGCAGTTTGCTGATTTTCCCTCAAAGCTGTTTCCGCACAAAGTGAACATGACGCTCATGCTGTCACTCCTTTTTCTTCCAGTATGAGTCACCTGAGCAGAATACATGGGACTTACCCACAGTCAAGTCTCCATTAACATAATATCAGTCAAATGAGTAGCCCTAATTCTTTCATCAGCATTAGTAGCACACATTCCCTACAGACATAACTGCTGTGTTGATCATCAAAATGTTATCTCCATGAGAAAAAAATAGCTGGTTAAAAGCCCTCATGACCTCCATGAGTGACAGCATATCAGCCTGGAGAATGGTTTGATACCAAACAGTATCCTGGCAAATTCTAGATCTTTGATAAAGATCAGCATCCAAGAACCTCCACCTGGACCAAGATTTTTGCTGGCAAAATATGGGTGAGTGCTGAAAAAAGTTGGGAAATGGAGATCCAGAGCAGAGAGTTTTAAGTGAAAAGGGAAAAGCAAATTAGGTTTTGAGCCAGTAACAGTTGGCAACTCAGTCTCAAAAATACAATTTCTGAACATGCAAGTAATACAAAGTAATGATATCTACAAACAGAACTACAAAGACAGAAGAGGAAGAAAGAAGCCTTGGTGGTTTGATGGGTAAAGGCGATACCCTTTTGATTTCTTACCCCAAACTCTGTATCCTTATAAAATGTTTTTTTAAAAGAACAAACTAGGGTTTTTTCTCCTTGTTTTTCCAAGGCTGATGCAGCCACCTTTCCAGGGTTTCACACGTTTGTAACTCTTTGACTGAGTAGACTGATTAGATCCAAGGGGCCAAAACTGGTAATTCTGGCTTCAAACAACTATGTGATGTAGCACAATCATGAAGGTTTATAATCTCAGTGCAAAAGCTCTGACTGAATTTATATAAATGTTCTGCAACTGTCATATGAATAGTGGTTCCATAGTTACTTTATTATTAAATATGTAACTGAGATTTCAAAACCTAAATTCAATTGCTGAATTCAAATAAAGAGGAAATGTAGTTTTGCATCAAGGAACAAGTTCAATGCAGCTTTGAATGAGAAGTTATCTTCAATTTATTTATAATTCAGTAAGTGCATATGAACTATTTAAATACCTTTTGATAGCCATCTTGTACATATAGGCTTTGATTTCAAGGAAATCTGGGTTTTCCTATAACAAGAAAGACAGGGAATATAGTCTGAATAGTAAACAAACCTGAGTGTGATCAAAGCATTAACCATTATCTGTGTCTCTTCAATTACCAGTAACAGTCTGAGCTGCTGCAGTCACAGAACCGATCATAAAATTACCTGCTTTAGGAGGCACTTCCTGTATGTTACCATGTTTAAAAACACACTTATGCAAGAAAACAACAAAAGATGTGTCTCAGAAAATATGATGTTAGGAATAAGACTGCTTTATTATACTTGTAATAAACAACTGCCCAGAAGTTCCAAAATACAAAGAGATCTCTTAAAAATATGAAGTACATTCATTGATGATCTGACAGAAAATAAATAATTTTCAAGTGCTGGTGCTCTGCCTTAAGTGTCTGAGTGCATAGGTGCAAAAAAATAGGCTTATTTCCTACAAAGTAAACCCTGACTTAACAGAAAATCAGACAAGCTGTTGTCATTCCTGTATCTTTAAAAACTTGGTCGAATCAAAAGGTAAATGCAACTTTACTTGGATAACACATAACATGGTAGACTATTGTATCAGTTATGTAAGAGTGCCAGTTTAGGTTTAATCTCCATTTTAACATGCTCAGCATACCCAATGAACTTTTTTTTTTTTTAGTTGCAGATCAGTAATATAGAAGTAGGTACAAAAGAGTTCAGTTTTGTCTTATTTAAAGGTGTGCTACTTTTTTTTACGGATTATTCACAAAATACAAGCAGTCTGATGCTTGGACCTAAGGATGCTATGCCTAAACTTATAGACATTGCTTTTTGAAAGTCATTTCATTGCTGTGATACTTTACCCAAAATGTAATTCTTGTTTCAAGAAGTTAATTTATAAATTATAACAATTATGTGTCTGCTTTCAAAATCTTTATCCTAATATTTCAGTTTATATAGGACTCTTGTCTATTGAAACCCAGCACTGCCATAGAGTATTTACGGCAAAATTTATTCTATGATTAATGGAGAAAATGTATTTGTCCTTTCCAACTCTAACTGTTCTATGATTCCATGATTCTATGATTCTTGAATGTGACTATTAATTAAACAGCCTAATTAAGTTCTTGTAATATAGTAGAAAAGAATATATGTGAGAAACAAATGGAATACTCTGGTTGTTACTGTCCTATATAGCAATGCAGACAGCATTGACAATTTCCAAAAAGACAGTTGCATCTTTTGGAAATGACGGAATTCCTAATCGTTCAAAAATTCATAATCAGATCAGTCTGAGTAACTCAGTAAAGTTCCAAAGGCAGAAAGGGCCTGGATGTATAGTCAGACATATCAAGCAATCTGATTGATGCATGGCAGGGAAAGATTATTCTGTCCTCTGGGTTATTCTGAAAAGAACACTCCAGCTGAAGAACCTCAGTTGAGGTAGGGTAAAGAAGTACACTCTGCACAGTTCTGTTTGAAGCTGTTCTTGTACAGCTGTTTGACCTGTATTAGTTTGACAATCAATATTGTCAATATTGTAGGTATATCAATTATTTGTTATTTAACGCGTACGTTTGTGTGGGCAGTAATATTGCTAGTATGTGCTCACAGACTGATCAATAATTTCAAGATCCTTTCAAGTTTTATGGAAATGTCTGGTTTGATTAGTTGTTACTTCCCAGAAAGGAAGAATTCAAATATCTTTATAATTCAAACATCAATAATTACTTTTTAGTGCTGTTTCTTTACACAACCATGCTCAATGTCATACTTCTGTTACATGATTTTATGACGCTGCTTCCTGTTAGATAATGCATATCCCTTCAACAACTTTAATTATACAAAATGGCCAGTGTTCTGAGGGCCTCAGGCTCTCTCAAAGATGTGGATTTCTTTGCTTAGACTAATCTATTGACTGTTCCTTTGTGCTACCAGCTTCAGCCAGTCTTTTGATGCCTGATGGTTGTTTTTTCTTGTATTTACCCTGCAGGGCTCTATGAAAACTATCCAACCAATGCAGAACCAGAATGCTGTGATGTCAGATGGGGACTATTATCAGATCATCAATCCAAAGGGACTATAAAAACAAGTGGCTCAACAATTTGTCACAGGACATCACTCACAGTTTCATCAGCATCGAGACTGTGTAACAGCAGACTTAAACTGTGTGTTCTTGTATTAATGCTCTTACATACAGTACTTACAGTCTCAGCAGCACAGAACTCAACAGGACTGGGCTTTGGAAGCATAACAACTCTGGAAGATAATTCAACCAATGAGGAATAAAAGAAAGGATTCATCTTACGTGATAGAAACACAACAGGCCCAAATGACTTCAGTCAAAAATAGCAAGGACTGAGTGCTTTATCCTCAGATCTCTTCTTGATTGACCTTTTGGGTAAAATGAAAAGAATGGGCCACTACCCAAACAACAAGGACACATGAACACAGCTTTTTATTGACTAAAAGGCTGTATGGTGACTTAAATTTCTCACACCATTTTATACACTGTGTTTTAATGTTTGAAGTTTCTTTTTTTGTTTGTTTTTTGCACTTGTTAATACAGGATTTTATTTTTTGGGACGGTTTCTCAAAGCTAAATTAAGTCTTTTCTCTGTCAATATATTTCTAGTCATTGTGTGTGTTCATCTGATAGTTCTGTCTTTTATGTCCTGTCAGTTTCTATTAGAGGAATGGCTGCTATGATTCCATGACATAGCAAAAAAAAAAAAAAAAAAAAAAACTAAAAAAAACCTAAAAAACCTACAAAACAAGAAAAAAAAACATAAAAAGAACAACAAAATTTAACAAAAAAGAAAAAAAAAGAAAAAAAAAACAATCACAGAAAAACCCAAAACAACCTAACTGTCCTCTTACCCATGGGAACCATTCATCTCCTTTCCTCTTCCCATCTCCCGTCACAGACAGCATACATTTGTTTTTGTCTGTGTAATCACAATGAATGGGTACACAATTCCAGTGTGCCTCTGCCACTTGCACAAACCAGTTGACTGAGCAAACCCAAAAGGAGCATGAAGAGGGTTCCTTTTAGCTGAGCAAACAAGTGCTCTCCTTACAAGGTGGGATTGGACAGTTAAAAAATGTAAAGATATATATAACAAACTGTTGCTCCAATACCCGTTTTGAAGAAGTCCAGTCCTTTCTCACTGGTCAGTTGAACAGGAGCAGCCTTTTTTAGATATGCTATGTAAAACCAGTTATGCTCAGCAAGTTGAGTAGTTGGGAAGCCTTCATATTGGAGGTGAAGGATTGGCATTCATTGTGAATTACGTTTTGAGTTCTCCTGCTGTCATATAACCAGCAGCCTTCATGAAGAATGGAAGCAAAGAGCTTCCGAAATCCAAGTCTTTTTGTCTCAAAAAGTTACACTAGAAGCCTTTGAGCATCTACAATACAAAGTATCTTTTCAGTTTTGAGTTCATTGTTTTTCTAGTATCTATGTGTTGTGGAAAGTTAATCTAGTCATTAAGGGTGCACAAGAATGTGTTAGCACAGATAAATTTTTTTAAAAATATATTGACAACCATTTTCATAAATGTGCAATAAAACTAGTAAGGATATTCTAGGATATGAGTAGTCAAGACAAAAGATTGTAATATGATTGCTGATTTTTTCATTGTTTGGGGTGATTTTTAATTTGTTTACTTTTAGTTTTGTGGGAACATTTCACCTGCTGAGTGTATGAGAATTTGCTTTTTAAAAAGGCTTTTTAGAGTTTACAGTAGAATCAATGGAAGGAAAAGTTAATAAGGGCTGTTTTTAAAAACTTTACATTCCTTCCTATTCTCTAACTACACTTGGGAAGTGCACTTTAGAGATGTTTGCTGTGTAGCTGGGAGACGAAGGAAAACTATAGAAAATGTTCTCTTAGGAAATAAAATATAGTTACCTACTTTCTAGATATGAAATACCCCTTGATAAATATTAATGTTGCAAGAACATTTAATCACTGGTGCATAATGCTTTTTTGTATACACTTTATGGTCCGTTAAATTCTGGAGGAAAAAAAAAAGATGACCATGCTGCTTAAGCGGTTCAAGATGCACATGTTAAGCTGCAAAAGCTCAAATATTTTGCAAAACTATTTGTTTTGATAGTGTTTTACTACAACCTGGACTGAGGAGCCTAAAATGATCTGTGCAAACATGGCAACAAAAAGCACCAGCTAATGCAAAATTCTTCGACACTTGTTTGTTTCTATAATTCCTCCCTTCCCTTCCTTGCACATGCTATATTTTGTTCAATAAAACATGGTGCTTTTTAGTTATTTTATTTTCTGTTAGAGGCACATGTATTAATTATATTGAATTGATGCAAAATTCGGGAAAATGTAGAAATGCAAATGAAAAAGCCTTAACTAATGGTAGAATGTAGACTTTTGAAAGGACAGAGATGTTATTAAAAAATGATGGAGCAATAACTGGGCAGTGCTCTGGTACTGTACAACAGCTGATGAGTCACACTACTGGGAAAGCTCTTACTAGGTGAGCTCTTGTTCAACTGACCTCTTAATTCTAGTAAGTGTACATGGTCAGTAAACAGTTTGTTATAACCTTTATCTACCTCTGCTGTGCAAAGGCCATCCAACATCCATTTTTGTGATGTTTCTCATCTTTTTGTTCACACCGTTACTCACTGTCATCTATTTTTACACTGTACCAATAGAGTAGCAAGTCTGGTTCATCCCAATTGAAATGGCACAGGAAGAAGAGTTATTATTTCTGTTTTGCCTCATGGTAAATTACAGAGAGCTATCTTTAATACATTTTCTTTCTTCTCTCCTGCTCTTTTTCATCCTTCATCCCTTATTTTTCTATTAAAATGTTTTCAAGTCATGTCAGTGAAAAATATGATTCCTCCACTGCTAGGCCACATTTGGTCGTGCATCATACAATATGAGAGACATAAGGAAAAACAGTGACAACATCATTACATGCAAAAGTAGCCAAATTAAACTGAGGCAAAATGAAGCAGAAAACAATTACAGACTTTTAATTATTACACAAGTTGTAATAAACTCCTCTCCCTCCCCCTACCTGGAGTTAGTGCCTGCAGTTCAATGGTCTGTGAATTTTCTCTGTCATCTTTTTGAGGTCTATTTCCTTAATTTTTTGAAACAGAGAGTCATGTTGCAGAGGTGACTACTGCTAGGGAATCTGTTGCCGTTTTTACTCCAGCAGTGTGGTATGCAGCTTCTCTTGGTGGCAACTGGGACATCAGGAGTAGACAAGGACTATTCTGTGAAGTTAAGCAACATGTAATCATGTATGATGCTAAATTCCATTCCATTCATTCCTCATTCGTAATAGTTTTCCTGGCACAAACCTAAGCATGCTTGATATTGTGCACATATTACTTTTTTTTCCAGAATAAATTTGCATCTTGCCACTTGCAACTTCCATCTTGTTCCATTTCTCTTTGTACTGTATGCCTAATACATACATGATAAAGAGCTGGCTTAACAAAGGAGTAATACTAAAATATTTCTGCCAATGACTGATGAGAAGAAAAAGGAAAAATAGAATATTTATTTTATGATCATATGGAAGAGAGAAATTTCCCATGTCTTTTATGTCTTATTTTCTGCAATAGGGAAAATCCAGATTTTGTGCAATATGTTAATACTGCTAAGCCAAATGTCATATAACATAACCAGAGCTATATGTTATACCTTATTGCGTTTGCATTCGGTAATACATTATATTGATGCTTTTCTTTCATTAAAGAGACAGTATCTTTTTTTTTGGAAAATATAGCAGGTGAAGGCTGTCCTTCTGCATGTCATAATTTAAAGACAAAACCCAACAAAACTTTAGAATGAAGTTTTAGTTCTATAAATGGTGAAACCAAGCCATCAGCTGCCAAAGAATCTGTGGAACGATAGATTTAAACCAAACATGGACTGTCAAGAAATTCTTTCTCAACGTTTAAAAATAATGTTATTCTAAGTGATTAGAGAGGAAAGAATGAGAGCTGTATTTCAAGAGCAGAGATGTCAGGTTTCATTTGGTACACGAGTGGCACTCTGCTTATATAGTTACTTTCTTCTATTAAAAAGCGAGGGACATTGTCTTCTGCTCTCTCTGTATTTGTTATGATAATGGATGTCCTTTTGTAAGCATTGCCTCTCTGCACAGAAGATACCTGCTTATCCTGAGAGATGAAGACAGCTTATGTATATGCACACAGATTTACACAGTGAAACCTGTCAAGTGACTATCCAAAGCACAAGCAAAACTCACTTGCGGGATAGAGGTAGCTTTAAGGAAAGAAACAAATTTATCTTAGGAAATTTCAGGATTTTTCCTTATTGCAGCTTTCACTGTATTGTTGGTGCCATCACCATGTGATGAGCCCTGCACAGGGAGGCTTCGAGCTGGGCTCAGGTGCATGCTGACTTCAGTGGGCCTTGATACAGGTACAGGCACGCACCCATAACAAATTCACTGTAGCACATAGGTCTCAATTTGTTGTCCCATAGTATTTACTCAGGAATTGCTCATGGGCATAGTGTATCAACGGAGGACCACTGGGTTCAGCCCTAGCCAACTGAGTCTTAACAAGAGACTGGCGATGGCATAGTAGCGGTGAACGGTTCTGTTTTATTGTTATTGTCTACCATTATATTAGGTGGGTGAAGGAGTGGTTTCAAACTTTAGCTAAGAACACAGTGGACAAATTAACAGAAACCTTGTCAATGCAGAGGTGAAATTCAATAGCCTTTCTGAGGTAAAAAGAGGCTCTGCTGTCTGTCAGCAGCTGGCAGGAAAAGAAACATTATTTCAGAAAAGCCTGGGAAAATAATACGTTCAGTTCTGAATATGATAGTCCTCATTAAAACTAGATTTTTGGATGGCAAAGACGACAGAAATTCATACCGTCTCAGTTGAGGGATTTAATTTGTCAACATGTTTTGCAACAACTCTAAGCAATTCAGTTTACAGAACACCTCTAAGTTTTCCAGTATTTTCCAGTATTTTTTAAATGTTAACAAACTTGATCTGCCCCTGGAGGGAGAATAAGGGAGAGGGAACTACTGTAAGTGATGAAACTAAAACAAAAAACAAAATAGATCTGGCCCAAATTTCATCTGAGAAACAAGCTATACTTCTTCAAAATATATCAGAGATGCAAAAAAAAAAAAAAAAGAAAAAAAGTAGATGCAGTTATAAATACAAATAGTTCTTTTTTTAAAGAGTGACACATATATATGTTGTCCAAAGTTATTATGAATACAGCATACTATAGAGTAAAAACACCAAAGGATGACACCTATAAAATAAATAGGGCAAAATTATTGTGTTTATATTTCTTACTATGGAATGTGCATTCCCAGGTAGAATTTCAGCACCAGAAATATATTTTGTAATATGAAAAGTAACAAATTCGGGAGAAATGAGAAATTTGGTTATTCGTTCCACCATCCAGTCTCCTATAATCTTAGTTATGATCCTTCTGAATTTTTTATTCAAATCCTTGATTTCCACAGTAAGTTCCCAGCACAGACCCCATTCCGGCAGTTCCAGCATCAGTAGTATAGGAGGTCTCAGCCATGGGTCCTAAAGGCCTCTGTTCAAAGTGGAGACTAAGCTTCAGCACTTCAGTCCAATCTCTAGTCTCGCATTCTCTTAACGCTACATTTGTCTCTTGGATACACAAAGTGACTCAGTTTCCTCTTGAGAGGGGACTGTGCTTGCCCTGCTTATGCCTTCAGTCTCAGTCAGGCCCCATTGCAAAGGTCAGAACGACCACTAGTGTGCTTTAAATGCAGTAGATGCGCTGAACTCTCCAAACTAAGGCAGGATTAAAATGATAGGCATGCTTCTTAACCAGCCCTCCAAGTAAGGTTGAAGATTTTACGAGCTGTATATATCTTCATTTATCACATACATGAAGGACTATCTCATCAGAAGGAGCAAGAGGTTTGACAACAAATTCCTGTCAAACTCTCCCTGCAGCAGTCCAGACATTACCCTTCCATCCGCACCCCTGTATGATATTGCCAGAACGTATTGTCTCAGAGTACGATAAGCAGAGAAGAGGATGTGATGTCCAGTGCAGTGCGAAATGAGCAGCATCTAAGAGAAGACTAGACTGCCAACCAGGACATCTGTAAAGCAGACACACATACCTTTCCATCAAGTCTCTAGTGGTGGGAGGATTAAAGAAGGGAGGTAGCGTCTGTCAGAGGGATAAAAAAGCAGGCAGCAGAGGGAAATAATGTCTTCATACACCACTGCAAGATTTATTTGAATGTATCATTAGTCAGGACAACACTGAGCATTGCAGCACCAAACCCTGATGTGTCTTATAAATAGTAAACATAGATCTCTCAATTAAGCTGGATGAAGTGTAATACACAATAGCAGTTCATGATCAAGAAAGAGAACCTAATGAGTCAGATGCTACATTGGTCTACAGTGGTCTACACTGAACAGGACAGTCTTACTTTTGCTCTCGGAACTGTTCTCTGAGCATCTCTGAGCATAGAATCCACCTATCTCCACATGGAATTCATATTTTTTGAGTTTTTGCTAGGTTTAGACTCCTACATTACCTTTTTTTTCCATGAAATATAGATGGAGGATGAAGTGATAACCCCATACCAGCTAGAATGCAGTGACTAGGTTTCCTGTGAATGCACATCTGTCCTCTTCCTGATCATCAGGCTAGCCTTTACTGAATGAGAAAGAAAAAGAAGTAACTTTATTTCCTTTCTAGTGTTTTACCAGTGGACACAAATGAATGAACTATTAATTGGCCTAGTAAGAATATGCAAGGTCTGGTTACTGCACACATGTGAGAGAGAGAGGTTCTTTTCCTTCTCTGAGGAATGCTGACAGATTACATATTAAGCAGTTAATAATTTGGTGGCATTACCTAATTTTCATGGTATTTATTGTAATTCGCACAGGGAATACAGGATTTCAACCAAGTAAGCTCAGTTCTAATTATTGTATTTGATGGGGAAGAGCACCTAGCACTTTACTGGACCAAGTTCCTATGTGGTAGTGGTACTTAACTATTCATCAGCTACTAATGAGCTTTCTAGGAGAACTCTGAAAAGAAAGCAGAGCAGCTACTTGAGTTGGAAGGTATCAGACCTGCAACCAATGGGAAAAACAGTCACTAGTTTTTGTTGGTTTTGAAGACCACTAAACACAAATGAGAGAGAAAAATTTTCTTTCTCCCATTCCTTCCTTCACTCCACCTTTCCACCTTTCCACCTTTCCCTTTCTCTGAGTGAGTCACCAGTCTGACCCAGGACATATTTTTGCCTTATTAACCCACTTAAAAATTAAATGCATTTGATAAGATGTAAAGCTCTCCTACTTTATATTTGCTACATGTGCAGAAAAAAAAAAAAAAAGGAAACAAAACAAAAGGATTTATTTTTTCATTCACAGAGGGATATTCTCCCATCAGTTTCCTACCTACCACTAGTCCACAGGTCCACTGAATTCAATGGGACTCATGAAAATTTAGATGGTACTAGGATTAATGCCGTGGATCAACACTTGCCAGTTGTAGTGCAAGTCCTTCCACTGCGTTCAGGAAAGATTTGGAAAGCCCAAGGTCCCTTTCAGCACGAATAAACTCACAAGGATAAGATAAATAAGCATGTGAACATCTGAATGAAACGTTCCAAAGTTTGTCCAAGTGGTAGGTCAAATAATTAGCTGCAGCTCTATGCAAAAGCCATGTTGAGCCAAAGCTTTGAGCTTTGATTTGATAGACTTTTGTTTTGATAGACCTTTGTTTTTCTGAACTCGAACAAGCTTCATTCAGGGTTTGAATATGCAAAAAATTACACAGGATTATAAATACAGGAAAAATATTTAAAATCATTGACAAAATTTTCACTTCTACAAGTGAAAATTGAGTTAAGAATTCTGTTAATTGCATTTTTTATTATTAACCCCTAATGACAACTTATGTAGTTCTTCAGAAGCTGCTTGGTTTCTTTTGTTCATTTTCCTTTCTTTTGTTCAAAACCAGATTTTTTGGCCTCTTAGAAATTCATATTGAACTATGCAGCTACAAATTACATACTTATGTTAACAGATTTACAATTAAAATTATACTAGTCTTCTGTTATTCCCAAATTGTATTAACAGAAAATTTATGTTAGAAACAAATTTAATTAACTGTGTTTAATCTTGTTTCCTTTTTCTTTTCCTTCTTTCTTCAGAGTTAAGGACTGGATTTTAATTGAAATGGGCTAAACTGGCATCAGTGTTTTTTATCTATATGGAATGTCCTATGATTCTTATCATTGAAAAGAGGGCTACATGGTCCTGTCAGAAAAAAAAAAAATCCAACAAAAAACACAACTGTAAATTGTAATAATATATTAACTATTGTATTATTATAGCAACTTTAGTTAAGCAACTAATACTATCTTTAATTTTTTACAGAGAACTTTGATGAAATAATTTATTACAATGACTCACAGAAAAACTTGTTTTCAAAATGACAGGAGAAACTGTTGAAGATTGTGAAAAAAATACTAAAAATAATGCTCTACTAAGAATAAATTTAAAGATGCAAACAGTGAGTCTGACTTTTTGGTACTAGGGATTTATGAATGAAATTAAACCCAAGGCTTTTTTTTGGGGGGGGGGGAGGCAATTTTTTTTTTAATTATATTTAAACATTTCTTTTAAAATTTAAACTTTTTTTCTCAAGAGAAAAACAAACAAACAACAAAAAAAGAAAATAATGTGGTCTGACCTAGACTGCAGCTACCTATTTAAAAGAATGCTTCTGAAAAAATATAAAGATCAAGGTAATTACTTCATAGTCAACTGGTTTTCCAGACTGTACCATTTAACAGCATCAGCACTTTACAGATGTTCATCTAAGATTTCTTATGAAGGGAATAAAAATCAGAAGAAAAATAATACCCACAAAAGAAAAGCATTTAATTTTATATCATGTGTATATCAAAATTCAGTGCTGTGGAACCTACAAAAATGCATGTTTATTTATTACCTATGGGATATTCAGTAGTTTATAACAAGGATCTGAATTAATAGGTGATATTAGATATTTGTCTGTCTGGTCATGCAAGCATTTTATTCTCAAAAGGGATTTATAAAAAAAAAAACAACCAACAGTTCAAAGAGGTAAGTAGATAGACATTTACAGTTCAGATTTCAAATGTTTTAGGAACTATTTTGGTTGACAGTATATGATGGCAACACATCTGTGGAAATCAGTGCTCAGCCTCCTGATCAGATGAGCCAAAATACAGTGAAGCTGGCATAACGTACTGTGGCAAATGTCAGGTGAAAATAAAAACTCTCTTGTAACAATCATCTGAGCTGTAAATATGGTGAGGAAGTAAGCCAAAAGCCTCACCATTTCCTAGCAGTCCTGTAACCTATCTGATATTTCTACTCACCCCTTCACAGCCATCAGTCTTTTTGACCCAACCACTTGCTCACACAGGTAGGTACATGCAACAGGTCAATGAAGTTCAACATGACTTCTATTTCAACATACAGATTTACTACAAACTCCTTTTGCGTATCAGAATAGTCTGAAGCCAGATTTTCTCAGCCATGAATAGCTTCAGACATTGTGAATGAGAGTAATTTCACTGATTCAGTAGGTTAAGCCCAGCGGATCAACAATGCCAGTTTGTCATTAGTCCACTGGCTTCCAAGGAGGAGACAGAAGGCTTCAATTTTGTTTCAAACCTATGGTCAAATTCTTGCTGACTACAAGAACATCAAGGTTTCAATTTACGTGTGCAATATCATCAGGCATAAAGTAAGTGAGAGTTAAATGTGGTTCCTATTTTAAGAAAACCATTTGAAACACAGAACAAAATATTTTCTCTGGCTGGCCGTTATTCACATGGGAATGAGAAGAAGGAAATGGAGTATGCGTAAACCAAAGTAAAATTCATCAAGCTTTTGATCTATATGTAACATTATTTCAAGGACTCTGTTTTTTCTTTATAACATATTTTCCGTCTTTTAGTTTGAGGTTGAGCTGTTCCACTTTTCTTAATAAAGCTTCACAAGACTATACTAGTCTATAGACTGAAAGTGATGGACTCTGTTCTTCCAAAGTAAATACATTTACCAGACCAAGCATGCAAAGAGTTTTTCAAGCATGCGTTCATCATTTCTACTCACTTAGCTTATTCAGTCCTCTTCCATGCCTTCTTGCTTACTATGGCTTCTTGCTTAATATCCCCTGAGCATTTCATAGAATCATAGAATGGTTTGGGCTGGAAGTGACCTCACTAGGTTACATTGCTCAAAGTCATGTCCAGCATGACCTTGAATACTTCCAATGACGAGACATTTACCTTTCATGTCCTGATAAGAACTCAGTTCTTCCTGCTATTAAAGATCCATAAAACATATTTGTTTTTTACAGGGTTTGTATGATCCTGATTTCTTATGCAGGAGGTAGGGTGGGAAAAAAATCCTTAGGCAAATATTTTATGACTTACATTCTCTCCTATGATAGAATTCTTCTCTGACTCTCTGTAGGCTTTTGAGTAGAGGCTTTCCCCCCTCCCAGTAAACCAATCAGGGATTCTAAAGAAAGCTTAAATTCAGAACAACATACAGATTTCAGAAACAGCTAAAACTGGAAGTACAGCTGATTGCAGTACAGGGATATGCTGTCAGACAGCAGGAGGAGTACTAGACAGAGGCAAAGGCACACAGGCCTGTATGAAATCTGGTAATACAATTTGTCTTTCATTTTGTAGCAATAAAAGGCAAGTGGAAGTCTCTGTCTGGCACATTAACAGTGATGGACAAAATTTCCCAAACCAGAAGCTGATTCAAGAATATAGGTTTTGGGTTTTTGTTTTTGTCATTATAAAAATTATTTGCAATTACGAGGGTTTATTGTTTCAGGATTGGTTTGTTTCTTTTCTTTTTTTTTTTTTTTTAGTTCATTATTTTAAAGACATCCTCTGCTGCTACTAAAATTACATTTCCAGACTACTCTGGAAAAGCTATTATGGTACTGTAGTAAGAATTGGGTGAAGTCAATACCAAGGAATCATAATAAACTTTCTTTGAATGATCCAAATTATCCAATATGAGACATTTACCTTTCTTGTCAATATTAACTTTATTATACATACCGTTATATTCATACAGGGAACAATCCAGTGTCAACTTTAAATCAAATAGGTCTTCTTTTATATTATTTAGTAGAGCACTCTGTATTCCTATTTTATAAAAATATTATGTAATTATGTTTTCTTCAAGGTCACTTGTGATTGCATTATAGAAATTCAAGGCTTGACACAGAGCTGTAAAAATCAGTCTTGCAAAACAACAGAATGTGTACTAAGAACTGCGTCAAAACCCCAAGTGTTTTGAAATACCAGATGATACACTGAAGCCATGTCACAGTCAGTTTAGCCTCATGTGACTTAAGAAAACTCGAAGTTCATCTCATGTTTTAGGGAAATGTAAAATAAAGGGCATTGTGGCTACTAATCCTTAACCCAGTTGCACACTTACTCCCACCAATTTTGATAGAATGCAATAGTATCAGTTACTCTGACTTGTCTGCAATAAACCATGCTGAAACCTTTTGCCCTCCTAATCCCAGTATCTGGTTCTTGTCATCAGTGATACTTTGAATTTCTGCTCCTGTGTGTAGGCAATTTTAGGTTACTTAAGGGGCTGGCAATGTGAGCAAGAAGGATCCTTCTACAGTCAAGAAGTAGTTTCACAACTGTTCGATGGAGGCTTTACAGATTGCATGAGTTTCATGGGTTTGTGGTAGGGTTTTTTCTGTTTATCATTACTGCATGAGGTGTCATGGATGTTGATACTATATTTTCCAGAAGAACAGAATTTGGTGCAAAGTTTACCCATAGGAAAGCAGTTATGAATTGTTTCTTCATCTTCAGCCAGAACAGTAACACAAATCTATCCTGCCTTTGAACTTACAGAGTATTTTGTTTAAAGGAAAGATGGAAATGAAACAAATGTTTCATAGGCCTCAACATTCTCTTTCTTAATAACGCTTAGCATTTAGAAACTTAACACTGAATTTCTCTGCCAGGTCCTGTTCTGTGTGTGATTGAATTAAAGACCTAGAGCTAAACAACCTCTTCTTTGATGATCTTCTGGTAATCAAAATTCCCATTTAAGTGTTGATATTCTGTCTCATTTATAATTCAGATCTCATTTCACTCCTTAAGAGATGTCCCTGAAGTGTCAAATTTTAAAATTGAATAAATAAATTTCTACCCTAAATAAAATGCCTGAATAAATCCATTATAAGCATAGTGGATTAAACAAACAAATGAATTTAATGCAAATTGCAGTGCCTAGCTGACATCTCCTACCAGCTCTACAGCAGATGTAGAGCTGTGAGTCAGGTAAATAGGCACTATAACATATGGGGGAAAATTAAGTTCTTCATTGAATATAAACATACTAAGAAAACTGTTTAAGATAGTCAGAGGAAATATAAACCTTCCATGGTCTCCATGTCCATAATAATTCCAAATTCTTAAAACAATTTTCTCTCCAGGATATGTATACCATATGCAACACTGAAGGAAGAATATATGCAAGAATATAAAATGTAATTCCTTTGCTTATGGGAGGTATCCCTCCTTCTTTCCTCCAAATGCCAAAGGATTGAGCTGAAATAAGGGAGAGTAGATTTAGCAAGCACTATGATATTACTGAGGAAAAAGTTAATTCCTTTTTCTTTCTCATCTTTCTTCTTGCTCTACTTGCATTACTGCACACTCACACTTTTTTCAATAAAGTGGTTTAAAAGTATTCAGCATGCTGGTGATGGTGGTTCAAGTTCTTCCTGTGGCTGAGATCTGCATTCTTCTGGTAAATGCCTTCCCTTTCAGGCTAGTGGGCACTGTTTGCCCTTTTTTTTGTTCTTTTCCCACCATGTGTGACATGTTTCCAGTTCCAAATTAATGGTGACAGAAAAAGAGAGCCTGGAAACAAGAATGACGTAGTCAAGAGGGCAGATAAATTTGCTTGCTTCATATCCTTTTCCTTCTCCAAGTCTTAGCATCTTGCTGTAATACATTTCACATCATCCATCACATCCGCTTACATCATGACTCATTACCTCCTCTTTCCAAAAGGTGATCCTCCAGGGATGTGCCTGCTAAGGACACCTGGCCCAGAAAAGAGGAAGGTAAAGTCAGATGTTCCATGCACCATGAGGCACAGGATTTCCAAATCCCAAAATTTTACTTTGCATCAAGGAATTTTCTTTGTTCAAATACTGTTTGGGGTTTTGTGTTGTTTTCTTTTTTTTTTTTTAATCACAGGGAGAAAAAAATATCTAACCAGTTCAATTTTCAAATGCCATAGTGATCCTAGAATCATGAATTTAATTTTAAAGTACCATTAGTTTGCTATTCGAAATAGTTGAGCATTTGCTGGTAACTTCATAATGCAATTTGCTTTACTTTTTCATTACAGTAAGTCTGAACAGTCAATGATATTAAGTTCATCATAAACCAGAAGGGAGATTTGTAACCCATCATTTTAAATCTTGAGAACATATGCTCTTTTCTTGCTCTGATTGTTATTTCCATGCTATTTTTTCATTCTCCTAGAATCTAATTGTAAATGTAGGACAAACAACAAATGCAGGAAATGAACTTAGCAGGGGGTTTGTTGTTGGTTTTGACTGTTTACAAACAGTGCTACTGTTTATAAGTGTCATTCCAAACAAATTCAAACTATTAAGAAAAATCTGTCCTTGTATGCTGATGGAAGATAGTTCAGGGAGCCCCTCATGAGTGACGTATTGACCAAATCTCAGCTTCTGGGTGTAATGTATCATTTTCTCTTTTAACGTCTAAATAGTCTTTAAAAAAATGAAAAGTAAGGCAAAGAATGAATTAAAATTTTGCATACATTTCTCTGCATAATTTCAGATGGCTTTTCTACAGGATACCACCTGAATCTCCAGAAATGCTTTTTCTACTAAAGCACTTTCAGAACTGCTATTTCTTAATAATCCTGGAGCTTCCAAAACCTAATTATTTTCTATTCTAGCCACCAGGTGGCAATCATAAATTTAGCCTGCTCCATCAACTCCTCTAAAGCAGACACTGCAGGCTGAGAATATGCTGTAAGCATAAAGCAGAAAAAGGTATCTCCATGGTGACTATTATACTATGTTGTTTACCATGGGTGAAACTAGATGAAACCATGTTCATGCTTCTAAATTACATATTTCAACTCATTAAGTCTGGAGAAGCTAACCTTGAAAAAATGTGTTCTACTGGAAGACGTACTTTGTTTCACAAAGAGTCTGTAGATAGCTTATTACCCATGTGGTATTTTCATCCTTCTGGACACTTACCATAGTATTTCTGCAAAACATTTATATGGTTTTTCAAATTGCTTTTCCTATCCAAGTAAAACATCTAATTTAATAATAATTCAGCCTAAAGTACTTGTTTTTCTCTGTCTTCTATTAAGGCTTTAAGCGAGTCATTACAGGGCTAAGGCAGGCAGAGAAAGAGGTTCTACACTTTCCCTCTTGTGTCACTTGGATTTTAAAGAACTGAGAGCCCTGTAATAGCAGCTCAGCTTTCATCATCATCATAGCACTCTGAAAAGTAAAGATGGAAAGCTCTGGTCCATATGCATGTTTAATTTGAAACATTCTTGTTGAGAAACAGCTAAAAATCAGTAGATTTTTTTTTTGTTTTCCCCAAAAGTGCTTTAAGATCCTAATCCCAATGACTCTTAGGAGCCGAAGTTTTTTGGACCAATAGAAAAACTTAGCTCACTTTTATTTAATTTTGTTTGTCTTACAGGTCTACTGCATCTACGGCTTAGCTCCCATCCCTTTGAATTCACTTGAAACTGTCTTATGCTTAGTTCCATTTCAGTTAAGTGGAAAACAAGACCACAAAACAGAGATGTAAAGGATACGCTGATTTTGCCTAATCTGATAGAATTATGTATTTTGATTATGCCACATTACTTTTTTGAAAAGAAATAGCAGAAAGCAAAAAAGATTTTAAAACAACTGGGGAAAAAACTAGAAATGCAATAAGGATATCTGTAAAAGAAAAGTTACATAATTGGAAATAAGAGAACTCGGAAAGAAAAAAAAAAAGCAGAGTAAGAATTGTTGGAAGCATCCAATGGGCTTAAAGAACATCAGGTTTATACCATGGAAATAAAAAACTTTGTACTCAGTGTCCTGTTTACTGGTTGAAAGTCACTTTCAGAAACAGCAGTGTTAGCAGGATGTGAAAAAACAGTAATAATAAGACCATCTCACTCTACATGATGTAGCTCAAAAAAAACCCAGAACCTTATAGAATGACACTATTGTTAAATTAGTTATTTACTGCTTCCTATTTTAAGCAGTCTTCAACACACTTCTGGAATATTTGTAAAGTACAAGGTAGTAAACTGGTAGTCTAATTTTGTGATTTCATGTAGAAATTCCTGTGTTCATGCAGTCTGTTGTTTCCTTTAGCTTTTTACTGCCCTCCAGCATACGTGCTGCTTTGTACCTTGTCCCTGGGCAAAGCCAAATTTCTGAAGTACATTTCCACTACAGTTTTAACTGCCCCTGTCATCCAAAGATATACTAAATTTCATTGCTTACAATCAAATTCAGTACAAGCACAAAGGCTTAATGTTACTACTTGGAAAAAAAAAAAAAAAAGGAAGTTATGATTTTTAAAATAGAGAGAGAGGGACTACCTTTATTCAGTCACCATAACAACTGCAAGGACTTTGATTTGTGAATCTGAGGTATTTTTCTCCGGGGCTAACTTGTGATTCTCTGTAGAAGCAGTTAGATGGCACTGTTGATACACCATTCGAAGTAACCATTCTTTATTTCTGGTTTTGTCAGAAACCATCACTTCAATCCAACATTATAAAGTCAAAGCATAATTACCGCTAATGCTTCCCCTCTCTTGAGCAATGCCATCAGGGTATATCCTGCAAATGAATGGAAACTGTTAATTATAATTATATTAGACACCCATATTGTGCATCTCAGCAGTGCTGGTGTCGTCTTTGGATCTTTGTTTATCATTACACAAGAGACATTAAAGTAAAAGGACGGAGACCACAGTGGCAACACTCCTTTATAGTATGAAAATTATGTATCCTATGTCACTAACAGCTCAGCCCGATAATTTGAAAATGCTTGCAATCGGATTATTCTGTACCCATATTTTATGCATATGTCTCAAAAAATAGAATGTTTAATTAATTTTCCTTTTTTTATATTGTTTGCAATCTAATTAATATACTTTCTTCCAATTACAAGGCAATAATGTTTCATATTAATTTTGCATTGTGTCTTCATTTTTCAACCCAGCCTCCAGGGAACTATTTCAAAGAAAGCTATAAAATGTGTACAGTACAAAATTCTGTCTCTAAAGAAACTGAAGAATAGCATGTACTTTCTTAGCTCTTCATCCTCTCTTCTTCACACCAATTTCCCTAGTTCTGTTTTCCTCTTCACAAAAGCCTGGTTTATTCTCAGCTTCCTGACCTTTCCAGAAAAGACCTGTTATCTTTCGCTTAGCATTTTATTTAGCCCATCTTCCACAATCTGCCTGGTGCACCTCCCTGAAATTTTTCAGCTGTGCTATCAGTTGCTTCACTATCTCTGAAGGTGTGTTACTTTATTCAGACTTCTGCTGATTCTTCCCAGTTGCCTGAACTTAGTATCAGGAAAGTATTACTTTAAGTGCCCATGAACACATTAATTTGTATCCTCCACAGTTGTGATGCAATTGTACTGTTATAAAAGACCTGCTGGTTGTAACTGTGCATCTTCATTCAGCTATAGCAAGGCTGAGTAAGCTGTTACTGACTGCAGCAGATCCTTACATAGGTCCTAGCAATCATTGCTACCAGCTTTATCTCCATCTGAAGAGTGAGCTGAGAAGCTCATCCACTTACTGAAATGTTTCATTCAAAATGAGCCAAATCGGCAATGAATTGCTCATTGGTTCAAACTGATTAAGTGACGAAGCATGCAACTTTTCCCTAATCAGACCATGATAATAAACTGGCAAAGAGCTATCTCTCAAAAGTTCAAAATACAGGTGCCAGGACTCAGCTTTTGCCTCACTGTAACCAACACAAGGCCTCTGTTCAAAAAGCCTTTTACCATCCTGAATCACACTGCTAAATAGCCACCCACTCTTACCCATTTCAGAAGCCCATCTGGGCAGCACACAGATATTTCTCCTTGAAAGTCAATTCCCGGGCATCATTCTCTTAGGGAAAATATAGTTTGCTTATTTTTTTTTCCAGTACAACTTTCTAACCTTCTTCAAACCGAAAGTGGCCTACTGCCAGGATTGCTGCCCTGTGGTCAGTAGTCTGGAAGCTCTAGGAGCTGCATGGCAAGCTGACATCCTCAGGGCTCTGGGTGGCCTGGATACACAGCAGGGAGCCTGGAAGCCTTCACTACAGGCAGCGCTCCTTAGCTTCCCCAGGTTACCAGCCCTGCAGGAGCTTGCCATGGGGAGTGTCAAGGAAGCAGAAAGCAGGCTGTTAATCAAACAGATTTTTCCTGAGAAACCTTCCTGGATCCAATTGGGAAATTAGAAGAATTTGACATGTTTTGGTGGAACATTTGAAATGTTGTTGAATGTGCATTTCCCTGTGGAAATTTTCCAGACAGCTGTCATAAATTCAGGCCAAGAGATACAAACAAACAAACTGAAGACACCATAACCATTCTCTTCTCTTTTTTGCATTAATGCCTCAGAAGCTCATTTTCAATAAAATCCTTTGAGTGCACTTACTTTATGTAAGCTTAGAGATAATTATATTGACATTTTGCCTCTCTTCAGATAAAAAATATCTTCCTTAAGAACTGATACAGATTCTGCATGAATATATGACAAATTTCTCTTAGTTCATATGCAACACTCAGGTAGATAGTATCTATTCTCCACCTTAGCAATTACTCATAAACAATTATTAGATCAATGTTCACATTGCTGCATATTCAGTGAGGTCCCATGTCCTCCCTATATCTCAGAGTCATATAGATCTTCATGCATGAAACTTTTGGGAAAGTAAATTATGAAACAGACAATGGTATATTTATGACTGATCATTGTGGAGGCTCTTACTCTGCCATCTTAAAGGTAGGCATCATGGCTTGACATAGTCATTTGATGTTCCCTATGGAAAGAACTAGAAATTTCTTCAATGACTCACATCACCTTCATATTCCCAAGTTAGGAACCTCTAAGAGTGGTCAGACAAACTGCAGTCTAAGAATGCCTGTATAATCTTTGCTGATTATAAACAAATCTTGAGCAAGTAAGTCAGACCTGGACATCTAACTTTGGGAGATTTAAAGTTAGTTGAAGTGTGCCCCAGTCTGTAGTCCTCATACAAAAAATAAAGGTACCTCTCTCATCCAAAAGTATTTAATTCAAACTATTACGAGGACCTGCTGGATGTATCTGAACCTGTCAAACATAATGTTGGTATTGACCTTTTTGACTTCAACCAAACCACTTTATCAAAAGCTGGTAACATAGTGTCCCATGAACATATTATTTCACAAATCCATTCTGCACTTGTTCCCATTTAAAGTCAAGTTTCAGTTCAAAGGGTTTTGTTCTCTTATTCAAAGCTGTTCAGGAAAGAGTGACCTAAGGCATTTGCATTTAATTATGGTTACCAATCTTACTTGATCATGAAAGCCCCGGTCAGTCAGGGAGACAACTGAAATTAAGAAAGAAGTTCACACTGAACTCTTCATAGGAAAGACATCACATCTGCTCAGTATCTTGATGGCCAGGTCAGAAGGTTATTGGAGCTCTCAGTCAATCCCACAGTCCCATATAGATTTGCTGCAACATTTTAGCTGGCTCTGTGTGGTATGTATGCATATACCACAAATCTGTATTTGAAATTCAAGACAAGTAGATATATCTAGACGTAATTCATTTCAGTATACACACAAATACCATGTTTTTATTATTCCCAATAAGCTCATACTTTGAAAAAAAAGGTGTTCAAAATTTTTATTTATTTCCACACACAGAGAATTTTAAAATAATCTATATCTCTCTTCAGTTGTATAGGAATCAGAAAGACCCTAATTAATGGTGTGTGTGATAAAATAGTGAGCTTTTCAGACTACACTGAGCATGAGGCTGAGTGGACAGAGAAAGAGAAACAAATAAAAAGAGAAGGAGCAAGCATACAGTATTTTTTTTTTTCTTTAAGAAAAAAAATGCAGGAAAAAATGTAAATTAATGGACAATCATCACTCCAAGGACTGAAAATACAGAAGGTCACATGCAAACCCACTGCAAATAATTTGATAGACATCTGCTTAGATCAGACCTGTATTTAGGTTGTATGATTTCTCTAAGATAATCCAACAGAAAAAAAAGGATTCCTTACCTAGGGTAAGTAGATGCAATACCATCAAAGATCTTGAAAATGAAAAGTGGAATTTCAAGTGTTTTTTCAATATTTTCATTTATGCTTTTCCTTACCATATTTTTTTCATGCAATTCATCAATCATTTTAAAATGGGAAAATACAGCTTTCAACTCTTTGTTTTGTATTTAGCAATGCACATTTGAAAGGCAGAATAATGAAACAGAAAAATACACTTTTAATTTTCTTTACTGAAAATGTTCTCAGCATTTCCTCATTTTACTTTATGCCTTAATTACTACCCTGTGAGGCTACTGCAAAATCTGTTGCAAAAAAGAAATATTTCACTATGTCAAAATGATAGCCTAAACTCGGAGAAGGCAGGGATTTAAAGTGATCCAGTGTTTGTATATGGAAAGCCAATATTGATGGTTTGGCTTGTCAAGTGAACATCTGGGAAGAGCTTTACCCACGCGTACTACAAGCATGATGGCCAAGGGCAAGTGGGGTGGGCAAGTGGGGTAGGCAGATCTGGTTGGAAAAAAAGGCTGCTTAGGCAATCAGGAAGTGTGCCCCAGGAGATGACAGTCCTGGTCGGAATCTTGAGTAACCCCTGCCCTGGTCCGCCAGCATGCAAGGTTGGATCTGCAGCTTCCCATGCACCTTGTCACCTGCTGTTTTGATCCTCGCCTGTCCATACAGACAAGTGAGAGGAAATCCTTCCAGCCTGCACAGTGGAATTTTTTAGGTGACAGGCAGCGTGTGCAGAACTGGCCTCACCCTTTACAACTGAGGTTCAACTGCCATGGCCTAGCTAGCTAGGATGGTGACAGCAAAGTCCTCACGTTGTAGGTTTTGTAAGAGTCCTTCTCATAGGGCACTCCTAAAGAACCCATGTTTGTGAATCCAATAGTGATGCATATACAGACACAGGGCTACTAGAGGTGGTCCAGCATTCCAGTGATCTAATGGAAAACATACTGTAAGTGTCCTTCCTTCTCCTACAAATGGTACATTGTGAGTTCATCAGCTCCTTTAGTCAGCTCAGTGTGATCTGGCTTTAGCATTTAACGATACTAAACAATATTTGGATACTGAATCTGAATGTCAAAATTCTGCTAGATACTGTGAAGTCAGGTGCTCCAACTTCAGGCAATGCAACTGCTAAGTTTTCCCAGTGGATCTAGTTTTACATATTTAAGATTAATAAAGTTTTACAGATAATAGAATCATAGAACAGTTAGGGTTGGAAAGGACTTTAAGATCATCTAGTTCCAACCCCCCCTCCTATGGGCAGATCACCAATAAAGCCAAACAGAAATTGGCTCATGGAAGTGATTTCAAATCTCTTTGGAGATTGGTTGTGATTAGGCAATCCGGAGTGCCTGTGTGTACGTACATTTAATCAGCACGCTACATAACTGTTTAAAACTCCTCTTCAAGTAGATCCTATCATGACTGTGAACAAGAGCAAGGATGAATATTCTAAACACATTTAATAAAGCTGCTGTCTCTCCTTGTTTGAAAGCTTCTCTTTTTACCCAGAAGCCTCCCTTTCCTCTTAATTTCTAATTTACCCATGGCTGCTACAGTTGATCTGCCTCTCTAGTCCAGGTTACTTCTACTGCTGCAAGACCTCTCGACAAACCATCTTTTCTACTACCCAGTGCATGTGTATTAAACAATATAATGAGGTATATTGTAGCAAAAAAGATATAACCAGAATAACAGAGTAATTGGAGATGAAGGTAGGAGAAAAACTTGCTTTAATGACCTTATATTTTAAACAAACAGGGGGTTTTATATTAAAAAAAATAAAAAAAAATCACTCCCCTGAATTTCCAGAGCCTTCCCTCCCCCCTTCATCAGCTGGACAATATAATTTAGTGGTTTAAAAAAAAGAATAAATCTAATTGAGTGCTGCTTTGTTCACCTGATTGTATTTTTCAATGCAAAATGAAACTAGCCTACTGAAGAGCTATGGAAGAAAGTGTAGGGAAGGCAGAATGCAGAAGTTTAAAAGATGCCTTTATATTTTCGTTCTTCTACTTCAGAATACTATGCTGCTGTCAGTTGTGTTTGCCAAGATAAAATAAAACTAACAAGATAGCAGGGTGAGAGAAATAGGCTGTACATATGTGAAGAAGACAGACTCCTTAGAGGGAGAATTTAAAATGGACAAAAAGTGACCATGGAATAAAAAGGGACTTTTTCCCTTGTAAAATAAAAAGAAAATAATCACCTTACAAATGTGCTGGACTTTGTAAATTAGTATTTTGTAAAACTCTGTCAAGACTAAAGTAAGAGTGAAAGATTATTCAAAATTTTTTTTACTGCTATTATCAACTGATTTCTGGATTCGAACCTCAGGGCTTTATGAACTCTGCAATTACAAAAAAAATAGTGATAAGGTCTAAGGCCAAATACAACTCCTAAAATTTCATTTTTTAAACTAGCAGACAAAATGAATGGAAAGCCTATTACAACAAGGAGAAGGCCATGCACATCCAAACCCAAATATAGGCAGAGACACCAGATCAGCATACAACCAATACTCATTGTATGTCAAGTTTGGTTTGGTACCTGAGTCAGGGTTAGGGTTAGGTCTTTGTCACCAGCTAAATGGAAGCAGCTGACGTTGGAAGGTGAGCAGTAGTGAAGACCAGCTGTCTCCCACTTCAACTGTAAAATTAGCTAGCCCATCCTACCAAGCTCTGAGCCTAAAGTCTTTCAGGAAGAAGAGCTGAGGTCTCTGCACCTATAAGAAGCCTGACAGTTTACGAATGTAATGCTTAATAGAAATGTACTTGATTGTAAAACAGAGGTATGCAACAAGCAAGGGTGCAAGGGTGCAAGCTAACCATTGTTGTTGCAACGGCTGATTAAAAAACCCTAGAGGATTTTTCTTGGGTGGAATAAGGTGGCAAGGAGGAACGAGGGTGGCAAGGAGGAAATAATGTGTCAAATGACTGGCACCACAGATGTGTAGGAAAACATGTTTTTTCTTTGCGTGTTTAGCGTGAACCTAGTGTTTTTACTGCTGTTACAAAAGGGAAGTTGTCATTTAGTTCCTTCCTTCCATTAGTTCTTTGTCTACTGGGAGCAAGCAGCAGAAAGTGACTTTGCCCCATGTGGCATACTAAGCACAAAAAGCAAGGAGGTCACATTAATTTCTGGAAGAAATGTCTATCAAGACCTATCAGGCCTAATTCTATCTTGAAAATTCCTTTAGCAACAATTTCCCAGAAAATGACAAGGCATATAAAAGGAGCATCACCATGTCATTACCTTATTCCTCTTCCTGTTAGCAACAGCCAGAGACTAATTCAGGTTTTGCTAAACTTTTGGTCTGATTCAAGATGTCCATCCTCATATATTCATATGATAGCTCAGGTTTCAAGATAACATGACACTAAAAGCCTAGGAACATTTCCACTAGGTTCAGAGATGCCTGTGCCACTGCCTTAATATTATGCTTCTTAATTGCCTCAATGAAACAGGCCATCAAGCGTTCCATCCCTAGAGATACTGTGTATAGGAATACAGAATCTAAAACCATTATTCCTTGAAAAGCAGAAAGATAATATTAAGTAGGAGTATTTATAATAACTTTCTTGGAAGCTTAAATAGTTGTTCTTTGGGTTTTTTTCATATCAATCTCTTCACAGAGGGTGTCACTTCTTGCTGGTTAAGTTCTGTTATCTCAAGAAGTGCAGGTATCCACTGGCCCACACTGAAGATGAGGACTCAATCACTGTCACTGTTTGTCTGAAGAGGCATATTTTATTCCTCTGTTGTTTATCCCAGCAAAGAACTCTTCCAGAAAAAGAAAGCAGCAGCGTAAATACAAATTTTACAGGTACTATAATTTGTAGAAGAAAACTTCCAGAAAGAACCTCCAGAATCTGCATCCTTTCAAATAGGAAGATAGTGGGTTATTATTACAGCAGTGCAGAAGATAGGTATTTCTCATGACAGATAAGAATACTGGGTAACACATACCACCTGTTACATCCTTCAGTAATATACAATGTCTAATTGAGCATTGTTTCGCATTTCATATGGCTGCTGCAATGTTCTTTGCTAGCTTCATTAGGTTGCGAGAATTAAACACTTGTAAATAAATGCAGTAGATTTCAATCCTCATTTCTTGCCTTTCATAACACTCATTTAGATTCCAGATGAAAAATTCTCCATTAGTCATGAGAAGTAATAGGCTTATAAATTCATTAATTTTGGATAGGCTTTTTTTTTTTTTTTCCTAGCGAGTTAATAAACACAGTTTTCAGTTAGCTTCCTTTCTTTAAGCAGATAGGAAAGAGTTGGTTCCATTACATTTTGTCTCAATTTAATCTCTCACTGTTATGAGAAGTGGAAAATGCAATTAAATGCACTTCTGAAACCTTTCCCTAGAGTGCTGTTTACAATATTGCCTGCATTAAGCAGTCCATGTGAGGTGATGCATCTGCTCTTCTATGCTGATGCTGGCCTTAAGAAATTTTAAATTCCCCCCTTTTTTTTTTTTGTCAAATAATAGGACCTCCCTCCCAAATAAACAATACAAACAGCCTCACCCCTTTAGTATAAAAAGATGTTTATCAAGAAGTGGTTATGTCATACATGGATTCCTGATGGATTTACAACAAACCACTGTCAAATGAGGCTGTATTTTTGTTCTCCCATTGTTTTCTCCCTTCCACATTACTGAGGGCTATAAACTTCCAGAGGACTTTAGCTGACCCCATACAAATTTCTTATGGTTGCAATTTTTCCTATCTATTTATTCCTTCTAAGCAACAAAAAGAAATCTGATATCTTTGGCATTAGGTACACTCCAAATATGTTATCCCTTCATGCAAAGTGTGCTTAGATAAACAAGGTGGGATACAGTTGTAACCCCCTACCTCTGTACGTTTCTGCTTCAAACGTCATCATCTAAGCTCAGTTTTTAGTTAGTGAGGGGAAAAAAAGGATTTTTAATGATTGACTTGTCTGAACTGTTTGAAGACTTGTAGCTTATGATGAGTTACAACTATTTATTGAGGAGCTACCCTCTTAAATTGTCCTATGTTTACAACCATGCAGTTAAGGCTCCAAAATCACTAGCTACTTTTTAAAATCTTGACCTTCTAATTGAAGACTGACATAAAATGGGTTTGGTGTTACACTGAGTTAAATATCAGTTGCTTGAATAACTTTGCTAACACCAGAGGAAGTAAGAATGATCACAATAATAAATTACTACACAGAATTAGTGAGGTTAAAAGAAAAGAAAAAAACACTAATCAGTAAATCATCACAAATTATCTAGTACACTGCTGTTAAATTTTTACAAGACTTTTCATAAAAATCTCCTAAAAAGACCAATTCTAGGACAAGTGCTCTTACAGACTGGCAAATTATCTACAAATAGGAAAAAAAAGTACAGGAATACACAGGCAGTTTCCAAAATGATGGCATATATAAGGAACTTTACATGAAACCTGGCCTAGCATCTCCACAACCTGAAATAATCTTGAATATTCTGGGAAAATTAAAACAAAAAAAGGGGTGTAAAAGTTGCATATGACCAAAAATAATTTCAAAACTTGGCTATAAAATTTTAAATGAAAAATTAAAGAAGATTTCATAATATATGGGAAAGTAGGTAGCAAAATAACAAATGGAGTTCAACATCAGTGAGAAGAAGGCACCTCGTGGAAAAGTATAGCCATAAAAATATCTCTGTAGTTGCAAGCTCTAAGTTTGCTATTACTACTCAGAAAAGCATAAAGATGTCGCAATATATCAGTCCCAAAATATCAACCCAGTAGTCAGGAATAGTGAGGAAAAATGGTGGAACATAAAGAATTATGAGGGAAGACTCTGGAAACAAAGTAGTTTTATAGTCATTATGCTATCGTATAAATCTGTGGTAAGTTCCAATCAATGAATATTGCATGAAATTCTCTCTGCTCTCTCTCAGAAACTTACAGAGAAATGGGAAAAGATACAAATAATGGAGATAACTTATTGACAGAGGTTAGGAAGAGTAGGTGTTTTCTGCTTAGAAAAAAAGCAAGTGATGGTGTAGGTATCAGTTAAATCAGGCATGGCAAGGAAAAATGACTAAGGCATGACTATTCACTGCTCTTCACAATATAAAACTAGAAGAGCACCTACTGATACCATCATGCAGAGTTTAACACAGAGAAACAAACTTTCACAAAGAGGATAGTTAAGCTGTAGAGCTTATTAGAGGAGAGGGTGATGGAAATTGTAGTGCAAGAACTTACCAAATAAGAATGAGTACATAAGCGAAGGAGCAGTGATGAAAACTGAATTTCTGACTTAGTCTCTGTTTTTATCTGGAAAGTACAAAAATACACAAAGGAAGAATATTTGCTGGTTTCTTATACACTTTTCCAAAACTGGCCATCGCTTGAGTCAAGATACTGGGCTTCCCAGGTTCAGGTCCCAGTTAGTGCAGTCCTTAAAATTCCCATGTCCTTAAAAATTAAGGTAAAATATTTAGAATGTAAGTGATATTTAACAATAGTTAAGACCAACAGTAAGAGCTGGTCTATTATTTAACAATTATACTCTCAGTCTCCTCATCCAAATGAAGTTTCTACCTCACTCTGGTTCACTGGCTAGGGAAAATTCACTCAGAGAAAAAAGTTGTCATAGGTTATGAATCAAAAATTTAATTTTGTAGTGGAAGAGGAAGTTCTTTCTTGAAAAATATGTATTTACTCTGAAATGTTAGGACTACATTTTCAACGAGATTTCTTTACTCCAATATTTAAATTGTTAGGGCAAACACATTTCTCTGGCTATAGCTTGTTTTGTAGCCAAAAGTGAAATGAGGAAAGAAATAGAAAATTTAAAATAGTTCCTATTTTGTACTGCAGGTTTCTATTTTTGATGACAAAAATCTTAAAGTTGGATGTTTTCTCTATATCATGACAGCTTACTTTCCTAAAGGTGTAATTTTAAGGCACAACCAAAGCTGTACAAATCAGTGTTCTTTGCTATGTTGCTCTCTTTCCTACATATATTTGAATCAAATAACAAGAATTTTTGAATTTAAATTAGTTCAAGCTGCAATCATGTGGGATCTCATACTGGTTTCCAGAAAGAGAGCTAGTAGTCATTCCTTTCTTTTTTTTCTTTTTTTTTAAATTTTATTATGTTTTTACAATATAGGAATACACGTGCCTGGTCTCCCAGGCATCTATTATC
The DNA here is from genome assembly GCF_033783945.1 of Neopsephotus bourkii. Lineage (NCBI taxonomy): Eukaryota > Metazoa > Chordata > Aves > Psittaciformes > Psittacidae > Neopsephotus > Neopsephotus bourkii. The sequence continues at coordinate 11,408,321 of NW_026902234.1, forward strand.
TGCTCGTATTTAGTCTTGATCCTTGTTTGGGTTAGGTTGCCAAGCAACTTGTATAGTCTACCAGATAGACTTTTTATATATTCAGGGTCATAGAGAAATATTTAATCCCTAACTCTTACAACAAGTGGTTAAAAGCTATTAAACTAATTTCTGAGGTATTTTGTATAATTTTTGAAGAAGATGGAGGATTTTTTAAACAGTCTGAGAGAGTGAAACTTCTGATCTAGTAGTATGTAAATATGAAAAAGAGGAAAAAAATACTGTACATATTTTTTCCCTGAAGGGACCCATATGCACAAAATTTCTGCCTTGGAATAGCTGCGTAAAGTTCATTTTTGCTCTCTTTTCTGGCATGTCATATCCTTTGATCCATGAAATGTAACAGGGCATTAGGAAGACTGTTCAGGAGGAGGGTTTCTGTGAACCTTTAAGTGTGTTTTCAGGTTTTTCTACTTTTCAGCCCAGACCACTTATATGTGTGAGTCTCTTCTGGTCCTAAGAGAGAAGAAAGAATTACTTAATATGACAATGCAAAAAAATTTAAAGCATTTTTGTCTTCCCCTACATTTCAAATGTCATTTCTGTGTTATATGTTGCAGTATTTTAAGTGTGGCTGGAGTACAAGTCTTCATAACAGCAAGTTAGTACTGTATCATACACTGGGTGGGAAATGGCCCCTCAAAAGACACCCGCACAAGGAAAGAAAACTGTACAATTTTAAGCTAGTGCAAACATAAGATCAGTTGGAAACTCTCAGAAAAAATAATTTTGGGTGGGCAGAAAATGAAAACACAGCAGGGTCATCTATCCTCCTGGCACTTGAGAAATACCTTGCAATATACAGTTCAATTCTCTTCCAATTGTTCAGCTGTCTATATCATTAACCCTGGAGCCAAGAAAGTAAACAGACCAGCAGTTCTAAGAATGCCATTCAACACCATGAGGAATTCAGACTCATGTCCCTACAATTATCTCCACTGCTAACGATTTGGAAGAGGAATGTTTTTACAAGTTTGGGTTGCTAGGACTTGAAGGAAGGATGATTGGCAGTCTTTACCTTGTTAGATTGGACTGTTTTCAGTTTTGTTCCTTTGATAGCAACTCTTGCATCTACATTTGATTGCTTTGATATTTGTTTTATTTTCTTAGCAGTCTAAAAGCAGGCAGTTTGTTTTGCTTCCATTTCTGTGTATCTTCGTGCCAACTACCTTTTGATTTTCTTTGGTTTCCCTGTTTTTATCACAAGGTAAAACTATGATAAAAGTGTGTTTATTGCTGTACAGAAAGAGGAAGCCTATAACATAGCTTTTGTCACAGGAAACATTGTTTGAACAAGGATTAATTGACTCAATCTGTCAACATTTTGGCAAGTAAAAAAAAAAAAAGCGCAAAGAACACCTCATCATTCCTACAAAATAAGAGACCAGAGAGACTCATTTGTTTGGGATCAAGAGATCCTGGATGCAGATATTTACTCTACAGTTTGCAATTGTCTATTGAACAAGAAATCATACACCATTTGTTTCACATCTAATTCTGGCATTATTCCTATAAATAAGGTTAAATATGTTCTAGGAATATTTGTCAGATCATCACCTTGTCACTCTACAAATTGTTCAATCTTCTGTTAATGAATGAATTCTTTGTATGGCTAGTGGGAAATCATGAAAAGGTTAAGGAGGAGGAAAGGAAAGATAAAACAAACACCACCTTGCTTTCCCTGCTACACAGTCACATGTTTTGTTTGGTGTGTGGATGTTTCCTCCTCCTTCTGCCTGCATTAGCCTGCAGCCTGGCTGTTAAGGCAGTTTCCTGAAGCCTGAAAGTGTCAGGCTTGAGACTATCTCTTTTCCCATTCCCACGGGACTACTGTAACCCCCCTTGGTACTTAAACAGGATAAATCAACCTTTTCTGGTGAAGTTTAAAAAACTGTGGCAACTGCAAACAGATTGTGCGGAACTCAATCTCACACACCGTACAGCATTCCCAGCAAAGCCCTACAGGGCACTCAGGCAGAACGGTATCTTGTTTCTGAATTCCTGTCTTAGGCAGGTGTTAACAAATACAGGCATACATATAGTTTACACATACCTACCTTGATTAATTTAATGTAAAAAATAAGGTACCTCCACAATCAGGCAGGGGCTGAGCCAGATACTGCAGGATCTGCAGTCTGGGTTTTGATGCATAGTTCTTCAACTGAATCAGAGTTTAAAGCCTGGATTCACTGCAGCTAACATTAGCTGGTTAAATTGTTGGCATTTAGTTTTCACAATCAGTGGGGAAATGTAGGTAAGCCCCTCTAGAACAGTAATTAATTTCATTCAAAATTAAGCAGGGTGAATTGTCTTCTGGAAGCATTCATTTACCTACACCAGCTAGAGGAAGCATATATATCTCAGCTTAGAAGCCTTGCATTTGGATGGATACAATTAAGAGATAAGACCTACCCTAGAACATAAAGTTCTTTGGATTAGGAATAAACCAATAAAATGTATATTTTATCAAGTACATAAACTTGATGAGAACATGAAACTTTTCATCATCTCAACATTTTGTGGTTCTGAAGACTTCTTGGCAGGTTGGAGCTCATTCTAGTCTGTGAATATCTAATGCAGATCAAAAGTTTATATCCACAAATATGGTCATAAAGCAAATTCCCATTTAATTTTTCAGCTAAGAAAAAACATTTTTGCAAACTATTTCAAATTAATTTCTTTTGATATCTATATTTATGTTTTATAGGTGTGTCAAGCCCTAAGCTTTTCACATGAGAACTTTTGGATTTCTGAGTTTCTGAATGTGGAGAGTTTCAGCAGTGTGAAGGCTCTCATAAAAGTGTTCTTTTCCACTTAGGTAGTGAGAGATGGAGGGTTGTGTGCCTGACTGATGTACATTGTGGTACACCTGAAGGTCCTGATTTAGTGTCTGCTAAATCTCCCACAAAATCATTCTGGATTTCTTCTCTGTCACATTCAGGCTACATTGTTAGAGAGAAGAATGTTCTCAAAATATTTACCTCAAATGGCAAAGACATTGCACAAAGGGCTTTACAACCATGTCTGTGTGACTATGGCAATTTAGATACAGCTATTAAATATCACAAGGGATATGCTCAACTTATCTTTCCAGTTTTTAAGTACTTGTTTCACTTCTACTTTTCATCTCTTTTTCCTTGGAATTATTTGCAACAATCTCTTCCCAGTTTCACCACCTTTTGTTTCTTTGCTCTTTGTAAAGATCATTCATACTTCTTTTTCTTGTGTTTTCACTTTTCTTCTGACACGAGCATTTTTACTAACTTCTGCCCTCCACAGAGGCTGCTAAACAGACACTATTATTGCCAGATGGCGGAAAACTGAGGAATTATGTGAAATGCACGGAATCCATTATTTTATCCTGCCCATGATTTTCCAGTGAACTTGACTACAGCTCCAAACAACAAAAATACTGTGATTATCCTTACTGCTTTATTATGGAAAAAGGATTTCTGAGGCTCTGTAACATGTTTTCTTGACTAAGCTATCACCCACATTTAAAAAACTCGAATTCTCTTTCTGCACAATTCTTGTGGGTATTATATAATTTTAACCTTGATCAGCTAATTTTCACTACGATTCTGAATTGCCCAGTATGGGCAAGACATAAGAAGCTACTTCCTATCTGATGTCACTTTGAGGTAAGTAGTCATCACAAGTAGCTGTTTCATATTTATATTCTTGATAGTGAAATTGTCTAACAGTGTAGCACTTAACTCACACACTAAGGCAAATTGGAGGAAAATAAAGGAGAAAAAAGCTAAGACCTTTCTTCCAAACCAGTATGAATAAGGGTTAAAATATACTACATCCTGTAGTACCTGACTTTTGGGTGTGTTAATGGAATTTAACCTCACCTCTCACACTGAACTTCACTCAGCCAGTGAAGGTATATGAGGGGGATGCAATTTCACAGTTGCTTTAAGTCAGCTTAAGAGCAAGTAGTCTCACCCTCCTGCCCTTGTTTATGTCTCCTACCTCATTTCTTATACTGGTGCTAGCACTCATGAGATTACACTGTTAGCTGAACAAGGATCTGATCTAGTGGCAAATTTCACACATACACACATATACGGAGGTGTACGGATAAGTTTCATAGTGATAATCTTCAGATGGATCAGTTGTCTTATCTGGCTGACTGCATAGAATCATAGAATCATAGAATAGTTAGGGTTGGAAAGGACCTTAAGATCATCAAGTTCCAGCCCCCTGCTGTAGGCAGGGACACTTCACACTAAACCATGCCACCCAAGGTTCTGTCCAACCTGGCCTTGAACACCGCCAGGGATGGAGCATTCACAACCTCCCTGGACAGCCCATTCCAGTGCCTCGCCACCCTCACAGGAAAGAATTTCTTCCTTATAGCCAATCTAAACTTCCCCTGTTTAAGTTTTAACCCATTACCCCTTGTCCTACCACTACAGTCCCTAGTGAAGAGTCCCTTCCCAGCACCCTTATAGGCCCCCTTCAGATACTGGAAGGCTGCTATGAGGTCTCCACGCCGCCTTCTCTTCTCCAGGCTGAACAGCCCCAACTTTCTCAGCCTATCTTCATGCAGGAGGTGATCCAGTCCCCTGATCATCCTCATGGCCCTCTTCCGGACTTGTTCCAACAGTTCTATGTCCTTTTTATGTTGAAGACACCAGAACTGTACACGGTGATCTAAGTGAGGTCTCGCAAGAGCAGAGTAAGGGGCAGGATCACCTCCCTCGACCTGCTGGTCACATTCCTCTTGATGCAGCCCAGGATATGGTTGGCTTTCTGGGCATAAATACTAGGGTTCATTTAAGATAACAATTAAGAATGATGAAGCAGAAGAAAACTGCTCTCGATTGTCACAGAAAAAAAAAATCAACATTGCACACTCAGTTATTTCATGAATATACAACGATAATAGCTATCACTGCTAGCTACCTTGATAATAAGTCCTGTACCATATTCTAGTACTGAGTCCTACGTAGTATGCATCATTTACAAAGTTAAACTGGCAAACTATGGTTTAGAGCAAAAAGGTGATATTATCTTCTTTCTACTTATTTACCAGATTCAGTAATTCTCTTTTCACTGTTACCAAAATTTTTGAGGAAAAATTGAAGGTTTTCAGTCAAAGAATGCAAAAGAAAGTCGCAGCAAGATAGAATTTGCCCTAAAGATCTCTTGGTTCGGTGAAAGAACTATTATTCATTTAGTGTGCATTTAAGAAATTAAGACAAGGAGAAGACCTTTGCATAAGAGCTGTCTTAATGAAATCAGTTATTTATTTCTGTGAATGAGTGGTATACCATATTAACACCAAAAAAATAATTCAGTACATCATCAGTAATAGGATTCTTTCCTTTTTTTTTTTTTTTCTTTTGTACTTAGTCATAGAATCATTTAGGCTGGAAAATAATTTTATGATCATTGGGTCCAACCTAACACTACAAGTCCACCACTAAACTATGTCTCTAAGACGCATATTTTAAATACCTTCAGGTATGGTGACTCAACCACTTCCCTGAGCAGCCTGTTACAATGCTTGACAAACTTTGTGGGGAAGTATTTTTTCCTAGTACTTAATATAAACTTCCCCTAGTGCAACTCAAAGCCATTTCCTCTTCTCTCATTGGTCATTACTTGAGAGAGACTCGAGAAAGACAGCCACCTAGCTCCAACCTCCTTTGAGGTAGTTGTAGAGAGTGACATGGTCTCCCTGAGTCTTCTTTTCTCCAGACTAAACAACCCCAGTTCCCTCAGCTGCTCCTTATGATACTTGCTTTCAAGACCCTTCACCAGCTTTGTTGTCCTCTGGACCTGCTCCAGCACCTCAATGTCTCTCTTGTACTGAGGGGCCCAGAACTGAACACAGTATTGGAGGTGATGCCTAACCAGTTAAAAGTACAGGGGGACTATTACTTCCCTGGCCCTGCTGGCCACACTGTTTCTGACACATGACAGGGTGCCATTGTCTTTCTTGGCCGCCTGGGCACACTGTTGGCTCATATTCAGCCAGCCATCAGTCAGCACCCTGAAGTCCTTTTCCTCTGAATATTTTTCCAGGCAGTCTTCCCAAAACCTGGAGCATTGCACTGGGTTGTTGTGGCCCAAGTGCAGGACCAGGCACTTTGCCTTGTTGAAGCTCATACAAATGGACTTGGCCCATCAGTCCAGCCTGTTCAAATCAGCCTTCTTACTTTCCAGCAGATCAGCACTCCCACCCAGCTTGGTGCCATCTACAGACTTATACTTGGGAATAAATTCCAGCAGAAATGCAAATGTGCATGCTGATTACAGCTAATTCCATGCGTATAGATGTGTATATATATATGTGTGTACATACACATGCCTGTATATGAGTTTTCAGTTCAATCAACTTCGCTAAAATAGAGGGTCCACCAGCTTTCAGGTCAAACGTTGTTATTCCTAGACTGGGTCAGTTTCATAAGAGAGTGAGAAGCAGGATGTTTTTATTTCGCTATATTTCTTTATCTGCTGATAAGTATTCCAATACTTGCCCATCTATAACCTTATCTTTTCTTTACAGAACATGCTGCAAGGTCTGTAATTTATTACAGTATTATTTTCTAGGCACAGTAAGTTATATTAGTCATCTCTTTCACCTGTGAAAGATCATTCAGAAGGTGAAAGACCTTAGAGATATGGCAAACATTATTCTAACAAATGGTGACGAACAGCACAGTATAAATCATGTTTGTGGGCTGGATGAAATGTTCAGTGGTGAGTCTAAACATCATATATAAGATGGGAAATTCTGTGAAACACCAAACTTCACTCCACAGGCAAAGTCTTTTCAGGCAACCTTTTGTGTCCAGTCTTGTAACTGTTCAATCTATTCTTGGCCAAAGTAATGTCTTCATGGTAACCTTATTGCACATTAAATTATTTGCATCTTTCTGTCTATATACAGTTTTTATCTGCCAACCTGTAATACTTCTAGGTTTTGCTGTTTAGTGATTATTGCCATAAAAGTAAGAAAAAGTAATGATGTATTAGTATGACAAATGGAGCAATTGATTGTCAATCACTTCATGGCTTCTGGCCATTTTCAGGAAAGAATATTCTTTTATAATGAAACTTGTGCACATATTATGACTATTCTATATTCATACATTATACATATGATACTAATACCTTATACGCATGATGTAAAGTATATTATAGGGGATTTTTAATGTAAATGTGCATTCTGGTGGAAATGCAGCTCCACCAAAATCAACAACCAGTTCAGATATGTATTTAGGGAAATATATATTAACAGCAACTCAATAGTCTACTCAAAATACACATCAAATGTCATAAGGAAATATGACTGTAGCAGTTGTGTAGGTCCTGTTCCTATTGCCCATATACTACATATTATTTTGATGACATTTCTGACATGATTTAACTCTATGACATTTTATTCATCACCTGGAGAATTCCCAATTTCACCCTAGCAAGTTAAAAAAGTAAAAAAAAAAAAAAGGGGGCAATTTTTTTCTTAATTTTATCCATACACTCTAGGCTGAAGTCAGAAGTGAAAAATTGACTTAATAGGTTTCTTTGGTGCAATGGTTATATCAGACATTTATATTTCATCATATTCTTTGTAGAAATAACTACAGATATTTAACTTATTTTTAGTTGTATCTTAAGGTTGATTGTCATGTGAACGGTAAATATTTTTATTTCTCTGTGGAGACTTCTAATTCTTTGATAGGAATTTATAAAATGAATATCTTTGTCTACAAACCAAACCAGGGCTGGCAGCTTGGAGCGGTATGCTTTTCTTTCTGGGGAAAGGCTACCTTCCTTATGATGAAATAGGGTCTTTTATGTTTAAGCTGTGTGTTGAAAGAATTGGCTGCCAGGCATGAGTTGTCAGGTATAAGAGCAATTCTCAATGAGTTTTCAAGTGATGTCAAAAAGTAAAATTTTAAAGATGTGGGGTTTTTCATGTCTTCCAGGAACAAGTCAATATTTTCCCCATGAAATACATTCTTTATGAAAAACGCAATTTTACCTAAATTACAATTACTCCTTAAAGTGTCACCAGTTTATGTGGTGATGAAGACACTTTCTTTCTCACCTTAGATGAGATCTGTTGATGAATAGTAGAATCTAAAAAGGAGTGGGAAGGAAATCAAGAGGAACCACTCTGAAGAAAATTTTGTTTCCTCACAAATCACTGGAACTAATGAAGTCTGTTTTTTGTTTTTTGCTGTTTTTGTTTTTTGCCATTTCCTGTCTCACAACCGATTACATTTGATGCCTAAAAAGCTGGTAGGTCTGATGAAAACCCTTCCTTTTGTTGGGGTGTTTATCTCTTCCATGCCTTGATATGTTCTAGACTCAGGCGTCTAACATGTGTGTTCATGTTGTTTTCTTTCCCTCAACTAAGGTACCTTCATTGCTACCAATTTGCCTATTTGCATAAAACGTGCATATTTTAATAGCCTGAGACCTCTACTTTTTTGTTAAATGTCACTGAAAAGAGCTGATTTTAAAGGCTCTTGGGCCAGAGAGCAAGAAGCTTTTTCTCACACAAGCACACTTGAACATGGACATAAACCTCATTTCCATAGAAAAGCAGACAAGGAATACTACTGGCAAAATGTGGTGCTATAAGTCCAATCTATTGCAAAATCCCATGGCCAAAATTTATATCAAGAGAGGTTTTATTAGCTGCATTACCTTGCTGATGAACTTGTCAAGCTTATTATTTGCAAAGACTGTATATTTACTTATCTTGCTTTTGCTACTTGGAAAAAAGCTTGGCATCATTTTGAAAAACCCTAGTAATAATATTTTATTAAAGTAAGAGATTCCTGTGTAGAGATTTGCTCTTAGAGGTTCAATCACAGTCCTATTTCATTTAATTTAATTTCATTATTTCATTTAATTTCATTATTTCATTCATTAAAAAGTATTATAATAGAAGCAAATGCAAAATGCATTCTGTACGTTTACAGTATTAGGCTGATACTTTCAAATCCTGAAGGCCTATTTCATGATCTGCGATATACACACTACTAATTAACTTGATTCATCTGCTTTCAAAGCAATCCTCCCTCACTTGAGAGAGCTTTCACTCTCCAATTTGTAGCACTAGAGTAAATTATTTCCTCACTGTTCTGTTGTGCTTCAAGCATGCTAAAGTCTGCTTCCACACAGAACCTGGATTCAGTGAATGCCTACTCTTTGAATGAGCTGATTCTTTTGTTCCTTTTTATCATTCACATACAGGCACAGAGGGGTCTCTCTTGATGAAGTAGGCTCTTTAATGCAGAGGTTTAGTTGAGATAACCCACGTATTCAAGGCTACGCCCTTTGGAGAAGTCCTTCAGACTGTTTAATGAAGCAAAGAACTGGGAAAGTACTTTGTTCTTTCAGCTTCTTATCCATTCTTCCAAACCACAGTGTTTAACAACAAACTAATGAATCCGGTTTATTGGATGGAAATACACTGCTTTTCATTACAGATGTTTTAACAAATAGTATCAATTAACAGAATGTTACAGCAACTCAGGAGTGTAAGAAAATGATTTCCAATTACAAAATTGCACTTGTGCAACTGTCTATCGAATGTTGATAATTGTGTTGAGATAACCTTTAAAGGGAAATTCTACACTGGAAGTGTCTGTATTAAAATGGTAGCTGCTAAGTGAACAGATTTCTTTTGCTGTGCTGAAGTGCAAACAATGAAATACAAATTAATGCAGATGGCTTTCCAGGTCCCAGACTGAATTTTTCCAAGGGTGTTTTTTAGAAAGTATTTCTTTTCACTTTATATTTGTATACATACATACATACTTCAGATATATGTATACCTAGGGAAACTACTGATTCATAATAATTTCAGACTCCCTTTGAATTTAATTTTTTCACTCCTCATTTAAAATTTCACTTTAAAATGAGATGAACTAGAAACAATAACACATTTAACTGAAAGGTTAAAGACTTGGAGATTGTTAGTCTTAAAGTTATATTGTTGAAAAACTTTTGAAGGAAAGCATCTTTGGTGCATAGAAAACAGAAAAAGGGACTTTCTGAACGCATTTTAAAATTCTAGCATGAGAAAAAACATAAGGTTCACCAGATAAACACTTATTGTTTCAATATTTGGAAAAGGTTGTGAAGAAAAACTCTAGTCAAGCAAAATATAAGAGTTATATTCTAACCTATACATAGCATACTAAGTAGATAGTATTAGAGTTCGTTATTACACTTCAGGAGTTTATTCTGACCACGTGTTTATAGCAAAATTAATGTAGTTACTAGATTAATAGTATGGTATTTGTATTGATAAATCAGAGATTTATTTCAGTGCTTCCATCTGAAGATATTTGAAGTTATTTGTGTACCTATGCATGTGTGTGTAACTAACTATGCTACACATCTGATTTTCTCAGTAGACTGCAGCAGCTTCCTCACTGTCTCTGGCTGTTGGTCAATTTGGCTATTAGCTTCCTTTGCTCTCAGCTTTTCATTTCTTATCTACCACTGATATGCAGGAAGATGTCTTTGAGGAGTTAATCAATGACTGTGAAATGATTAAATATATCTTACGTGCTTTTTTGCTTTTCCCTTTTATTATTTTTTTTTTCCAAAATGGAAATTCATGACTTAGTTACCAGGAGGGAAACTTGCAGACTGTGATAGTCTGTCTAGGATATTATCTTCTCTTTGATCATCAGAAATCTGCAGAATGTTTACAATACAATTTATTTGAATGGACATTACTTCTTAATATGGCCAGTATATAGATTATCTGTTAAGCCTTATGCAGAATTGTCTTCTTTAATGTGTATCCAACTGAAGGATCACATTTTAGTTTTTGAGTATTAAGAGTTGTTTGGGCTAAATGATATATAGTTGTGAGTGACTTCTGCATGTTGCTTATTAAAACTAAAACAGTAAAAGTAAGAATAAATTTTTAAACATTTTGCACTATAATGTAAAAGTATGTAAACATGTCTAGTGAATTATAAAAGTTAAATTAACTATTAAGCAAAAGAAGAGTGTTGACTATACTTTGACAGAACAGACTCTGAAGAAAACAAAGGTACAGCACACCCCACTTCTTGGGTATTTTCTACTTGTACAGCTCCTTTGTGGACTTCCTTTGGGAGCTTCCTTTGAAGAGTAGGCAATATATTACCTACCTAGAAAATCTCTAAAGAGCTCAAATGCTGTTACCTTTTCCAAGATTCTTTCTGAAACTTTCTGTATGAATGTTATACAAAGACAACGAGGCTATACGAGCAACCTCTAAAGTTTCTCAGTCTGCCTTACAAGCCACCTTAAGATTTGCCTATGATTAAGCAGCTTTTCACTTTAAGAATTGAGTAAAGCAGACATAATCCTCTGTGTCTGGATGAAGATATTCTGCCTTAAAACTACCCAGACTAGTGAAGAGTAGTTTTGTTTTGTTTTGAAAGGTGAGAATTGCCTCAGTTCAAAAAGCAAAATATCTCATATTTGTAAAAGGCAACTTTATGTCAGTAGATTTCTGTCTATTTTTCCTGGGGTAACTGTGTTGCCCAGTGCTGGACTGTTACAGCCCTATATATGGAAATATTTTCTATTAGTACTCTTAAGCCAGACAGATATCAAGTATTCAACACTCCCATGCAATTTTGTTGCCTGACTACCATACCTTTTTAGAGGACCATTAAAATTCCTTACCAGTACTGTTTAAGAGCTCCTGATATGTAGCTATTAATACCTATTATTTGTTTTCTGTTTCTTACTCTAGCTTTTATTTCTTATCAGATGAATACTCGATTCCTCAAAAAAAAAAGTCTCAAGGGAAATTTTGACATCATCTTTAGAAATTCAAAATCATTTATAAGAAGTGTTCTATTTTACTTCAGTGTTTCTGACTAATTTGTGTTCAGAAACTTTATAAGAAGCTAAAAAGCTGGTGTTATGCTTCCATTAATAAACAAAACTAAAACAAAACCAAAATCCATGAGGCATTACCTCAGCACCAGTATAACGTTAACAAGAGTTTTACTATCTGCTCTTTGCGCTAGATATACTCTTGAAAGTCAAAAGAGCATGGAGTAGATAAGGAGCTGTATATTCATTTTTCCCTCTTTCCTGGGTCTTTATAAAAATCTTTTGTCATTATTTATGTGTTTTGTCACTATTTAGATATGTGACTAGCTTTAGGTGACTTCATAAATATTCTGCAGACTGTAAATGAAGAATGAACCCTCACTGAAGAGTATTATTGGCTTCTGGATGATATGCAAAGAAGTTATTGTAGAGTCTTGGTGAATTTTAGACAATGACTGTATAAAGCTCAACTTAGTGTCATAGCAGTAATGTTAACCCACAAGCCTGAGCAGATTTATTTTCTATTTTCAAGCATCCCTATGGTTAGGTTTTCAGATGAGTCACTGAAGATGTGATCCAACTCACTGAACCTTATGTATCTAAAAAGTAGACAGATACTTCTGAACAAGTCATCCAGACTCTCTTTAAAACTGATAGAGAAAAAACAAACAAAACAAAAAACTAAGCCAAAAAAACCAAACAATATTTTTCTCTGCTTTAAGATAATTATTGATTGCATTTACAAGTAAATATTTAAAATATATCACGTAAATCATGCCCTAAAAATGTTTCTTCATTTTCTTTGGCTATAGTGAATGCTCAGACAACTAGTTTAGGTGTTGACATTTAAACCATACATCCCTAGAAATGTACCAACTATTTAAGTCTGTATATTTCTACACACTTAGAAGTCTGATAACATTAGAGAATGGACAAATAATTTCTTTTCTCCATGGGGTAATTCTGAGAAAAAGGAGACTTGTATACAAGAAAATAAAGCTTATTTTAGTTAAAGAGGATTTGGATTCTGAAACTATCATCAAAAAAGTATTTAATGATGGAATATGAGATATGCATGTACCCAATTTTTATATATAACTTAAAAGCAAAGTAAGAAAAAATATCAGTTTGTTGTTACATGATCTGCATTCTGTAAGTTACTGCTTTTTGCTCTAAATCTTTTCAACTTTCATATTAACAAATGCTACTCTAAATTTATTCAGCATACAATAAACACACATATTTGATCCTCAGTCTGAGATAACCATTCAGTAGCATGTATTTAAATAGAGACTGTTTCAGAGAAAAAAACCAGAATTTATGCCTTCACAGACAGGCCAAAACACTAACGCAGATGGTGAATCTTTAGATCCGCTAATTCAATTAATTTCATATAGCCACCTACCATAACTCAGATTTGAGCTTTTTATATATTTTTTAATAATTGCTAACTTTATGCTTTAATTTTGTCTTAGTATTTTTCAGTGAGCTGTACAAAATGTCAGAGTATCAGAAATGTTCTTCTGTCCTGATGATATTTCTTTGACTGATTTAGAGCACAAACTTCACTAGAAGTCTGTAATCACATCTCCAAGCCATAGCTTGAGTGTTCCATCTTTGATCACTTCCAGTAACATCAAGTCAAATGATTGCAATGTGTCTTTTTGTTAATTGTTTCATTTTTATTTATTTTCTGAGCGTTTGTAAAGCTACAAAACATTACTGCCCTGGTTGGTATATTGATATATGATTTGGACTGGCAGTTAGATCCCTTCTCTCTGCTAAAAGTAAGGCACATAGTCCATGTTAGTAATCAAAGCTCCTTCTGCCAGCGGAAAGAGAAATTACTTCCCACCGTAGATTCATCCCAGCAATCTTAGGCACTTATTATTGAATGGAGTAAATCTTTCACCTTTAAATGTGTCTCTGCTTGTTTTGATAATGGAACCTAAATGACTAGCGAAGACTTGAAAAACTAGTGTTTCCCACTCCATGCAATTATTTAAACTGTACTTTAAACAAAAAATAGCTTGTTTGTTACTTTTTCATATCTGTCCATCCCAGTTCTTCTTTGTTGTTCCAAACTGGCAGACTATTAAATTCTTTGCCTCCAGATCTAAGCCCATCTCCCTGGTAACTATGCAATGCAACTCTGTTTAAGCTAAATTGAATAATAGTAACATTACAAAAATTACAAATTATGTATGTGAAAAATAATATTTTAGACTACACTATGCATTTCAATACTCATGAGAGTTTAACCACCTTTTCATTCTGTTTTACTTAATTTTTTTAGTCAACCTAATTTTCATTGTCTTTTTCCTCATATGAACATAAATAAATGTTTAATAAACCAGAGCAAAGTTAAATTGTACTAAAGAATTGTTAACATAAAATTTTGGCAACCACCTTAGAAATACAGCACTCAAAAGTGTAATAGTGTTATATCCTTTAAAATAATGTATTTGAGTTTTCAATTTTTCATGACACTTGACAATACTGCTAAGTGATTGCTTCTAAAATATGTGTTTTGACAAAAGTAATTAAAGTGTGGACATTTTGAGTTATTCTGATATTTGAAACTAAAGATTGTCTGTGTTATTACTTATCATCCATCAATTGTTTCATTCATAGTGACCTTAAAGTTACTCTGGCACAGTCACCTTGAAGATGAATTCTAAAACTTTGGTTAGCAGATTGTTTTTGTTGGGTTTTTTTGCCTCTGCTACACTTTTGGCAGGTAAGCTAATATGGAGACATTACTCTTTTAGAGAATGTTAGAAATATCTGGCAGAGATTTGATTCCTTAAGGAAAGGTAACATCCCTGAAGGGTAGAAAGGAAACAAACTAGGAAAAATAGACTGGATTTCTTTAGAAAACAATACCTAGATGCTTTCTCAAGTAAAAAAAAATATTTTTGGCAAACATAAAATCTGAGTACTACTATATCTAACTGTCTTCAGTTCATATTATATATTAATTGCCTGCAGAGATCTCCTTTTCCTTTCTGTTCCAACGTGTTAGCCTTTTTTTTGTGTTCTGTTTATTTTTGCTTTGTTACAGGAATGCCTTCTAAAAATTAGTACGTTTTGTATTTTTGTTCAAACATGCCAAGGATGTGGGCTAATTCATTCCTGTGGGAATTAATTCAATATTTGACATCTTCCTGTAGAAAACTATATATCTGGAATTTTTCTTTACCTGAACTCTCAAGGTTTCTCTTGACCACATAGCCCTTATGGGTCCTTGGTGAAGCCTCATTCAAAATGCTTGCTAACAAATATTTTAACATGTTTTCCCTGCATTTCAATATGTAATACAGTTTACTTGGTATAAATTGCATCAGCTCAACTTGAAGGAACTAGAGGATGGTTCATAAGGTGGATTCATTCTTCAGTTTAGTCTTCACTCTGCCTTCTTCACAACAGTCTCTTCACACTTATAGGTATATCGTTTCCTCTGCTTGCAATGTCTGCAATGTTATGCATAGTCACTTTTGTTAAAACATGTGGAAATCTGTGCATCGGAGTATGGTAGGTGAGCCATTAGTTTACATGGAGATGTTTATAGAGATACTATGCATGAGGAAAGTACATCTACCTCACTGTTAGTTTAAAAAAAAATCATTGCATTAAAATTTGTTTCAGGTGTTTTACTGAAGTTCTTGTGAACTTTCTAAACCAACTCTAATGTCAGTATTTGTAATTTCAGATAAAATAAATGACTTTATTAATATATATCTATATAATAAAAGAAAAAGTGTAAAGAAACCCATATATTTTCACAATCCTACTTGAAATCTTAAAGGTTTTTTCCAACCTAGTTAACTCTATGATTATATGATTCTAAGAAATGTCATTAAAGATAAAATTTTGGGCAAACATGGAGAAAAAGAAATATAATTAATCATTCTATGATTCTATGATCATATGCCCTGAAAGAAAGTTTTGTTCTGTCTTTGTAAAGTCATAGATTAATGGGGTGAAAAACAGGTTTTCTTCTCCGGTCACCCTTGCATTAAATTAGAGTTTATGTAAACATTTTAAAATATTATATATAGTAATACTACTGAAAAGTGGGAAATTATGCATTTAGACTGAAAAGATTTGTTTTCCCAAGACCTCTGTTACATAACAAAGCTTTTGAAAAAATTCTAGAACATTTATACTTCAAAAACTCCCTCTTCTAGAGATTGTGATTGAATTTGTTGGCTTTGACAGCCTATGACCTTGAAAGATGCTTGTCTTATCCTCCACCATGCTATTTCTCTTCCACAAGTCCTCTTCTAAAATGATATGTTCTTTCTGAATGAAAAGTAATTTTAAGCACTTTACATCTTCAGCAGAGATCTGGCATTTTGTCATTTCAGCATGTCACATTGTTAAGCTACCTAATGCAATGGATCAAAATGATTCAGCACTAGCTTCTGTGTTTACATTTATCCTGATGTACAACATATTAGAGCTAAATGGCAATTAAAATTCTCAGCCAATAGCTACACTTCTTGCTAATGATTATAAATATAAAAGATTTCCCATTTGGGTTGGATTCTCTGTGTATTGTGTCAGCAGACCAATGGATGTAGGCACTGCAAATTGATTCAGGTCTGACAATATTTATTAGTACAGCACCATTCAAACCGAGTTAGATTTCTTAAAGGTGTGGTTGCATCTTAATGCAGTATAGCCATTCTTTGCAAAGCAAGCTTGAGTTCTTCTGGGAGTCTGGAACTGAGGAAATTGGGAACAGCGTATTTACCTGATGGGCTAGAATGAAGGTGGTGGAGCCAGTCTTCTCAGTAGTATCATGTGACAGGACAAGAGGCAAATGACACAAATCAAAGCACACAAGGTTCAATATGAACACAAGAAAACACATTTTTACTATGTGAGACATCAAAACCAGGACCAGGTTGCTCAGAGTGGTAGTGGAATCTGCATCCTTGGAGATATTCAAAGCCTGGCTGGACATGGTGCTGAGTAACCTACTATAGCTGACCCTGCTTGAGCAGGGACAGGGGTGAGCTAAGTGATCTCAGGAGGTCCTTTCTGACCTGTGCAATTCTGTGTTTCAGTGATTCTGTGTAAATAATCCAAAAGGTGAGTGGAAGCAGAGCACATGTACGCTGGTGAATAATCTGATAGGTGACAAGACAGCTCAGCTGAGCCAGTTTGAGTCAACAATCTTATTTCTAGCCTCCACCATCAGCACAAGTTCCAGAATTCATAGAAGGGCTTTGCAGAGCTCAGTAAATTCTAGTTTCTAAACAAAAATATCTGTTCATAATACCTTCTTTTTTTTTTTCCCTAGAAATCCTACTGTCTAAGTGTTTCCAACACTGAGGATCTCCGAACCTTTCTGGTACTTCAGTAAATTGAGAGCCAATGCACTATGTGTATGCATCAGCTTTGATCAATGTCTAAGGATCTGCTAACTCACAGCAAAACTGATCTTTCTCTTCAAATCATCTTTTCATACCTGTATTCTACAGCCATACTCAAAGCAAGGCCAACTAACTGCCTTCTTTTCCTAGGGGTCCATAGTTTAGAATTCACATGTGCTCATCTGCTTCAATAATTTCTTTAGAACTTCTAGCCAATTTAACAGACAGCAAGATATTGTTTACAACAATGTAAAAGACTTACTTTATACTATTGCTATATTTCTAAGAATGTCTAAGCTATGTCTAGATACATTCCTTAAGGCCTCTGCTATGTTATAAGTCTATGGTCTTGTCTGAAGTTTTTATAATAAATGTTAAGATTTTAAGTAAAATAACTCAGATATATTCTTGTATTCTCAGATACCTTCTCATGTTTATTCTGAACAAGCGTTCAAAATATGATAGTCTTTAAGAACACTTTTTAAATATACAGGGAGCAGAACTAAAATTAAATAAGCAATATGTACCGTTCAACATTACTTTTTTCTGTGTTCATTTCCAGTGTGTAACAGCTATGCATTTTCTTTTTCTGTTAGATTTTATAGAATAAAATAAATGCAAATAATGAGCAAAGACTTATTTATTTATTTATTTATTTATTTATTTATTTATTTATTTGAGTGGTTTCTTTTTCAGCAAGGGTTTCCCTTGAACTCTATGCCTGCAGAAATTTTTGCACAATAAATTGATGTCCCTATCTGAGCTTCGGGAAGCCATGGAGAACTAAACAACTAATGAAATATTCCTAAAAATTTAATGACTTTTTACTCCTTCATTCTCAGAATGCCTCACGTCAACTATAGCTTCATGTAAACTATAAGAGGATGAATAATTATTGTAAAATAAGCACACTTGTCAGCTCTCTGAAATGTTCATCCACATTTTTAAGTTCACAGAAGTGGGAAGATCCCTGGCAACACCTCCTTTCAGCTGACCACATATGAAGATATATGGGGAGAGTCACAGGGAGATGCTGCTATGGATAGCTGCAGTCCCATGTCAGCTTGCAGACTGCTTTGAGCAAACAATTATATGCAAATCAGATACATTGGTGGGAAAGGTTTGGATGAAGCAGACATTTCTTCATTGATTCATCTTAAATGGCTTTGTAGCTATGCCTCACCAGTGGGACATAGGACCATTCCTTCTTTACCTACCCACCTCAGAAAGAAGGGAGCACACATTCAGCAGGTCCTCTGCTCTGGAAAGGCAGAAGCTCTCATAGAAAAATTATTTCATAATGTAGCTGTAGCTTGCTAAAAATAGATAGTTCGAAACAGAGAGACTTCATAGATACCTGGGCTCTAATGTCAGTGAGGTATTGCCTTTTCATCAGTGATTCTTTCAGTCATCATTTAGAGTCATTTCACTGCTTCTACCACTGATGAAAAAAGATCTGAGAATTTAAATGTTTATCTAAGTTTTTCAATTTATGTCCCTCATAAACAAGGCATAGTGAGATCCTGGTATATTATTAGTGGTTTGGATTTTATGTGTATATTTGTAAGCTTTTAAACTATTTATTTATTTATTTATGTAATAAATATTTATTTATTACATCATTCTGTGCATATTTAACTACATCATCACTACATAATTTGTCAGGACTGCTAACAAAGGTGGGATATAACTAAAGATAAAGAAAGAATTTGAATGGGCATTTAGATCATATTCATGCTATCGTAAGACCAGTTCTGACTGTGAAAGTACAAACACTTCAAACAAAAATGTTCAGTGCCATAGAATCAGAGAATGGTTAGGGTTGGAAAGGACCTTAAGATCATCTAGTTCCAGCACCCAACGTCCCATGCTAGGAATGCCTTGTAATAGACCATGTGTCCCAAGGCTCTGTCCAACCTGGTCTTGAACACTGCCAGGGATGGAGTATTTACCACTTCTTTGAGCAATCTGTGCCAGTGCCTTACGACCCTCACAACAAAGAACTTTCTTATATATAACTTAAACTTCCCCTGTTTAAGATTATACCCATTCTCTCTTGTCCTATCACTATAGTCCCTGATGAAGAGACCCTCTCCAGCATCCTTATAGGTCCCTTTCAGATACTAGAAGGCTGCTGTGAGGTCTTCATGCAGCCTTCTCTTCTCCAGGTTAAATAGCCCCAGTTGATGAGCAGTGCCATCTGCAGCAAAGGAAAATGAAATGTATAATGCAAGCTATGTGCAATCCTTTTCATTTATGAATATCCTTGAAAGGATGCCCCAAGATAAGACACAAGTATGCCTCAATTCTAGATTATATCAAGTACAGTTTTCTGCGCCAAGCAGTTACACTTCAGATTGTTTTTATTTGTAAAATAAAAGCTTTAAAATAATAATTACAAGAGTTAGAGTACATGAAAACACAAATATGTCCTGAAAAGCTACCTCAACATGCCTCCATCAGAAGCAATTTGGAAGCTCCTGATGTTTCCTAGTGACCCTGGAAAATGAACTGCTCAGCTATACTCTCAGTCAGGCAAACTGAAAAAGGCTGTTGGACATTCCTAAATCCTTTCTTTATATTGTCAGCAGATGCTTTATAAATTACATTCACTGTCTCTGAACATCAGAAAAATAGTTGTCAAGGTAAGCAACAATTTCCTTTGTGATACAGAACAACAAGCAGTTGCAAACATTTTAATTAATGTCATCCCTTCTGCTACTTCTGCCAACTGCAGGGCTCATCCATTCCATCTCCAACCACTAAAATGCAAAAACTTTAAAAACTTATTGAAAAGTGTCTCTGCAGTAAAGAAATAATAGTTTGTCCTTGAAAGAATTTACTGCAATACTCTTGAATTATCAGCAGTGTGTCAGCAGTTCTTTCTATACTCAACCAGTATGCTTAGTCCCTCATAATCATACCTGTGCGTACCCTCTTCTACTTTCAGTTTCTTAATACATTAAAAGAGGTTTATAGGTGCCATCTATAGTGCTTTACAAAGCCAGCTGACTCCAGATTTCTTCTATAAGCACTTTCTTTAGGATGACAGTGCTCATGAGCTCCACAGTTTAACAAACATAGTTATCTCTAACAACCACAGTTTTAGACAATTTTAACAATCAGATACTTATTTGTGTCCTGCAAAAAAAAAACCACACACAAAAAAGTTTTACTTTGACAACTCTTTGTGTGGTTTTGCAACACTTCCAAACTCTTTCTCATTCTGAAAATGCCTTTAACTTTTCTAACAAGCTTAGACAGGGAAAAAAAAAAAAAAAGTAATTCAGACCATGCCAGCCCTAAATCACATTTCCTGTAACACAAGTTTCTTGGGCTCAAACAAATGTCAACAAACCCCTAATTTAACAGCACATAAACACTTCTTATCTAAAATGATTAAATGTCTGATTCACCCCTCAAAATGTAGAATCTTCTTCTGAGACTGGAATGTCTCAAAACATCAACTTTTCTTTTAAAATAAATGTCAATATACAAATATGGGATAGATGCTGTATGTTAGTCACAACAGATAAACAATTAAAGTCCATGTTAAAAAAAGTAAACACACAAAACTACAATCAACAACTCTCAGTAAAAAGAAAACAGCTTCTCCAGGTGTACAATTTAAATGGTAAAACAAAGGCCTTTTTAAATGCATATTTGGTGCAATCCACTGCACATCCCATATTATAATCCTACCATTACCCAGAGAGTATTCCAGCCACCTCCTTGCCTGCGCAACTGACACATGACACTTGGGCACAGATACCTTCTTTTCCAGGCCCACAGTTCATAAAGGTATGCACTTTTGCTTCATACATAAAGAACTTGCTGCCACAGAAAGAAATATAATCTGTGTTAATGAGAGCCAAAAAAAAAAAAGTAAATATATAGAGAGGATTAGGAAAAGTTATGGACATTAGGCACATCAGTAGCCGTTAAGCACAATGAATGGAATGCCATCTGCCTCCCCAGGTTCCAGGAAACTGGGAGTTTTTAAAGGGAAAAGGATCACTCTATACCTGTTCTAAATTTTTTTCTTTCAGCATAAGAAACTGAAAAGTATTTGTGACAGAATGTTTGCTCGAATGTACTTTTGAATTGATGTATTAGAGAAACTTATACATTTTACTTATAAACCAGTTTTCAAAGACCCATAATAAATACCAAAGGGCATAAAACAAAATAAAAGATCCTTTGAATCCCCAAAAGGAATACTATATTGTCTCATGATTCCACTGGATCTTAGTTATTTCCTGCCAGAAAATGAAACAATCTGTAGAGGCGTACATTAGGATAGGAAGGAAGTTCAAATATGTTCCATGTGAGTCAAAGACTTGACAGTTACCTTCCGCTGTTATTACCTCAGAATCCAGAGTTTTCTTCCATTTTTGCAAGTTTTCCTCCTCTTCAACTGGATAGTCTGTCATGCTGATTGATGGCTGTTAACCTGTATTAATTAACATTTCCAATGTTAATTTCTTTCTTTCATTTCCAATTTTCCTTTGATTTTAATGCAGTAGCTATCTGAGTACGCATGCTCAGGAATTCACTAGAAGTAGTCATGCTCCAACCTGGAGCATTGTCATTTTCCATTTCCCTCTTCTTCTAACTAAGAAACTCCAGAACGTGTCTTACCGATTTATAGTTAGTCCTCCCTCTAAAAGTAATGTCTGTTTCACTCAAAATGGGACCATCGCTGGTCTAACTGAAACTGCTATGAATCTTCCAATGCTATATTTTCCATGATTGTGCTAAAGATCCTATGTCAAATCTTTCCTGACACAACATCCCTCCCCACCCTCAAATCCAAAGTACTACAGGAACAAGATTTGTAACCTTGATTCCAGGTCCACTCAGTACAAATGTTCTATATAAATTTTAGTAATTCACATTGAAGGTGCTCAATTAAATCTTTTATATTTTTTTCTCCTGACTTACTTCCTGAATTTGTACATATGTCAGAAGCGTAAGGAAATGATACCTTGAACTTCTTGATAGCTTGAATGGGGATCCAGGATTATTCCACATTTGCTTATATTCATGAATTGAAAATACTTATGTACATATTCAAAGGAAACAAAATCTATCTTCTCTCTTCAGTATCCCTTATCCATCATTGACTCTCAGGATTTTAAGCAGTTTCAAAGTAAGGAAAAAAGATGACAAAATGTAATAATTAAAATAATACACTAGTGTTGTCTAGTACTCATTTACTCTTCTGCATGTAGGAAGAATCTACATTTTCAGAGTTTACCAAGTTGGAGATACAGATCTAAATTTTTCTTTGAATAGCATTTCAGTTAACAGATGCTTAGTGGTGGGAATTTAAGATAACCTGGAGGTTCTAAGCAAATCTTTGGTTATTCTACTGTGCTTAAAACCTAATACAACAGACCTCTACACAAGCAGTAATCTTGATAAAAGGGTCTTTGGGTACAAAGAATTATTAAGCTACATTTATAGATTTTGGTAAGTCCACATTATGCTGTTGAGCTTTCAAAAAACTGAAATGAACAGAATTTATTTTGTTAAAAATGATTGCATTTTGTGAACCACCTGTTCACACATTGAAAAAGATATTATGCAGAAATTGCCTTCAGAAATTCAGGTCATATGGTCAGCCCCTGAATTAATTATTTGATCAAGACAGATTGGGGTGAGACCAAATAATTACTCATTAGCATTCAGCACCACTGTTGTGCTGCATTTTGCATGCTACAGTGTACGCTGCCCTTTTACATTTTACTCAGTATCCTTTTTTCTGTTACACCATATTGTTCTGCATGACTTGGAAATGAAATTAGAAACAGGAAAATAGAAGTTTGGAGAATAAAGCAGACATGACTTTCTATAGAAAAATGTGCCTTACACAGTTTTGCTTATTGAATGATCAAGCTGCCTATGAACTGTTTCTATAAATCTGCCACATACTGGTCTCTCTGGGAAGCCAGTAGGAATTCTGGGCATAAACATTTTGCAGCATTATTCAAAAATTTGTTCAAGTTCTTCAAAACTAATGAATCTAGTGTTCTACATTTAAGTGATGCATTTTGTAACTGGTTGAACTGTAGAGTAATATTTCCTCTTACCCTGTAGGCTTGTAACATTTTTTTGTCTGAGCAGCTCAGTATTGTATTTCAGTAGCCATGCCATTTAGCACTGCATGGTGCAGCATTCACATTCTTGGACATGTGAAAGAAGAATTGACAGCTCTAGCTGTCCCCAGATATGTTTTTGCTATTGTACTTCATAAAGCTGTGTTATACATATATGTATATATATACACATATATATAAAGCTACGCTATAATAAGCAAAATGTCATCTTGAAAGAATGATACACTGAATGTTCATGAAGGTCCTGTATGTTTGTAGAAGACGATACACTAGATTTAAGCTGCAATGTTCTTCAAACCTGTGTCTATATTGTTATGCCTAAACTAGTTAACTAAGTACACCCAGGAATCCAGTCTCACAATGATGCCAAATGGAGCAAAACAGCTGCTCCCATGCTACTAAGCTACTTGCTCTCCAAGACAAGGTGTCTATACTAGGAATGTGCCTAATGGCACCTTAGGCTTCTGTACTCCAGACCTTTGTTGGAGATTTGTTTTGAAGAATTCTGGATAGCATGAACCACAGCAATGCCAAATTCAAAAAACTTAACCATGTAGACACTAACATTCCAAAGCCTGTGAAAGTTCAGTGGCCTGAGCTCTAATACAGACAACTGTATTTACTTACAATAAGGAACCAGAAAATAATAAGTACAGATCAACTAAATTCACAGGAATAATGGTAAAATTTTGCATTGCCTGAACTCCAAAAATATCTTTAACCATTAAAGTAACTCTTCTTACAATGTTCTGCACTCTATATCACCGATGCCAAAAATTGCAGTCTCATTATTTATTAAAACTCTGACTGCAAAACACTATTTGGAACCTACAGGTTCCAAAAGGACTTTGAGAAGGACTGTACATACATGTTTGTGTTTTCAAAAGCAAAACAGAAAACTCTCCAGACCATTAATTCTTAACATATCCCTTGCTCGATCTGAAAGGTGTCATCTGCTGCAATCCACACACTTAAGTGCATCTGGCAGAGGCAGAATCCAAATTATTCAAAATTACTGACATTGTTTCAGAAGTCAAATGATAAAATAGTTTTTATTTTAGACAAGTTTTGTTAAGGAATCTGGCTGAGTTTCTCCTCTTGGCAACCCCCAACTGGTCATGGGGATGCACTGCTATATTCACCACACATTTCAAGACCCTGAACCTGAAAAGCACTTCAGCATTCCCTACTTTATGGATTCTAGATGGTTTGAGCACCATCAAAATAATAAAATCTGCTTGTCCTCCACTGTCTCTTTTCTGTAGTCAGTCTGAAGCATTGTGGTGCTGGGGAAAGAGCCCTTTCCTTCTGGAAAGGATCACGACCTTCCACTTTGATTTCCTCTACAACACAAGAGTCCTTCTGCATTAGCTTGCCTTATCTGATCTTACACAAAAATCATTCTCTCCTACCTTTGCTACAAAAGTCTGTTGATCTGCTGTAAGATGCTACTGTTCCTTATGTGTACCCATCAGCCTCTCTCTGTTTACACATACCTCTCTCATAGGTTTTGTGGAGTTTGGCAGCTTCTTGTTCTTTTGCAACTTTTTCAGGCAAAAATTATTTTCAGAGATCTCATCTGAAAAATACGTACAGGGTGCTGTATTGATCATTTTAGTATGCCCTTAGCTGATGTTACATTATCCCTAGCTCTAGATGGAGTTAATAAGGTGGACTCTGCAGCCTGCCTCAGAGATAGACAGTTACAGTGCCTGCAGCCTGGCTGGGGCTACATATCCCAAACCCATTGCAAAACTTCCAGGTTCTGAGCCATAGTTTTGCAGCAGAAAGTCTGGAAGTGCTGGAACCTCTCATCTAAACTGGGTTTCCTGAAGGCTTTCAGAAACCCTGCTGGTTTATGGGGTGTCATTTTTAATAATAAGCTCAGGAAATTCCAGAGGAGTAGAATACTAATGCAGCACCAATGTCTTTGGAATTGCCTAACCAGCTACAGCGCAGTCATTCTGGCAGCATCCCAGACCAAGTAGTGAGGAAAAAACTAAAAATCTATTTAACTGATTTACTGATCTATTTAACTATTAACTGATACAAATTAAGACAAGATGTATTAATAATAGCTGTCAACAAGATTTTGAAAAAAAACCCACCGTGAATCTGGTATCAGGTTTTAGAGTGATTAGAAGTTTGAGAAATGAATTTAGATGAATGGAGGTAATAATGGTTTTGTAAGACATTTGAAAGTGTACAGTCTGAGATACTGTACTTCATAAAATAGCCTAACAAAAATAGTGAGATATAAGTCAACTAACATATTTGCCATAAAGTAGCTAGCAATAGTAAGCTGTCATCAGTCCAGGAAATTTTTATATTGCACATGCATGTGGTAACAAACTTCATGTTTTTCTTAAGTAGCATTAGCAGAATATATTATTTACTTTCCTTCTTGTGCACCATGAGTCTGATTCAGAAATATATGCTGAGTTAAAGAGCGTGAGAAGTCTCATCAAACCCACTTGGATTCCCAATGATAGGCTAAAGGACTTAACATTTAAACTGTTCAAATTACTAGAAATAAATGCATGATTAAGAGTTTTGCAGAACTGGGGGCCTGCACACTTTTATCTTGGAGCATTTGTATATGACTGCCATGAGTAAAATATTCTGACTAATCATGTTATTTTCTGGCAATTCATTATAGCCTTACTGCTAGCTGAGTGTCTTTTTCCTCTTGACAAGTCTCCTGGGAAACTGAGATGAAGTTAGTTTTTCATCATTATCTCAAGTCTATCTTTTCAAATGCTTTTATTATAGTGATTTTGGAAGCAAGCATATTAAGACAGAGATATTACAGAACTGTTGTACAAAAGAGTATTGTCAAATACCATGTAAGTGAATTTAGGTTTTATCACAAATATCTCAGATATCATTTAGGACTAAATAAAAAGAAGTAAATCAGTTCTTGAGCCTTAAGGCACCTTTCAATAGTAATACTAATAAATCAGAATGATAGCATAAAAAAGCCACTGACTTCTCCTCTTAATCAAATAAGATCAGAACCAAGTCATCATTCCAGCAGAAAAAGCAAAATTTAATTAGCTTATCTAACAGTGTCATTTAGTGAATCAAAAGCTTTGAAAGGTCAATGAATTTTGCCCTTATCATCTCATTATCTTCCATCACTAACAAGATATCATTAAGCAACTTCATGAGAGCAGTTAATGTAGCAGCAGCAAGCAGCACTGCTATAATCTAAAGGGAAATTCCAGGCTGTTTTTAAATATTGATTTTTATTACATTTTTCATTCACAGACATCTCCTAAAGGCCACTGGAAGAACGAAAACAAATACAGTCTTTTTACATAATTTCCATATTTCATTTCTGAAAAAGTCAGTAGAACATTTTTATCATCCTTGTTCAGACACACACATCACCACAAAATATGTCTGCCAGAATATATACAGCAATACAAATGCTTCATTCTAATACCACAAGTAGGAGTAAAACCTCCAGAACTTATACATTATGAGCTGTCTTTCAACAAAATCAGTGCAGACCAGTGACAAGTGGTATTACTTAGTGGAGGAGGCAACTGGTGCTGTTCAACATCTTTTTTGGCAACCTAGATAACGGGATTGAGTGAGCCCTCAACAAGTTTGCAGATGATACCAAGCTGTGTGGTGTAGACAACATGCTGGAGGAAAAGGATGCCATCCAGGACCTTGACATGCTTGAGAGGTGGGCCAATGCCAGACTCATGAAGTTCAACCAAGTCAAGTGCAAGGTCCTACACCTGGGTCAGGGCAAAACCAAACACAAATATGGGCTGGATAGAGACTGGATTGAAAGCAGCCCTGAGGAGAAGGACTTGGGGGTGATAGTGAGCAAGCAGCTCAGCATGAACTGGCAATGGGCACTTGCAGCCCAGAATGTTAACTGTTTGCTGGGTTGCATCAAAATGAGTGCAGCCAGAAGGTCCAGGGAGGTGATTCCTACTAAGCTCTTATGAAACTCCACTTGGAGTACTGTGGCCAGCTCTGGGACCCCCAACACAAGAGGGACATGGACCGGTTAGAGTGCATACAGAGGAAGGCGATAAAGATGATCTGAGGGCTGGAGAACCTCTCCTACGAAGACAGGCTAAAGGAGTAGGGCTTGTTCAGCCTGGAGAAGAGAAGGCTCCAGAAAAATCTTAAAGCAGCCTTCCAGTACTTCAAGGGGGCCTATAAGGAATATGGAGAGGCACTTTTTACAAGGGCATGTAGTGATAGGACAAGGGGAATGGCTTTAAAATGCAAGAAGGTAGATTTAGATTAGCTGTGAGAATGAAATTCTTCACTGTGTGGGTGGTAAGGCATTGGAACAGGTATCCCAAAGAACTTGTGGCTCTTCCATTCCTGGAAGCTTTCCAGGCTAAGTTGGATGGAGCTTTGAGCAACCTGGTTTAGTGGAAGGTGTTCCTGCCTGTGGCAAAAGGGTTGTAGATGATCTTGGAAGGTCTTTTCCAGCTCAAAACATTCTATTATTCCATGGAAACTATTTTAGAGGTCCTTGTCTCTCACTTGCTCAGGCAAGCTCACCTCCCACTATGCATCACCTTACTATACAGCACCACACAGTCTGTTCTTTAAATGGGACCAGTCAAACCAGCAGGTTTGAAAAAACTACTTTGCACACCAAAGGTCATTTCATCGGTCTGCTTTAGAGTATAGACATACAAACAGCTGAATGAGTACAACTGAGAAGGCAGCAACCTGTGGTGAGGCAAAAGGCTGTGGTGGGGTCTTTTCACTACAGATTTGCCTTCAGAGCAATTCTAACGAGGAACTGCATCCTGGAAAGTAATTTTGTGGAGTTACACTGAACACTGCTGCGAAGAAAATAGTAGAGCATTAGTTAAAATAATTTGTTTACATTCTCTAAAATCAAAGGGAATTTAAGATTTTCTCTTATAAAAGCACAGAGGGAAGGCAAATTAACTTGCCAAGGTTATCTCCATCAGATTGTGATCATTTTAACATGAGTCAATTCTGGAGCCTAAACTACCTACTGCTGTCCCACTGAGAGGCCGTCACAGTTTCCGAAAATACATGCTCATAGCTGAAAAACCACATATGCTCACAGCTGAGATGCTTTCTCCCTTTCCTCCTGCTTTATTTATTGGACCTATCTGGTTTAAATTAATTTTGCTATCTTTTTCTTCAAAGAAGGCTAAAAAAAGACTAAGGGAATTCACATATCTTACACTATGCTGCAACACAGTTTATATGGCAATCCTTCATTGTGAAAGGATGCAGGCTTTACAAAATCAGAAGTCTTAGCTACAATGGAAGCTATCTCTTAAAAAAACAAGATTAGCAGTTTTAGACTAGATAAGAACTTCTTAGATAGGAAACCAAATACCCTGGCTGATAGCAGCAGATGTCTGAGTCTCTGAGACAGGTGATGAGGCAGAGAAGAGTGAGTAAACTTTCCTCTTGATCCTATTCCATGCTGTTGTTGCCACAGCCACCCCTGCTCACTTCCCATGTCCATTCCCCAGGCATATTTCTCCTCTTAACCAGCCTTTCACAGCCCCTACACCCCCTAGAAAATGAAAACCATGCCTATTTCTGCAGGCATGGGAGCAAGTGGCTTTCTCACTAACTTTGTGCTCTAGTGACCATTGCTGCTTCACCATCTGCTGCTCTTCTTTTGTGTCTCCAAGCAGCTGTAAGTAAAGCCGCTGCATTCAGTTCACATTCCAAGTTTTATTTAGCAGCCACTAAGGCTAAAAAGAAAATCTTCTAATGAAAACTGAGATTCTGCAGTCATCGCAACAGTACTAGGCTTATACCTTATTGGTATGAATTGTATCCATCCAAAGGTCTTGGATAACCATGGTTAGAGGGAACTCAGCAAGAGGAAAAACAGATGATTGAAAATTTTATTTTCTTTTTGTTTTGTTGAGAAATGATGATTTGCTGAAAATGAAAGACAAGTTTTCACAGGGAGATAAGCAGCCAGCTCACTGCAGCTGTGTTCCAGCTGGGAATCCAAACAACGTAAGAGCTTTGGATTCAGCCCTTTTGCTACCTAGCAGCCTGGGAGATGTGGTGCTTTTAGCCACTCTTCAGTCCATTGGTTTCCCACCCCAACCACCTATCACTACAATACTACCAGGAATAGGAAAGAATGTAAGCTATGGGGATTTATGAGGTGAGATTTAGCCATTTTATTACTTAGAGGCCAGAAATATCTGAATGCCACTGGGCTACAATAAGAACTTTTCTAATAGTTAAACATTAAAAGGTTAATCGCAAGACTACAAATCCATAGGGTCTAGGTTGATAACTTCAGGAATTTTAATAGAGAAATTGTGTGAGAAAGTCCATTTAAAAGCACTCATTACTAGTATGCATAAAAGAAATGAAACATGGGCTTTTCATGGACATTTTTACCATCTCTGCCACTCAAACTGTAGTGGTAGCTCACAGTGTAAAGAAGTCTCAGGGCCACAGTTGCAAGCCACAACACATATTTTTGCCTGTGTCATTTTGTTCTTAATCTCACAAATAACAGAAGTAAAAGCTGAAACCCCATTTTACTAAGACAAATGTAAAATGCCATTTGAACACATGAACTTGTTTGTTTACATAAGCAATTGATAATGAAGCAAAAGAAATGAAAACACAAGTTATTGAACTAAAGAATTAAAGAGCCTACAAGAGATGATGAGAGATCTCTCAACTGTGCAAGTTCTTTTGACAAAACAGATGGAAATACTTGTATCAATTATCTACTGATTATTGCTCGCTGAATAGACGTTAGTGGCATAGACTGCAGCAGCCCAAAAGGAAGTATAATGATCAACTGTGACAATAATCCACAAATTAAAGTTCTCTAATAGTATGCATTTACTTGATAGACTGCAAGGGTTTTGAAAGAATGTAGCATTCTATCGTGCCAATGATCCATGGATTAAGGGCTCACATTTATATAGCACACTGTAATAGCTTTGAGGGAGCCATTAGGGTCTATCATGTCAATGATCCATGAATAGTGAGAGTTGTTGGAGCAGTATCTTTCAGTCCATGCTGCAGAGTTTCAAGAATGTACCAACGTGGTTTAGGGTTTAGCAAGTATAATACACCTTGTGTAGCATTTCTTATACTTGTATTTACGCAGCGAATGATCACAGCATAGAAAGCAAAAGGAAGGAGTGCTGCTTGAAGGGGAAAATAATGTTTTATTTTCCTTCTGTGCCTGAGACCGGTTTCTGTCAGCAATAGTTTCTTACTCCCTTCTTGGTGCTAATCCACATGGTGTTCATAATATCACTATAATCAAAAGCATGTAGGCTAGAAGTAGCCTTTGCAACATGTCAATAATCAAGGATGCCATCAAGGTAGAATCAACAGTTTGAGGGGTTAGGTAACCTTCTAATAATGACTTAAATGTGAACTGTTCAGTGTTATGTGAACCCCATTTTATTTTAGCTTTAAATATTCCAATATTGTAATTGTAGGTGTGACAAACTTTCTGATCAAGTCCTCCCCAAAACATCTTGTCATCAAAAAGATTTAAAAGTCATAATCAGCTTTAAAATAAGTCTTAGTACAAACACAAACTCTTCCCAAAGGTGTCAAAATCTTGGAAAACTTCAAAGTTCGTAATTTTGAGCATGGCTGAAGGAATGTGAGAAAGATAAACTTTATACATTAGGAATATTTTCTGAAATGTCTATACTAACGTGATTCAGTGCACAGTTTATGTAGATGTTCATCTTAAGTTTCATCCATCCCAAGTTGCCTCTTCCTTGGCAGTTACCTCCTACTGCTAAGGATCTCCTCAAGGACAAAGGGAACTCTTGGCCTTAAGAACATGTAAGTTGGGAGGAGGGAGACATGCTCTGGCATGCAAGGCTTGGCAAAATCTGTCGTATTTCTCTGATTGCCTGTCCCAATGCCTATGGAAGCTTGTGGGAAAGAAGACACATCTTTTCTGCAGGATACAGAAAGGGGACAGGAGGAAGGATCTGTAAGCAGTATTCCCATCCCAGCTTGTTGCCACATCCAAAATTTTGGCAAGAGAATGAGAGGAAACATTTCCTGCTGTGGTTAGTGCCTTTACAGGTTACTGCATTCTGGTTGCAGTCATGTGCTACATCCCACTAGATCACAACACTGGGATCCAGCCACTGCATCTGCTAAGTTTGGACCAAATTTTGAGGGTAACTTCTTCAGACAGTTTATAAGAAAATTTGAGTAGAGATCAAACAAGATGCAACACAAGTGTTGGCAAATTCACCAGCACAGCATGTAGTGAGTCCTATCACTTGAGTCTTAGTTAAAGCTCCATTCAGAGCAGTGGAAATGCTCCTGTTCCCATCAGAGAGTGTTTTTTCCAGATAGAAAATGATAGTTACAGCTTCAGAGGAGCTCAGATTCTTTTACAGTCAGGAGTGGGAAACAGGAGATAACTTCAGCCAGTCCTCCTGGTGGACATCCCATGTACTCTTTGCCAATAGCTGCAAAAAAAAAATTATACCTCTGGCTAACCAACTGCCTCACTTTTCTCCCTTATCTTTGAGGCTTGATTTTTCATTCTCTCTAGGGCAGATGGACCAGATGTAGTGGTATCACTATATGCTCTAAAGCTAATGAACTGCATGCAGAGCTGAGAATTTGGCCAGGTGACAGCTTCATACAAGGATTTGATTTCCCTTCACACCACAGCACACCTTTTTTTCTCCTTCTTTTTCCTATTTAAATGGAGAGGTATCACAGTCTATGCCTTAAAATGCTGTTAAAATAAGCCCTGGTTTAGTGCTACCCAAAGTAATGCAAATGAAGTATATGACTTTTTATGTGTCAAAGAATAAGAAAGACTTAAATAATTTAGCAATATTTAGAATGGCTTTTTTCTTATCCTTTCACATATTCAATTTTTTTTTTCAAATTATTTCTGCTGAAATAGCAACCTTTCTCTTCAGTCCTTCTCTGTTTTGCCAGTTTGATCTTAAGTAAAGCCACAGCCCTGAATTTGTGCTACTACAGATTGTTTCCATCGTTAGGACTGTGTAGCCATAAATACAGGATTGTGAATGCATTGCACTACCAAGCTGAGACATGGGGTAATGAGGGAGAACAATCCTATTCAGACACCAGTATTTTTAGCAATATCTAGTACAGTGTAGATTATTACAAGCAGAGAAAATTGCTCTTTGTACAGGTATTCTGATTTCAAAGAAAGCTAATTGTTATCTATAATAACAGAACATGTGAATTTCAGAAAACCTTGAAAAAGATTCTGATCTTTGGCCACAGCTGTCAGCATAAGATTACATCCCAAAATACAGGGAACATGTGAATGAAGAGTACTGAAGTGCATTTTCAAATGTGGGAAAGGCAAAGAGGGAATTCAGAGAAACCCCAGCCTGCATTACCATTTGTTACCTAGCCTCATGGTTCAAGGGTAGAAGTTAGAACTAGCAACAGAGCTGGACTCTTTAAAAAACATGGGCAGGAATACATTTTAGCTTCCAAGGTCACTGGGTGGAAAGCTTGAAATGTGTGTCACAGTGTGCAGGATTCTTTATAACTTCAGAAGAGAATCCAAAGTGACTGGTTCACGTGAGCACCTGAAATGAAAGCACAACTGGATGAATAGAAACAGTCCACAGAGGAGAAGATGTCAGTAGGTCCTCAGTTTTTCTACTGAAGGGTCCTTACAACTATGCTGGAATTAGATTTCATACATTTTCTATAGACAGACACAACATCATCACTTCTTTTTTCAGGAATGAGCGGGATTTTGCCAAAGAGAGGAAATGCTGGGTCAAAATTCATTCACACTTGGAAGGGAGTTGAAGCTAGGTCACCTGCTGGTTGTGTCAGTGTCCTGTGCTACCGTGGAAAAGTTAAAAAGGGGAATGAAATTTATCTTGTGAACAAAATGCTCCTGTGGTTATGCTTAAAGCATGACAAATGAAGCAGGGGATTTAGGCAAAGAAATCATTTCCTGATCTTGACTAAGCTTAGTCAACAGGATATTTGAACTAAAGTTTTGCCTGTATGCTTGCATACATAATTGCATGTCTCTGGAAGATTTAAGGTCCAAAGAGGCTTATCTGGTGAAAATAGAGAGAAAGAGAGCTGAGTTATGGGGATCATTCATTTGGATTCATATGTGTTGGTAAATCACAGGGACCAAACTGAATCAGTTCCTGGATCCTCTTTAACATTCCATCCTTCCAGTTCTCGTTTTTTTAAGACAATAATGATACAAATGTATTCTTGTTTTTTAAGGAGAAAGTGTTGAAAATTATTCAGAGGGAAAAAAATATAAGATCAACTAATCACCAGCAAAACCCTCAAGATTCTGGTCCAGAAATGCTAAAACAAACAAACAAACAAACAAACCACTGAAAGAGAAAGATATCCTCAAAGTAATAACAAAAAATTAAAAAAAAATGCAACTAGAAGTTGTATTTAATGAATGAAACAATATTGAGGAAACAGAAATGTGTTACAAAGTGATGTAGGTCTGCCAGCCTATTGATGGTTATTATTATTCAATCTATTTTAAAGCATTACATTTTACATAACTGCAATTCCACGTTAACATTTGAATAGCTTCTGCGCATATACTACAGTAACAATTCATTCTAGTTAGACTTTTTTTGCAGGAATAAGACATAATACCTGTGCAAATTATTGCGAAATAATGGGATTACCTCAACCAGTGTACAGGAAGTAGGTGTGGAATGTTCATGGGGGTCAAAACGTGGAAGAGGTCATTCATGTCAGCTTTCACTTCCCCTGCCCTCTTATTCCCGGTCATGCAGTTCTGCAATGTAAAAATGTGCCACCAGAATCTGACAAAGGATGTGTATGTGAGCCTGCGTGTGGTGGGGGTGAGAGTAGGTGTGCTTAGTCAAAGCACTTTATCCTGTTCCTTACCTCTGAAGTTTTACTGTGCCATCTGCAGTTACTATGTAAAGCTAAAAGTAGCAGGAGTTATAAATTTGACATGGATAGTTTGTAGATGAGTGATTTATAGTAGAGTGCTGAGTCACCTTAAGATGAGAAATTTAAAATTTTGTTTATATTAAAAGGTAAAAATGACATGATTTCACCCTCCATGAGAAGTGAGGAGGTGATAGCAGTCATCTGTGTTCAGTTTTGCTATAGATGAATGTGAGGCTAATTTGCCTGTTAGATAAAAATGAAGAGTTGCAAAGGCACAGTGGAGAAAGAAAATTAATTCCTTCCTTTGGAGTTTTGGTGGCCTCTGGACAGCAGGTACATGTAATCAGACTTTTGCTTGCTACAGTTTGTGACACTTGCTTTTTGTCTTTTAGCTGTGGACATCTGAAAGGAGCTTGGCTTATTGTTCTCTATAAAAAGTAGCAGAAGACTGCAGTTTGACCTCTCCTTTTGCTTCTGTACTCCAGGCTAAAAAAGCCCCATTCCTTCAGCTTCTCATATATTTTGCGCTCTGGGACCCTAACTGTCCAGAAGCATCCCTTCTCCAAACTCTGTCCAGTTTGTTGGTATCTGTTCTGTCCCAGAAATGAATAGAACATTGCAGGCATGCCAAGTAGAGGTTAATTAGCTCTTCTCTTAGCCTGACAGTTCTTCCTAATGCAGCTAATATGCAGATAAACTTTACAAAATCCTACTAGACACACAGGACTTTAAAATTATTTGATAGGATGTTTTACAAAGCTAGGTGAATAAAGGACAAGGTGCAGTAAATGACAAGTGAGAAGAAACTTGGTCTAACTGAGACAGTTTCATAAAATTGTTCAACTAAAAGATTTGAACTGGGACAGCAAAGAAACACTTTCTTAGTTGAAATACAGGCAATAAATGTGATAGTTTTGTCCTAAAACTGTTTTCCCATTTCTTATTCTCGTTTCAACCCTTTTCCAGCTGGATTTGGATTTTCTTGGTTTAATTTCTTAGTTGCATGGGTTTTCTTTGACTGTTTACCAGAAAAATCCGTATTTTGGAAATGCAAGAGTTTTGAGGTGGATATACAAGCACTGTATAACATTAGAGCCTTTTAGCATTTCTGGTGTAGAACATTCTTGTCACTATTCTGTCTAGAATATGATTGGCTTGTTGTGATACAAAAAAAATACAGGCTGGAAAGTTTAATAAATAATTGCAATTAAAAACCATAAAATACTATGCATGCAGATTCTCTCTTGTCTTCCATTGCAATTCCTTTTAATTCATCATCAGGTAATGTTCCATAAAAATTAAAGGTTGCACAACAGCAAAGGAATTATGGCTCATTGCATAGAAAAATGACCAGGGAGTACAGTTTCTTGATTGGTTAATAATAGCAAAACATTAACTTTCCCAAGGTCTTTGTCAACTCTGAAAGTACCCCCTATTGTATAATATCTGTTTATAAAAATGTACTTTCAATATGTACTCTGAAAGAAAGAATATACAAAACGTGGAATTCCTGTTTCAACAAGGCTACCTAAAGTTCAGTTGTACTTAAACAGTGTATTGCGTCTCTTTTGTATTAAGTTCAACAAGTACAAGACAAACACAGATCCAAACTTGGCAACTGTTTCTCAAGTGTGCAATCCCTCTTCCTGGAGGAATTTCAATGACATATAACTCCAAAAGATAACTACTATGAAAAATTCAATATTCCCCTGGGTAAATGCTGTAGATGACAGCACGTAACCCTGAATATTTCCATCCGTATAATAATTCCAGTAGTAAGTAAATGAGCATAAAGCTCTCGAAGTCACAACAAGATCTGTCTGAATTTAGTATTTTGGAGAATAAAGATTGGGGAGAAACTTTTTGAAGCAAGAGACTACCATAATATATCTCTCTCCTTTTATTTCCTGTGTCTGTTAGATGAACGGCAAATTATTCGCAGACTAAATACTTTTCTTGCTAAAAAGGTATTTGTAGTTTCACTACAATTACTAACAAAATGGAATTATGTCCTACTGAACAGTTTTAGACAGGAAAAATTGGTTTGCAAAATGGAAGAAAGGGTAGTGGAGGGATGCCACCTCTTCACTACTCTTACTGCCCCCGATGGCCTACTAGTGACAGATTCATGCAAGACGCAGATAGTTTAAGGTCCTGTTGATGACAGTGGTCTTTCTGAAAAATGATTACTTAGTAAGAGAAACAGTTACTGGAAGGAGCATATCCCACTTCTCACGTATATTATGGTACTAGTTAATTGTCATACTATTTATATGCTTTTCCAGGTGAGCTGACAAAGCAGTAGCTGTCACTCATCCTCTCATTTATCAGAATGAAATGAGAGAACAATTACAATGTAATAGGGAAAAACAAAGTAGGTGAGAACAAAGGAAGAAAGGTTAGTGAAGAGGCTTTTGATTCAAAGCTTTATTTTCCATGGCTAAAATGTATGTTTTATAATCACTCATTTTCAGTTTTCCATAAGTATGACTTTATCTTTTCTGCACTGTATCGCCTTCTTAGCCAAGCTTATCACCATAATAGGAGATTACTTCATATAGCTTATAGGGGCAGAGTGAAAGGAAGAGATGAATGTGATGATCTGTCACTTATTTGGCACAAGATTCTCTTTGTTAAGTCTAAGCCTGTCCCACTGTAAGTGCTTAGAAAACAGTGGGCATCATTCCAAAAGAAAAGAACAGCACCCCCCAAGTCCTTTTACTGCAGATAATGGGGAACCCTGCCACCATAGATGACAATGCCCTATTTTAAATGCTGCACCGATATATCTGAATGTTGGCCTAATGATAAAGAACCTACTTTAGATGCAAACTTAAATATTCTAGATATCTAAAAATTCCAATTACTCTGAAATCTAAACTTTGAAAGTTATTTCACTTGAACAAGCTAAAGTGATATTCAGGGACAGGACAGGACCGAGGTTCACAGTTACTATGACTCAGGAATTTGGGCCACACATTCCAAGATATGAACATAAAACTGAAATATATAACAGATAGTTTGGATACAAGTATCCTGCAATGGAAATGTATCCTGTGAACTGTGAAAAGAAAGATGTCTTGCTTATTTTAAGTCTGTAAGGAGCTGTAGAGAAAAGTTTTGATGCAAGACTGTTTCTTCAGGTAAAATTTAATTTGGGATTGTTACAGATAGTTATGCATGAGCACCAAGCAAATACATTAATTTCTCCTTGCACCAATAGGGAAAAAGATCACAGCAGACCAGTAAATATAAAGCCCAGAGGTGAGAAAGAAGCATATCAACCATGAAATTGTGTTAATTCAATAATTAAAGTGAGACTCAGTTCCTATGTAGGCTCAGGTTGTGTAGCAAATATGTGACAAAACAGTTGGGAATGACAGCCCATTACACTTGTATTAACCATCAGGAGAAAAGAGTTCCAGTAAATCGAACATTTTATGAACACTACAGCATATTTAGCCCTGGACCTGATATAATCTCATTAATCAAAGCAATACACTGGGAGTGAAATTTCCACCTGAGTTTAGTTTTGAGAAAGAGGCAGCGAGAAGTGGGAGTGCCTTGTCATTGTTCCCAGACACTACATCAGAGCCAGGCTTTGTAGTTCTCTTCCCAGAAAGGGAATGAAAACAGTGCTGTAGGGGAAAATTAATTACTATCAGGGACATTCCAGCTGGAAATCTGTGTAGCTACAAAATCAACACTTTTCAAGGAGCTGACTGTTTCCTGATGATCATGTTAGTTTCCCTTATGCTTTAATGGTTTCAAAACTTCTATGGAGAAGCAAGTTCCTATTAGGGCTAAGAGGAATATAGTGTTTGATTTTGCATTTTTAAATTTTCATTTTTTTCCCATGTGGAATCCCAGAGACGTGCAAGAAAGACTCACAGATAAAATCAGCAGTCCAGTGACTGGAATCTTCATCTATAATTTGGAATTACTTCATGTCTCCACTTCCAATGTAAACCACCTGCTGAAACAGGCAGGTTTTCACTTACTATCATTTATAAAAAATCAAAAATAGATGTTTTTGAGAGAGATTAGAGCAGCCCACAGAGGTAGATATGGTTTATGTTCTCCACTGAAATGCGTTGCAGCCGAAGCAAAGAAGGAAGCGAACATCCCAAAAGTGTGTCTTGGGCATTTGGCTGCATTGTACTGTTTCTTGTCAACATAAACTCTCTCCTTCACCTGCGTCCAAATAGAAGGCTTTTAGTTTTCTCAGCTCATAAGATACTCTGATTAAGGAAACATCTCTTTAAGAAGTTCCCAATCAGTCCCTGTTTCTTGTGTTCTTGGACAAAACCCTTCAAAATGTAATCAGCAATAAGATTAGATCTACAGCTGCCCTATTACAAGAATATTACAGAATGTATACCCATGCTACTTTTCTTCTGTCTCTCCACAACCATTTTCATTAACTGTTAGATATCTAGGTATACACAGAGAGTTGCTTTATGTTCATTATTTGTATTCATTGTGAAAAAATAAAAACAACTCTAGCATTTTAAAAATTGAATCAAATGTGACCTTACAGTTACACACAGTTGGAAATTATTGCAGCTTGCTTTACAAGCTCCTTCAATGTTTTAATACAACAGTGAGCTCACAATTTACACAATACCATTCAATATGAGACTGGATCTCACTCAATTTCACAATAAGACACCTAAGAAATAAAAGCTATATTACAGAAGGGGTAACTGAAGCATGGATACACAGAATGCACTTAGAATAAGTCTTTCATTTCCTGATACTGTGCTTCCACAAATAGTTCTATCCACCTTCTATTTATTCAATTTGAACATATATATTTGTGAATACTTACACTATTTATATATACTCACATTCTAATTCAAGAACTGAAAATAGAAATTATTTTTAGACTTACAATTAAACAATAGCTGATGAAATGTAGTTTTTGAATTATAATGAATCAGGTATTTTGACCAACCTAAAACCTACCTAATTAATTATTTAAAATAGCTCTTTACCAAACTCTATGGCTATGAAATAACTTTCCTTTACGAGCTAAATCAAACTTTCATTAACTAGATGAATACACCTTTTCATATCACAAATAACTTTCTCTGCTTTCCCCTACTATATACAAATTTTTTCACTGATTTTAGAATAAAGTTTCCTTTGAAGCTGATAACTAGTAACTCCAGTAAATAATCATATACCCACATGGATTTGCTGGTTTAGAGGAGCAGCTATGCTGAAAATGTAATAGTGTATTTAAATAGCTGGTCATTTTCTCAAGACAGGCTCCAACTCTTGATGTTTTGTTTGCTTATTTCTTGGGAAAAATTGATGGGACATAGGTATGTACCCTTATAAAAACAATTCAACACACTTAATGATGTCAGTAGGAATCCTTTTTTCTTTAAATATCATTTATTAGTGGCTTGACATTCTTTTTCTTTCTGTGTTTTCCCAGGACCTAACACACAGCAAATAAGTTGTTATTTGGCTTGGTTTATTGAAAATATGCAGAGCCAGACAATTTTATTCCACTTATAATTAAAAAATATTTAGTGCAAGGAATTTTAGACTCTAATATGGGACCCTCAAAATGTCTACAAAGTATTTGCTGGAGGTCTAGTTTGTAAGTGCCATATCTAACATTCTGCCGTTATCTCCTTGTTCTCCAACAACAATAGATTTGAAAGGCGTAGAAAAGGTTAAACAAAAAGTCAGTTAAACAAAAAGTCAGTTAAACACTGTGCTTGCACCTACCTTTTGAAAACAAAATGTTTCTCACACCAGCAGGAAATTGCTTCTTCCTAGTTCTCATAAAACTTGATTTTAATCAGAATTACATTTTTTGACACTAAATTACTTTGCATGTCAAAATATGTTTATAGAAAGTCAACAAAATTATTTTATTATTAGAAACTAACAATTGCAAAATAATTCCCTAACAACTTCTCATGTAATTATAAAAACATTTTTGTGCTTCTTAGTGCTGTTTGATTATAATGAATAGGAATTCACAGATTTAGAGAATTCACTGAAGATATTAGGCTTTTTAAAAATTTTAACACATTAAATAGCAATACTATATTATAGAAATAATTTTGCTAAGAAAATACAAAATAATAACATATAACCTACATGGAG
The DNA here is from genome assembly GCF_033783945.1 of Neopsephotus bourkii. Taxonomy (NCBI): domain Eukaryota; kingdom Metazoa; phylum Chordata; class Aves; order Psittaciformes; family Psittacidae; genus Neopsephotus; species Neopsephotus bourkii. The sequence continues at coordinate 11,448,729 of NW_026902234.1, forward strand.
AAAATAAATAGAACATAACTGATGTTGCAAGACACAGAGAGAACTGATTTTCTGTAGATAATATTAGCTGCAAGTTACATTCCTTGTTCCAGAGCAGATGGAGAGTAAGGGTACTAGAAAAGCACAGATTACTAGCAACAGTTACAATATTGTTCAGAACTTCAGAAATACGCACCTCTGCTTCTCAGTAAGTTAAGAAGGCACTTTTTGCAGGAGGGTGATATCCTGAGAACAAAGGTATTCTGTCTGTATTTCAAAACATATCCAAAAGATGTGCCTTTAACCTTCTTCATACTAATTTATACAATTTGAATCATGTGGTTCTTCCTCAGACATACATATTTACAGTAGTTTTATTTGCTTTTTTTTAATTATTTTTTATTTTATCACCTGCAAGGCTCAGAAAGAAGTTTCTTATTCAAAAGAATATCATGAGGTCAGATGAAATGAGATTAAATAAGACGAAACAAGATATTATGTGGGGTGCAGGCATAAAGTAAGCATTTGAAAATCACTTCTGTAGGCAAATCTTGTATGGGACCAAGCTCCATAGGGCAACTAGAAAGTGGTAGAGTTCTGTGTCATTCAGTCAGGCATCTCATGTGCAGAGGCTGCCAGAAAATTCTGAATCATTTTTTCATTTGGTAAACACTCGTGCTTTCATTTCAGCTCAGCCTCAGGCAGCCATGGACTACTGCCCTCATGAGCTGCTACACCCATTATACAGCAAATTGCATTGAACTGTGGGCATGAGCTATACAGCCTGCTTTATGCTCCTCTCAACTCAGTAATGCCAGTATTTCTGCTTAAAATTAGACACAAAAGCAAGCAAAAACATCTTGCACACTTCTGCTTAGTGTTAATATATAACTTATATGTAATAATATTATTATATAATCAATAACACTTTTTCTAATAAAACCAGGGCACACAGAAAATCTGAACTCTCGTGGTTCATTATTCATCAAATATTGCCAGTTTGCCTGGATGATTATTACCTAACAAACTTTGTGATTGTTATCTGTGACCTCCTCCGGAAAAGTAACTTTGAGAGGTTTTTGAAAACCTTATGCCAGCAAAATTCTTAATGAAAAATCACAGAAACCTTCCAATTTATAAGGCAATATTTACTTGATTTAGGTTTGGAATTTCCCTTTCCATACACACCAAAAGTTACTCAACACTATATTCTGAAACAATAATAGCTCAAAAAAAAAAAAAAAAAAGAAGAAAAAAATAGTCAAGAAAGAAAGAAAGTAAGAAAACATTTTTAACAAAAGGAAGCAGAAAACATCTTGATGAGGAAGATTTACCCTATCTCTGCTGCTCAGTTTTAGTCATATGAGAAATGTTATTAAACCATTAAAATCATCCGAATGCTTAGAAGTATGTCCTCAGGCAACTATTTTGCCAGGTTTTACAATTTAACTACTTTTGTCTGTTAATCTCACCACAGGAAAGTAAGTAACTCCTTTAGTTTCAGTGGGGATTTTGTCCCCATACACTTTTAGGGATATATGAGTTGCAGCAGTCTTAGAGAAAAGGGTTATTTTTCCATAGACTCAAAACTTCTTGGGTGTCCTTCCTGATAAGTGAAGATTAGTGGTACATGAAAATTAGCCCTCTTTAAATAATAATCTAATACATCACTCTTACATATTTTAACACATGCATAATGTCAGTTCTATATACTTCCTCACTAAAAAGACCTTTCTTGTCTAGAAGACATATCATCAAAATTATATTTTCCTCAAACAGCAAAATCATAACCCTTACTACAAATTTTACAATAAATTATCTTTATTTGGCATATTTTTCACAAAATACAGCAGCATTTGGTGGCAATAAACATTACTGATATTTCCTGTTCCCACAAGTATGCAAGAGTTCAACACTAAGCATGACAGAAATTAGTATACTTAGTCATATTAAAACATATTTTTATAAATGCCTCATGAGCAAATGTATCACGTGAAGCGATATTATCTCATTTCAAGAATAAAAGTAATTTCATATAGTATTGCCAACCATTATGGCTGGAGGCACAAAATATGTTTCAGAATGCCTTCTTCCTTCTTGGAGAAATTAAATGGGGGGTGGGAGAAGGGGACAAGAAAAGGAAAAAAAAAATCAAATCGAGCTCATATCAAATTCGGATGATCATTTTTAATCTTCTGGATACTATGTTTGTCCAAAAGTCACAAAACTGTGACTCTCAATATGGAGGAAACACTTTCTGTATCTCTTGATTTTACTGTCACATGGAAGCTGCATTTCATGATACCTGGTTAAAGTAGTACACTTCAGAGTACTCCTCTAGAATGATTTATACCTGTTTTTTTTTTTTTAAATTCAGTATATTGGCCATGAAAATCTTTCAATATATGATAAGAAAGCATTTAGACTAATGCGTAATAATACCTCACAGGCTTCCCCTCCAGGATTAAACATTGGCTTCACAGAAGGTAAATTCCACCAGTCAGCTTCTTCTTTGTTGTCAAAGATAACAATTTAAGGTTTAGTTTTATAAGAAGTAGTCATAAAATGAACAAACAAGAAACTTCATTAAATTAAGAAACTTTAGATTTTCTCCATATAAAACACTGTAAAGTTAATGTTGCATGCGAATATAATTTTAAAGAAGAGATAAGCAACAAAAGCCTATACCTGGGATTAAAATCTGACAAGAAGTTTTATGTGTGCAATAATCACATTTAAACATTCCCAGAATTATTAAGAGGTGCTTTAACGGGTACTTTTCAAAAATAACACAGCAACACAGAACAACTTATACCTCTGTAGATTTCCCAAGATTTGACCTTCCATAGTTAAAATCCAAATTCGTTTTTGAAGCTTGATTTTGTGAGACTCTTTTAGACTAGAAACCCAAAATAAGAACCAGTGATGCATGGTGTGATCTCTGACTATATGTGGTTTCATTTCGATCTATACTAGCAAAGCTGATATTAGATCACAAAAGAGGAAACCTGTCTGAGAAAACAAAGAAAATGAGGAGAAATAAAGAAATGAAAATACACATTTCTCTACCACCACCATCGTCCCTCCCTACTTGAGAGAAAAAGCAAAAAAAGAGAGGCGGTAGACAGGGGAAGAAGGGGAAACAAAGAAAAGAGAGCTGGTTTAGGAAGAAAGGGGCAAAAGGAGAAGAGGAGGCGGGAGGAAGAGATTAAGGGGAAGGGGAAGAAAAAGGGGAAAAGAAGAGAGGGAAGACAAAGGGGAAAGGAACAAAGAAGGGTGGGAAAAAGTTCACAGCAAACCTCACAAACCTCTCAATATGTCTGCACTAAGTATAGAATAATGACTCTACATTTCAGAAATGTAATTAGAATATTTAATCTCACCAGAGGTGATCGTTCCAGCACTTCCAGTGGCATTTTATACACGAGAAACCAGACACATGTCACTCACTTTCTTTTCCTAGCAACATCCTATGTCAGTTGAGATAAAGGTTATCATAGTATCTATTTAAGGTTTGCTTCAGGTCAATTTAAAATTATTCCTGAATATTCCACATCTCATTCTTAATACTGACAATTTCCAGTTGTGCTTCAAAGGACATGAGGCAGCAGCAAGGACTGGAAAATATAGATCTCTTTTAATGAAGAATTAATATTTATTGAATATTTGGCTATAACTATTGCAGAATATTTTAATGAATACATCTGCATGATAGCAAAAATATGGTGGGGTACTGAACACGCAGCAGCATTAACCTCCAAATAGTCATGCTCATTCACACTAGCAGTGACTTTTGCTATGTTATTTGCAATAAGACATTCCTGAGCACATTCTCTGATAGATGTGGACTCTTCTCAGTTTGAAGGACACACTTGGCTCACTGCACCTTCTGTCTGGCAATGCACCAGTGGCCTACTGAGTCTGACTGTGCACAGTCTGTCACGTCGCCTGGCTTAAGCAAAGCTGTACTAGAATGTTGCAGGCTCTATATTTGTTGACCATCAGAGTTCAGATAGGAGAGAATTTATCTTACTTAAATACTTGTTATCTTTGTTAGCTAACTCATCATCATTTAGGCAGCCTAAGTCCATACACAGGAAGGCCACAATAGCTAATGCTGTCATGTGGGCTTTGAAATGATCCATGAAGGAGAATATATGGCCACTGCTTCACCATCAGATACTAAAAGTGATTTACCTTACTACACTTTTTACATGCATAAAACTTGAATGCTGCCAGTTCAAAATACTGTAGTTGTTTCCCCAGGTAGACTCAATTTAGACCCTGTATCTCCTCCCCAGTGAGTGTCTCCTTTACCTTCCTTTGCAGCCGGTTTGACTGAGGTCAAGTGAGTCATCTGAGGTCACACAGTGAATGAATGACCCAGAAAGATGCTGAGGACCTTTTCAGGTTCCCTGCTGCAACTACTGAAGCACACTGTCTCCCTTGAATAATTCTGCCTGTTGATCCCCACTGAATATATACATTTCCTACCGCCACAGGAAATTAAAATTTACATTCAAGCTGCTGTAAGAGCTAGCTTACAGTGGGAACAAAACAGGGGTTTTTTAGTGTTCAATCAATAACATTACTTCCATTCCTATACTTCAGGATATCCTCACATCCTGAGAAAATATGTGAAAAAAATACAAACCCATGTCCAAATATATCCAGCTTCATATCACAATTCAAGATTCCACTTTTGTGGTTCTCAGATGTTTGCTTTATTTGCAAATTTGCTTAAATTTGACAGCTTTGTTTTAGGTGTTTCCACAACAAAGACAGTTTGAGACACTTTAATTTTCTTTCAAAGAGAAGACATCACTGTGTAAGAAACACAGTGGGTCCTACTGAACAGTGTCCTACAGTTAACAGAGTTAACTCTCTGGGCCAGAGATAGTGAGCCCCGTGTCAAGTGTGTAACTCCATACATTTCAGAGGAATTCTACTAAGATTTCAAAAGTAAAAACCAACATAGCGTCAGGTGCAATGTCCTGAATTTGCTACACACCTTTCACACAGAAAGTTTGGGGTGAATAGCATACAGCTACAGCCCAGTGGCTAGTTAGGCTCTGTAAGGCCTCCTAAAATCAAAGACACCAAAAAAAGTAGAAGAAACTACCTACCTGATTAAAGTGGTAGGATCTGTATGTCACATATCCTTATGGAGTCAGTTTACATGTACTTAAGATGAAACAATTAGTTTTATATGTGCAGTAAGAAAGGAGATCACTAACTAAAAAAACCCCAAACAATTAAAAGCAAAATTTTAAACATTTAGATCCCTATTTTTCAAAAACCTAACTCCCAGTCTCACATTTAAATTTTCTTTTATTCCATACACAATGACTCCAGATGTTTAATAGCATATAGGTAGGACCAGTAGTCTTTTCCTTCTACCTGCAGGGACCCAGTATGGCTGACATTCCATCACTTAAACAGATAATTAGTCCATTAGTTAAAATAATAGTGATGGCAAAACTCTTCATCACCTGCTGGCACAGCAAGGGTGAAAGTTTAAAAAAAAGGCCTATGTACCAACAACATCTTAAGGCTTGAACTCAGCTTGGGGCAGGTGACTTTTGATTGCTGGTAGCACGTCTTTCTGGACATCTGCTCTAAATTTACTTTTCAAATAATATCTATATCTGTGGGGGGGTTTTGTAACGTTGGGTTTAGGTTGAAACTGGCAGTCTGCAGGAGGGAAGGAAAGAGCATTATCATTTCTAGTAACAGCTATCTATCAAGCCCAGGGACCTTAGCAGGTACCACTTTCCTTCCCAGTGACATGCAGCTCTCTCAGATGAGAATATCACAGCTGTTTTGTACGAGTAACACTACATAAGAGCAACAGTTTTAAAGAAATAAAATTAAACATATATTTATGTACAGCTAAAACTACAGGGCAATTCCAGGGATGCAGAGTGGAATTCACCTGGAATTGGGCCAGAACACGGAGGCCAACATCTCACTCTGAGAAAGGGGTGATGTGCACGTTTCTGTGACCAAAAAGGCTTCAGCCTTTTTCTTGGCCACAGGGGCCAACAAATACGGCATAGTTGGCATAGTTGAAATTTGACACTGAAGACAACGTTAGGGAAAAGTGATCCAGCTCCCCCTAATATAAACGGAAAGATTTCTGTAAATCTTAGAGCACAGTGAATCACTGTTTGTTTCTTAAACACCCTGCTTTATGCCAGGGACTACAGTCGTCTTATTATCAGTTGTGAGATCTGATGGCATTTCAGCCTACGTAAGTAGTATGGCTATGAGCTTGTGTCCTACAACTCAACCTGCTCTAGGAAATCTGTATTTATTGAGTGATGAATAATCAAATTGCTTAGCAGGTTCTTTTAGCCTTCAGAGAAGAAATCACAGTACTGTATGCACTGTTTCAAATGTTTTCCTTTCTTTTCTCATGGGGATATATTCTAAAAGAAAAAAAAAAAAGAAGAAAAGAAGAAAAGACCTCACTGAGAAGTACAGTAGTTAATTCAGTTTCAAGTTGCCTAGAGCTGTTGACTGATATATGCAAAACCTTACCATTATGTTTTCAAAGAAACAACAAACAGAATTTGTAGTGCAGTTCCTTTAATGATACTTTGAATTTATTTTTTTTTAATTACCTTCCATCATTGTCTGAGCTTGATCCTGCTCCATCAGAAACTAGTGGGAATTCTGCCACTGACTTCAGGGCAAAGGAGAATAGGGTTGTTTTCAGCACACATTTTAAAACAAAGGCTTAAAATTGGCAGGAACAAAACACTCTGCCATGAATCAAGACAGCAGATTGCCAGATGGCAACTTTTCAGAGTTATGTAAACAAATTTGGTTTACTCAGTACAAATATTTGAAGAAAATAGAAAGAAGAGGATAATTCTCAGTTACCAAAGGGTCAGGTTTCAGTGTTTTAAATTTTAACTTGATTCCAAGAAAAAAAGAAACTGTACCACCACTGTTAAATTATTGCTCTAGAAAGCTGAGCTTAGCTTTCCATGACAGTTTATACCACTACAAGTATAGTCTGGGGTGAATGAAGAAAAATAATAATATTGGGGAAGGAAGGAATTCACACTGTTACTTGGGAAGGCAGTTTTGGACCAATTGGTAGACTCCCAGTTGAGGAGCACATGTTCTCTACAACCTAAAGGGAGAACGAGACACCCTGAGAGGGACTTTTGAGCTTTCAACTTGGATACTTAAGTTAGGCACTATGAGTAGAGTAGCCCCATAATTCGCAAGTGTAATCTTCAACATATGATTAACCATCCAGATTCACTCAGAAGATAACAGCCAAGAGAACAGGCAGGTCAAGAATTCAAGAAGAGCACTGCTTCTGCACTTTTAGGTGTATTATGTTTTGTCTTAAATCAAGTAACACTCAGAAGAGAGAGAAAATTAATACAGTACAAACAAACAGAAGGATTCTCTTTTTTCTTTGGAATTAACTTCAGATCTATTTAGGAAAATGACATGAGCAATAAAAATTTAATATTCCTGTACTCAGAAGACTTTTTTTTTTTTAATTTTACATGAAAAGGCTAAACAAGAAGAGGTATGAATGCAGGTTAGAGTACTAAGAAAGCTCTAAGAACTTTACTCCACTGCCACAATCCTTTCCTCAACTACATTTAGCATTAAAAAAAAAAAAAAGAAAGCACATCTGCCCTGAATTCTCTGTTCAAATAATTTCCTTCCGCTTGTGGTGAGGGGTGTGCTTTTGGAACGACAGAAGGCGTCACCTTTTAACAAATAATGAAATCCACATTCCAGTCAAATGTGATCAGCTCTGCCAGCGCAGAAGGATATTCTTATTGTTTGTATTTGCCTTCAGAGTGCCACTGCACATTACTAAGCATGTTGGCTTTTTGCCACCTCTATTTTAAGCTGTTCAAAAATCTGGGAACTAAAGAAATGTCTGCTTTTGGTTTTTAAGGGGAAAACCATTATTTAAGTAAGCAGACATTTTACATAACTTAGACTTGAAAATGTATGTGTTCTTCGACAGACACGCTTATTTTAGTAAGGCAGAACAGACCATATCTTTGAATTAACCTCTTGTCCCTTATACCCTACACGTACGCCCTGTACTGACCTCATGGGAAAGAAAATCAAATCAACTGTAAATTGCCTGAACAGATTTGTCTGAACTCATGAAGCAGTAAATCCTACATTACTTACTCAAGACAAGTTGGACTCACCACACCTTCCACTCAAAAAGTCACACAGAATTTTTTATACTCGCTAAAAAAAATAGCAATGGGCCACAAACTTGAATTAATTCACTGCATATGACTCCTAGAGGAAGGGAGAACAGAATAAATGGTTAGCAGAAAAGATCAGAGGAGCAAGGTGAGATAGTGAGAAGGAACACTTTTAGGCTCTGATGAAAGAGTTTCATTTCAGATGGATCCTCCTCTCAGCTCACTTCAGGGACTGGCATATGGCATATGCTACAGATGGATAGGCAGCGATACACATACAGCTGTAAGGTTCTGGCACTCCTGGTCCTGGCCTACGCTGCCAGCTGGCCAGCAGAAAGCAGGTTTACAGGATGATTTGATTTTCCACAGCTGTCGTACAAAGCATGAGGTCAGGGGAGGTGAGGAGAGGGAGGTGTTTCAGAGAGGGAGAGAGTCGTAGCTGACTGATTCTTGCTTACAGCACAGAGGCAGGGTTCAACCCTGACAACTACAATAATCCAAGCAGCAGCTTTCTCCAACTTCAAGCCTTTCATTTGAATTATGTTCTAATGTAAGTTTTAGGTCTTGATAGGACTGGGCAACTCTAGAATCGGATATTTACACACACTGTAAAAATAAATTAGTATCATGCAAGATGCGTGATTCTTGTCTAATGCCCTGTGAGTACACAAAGTATGTTGAAGTACTTTTTTGTGAACTAAGGAAATCTTTTGTTCATAGTTGTATTAGGGAAAATTCACTCTAACACAACTGTGTGTGTCGACAACAAATATTTTTTTAAGAGAAAGATAAATAAAACCTTTTTTTTGCTGGAACTTAAGTCAAATGCAAGGTCTTGAGGAACAAAACCTCTGTCTTCAGGTGTACAAGATGAGCTTTGATCTGTCCATTACTCTGCAGATAAAGGGCCTCGAAGGCATGATAAGTAGCTCCACATAAGCATAAACTTATCATTCAGAGGTAGTAAAAAAAATATAATTAAATCCTAGAATTTTTTAGGAAACAAGTAAGAGAATAAATCAGAAAATACTATTCTGGAATATATGTCTATTGTTCACACTGACTTTTAATTCTGTATTCTAGTCATTTCATCTCAGAAAATGTATCAACAGTTTCAAAGACTACTAGGATGGCTGTATAGAAGTGGTACCTTACAAGGCATGACTTAATAGGCTGAAATCTTCAGCTCAGAAAAGAGATGGGCTTGGATCATAAGACAAAGGTCTACAGAACTACAAATAGCATAGTGGCCTACAGAAACAGAGACTCATTACTCACTGCTTTTCTAGTGCAAGAAGCTAGATTTAAAGAAGACAGAAAAAAATCAGCTTTTCATGCAACATGCAGTTAACCTTGCCAAAGTTAACCTGCCAAAGAACCTAGTCAATACAAGAGGCATATGTAGACTTAAGGGAGTACTTGAAAAGCAGATTTGTAAATGGTTACTAAAGAGACAAGCCATAGACATCGAGGAAAATGCTTGAGCTGAAAATAACTGAAGACTAGGAATGCATTAGGAAGAAGTATCACATGCTGTTGCTCTTTTTCTCCTTCTCCCTAAGAATAAACTTGAATGCCAGTGCTGCTGAACTAGATGGATCTGAATTGTGTGGCTGATCTTTCATTCCTATTATGAACCTCTTATGTTATGAATTGTGTCATGGCTGCTTGAACAATTCTGCAACAAGGTAACAAAAATTTATATTAACAAGTATTAAGAAAGGTATTCATATCTTATTATTACAAGAGATGCTTAAGGAATGTTTTGAGGAGACAAAAGGCCATTTATTGGAACTCACAAGGTAATATTTATTCCTCTGTGATGCTAGACAGAAGGTTAAAACAATATTTTAGAGAGATGAGTAAGCTAAGTAGGGAGGGACCAATGGTAGTAGCAGTAGGCAATGGGGTTGTCCTGCATACTGCTCCACAGCCATCTTCAGTTTAGGGTTTGTAAGCGCAACTTTTCTTCACAAGCCAAAAGTGTTTTTTTCTCTTGCAAAAAACCCCAAGGTCCCTCTCCGCCTCTATAGCCAGTGTTCAGGAAACACACATTCTTACTTTGTCTGGAATACAGACTTACAAGTGCTGAAGCAGATGTCTTTCACAGCATGTGCAAAAATCTTTTTGTCCCTCTTACATTAATTTTTCATAAGGCCAGAGAGGTAGAGGAAAAGATGGACTCTGAAATCCATAAACTTAGAGATTTGCACCAAGCTGTTGTACGGCTAGATATTTCTGTATTCATGCTGTAAATAAGTGTGCAACCAGACTCCTTAGTAGGCAAGGCTGAAAGTGTCCCCTTGAAACTGGACCCTGCTAAGAAGGAAGTGACCAGATTTAGAAGCTGCTAGCCTTTATAGTTGGTGTATATCTTTTTTTCTTAACAAAATGGTGTAGGCTTTGCATAAGAGCAGCATTTACTTCCTTTTATGGCTATATTTTAAGCAAACTTAGGCTTCTGAGCTTTCACTCAGGTCTACATGTCTTGTAACGAGGTAATTTGTCCCTCAAGTATCTTTCTGCTATGGTGATGCCTACAGGGAGAACTACGCCCTTAGCCTGTGCTGATAGTTATAAAATCATGAGTTTGTTTACTGGTCAAGGATCACTTGTAATGTTTAGCTATAAATACATTCCCTCATATAATTTAGATCCATGTCAACTAACACCCTCTCAAATGGTACAGGTGAAAATTCAAGCTACAACATATCCGCCAGTTTCTTACAGACAGTGTAAGGGTATAGTCACTCTCTTTTGAGGAAAGAAATCACATGGGCATAAAAGTATAAGCCTGCATCAGTTTGCCTCTTGACCAGGTAAGAGTCTATGGTCTTTTTTTGTTTACTAATGTAGATGAGTCTTGGGAAACCAGCATGCACTGGTGGCTGAGTGCCCCTGCTCAGGGGGGACTCTGGGAGGTCTTACACAGATAAGGTGCGGAACAGGCTCCAGCATCCCTGGCCAATACAAAACACAAAGGATGTGCAGCTGCAGCATGTACATAACTTGGAAAGCTTCATTAGTCAACAATGCAAGGGAATTATCCACCCCTTACCCTTTTTTTTTTGCCTTTTTTTTTTTTTTTTGGCATGCATATTGCTGATGGTGACTGGGGTTTCTATTTGCATAAGGATAACCCATTGTAATGTATATCTATTCAGGCCTATTTGTGCTGTTTTCTTCTTATTCCCTTTTAAAGAAAGAAAATGCTTTGGTCCTTTGAGAATAACATCAATCAATCCCAGAAACTATTTATTGTTCTATGTACTTAATGCACTTGTGCATAACTCTTTTGGAGTAAAAGAACAATAAATGGTCCTCGCTCCTTGGAAGGGAAGACAAAATTCCATGATGAAGAGCATTAACTGCTGTTAAAACTTGACAGACTATAAAATCAAACATTGAAAAGGACTAGCCGGGTTCAAATATCTTCCAAACTGCATGTGGAATCTGTTGAGATTTCATGAAATGTTACTTCTCCAAGGACTGTGAAGGGATAGACTATTCCATTCTAGAATGAATGAATGGTTTGAGCCATCAGAGAAAAAACTTCAGTGATGCATTAACGTGGCCCTGACCCAGCTGGTTGGAATGCACTGTCACTTCAAAATTCCATTAATAGGGTGCCTGAGGACATGAACTCAGTTTGACTTGAAAGCTTCATGTATTTCAATTAAAAATGCATTTATTTAATTAATGTAGACATTAGAGAGAACACTAAAAATGAAGTCTGAATTTGATAGACTTTGTCCCCTTTTTCTAAGACACCTGGGAAATGTTGCTTTTTGCAAGTGTAAGATATAGGAAAGGGAGGCACTGAAATCTTCCAAATTAATAGATAAGAGGAACTGAGGAAGATGTCAGACTCAAAGTAGTTGTGTTTGGAAGTTGATAGATTATTTTTTTAGGGGGGTGCTATTTATTTATTTATTTTATACCACTGATAAGACAGCGCTAATTTCATTTGGAGATGCTAGAAACAAGAGGTGTTTTGGCCACAATGGAAAAAATGTTTACTGGCAACTTTGCAAGTGGTGTGGAACCAATATTTTTTGTACTACAATAAATGGGACAAAATTCTAACCTGCTTACGCCTAACAGTTTATTTGAAAGGAATGTGAAGAGATTAATGAAAAATATAGCTAGGGGAAATAAGGGAAATTACACCAGGGATGTTCCTACTGTACCTAATCATTGTGGACCCTGCTTTCAATTTTAATAAAATGTTCTGCTACCCTGACCAACTTAACTCACTTTAAAGATTGTTTGCACTTCACAACAAAGTTAAAGACCTTATTAAAGACTCAAAGTACAATTGCTTGCTCCTAACACCCATAGGATCTCAGGAAGAAGATGCCATTTCTGTCCTGGTTTTATAGATGCAGTTTTGTGATGCAGTAATAGGAGATTTCATTTTAAATAATTAGCTGTCACGTGGATTGCAGTCACAAATGGATACATCTTTCCTAAGACACTCCGTATGGCATCCATTCTTATCAACCTAATGTAAACAGAGCTTTAGTTACCCACAGACACACCACATAGATCTTATCTGGCATTGGAATACCAAATTAGCAATGACTGATTCTTAGGTAGCTATCAGCTAGCTGGCAGCTGTGATTTTTCATATCCAGTACATCTGTTCAATACCATATGCCAAGGCTAGATCTAGGGATTCTGGCACCTTGCTCTGGTTGGACAAGTTCTTTGACATGTTTTCCCCTTGAAGTGAGACCAAACAATGAATTGCTTCAATTGCATTTGCACTTAGTATTGTCTAGATTATTTATTTACTTTGAGCAGTTATACAAATGGGACAATTCTGCAACCTGATAAAAAGAGGGGAGCTTTGATACGTATCACAGAATAATGACGTGTCAGAGTGGACACAAAAGTATTGCTTTTTGAGCTGCTGTCACAAACCTTGATCTTGCTTGCTATAAAGAAAAGCTGGTAGTCCACAAAGAAGATTTTGTAGCCTGTTGAAAGAGATTCAAAATCCTAAAAACATAACAAGGATACAGAATACTTAAGATGTCATGTAAATAGAGCATCGTTATCCTGACTTAGTGCAGTCAAGCAACAAAATAGATCATATATTTTAATTTTGCATATGTCTCTCCTGTTTGTATTGTATGCAAATCCATCTGAACACCAAGGATGTGATTATCTCTTCCCTCTTCTCAGCTGTTTTTTCCCCTTCACCTTTGCCAGTTCGAGAGTTTGTGGAGACACAGTAGCTCAGAGGAGAAGTGGATCCAGCTAAATTTCTCTCAGAGAGGGGACCAGGAGGAGCAGGAAGCTTATTCTTGAAGACAGGTCCCAACAGTTTCATTATGTGGTGGCTAGGAGGCTAGATCTGACACTAGAGAGGAGATAGGGACAAGCATTGATGACCAACCACAGACAAGGGCAAAACTGATATCATGCTGCTTTCGGTTTTTTTCCACTTCAAAAAGACAAAGTAAGCATAGCTAAAATGGTTTCAAGAAACAGTCAACTTAAAAAAAAAAAAAAAAAAGAAGGTTGTTCTAGTTTTACTAGTTTTTCATATGCAAGTCTTCACCTTCACTGGAATTGTTACATGGAAATTCCAATTTTAATAGATTAAAAGCCACTGATTTTTGGTGGCTGGTATCAGCTGTGGTTCTGATTGCACCTACATACAACAGATCTTGCTTGTGAGACCAGGCAGCCTGCCAGCACCTGTGTGGGGACAGGAAAAGTCACAAACACTTCTGTGAGCTGAAGCCCAAAGCATAATGCTGCTAAGGAGCCCAGTACTCCAATTTGCTGATGTGGCCAGAAATGATACCTGACAACGACCTAATTACAAGCAGTATACAGGCACAGAATATTTCTAGTACTCCTAACTAACCCTGCTAAGGAGTGGTTGCCTTTCCAAATGCTGCAGCCTGGCTTGGAGACATTCAGGAATGGCAAAGCTAAGTAAAGTACCTGAATATGGTGGCTGTTTTTTTTTAATTTATTCTCCACTTGTGAAAACACCATCAAAATTCAGCAAACCCAAATCAGTTCGTTCAGCTTTTTTGCATAAACCATTGCTATGAGAAACATAAAACAACCAAGCAACACAGGCAGAGCCCCTCAGCCCTGGGAGCATTACATTTTCTTTCCCTCAAGAATGCATACCTCAGGAAAACCACATGCTAAAAGTTATAGATATTACTATACACATTTCCTTCCCTTCCATGTTTAGAGGGGATGAAATAGCGCAAGGGCTTTTATCTTTTTTTTTTTTTTTTAATTACAGCTCTTTTTTATTTATAAAGACTTCAGCTTGAAAAGCTGTTAAAAGTAATAAACCACATCTTTCTGAGAATACAATTCCATAATTTAATCATGCCCAGAGGCAGAAAAGACACTGAGAAATAATTGTCTTTTTGTCACTCAAGCATGAAATGCCCACCATTGTTTGAAACCTAATTCTAACAAACCTTTAATATTCTATTTCAGAAATCCCTTGACCATGAGCAAGTACAATCTTATTTCTCAGTCTTTTAAAACAGTTTGATGAAGTATCCCAGAAGGCTTAAGTTATGTTTTCTTCTCTACATTATAAATATTTTTTTTTCTGCCAGGTTTCACTTTTTACATCCATATACAAAATCACAATTCCAGTAATATAGTAGTATCTCTATAAGATATTTATTCATATGATTTCTTCAATATAAAAATTCCTCTTTTAAGTTTGGGGAAAATCACATATGAAGACAGAATGTATTTAAACAAGCATAGGAAGGTTGTTTTACTGCAATGGCAATTGTTTTCGCACAACTTGCCTTTCTCAGACTAATGCCAGTTTTTCTACTAATTAGTAAGTATTGCAGAGCCTTTTAGGATATATTTCCATGCCATGATCAAAAGATTTGTCACATATCACACAATCACAAGATTCTGGTGCTTAGGAATAAATTAGCTGGCTAATGTTAGCATTGCAGCTTATAATTACTAGCCCCAGTGCGTGAAGATGCACACTAAGATGATGCCCTTATAAGACCAGACATCTCATTCTGACTCTATAAGCACAGGATAATAGGTTATAAACACTAGATACAGGGGATTGATATCTAGCGCAGGTGGCCCACAAGTAGTAGACTTAGATTCAAATTCAGAGCTGAAAAGTACAGTTTCAATCTTAAAATAAAAAAGAAAAAAGTACTAATCTTTTCTTTTAAAGTGTCACTCTGGGCATAAACATGTCAGGGACAGTCTACAGACAGTAGACTAGAAAAGGAAGGTAGTACTGGGTACAAAATGGGAAAGGAAAATGAAGAATTCTTCAGCATTTTGTGTGATAGCAATGTACATATAGTGAATCCATATTTCAATTATTGTTTAATATGAATACAATGAAAGTCTGATCATTTGTCTCAAAGTGTTTTTCATATTTTTTAATAAAAAGAATATAGGCACTACAAGTTTAACCTGTGTAAACTTGAATAGCTGAAGACATTGATATTGTCCTTCTTTTAATATCTGCACACCCCTTGAAAAACAAATGACACATATGTAAGTACTATACTTTGAGTGGACTTTTTCCACAGCTGATAATACTCATGAGGTGTTTCAAGTGCATCAATAAAAATGCTATTAAATAATAAAAAATTCAAAATTAAAACCTTTGGAATATAAGCTGCATCCAGTACTTTTTCTAAACTCTGACTAAATCAAAAGACATTGAGCATGAATAAAATCAGGAATGCACTTCAGGTTGCAGTGTGAGCTACTCCTCATTCGCAGGAGGCTATTTCATGTTGCAATTGAAAGACTGGGACTAAAACAGTGCAGGGAAAACAGGGAATCCAAAATGACTTCTAACCCCTGCACATATAAGCATGGTACCTAAATCAATCAAGAAAACAAGTCACTGACGGCAGAAAAGGAAACGAAACAAAAACATGATGGAGAACAGGAAACAGCCAGTTATTACAGTGCAGTAATTAGACAAGAATAATGAAGAAAAAGGAGACAATAATTTATATTTAAGAATCAAATGGGGGGGGGGAAGGTTTATTTCAAGCAAGTGCCACCAAAAATAAATTGTTCCTGAGCCTCAATCTAAAATGTGATGCAGTGCCTGCATCTAAAATCAATCTAAAATGTGATGGGGCCTGGTTTCCCATCATAGACTGTTTTTTTAAAGGCGAACACAGGTGAGAGTCCCAAATAGTTTGTCAAAGGCATTGCATTAGATACCAAACAGAGCAAATGCAAAAAGGACACTTAAGATCTTTGTATGTTTGGGCATATTATTGTTCATTATATTCATTAAAAAATCAACCTGTCTGGCTTTCCCAAAAGATACTGACAGGAAACCAGAAAATTCATATCTCTCCATAAGGTAAATTCCAAGCTTTTATTTCTAAATGTCTGAGCAATGTTTTTTATTATTTCTTTACGGAGGCTATTCTATTCTACTTATGTATATTTCTATTAATTAATTATGTATGGTTTTATATATAGACTTATATAACTTTCAATAATGTTATTTGACAAAAAAAAGATATTACTGTGAATATGCATTTTCCACAAAGATTATACCAACATTAAATACTATTAAGGTACTATTCAGCACAAAGTATAACTAAACCCACTATCCTCTGTCCTCTTGGTATGCTGTTTGCCTTGCCAAATGCACAGTGAAACTGTAATAAAGGGACTTGGTGACTGGATTTTAAATTAACTGACAATTTGAACTTTGAGTGATCACTGTTTTGTGACTATTCAGGGAACATGACTGCTTGATTTAGAGATGGATAAAGACAAAAACTATTCTCCTCTGACAAACCATTCTTCTAAAAAAATTTAATTGTGTTGTGTTTGGTGGTTTTTTGGTTTTTTTTTTTTTGTTTCCTCAGCCGAGAAATGATACTTAATCCACTGAGATGTAAAACCTCTATAAAAGAGACTCTTTATAGGAAGACTTAGGTCACCAGGTTAAAGAAAGTGAATGGTATTCCTAATGGAAGATAAACGGTTGCCCTGTGGGGTTTTATCTGTCATAGTAATCTCAAAAAGCATCTCGTGTAAGAGTTTAAAAGACTGTTAAAGCAAGCTTCACCACTGCAGTAAACTAATACCTGTGGCTTACCGCCTCTGCCCTACACATGTGAAATGTTTAAAATGTTTGGCAGGAAGCTTTTTCCCACATTTGGGTAGGCATACTCAGTGAACCCAATGTGAGATAATCCAAAACAATTCAGGTTCAACAAAGGTTGGGAAAATATTACAGTGGACATAAAGCTTTGATGGAAAGCTTCTTTGATCTTGAGATTATAAAATACACAATTTCTAATCTGACAAATTTTTAGCTGCAAAGCAGAATATCTAAACATTCCTCTTTTGTCATAACAGTTTAATCCCTTAAGAATGTGATTTAAACCATTGGGGAGCAAAGGTTACCACAAGATTTGTATGAAAGAGGAAACCTGCCTCAGACACCTAGATAGAAAAATGTGAAGGCCATTAAATTATACAACTAAATACTATCTGCAGATTGGCACTGCCAGGTCACCCTCAGTTCAAGCTGTGTCAAATAACCCTTGTTCCAAACACACTTGTTTGCTGAATGAATACTGAAGTGATTATGATTATTTTAAATTTCAGATTTCAGTTTAAAATGACCGCCTTTGCCATGCATGAAGAATAGCATCGGCACAATAAGTGTTTAGGTGCCATGAGCTGGGAAGTTCAGAAGTTTATTTTGGGGGTGGTTTTTGAGGGGGAGAGGCCACTGAGCATTTCTAATATATTTATTAATCTCACATATTGCTTCTTACTACTGATCTTGCTCAAGCTCATAAACTATGACAACTCTATTACTAATGTAAAAATATTATTTTAAAACTTAAATCATCCTTATAAAGCATTGACTACCTGTTAAAGAAAAACAGCAATTCCTGTAAGGAAACATGATCAGCAAAAGCAAATACAAAGTTGTTTCATTGATTATTCACACAACATGATTCAATACTGCAAGACAGGTGTAAATCGATAACTTGGAGTTCATAAAATATGTTTTTAGATGCTGATAAACTACAAATCATTTAACGTTAATGTGAATACCAAATAATAGAACACTAAACAGCTTCTAATGGCTTTAGAAGTCAGCTGGATCAGTTCTCAACTCTTCTATTTAAAACCTCAATTTTCTTCCTCCCTTAAGTTGAAAGCAAAGTTCATCCTTTTTACTTGAAAAGCCAACAAGTAGAAATTTAATTCCATGATAACTGGATTTCCATGGATCTTCACACTAGTATTTGTCATTAATATTTGTAGCTAAATATCTTTATCCATACTCCATTCAGTTTTGGGCTTTTTAAACAGATTGTTCCCAACCCTATAATCATGCCTGATAAAAAGTCTGGGTGCAGAAGGCAGGGTTTGAAATAATGACTAAAATAGGGGTTTTACAGCCATTATACTAATGAATATAAATAGTGATGATTAACACATGGAATGTCATTTTAGATAACACAACCTAGTGCAATGTTGTACTACAAAATGAGGAAAACATGGATCATTGTGATAGGGATTTAAAAAAAAAAGAAAAAGAGCTTTGGCTTATACTATTCTCCCATTTGAAAGGGCATAAACCTTCCCATTCAGTGGGAAGAAAGCATCCATAAGGCTGAATCTCCATAATTCAAACTTAGAAGATTCAGAAGACATCATATCAGAAGCAGTAGAATCACTTTCTGACGTGGGGTTACTTCCTATGTTTCTTGGCACTACATGAATGATAAAAGTGTTTGTTTCTTTCTTGTCAAAACGTGCTTTTTTAATAACTTAAACATTTTCACAGGAATCAAATCCCCAAAAAAAAAAAAAAAATCACAAATTTTGGTCCATGCTTCTGTTAAATGCAATGAAAAGCACCTAAAAGGTGCAGAAGTTCCTAAGGAATTAAGGCAAGACAGACACATATTCTAATTTCACAAACTCATTCATTTTAGAAACAAGTATCTATTTGATTAGAAACAGCATAAAATAAAAAAAGAAAAAAAAACCACCAAACAAATGAACCACAAAAAAACCCCAAACCAAACCACACAAAACCCCCCAAACAACAGCAGCTTCAACAAAAACTGCATCCTTTATAGCCCTTCTGGAACCACAACTGATATTCTCCACATGTCCTCCAACCATAAAATTAGGTTTCTGACCCAGCAGGTCAAAGGGAGGCAGGGCCATGGCTCCTAGTCCACAAAAGATAAACTAAGGGCTGGATGTCCCTTCAGCTCCCTAGAATTTGCAGGATATGACTCTGACTTGCTCTTTACCTGCTCAGGCACAGATTACATCCAGGGATTATCAGGTCTTTTCCAAATGATTTCCCTAGGGTTCTTTCTGTTTACCAGCAGTATATGGTTCTGACAATTAAACTACGTAGACTTCTATATAACTGTAGGCTAGTCTTATAAGAGACACAATTCATTTCAGAGGGCAGCACATTGACCATTAAATCCTCCCTTACCATCTTCTATGTCTCTGAAATGCTACCCATATTTCAAGATTACATGGTGTTCTTGGAAAGAACAATTTCAGACATGCATTTGTGCACTGATACAGCACAATAAAAAATCCCATAACATTAAAAAATTTTTTCAGTGCATTTCCTTCACTAAACCTTATCTATAGCTGAATGAAATTGACAGAATGAATGCTTTCTTCTAAAAATCAGAATGAATTTTTACACAACATATCCATTACATTTACAACTTCATTTCAGCCACAAAAATCATTTGCAGAGGTTTCATAAAGTATTTACATAGTGTTTTCATTAAATATGTTGTTATTCATACCCATCAGAATCAAAGAATAGACCTAGGGAAAACCTGTGAGAGGGAAACAGAGAAATAAGAGAATACTCACACTGAAACAAGCTACATACAGCCATGTGACTGACCATGAAACAGTTCAGTTGTTGCCAGTACAGCTGTCTTTGAAGTCAGCCAAAAAAACATACTCTACTGCCAAAAAAAAAATACCCTTCAGAGTTTGGCATCATGGTTTTGCAATTAGTTTGTCATGGTTTCAGAGCAGTTGTTTTAATTTTTAAAGCAATTCTCCTCCAATTTTTAGTTCTTTATGTTAGCTGTTTAACAGTGCTTTGAATAGTCACTGCTTTCCTCACAGAAACCTCTTCTTTATGAATCTTCCTTCAAAGTTGCTTTTGCCTTCTGCAGTTTCTATTGCGCTTCCACTGACAAGGATGAGTTTTATTGTCCAACTTTGGTCTCTGCTCTCAGGATAAAATAATATAATAAAATAAACCCTCCTTACTTGTTAAATTCTGCCCTATCTGCAGCCTCAAAGTCTTATGAAAGATTTCTCAACATCCCATTATTTTACTTGTGTTTTCTTGATATTGTCAGATCAGTTTTGACTCAGTTTCTGCTAAATATTTCAGTACAAGGTCATAAAATCTTCCTTCTTGAAGAACATGCCTTTTTACTCTCAAATGGAGGCTATTATTCCCCTCATCTGAGAACTTATCATACTTCTAAAGCACATAATAATCTTTAATGACCGCCCCCTTCCTTTATCCCAAATCTTTCCTGTCTGTTTTATTGCCATGTAACTACAAATTATTACCAGGATTTATCTTTACTTTTACTTTATTACTCTTGAAAGTTTTCTTTTTGTCTTAGATCCCTTCCAGTTTTCCTGTTGCCTTATTTATAATTTTCCCAGTACGTCATCTCACTTGAGTATCGCATCTTGAACACAGACTAGCTCATATCAACAAGTGAAAATAAAATGTCACATTCCTTTTCTGACTAATATCTGTGCTGTACTATAAATAGTCTTCTCAGGTGTTAAGTTCTCTAAGAAGCTTCTCCTTGTCTGCCCTACTACAGCTCACTTTGTTCATTCATCCTCATGTAGTCCACCAGTTTTATATCCTTGCTGTAGGGCTAAGCTTAGAAATTTTAGACATCTTATTTAGGCAGCATTTCTTACACTATAACATTTAGCTCCTTATAATGGTCCAAAACATCTTGCAGAGGACTGATAGAAATGATACAGAATCTCAGATCTGTGCCAGAGAAAATTCCTTTAAGTATCTAAGTTGACACCACACATCTAAATTTAGGCACCTGAATTATTCCCTATGTGTCCAGTCTAAATTTGTTGTTCAGGCTTCCTCTGTAGTCCAAAACAAGCATTTTAAATAAGTGGGATGGATTGCCCTCCAGAGGGGCATATTTCTCTTCATTGACTAGAGAGGAACCTACCCATCTCACTCACAAAGAGGGCTAGTTAGTGTAGAGCATCCTATCCTCAGTGATACATCCTTCTAATAACGGGAACAGTGGGTGTTACTTTCTTTTCTGTTTCCTGCATTCCTGAAATATTGTTATAGTCCTTTTATTTCAAATTTAAAATGAAAACTTCAACCTTCTGTCTAGCATATGGCTATCTCTTACTAGTATGGCAAATCTCAAAGAAAAGAGATGATTATTGGGAAAAGGAGACGGTATGGAGAGAATTCTGGGCTATTTAACTACAAATCCTATATTCTCTATCAATATGGAGAGAATTCTGGGCTATTTAACTACAAATCATATATTCTCTATCAATCAACCTTATTTTTAACATACATATAAATACTTCTTTGTTTGGAATTATTAGGTCCAGAACATAACCTGTTTTGGACATAAATGTCCTTCACATTTGTTTTCCTTCTTTGAAATGATGGCATCAGGGAGACTTGCCAGGAAAATTTGTAACAATAAAATTTGTAACTGAATAACAAATCTGAGACAAAGTGCCCTACATGAAAAAACAGCTTAGGGCTAGAAGAGGCTGGTCTCGGAGCTAGGCATAAGGAACATGAACAGAAGAAAGCAGCTGAGTAGGGTAGAAGCTTTATCTGGAAGGGAATTAAAAATTATTTCGGAATTAGAACAAAAGTAATTATTTAGGAATTAGAACAAAAGGGGTAGGGAACAGACTACACAGAACCACATAGAAAGTTTAGTGCCAGAAAATAAGAAATTAATCTGATTAAGTATGCCAAGTACACACAGTTCATGAAAAGAAAGACAAAAATTCAATACTAAGCAAGCAAATCTGAAGAACAGGTATGAAAAAGACATGAAAATGAAGACAGACAAATAGCATGGTCAGAACGAAAGCTGAAAGGGAAGGTGTACAAAAAGATCTTGGAATACCTGCATAGCACTTTGGGCCCTCATACTCAGGCTCAGTATGCCAAGACTTAATAGATGTTCAGCCTCTTGGGAAGCTTTCTGGATCTTTAAGGGAATATGGCTATCATTGACATAGGCATAAGGACCAAGAAATTTCTTGTAAAAATAAAAGATGAAACTCCACCTTTGGAAACTTTTAGCCTTGGCTTCTTTGAAGAATAATGTGGATAATCAATACAGAAGTATAAAGAAACAGAATTACAAAGAGCTATATACAAAGCCCTACCCCAAAATTAAGACAGGCTTATTTAAGTCAGAATAGAACCCTACCCTATTCAAAAATGTTGGGGAAAAGTGATTTCTGCTTGATGTGTCCACTCCAAAGCACTGCAACGTTTTGTCTCAAAACTAAACTTTGGCCATTTCTCTTGGATAGGGTGAAGCAGATGACATCTGGAGAAGCTTATGACCAGTAGAAGGACACAATTAAGTTATTCTTAAGCACTTGAAGACAATTTTTAATAAGCCTACTCATTTTGCTAAATCTTAAATTCCCAGTATATTTTCTTTCAACTATACTGCTATGTTCAGAGGAGCATTTTCCTGCTAGTGCTTTCTAGCAAGTGTTTTCTAGTGTTGAGAGTTTCTTGCTAGAAAGATCTGCTTCTTGCAGCTTCTCATGTAAAAGATTCTGTCAGTTGGCAGGAAACCTAAGACTTAGACATTGTACTTCTGCATGCAAGGTCATTCTAGGAATTCAGTCTTTGGCTCCTCTTTTTGTGCTACTGGCTCAGAGTCTTTAAATTGCTTTTTAAAAGTAATTTAATGAACCAGTAATGTTTTATTTCAGCTTGATATGCACTGGGTTAGTTTACTTGGGATACAGTTACAAAACATGACTCATCCCCAGGATGATTATGTTTCTGTTTTGGCCAGGTGCAGCTAGGACTTGGCAATCATCATCCCGAAGCTGGTGTCTGTGCTAATTCTGCACTTGATGACCTTCACGATGTGGGTGTTTGGAATGATTCTGTTGGCAAAAATACAAATTCTCTCATACAACCATCTGTTCCTTGTGGAGAGGAATTTTCAACAGGTATCTGGGATGTTTCATCTGCAACATTCAGTTTTCAGCACATCTCCCGTATTTATGGTGGGAAAAGAGTGCCTTCACTGCCTTGAAGAAAGTGGGGCCACTTGTGATATTTAGAGATTGAGACCTTTACCAGTCTTAAATGGAAGGAGAACTTGCTGAGCACCTCCTCATGACACTTCGAATCAACCTCAAGACTGAAGGTCCAAAGACTGAGCTTCAACACCAAGGTCCTTATTTTTTCCATTCTCTTGTCATGTAACTCCACTTTCACAAACCGATTCTTCCTTCTGTTTCTTATCATCCCCCACGCCCACATACCCTGACTGTGTCTGAAGAACGACTAGTACATAGCAGGTTGATGGGAAAGAGTGTTGTCTAGGTGTAACATGCTGCACTTAATGATAGGCCTGATCGAGTCTCTTGATACCCTGATTTAAGGAACTACAAATGTCATTCACAGAAATAGACATTTATTTTTTTTCTTAATTTGACTTACATTACACAGCTAGGGCTAGAGGAAGGTTTTCAGTTTTCCCATTTAACTACTAAGCCTAACAGCTACTTCTTAACATAAACCTTACAGGACTCTTGTTACACTGAATCAAACAGCAGCATATGTGCAGCATCTGTTTTAAGACAGATATGTCAGTATAAAATGACATTTTTGCTCGCTACATGCAAGTTAGTTTGCTCGAGGTCATTATCAATTTTATATACTCTTTGGAGACTTCCTGCTTTCAGAAATTCCAGTCCAGTTTATCTACCACTTAACTGTACTAAAAAAGGGAAGCCATATTTTGCATATAGGTCAAAGTTTTTACAAACTTCAAGCAGGAAAAAAAAAAAAAGTTAAAAATAACTCTCATTTGACTATTGAAAATGAAGAGTTCTGTCTGCAATAGCAGATGTACTAGCTCTTAATGAAGCATATGCTTACGCACAGAAAATAGACAAAAATGCTATATGGGTGACCAGCATTACAGGTTACATGATGATTCTGAAACAAATAATGTCACTTACATGGTGTAGAAGGTACCTTGCAGTAAGATTCAATGATTACAGCAATTTATCTTTTGATAGTTCTGAGAGATTTTTTTTTTTTTAGCAAGCTATTGGTCAGGGATACACTGATGATTCATTTTAATCTTTCCCAAGATTCCAAGGTTAAACCAGGCTTTACTGGCAGGGAGGAAGAGGAATTATGCTGTCTTATAGACACAACATATTTTCCTAATAAATTCAGTACAGTGCGTGGAAATATTTTGAACATCTAGTTCAAATTACCTCACCTCATTTTAATTTGTGTTTCAGGGCTTCTACCCTCCAATTTGCTGTGATACACTTTATACAATGACATAAAATTTTAGGGTTCAATCCAAAGTGACCACCAGTGTCAAATTCTGCTGCTGTCAGGCCACTTGTAGGTTCTTAGTACTCTGCAGAAGAACAGTATCACAGCCATTTGGTACAGAATCATAGAATCTCTGCATCCATCTGCTTCTCCAACTTCAATTTCATAGAATCACAGAATCATTTAGGTTGGAAGGGACTTTAAGATCATCAAGTCCAACCATTAACCTAACACTGTCAAATCCACCATGTGCCACTAAGTGCCACACGGACACACTTTTTAAGTACCTCCATGGATGATGACTCTACCACTTCCATTGGCAGCCTCTTCCAATGCTTGACAATCCTTTTGGGAAAGGAATTTTTCCTAATACGCAACCTAAACCTCCTCTGGTGCAACTGAGTCCATTTCCTCCTTTCCTGAAGTTATTTCTTATGTAATATATTAATTTTGGATACAGTGGCATGCAGAATGATAAGCAACATAGGAATCCAAATCAGAGAAGTCTCTCCAAGTACTCAGTGGTATTTTTACAGATAGATAGATAGGAGTTCTTGCTGCTTCTTCTTCTAACTAGTTTGATACAGGCCAGTTTCAAATTAAAAGCTGTGCATCTATGTCAAACAGTATTATGGTCAAACTATGAAAGCTTTTCAAAGCGTATGGCCCATTCAGAGTTTCTCATTTTCTTACATTATTTGGCTGGTTAGGATAAGCACAGTTTTTAAAGCCAGAAAGGTGGGGAATCAAAATCAGTGTGATCTGCAGACTGGAGTAACTAATGATGCACATGCTCCTTATGTCCATAGCACTTCATTCCAAGTGCAACAGTTAGGATAAAAATGTGCTGACAATATCTTGTTCAAACTGGTGCTTCATCAAAATTCCAGAAGTGCTGGAATGTATTCTGCAAACGGTACTCTACTGGCGTAGAAAGCTGGGAGGTCACTGATGTGCTTCCCTTGAAAGCTGTGGATTTTTGAAAGCATCAGCCTAAGCTGATCTTCTCCAAGATATTAAAAGAAATGTTATGTTTTTACTGTTTATGTTCAAGCTTATTTCTTTCAGTATCTGTCAGTGCTTTCTAATGGCATCAGGTTTGTTGCAGAGACAGAGGAGGACCTTTTAATTTTATTATTTTGGTCTATAGAGAAAAAGATATTGCAGATAACTGAATAACACGTGAGATTATTATGTCTAACCATGATCATATGGAAGAAAGACTCCTAGAGTAACTACTATAAAGCCAGAAGAGTCATGGCACTCCCTCATGTTCCACAAATATGAGCATCCTTTAAGATGATTAAGGTTTTCCTGTCTATTTACTTTTTAGCTGATTCTGCAGCAATGCTGTTTTTTAGCTCTCTTCCACAAGGAAGCCTATTCCTTCTCTATTAAATGATTAAAGATGACCCAGAGGCTAGTCTTTTTCACAAGTACACTGCTTTGCCTGTTATGGTTAGACACCTTGTTCTGAGCACTTGCACTTCTGAAACCTACAGAGGTAGAAGCAAGAGTGGAAAATGAATCCACAGTAAGCTGGCCAAAAGTAAAAGAGGAGAAGAAGTTACCTATGGAAAGCCCCCCCTCCCCCCCAAAAAATAATAATCCAAGTAGCATCAAAGGATTACTTGAGAATGGTGTGTAAAACACAGAGTGTAAAGAAAGGCTAAATGTACTGAGGTCTAGAAATATATAAAAGAGGAGTTCTGCCTTTCATAATTTCCTTGTTACACTACTGTTATTTTTGAAGTCTAATCTGTTTAGCAGAAGTCACCATAAAATTCATGTCTCCAACCTAGATGGAAAGTTTCCCATAGCATAATCAGGGAGATCAGGGATGCAGTGGTATGCCATTGGAGAGGTTTTCAGTATAAATCATATTTTATCCCACCTAAAATGCAAGCATGCAACTACAAAGTCTGTAAGCTAAACAAGCTATCAGCATGGTCCTGGTCTGTGGATGGCTCAGGACAAACACTTAGACAAAATAAAATCAGTTCAACTAAATTGGCAACAGCTGATTGCAAACAGACTGCATATTCTGAATTTGCACAATACAAGCATGAACTTGTAAGATAAAGACAATGAAATATAAAAAAAAAGAAAAGCAGTTACAGTAACAATCTTGAAAACTGCACTAAAGGCACTGTAACTTATACACCCACTCCTGATATGCCTAATTGGTATTGTTGATCTGTACAGCTTACTTACATGGATATCCAAATGTGTCTGACCACAGAACCACAGACAGCAGAGGTGTCACTGCCCAGCAATTTGTCAAGATATAGCAAGGAAAAATTCTGTGTCATTTGGATAATAATAATTCAAATAATCATTATCATTCCAGACAACTCAGTCTGTTGCCTCAGGCATCTGAGCAATTTCATGCGGTCATCTCAGCCCTGTAAAGTAAAGAAAAGCATTCTGTGAACTTAACAGGACTTACAAGGAAAAAAAGTGTGCAAACGAGTGATTTGGATTCCAGATATTCCAAATTTTCTATACATTTTCAGGATATATAGGGGTTTTATATGGATGACCTTATAGTCATTACCCTTACGATTTGTAAGAGGTAATAACCTTGCTGGAGATCCCATAAACACAGCCAGGTAATTATAGAAGGTTCTGTCTGAAAAGAACCAAGAAGAAAGACAAAGAAGGAAACAGAGTCACTTCGCATGTTTCATCTTTCTAAGCTTACCAGGACAAGATTATAAGTTAAAAGGGAGGGCAGGAGGAAAGAAAAGAAACATAGTGACAAAGGTCACCAGAAGCACAGACACAAGGACAGTCAGAAAAAAAAAAAAAAGCATGTTTCTAGAGATGCTTAGCAGCATCTCTGAGCAGGAGGTAACTGCCAGAGGATAAAAAGAACAAACTAGATGCCAAGACAGAAAGCACTCATGGAGCACCAGCCACCTTGGTCAATATAGTTGTAAATCTCCCGAAGATCCTGGGAGAAAAAAAAACCTCACCCAGCTTTCTATTTCTTGAGATGATAATCTTCCCATGATATACATTTTCACTATACTTCATAAAGAAGAAGAAATGCAACCACTCATAAAGGTTGCTAGACAAACAGAGAATTAGCTGAGCTTGCTTTAAAACACACATGCAAATGTATGCCAATGAACAAACAAATATATATATATATATAAAATAGGCCAATTAAATTTCTTTCTCTAGTATGGTCAGTTAAAATTAATTCTGACACATGAGGCAGCCTGAAGCCAGATGGTTTATCCTTGCTGTGCTTTGAAGTGAGAATTTAGAAAGCAATGTCTTCATCAGGCTGACCATGATCTAACTAAACACATGGCTTTTTATTGAGGGAGACCTACCTATTATGGGGTTCTTGTCATGGGAGTCATATATTAGACAAAACAATAGTCTGACTTCTATAGAAGCAGAAACAGGAAAATGGAAAGCTGTGCTATGTTGAGTTTTGGCAGCAGGGAATTATTAGCAAATCAAAAAAATCAGTTAACTTTCATTTAGAAATAATTTGTATTGAGCAGTTATGAGTCTGGCATGAGCATTACAGTTTAACAGCTTAATTTATGGCATTTGACCATAAACTTTGCCAAAGTTTGTGTTACCCACATAAACACTTAAGGTCTCAAAATATTTCCAGATATAGTCTTCTGGCAATTTCTTTTAAAAGGAACCCACTACTGAATTTTTAATACTTTCTTGATTTATATAAAATAGCATTTGTTACACTGGAACTGCTATTGCAACTATCTTGGCTGACAAATGAAAGCAATATACTTCTTACAGTACCACAGCATGGTAGAGGTGGGAAGCAAACTCTAGAGATTATGTAGTCCAACCCACCTGCTCAGAGTTATTCAGGGCCATCTCCAGTCAGACTTTTAATATTTTCATGGATGGTGACTCCACAATCTCCCTGGGCAACCTGTGTTTGATCACCCTCATGGTAAAAAAGGTGTTTTCCTGTGTTTAAATGCTGGCAGGGTGTTAGGCAGAACTGAGGGTGCTCAAACTGGAGCTACCAACAGCAGCTGTCCCAGCATCTGAAATGGAATCAGCATGCATTAGAAATGGCGATGCCCTCACACACAGCGTGACCTTGTAAGGTCAAGAACTAGAACCTGCCAAAAACAGATTCAGTCAACCTTGACCAAAAAAAAAAAAAAAAAAACAACAAAACAAAACACCCCAAAAACAAAACCCATGAGCAATATATTCTGAGGTAGAGTGGTGACTAACCACCTGGACCAAGGGAGAAGGGTAGCCTCACAACTATTGTGCAGCATATCCGGGAGAAGGTGGGGCAGAGGGAGAGCTGCAGGAGAAGGGAGTGAAGAGGGAAGGCAGCAGGAAAGGGTGATGACATAGTTTCATAGAATTGATTTATGAATCACTGACTTTGTGAAGTTAATTCTATATTCAACTTTCCCTCTGCTGCTCCCCCACTCCTAATAAAGTTGTCTCTGTTCTAAACCCTTGAAGTCATTGTTTGTTATTAGGGAAGTATTGCTCATGAGGCACACACAATGTTCATTTAATTTCCCAGCTTTCCCAG
The DNA here is from genome assembly GCF_033783945.1 of Neopsephotus bourkii. NCBI lineage: Eukaryota > Metazoa > Chordata > Aves > Psittaciformes > Psittacidae > Neopsephotus > Neopsephotus bourkii. The sequence goes on from NW_026902234.1 coordinate 11,478,097, forward strand.
GAGACTCCTGTGTGTATTATTTAAGGGGTGTTTTCAAAGGAACATAGGCATACTGGCCATCTTTACTACCACAGCACCTCCACCTAGACAGCTTAATACATCAGTCAACATTTGCAAGTCATCAGTTAATCAACAGTGAGGAAAGGTAAATTGACATAAATATCCTATTCTAACTGAATAATTTCATTAGCTTTGCTCTAATACAAATAGACGCCCTCAGAGATGTACATTTTCACTGAAGACTGGCAGTAAAAGTGTTAACTGCATGAAAAGAAAGCGATAGAATTATGAAACCACACAGACAGGTAAAATTTTCCCAAAGGCTGCGTGGGAGACTGCATAGTGGGAGAGTGTGTAGTGAGATCAGGCATAATTTGGCTACTGTGTGTGCTACCGTATGTGAAAGGAAGTAAGTCTCCAAATGGTGGATTTAACATGACTCTCCACAGCCACATCACAAAGCGCCTGGGAGTGACTTGTCCCTCCCAACCCCTGTGGGAATCAATCTGAGGAAGCTTGATGCTATAGAGATGTTTCCTGTATATTGTGTGGGAAACTCAACTAAGTGCAAACTACCGGCAACAATGAGACAATAAATTATAATAAACAGGAAAAATAGCATTGGCTCCTGAAATCAATGGCTGGAGTTCATGAGACTTTCACAGCATTGATAAATGAATAAATATAACAAAAAGCATTGGGTTTTAAAAGAATGGGGTTTTATCTGCACTGAAAGTCTCATTTTCTGCTAACTAAATACATGCAAAAAATAAACACCACTAAAAGACTTTGGCTGAGATTTTCAGCCCTGGAAAGGTGATTTAGACAGCTGCACAAAACTCCAGATTCTGATTCCTTTGCTTGGCCCTGAAAACAGGAGCACAGTCTGAACAAACAGCCACCTTCTAGCAAACCCATTGCATCATCTATTCCTGTCTGCTACTCAGCCTCCATGAAATGATCCCATCTGAAACATGAGCCAGCCCCCTCCTTCTGAAAAGTTACAAAAAATAGCAACAAAAACTGAGAAAAAAAAACTACTGGAAGAAACCTGCTGTCCAGTGAAGAAGAGCTGGAACACTCTGAGGATCAATTACTGTTCAACTTGGAACATATCTTACTGAATTCAATGAAGTGATCAGTAAGAGCTGAAATGGGTGGGAGTAAAGAGTATTCAGTCCTTCAGGGGAGACACTGGAACACCTTGCAAGCACAAGCAAACTGCAGCATTAAGCAGTTTTCATTTACTGCCCTTGTGATATTCAGGCTTTGCAAAAGAGCTTAAGAAAACACTTAACTTCAGTTTAGGAGAGCAGTCCCACCAGAGACAAAATTAAGTCCAGTCTCCAGAAAGCTCAGGATCTCATGGTGGCTTGCTCTGAGTGAAAATGCCTAGCTGGGATAAAGCAGCAAGGTTTTGCTTGCATTAGACATCTCTTCAACAGGGAAAGAACTGGCAGAAGCCAACCAAAGATTTTTGAGGGGACATGCGTAAAGTGTGCAGAGTGAAAAGTTACTTTGGGGGAAAAAAAATAGAAAAAAAAAAGCCCCAAACCAACAAAACCAAAACAACCCAGCAGCAGAAGTATATAAACACACTCCAGTTGTTCCCGAGTTAATTTATTTCAATTAGTTTTAGCTGAATCATATATCAGTAGAAGACCATGACACAGAACCAATAATGTGCACAGGTTTTTACAGAATATGCATTTTGAAAAATGGACTGGATGGCTTGTTTTCTAGTACTCCAGAATGACTTGCTGAAGAGAATGTAAGAAAATTGATACACTAGGACCTTTTATTCCAGACAGGAAAACTGCCCAGTGTAATGGAAACTGGCTAACTGACACATGGAAAGCAATGCTAGACAGTAACTTGGCTGTTGAATAGCTTCTTGTGAGAAGGCAGTCAGCACTATGAAGGCACTATGGTCATTTTAATTAATGATTGGAAGGAGGAACACTCATTGTCTCAAATTAAAAAATAATATATAAAAAATGTAGACAATAAATAGTATGAGAGGGTGCATAAAGTTTGATTTCATACAGAGAGGCAGTCTTCAGTGGGAAGAGAAAATAACAGCATTGCTCTTGTCATTGCAGAGTGCTGTGTTCGTATCTGGGTACCTCATCACGGATAAACGCAGCGTACTCTAAGAGAAGCATGGAAAACAGTTAAGAACATGCAAGGAATGGTTTAAAAAATATCAGAGTTAAGTATGCCTAAGCTTGGCTAAGGCTATAGAACACACTAGCAACCCCTAAATATTTGAACAAGTTAAAACTTAGCAACAAGGGAAATAACCAGATTAACAAGATACAGAAAAGTATTTTTATAGAGTGATCCATTAATATCTGGGCTATAAATGATAGAAAGCTTGTCAGCAAGCACATTCAAAGTTAGATTGAACAGTATGCTGATATAAGTACAATAAAGAGCTGTTCTGTGCTAACAGTTCAATCTACTTGATGCCTTCATGTTTTCCACTTCTTTCAAAGCAGATAAACATCAGGATGAACAAAATACATCACCTACCTTTTACCTTATGAATGGTAAAGTTATTAATTTAATACAATATTTCTGAGAATTCCTCATTTTAGCATAAATCTTCACTTGTTCACGATGTATGAATAAATTGCTATAAGAGCTGAAAAGTTGTTGCACTACATGCCAGCTTCATATTAACCATCATCTTAAATAGTTCGTGCATTTATAAATGCTTCTTATATTAAACTATATGAAGCAAATATGGTACCGTCTAAACAACATTCAACTGTAAATACGAAGGCAACCGTTGCGGCTGTGAGACTGAGCAGAAGAGGGCAGCATAGACTAAGAGTAGCTGCAGACATACAAGGTCCAGAAAATACCATGGATTTGAAGGAGGTGGAGAGGGGGGTCTTTAAGACTACATACACGCTGATCTGTCTTACGGGTGATGCTCAGTATATTTGAAACCACAGGAAGTTGTTACCAGCCCTTCATCAAAGAGTCTCCCCAGCCTCTCTCATGGCCAGTCTGTGCTTATAGTCTTTTTCCAAGGTGACCTCACCTGACGTTGCAGCTAATGTTTGCACTGCAAGGATTGCAGCACATACGTACCCCATAGCTCCTCAGGTCACCTTCCTTTTGCACCCCAGGCCTCCCTCACTACCCTCCTCTTCAACATAATGTTTAGCTAAAAATATCTTAGGCAGGATGTACTGGGGTAAAATATGAAAAACTGTTTTCTTGTGTAAAAGGTCAAGAAAAATGTGGACTTAAAAAAAGAAAATAAAAAGTTTATTTGGTGACAGTCTAGTGCAATTGTGCAGTTGCATTTTTTTTATGTGATCCTTCCTTCTGTTCCAAGTCTTTCCACAAACTAAAGACACAAGATCTGGAAAATGTCCCCTCTGGAACGGCACCAAAATCTTACCTCAGGAGCCGTATCCTCATGCCATCTCGTCTACGATATTTTTCCTTTGATGGTCAGGGCCTGATTTTTGCCTACCTTTTGTTTTATCTTCTATAATGCTTTTGGCTCAGAACACAGTCTGTGTCCGGTGGCCTTCAACTCTTTTCTTCCCACTCCCTCTGGCTGGTTTTCGGTCATTTGCAGTTTTCCCTTTATAATATTTTTCTTTTCCTTCTAAAACTGAAGCAAACACAGGTTTTAAGAGAACATTATTTCTACAAAATGTTTTGCAGCCCTCTATCCTAAACTTCATTCTGCTATTATGTTATGCTCTATAGATGTACATGCACAAACATGAACACATACAATGAAAGAGTTTAACATAAACATTTTACTAGGGTTACAGGGTGAAAGTGATCTCAGGCTGACTGCGCATTTTCTATGAACTTAGCTATGTTCAGAAACCATAGAAACAGAAAAAAAAATTATTTGCATTGGTATATCAACTGAAAGATTTGTCATAAACTAGAACCATAGTTCACTAGGACCTTTAAAAGCACATGCAAAGCTAACTATCCCCCTGTTCCAAAACTGAAAAAAACTTAGCATGACAGTGTATTGTGAAGCACACACTGAACTGTTTCCTTGCATTTTTGTAAAGTGTGGATAACTGCACACAGTAAAAGTAAACAGGTCTCTGCTGTCAACCTCATATGCTCTAACTCAGCAGAGGAAACAAGGAAACCCAGAGGCATAAATGAGTAACATAAAAGAAGTTAGCAACACAGGAATAGAGAGAAGCTCTCTCTACTCCAAGACCAGTGTTCACTAAGGCTGGCTGTTTCTTTAAACATTCTATAGTTTAATCTTTTTAGAGATAATTAAAAATAATTACCTTTAGTAGTCACCTTTTACTGGCTGTAGCGTACAGGATAAGGAAAATAGCTTCCTTTTCATTTTTTGTTTTGTTCTGTACCCATCACCACTGTGCACATTCAAATATGAATTAAAAGCAAATTTTAATTTTAACATTGTGAGTTCTTTAGCAATATTGTTCCAGATACTTGGACTGTTAACAAGCATAACTGAGTCTAATCATTCTGCAAAATTCGGACTTACTTAGCAGCATTAAGTTATTCAATATCACTAATGCAAATATACAAAAAATGTATTTTTAAGAAAGGAAGCCCAAAAAGCCAAAACTACAAGCCCGAAAATTTCTGAAAACAGAAGTCTCAGATACACTCTTTTTTTCTTTTACAAAATAATTGAAGATCATTAAAAGTAAAAACAAACAAAAACAAAACAGACACACACAAAAAACAACCAAAACAAAAAAAAACCCACAACCCACACCACCCCCAAAAACAGCAACCAAACTACAGAAGAAGTCCTGACCTTTTATTCTGATTCTTTAGGAGGAAGGAATTCAGCATCAAGGCAACAAAAGTGCCCAGAGCTGTATCTAAAGCAATGATTCATCACTTATTCTTAGGTTCATGAGGAAAGATTGAAAGTCTGAAAATGGCATGTTTGTTAGTCCATTTTTTTCTGCAAAGCTGAAGAAAATCCATGTATATGCACATGTGTCTGTAGGTACACATGTAAAGGAAAAGTGCAAAATAAGTCTGCCACCCTCTTTCCTCTTACATCACCACTGCTGTGATCCAATTTCTCTTGTAGCACATGTAGTAAGTCTGCAGAATCTTGCTAAGTAATAAATGAACAGTACTGGCAATTCAAATTCTGCTGAGAAAAGTACACAGCAGTTTCTGTAAAGTGTTGAAGACTGGCAGAACTCCATTGATCCAAATTATGTGGGAGCCACTGGTTTCAGGATAAAAAGGCCATTTTAAAGTTCAGGTAGAGAGATGTCAGGAAGAGCAAAAATAATTGCCATGGGTATGAAGATGTTCCTCAAACACAGATGGTAAACTTGATGTGATATAGTCTCCACCTCCTCCCCCAGATCCTAAGAAACTTCCTCAAGCACAGCACAGCTGCCAATTTCAGCTACTCCCTGTGAATAAAGCTAAACGTAGTTTACCTATCAATCACCACCTGAAGAAAAGAAGCCTCCTACTACTCAAGGATGTTTGAGCAGATGACATGAGTACCTTCCTAATACCTTCAAAGTTGTCTGGCTGAGCTAGAATTTAGCTAAGGGAAGGATTCTGAGGAAGCATTACACATGCTTCCTTCCCCTTCTCCCCCAAACTATGCTTTGGTCTGAGCTTTAGTTGTTACCGATGTTTTTCTGAGGGTGAGTTACCCTTAAAGACCAAAGGCCTGAGGGCACTATCTAGAAGTGGTAGATTATGAGATCCTGGACTCTTCCACTACGGAAAGAGTCTGAAGAAGTAAATGACCTCAGGTAAGCATTTTGCATTTCCTGTTACTGCATGAGAAGAATATCCTGGTTTTTAAACAAGCATCCATTTCTCCTAGATTGCAATGGCTGTTCAAAATGGCCTAGAATCTCATCCAAAGTTGAGACACTGCAAAGCCTGGAAAGAGCAATAGCTAAAACCCAAGATAAAAGACCCCTAAGAGGCTCCACTTTCAGCTGACATTATTCCACTTACATACCATCCTTTCAACATTACACTTAAGAAAATTAGTACCATCCAAACCTTGATAATGGAAAGACAATCAAGCAACACTGTAGATGCTATAACAAGGTCTTCAAGGAGTGATAAATACAGCTAAGGTCTATTTGTCTGACAGTTTGGCCTGTGAACACAAGTAATTCCAACCAATATACATATAACAAAGAAACACTATAGAACCCAGAATATGTCCCTGAGGGATACCAGATGACACTGAAGATACCAGAGATCAAAGCAATAAATTTTACAAAATAAGAAAAAGAGTACAATTATATCTGATGGTTGAAAGAGTCAAATGCCACATTGAAGTTCAAAAGCAGCAGGCAAACACAGTAATAACCCTGCTGTCTGTATGTCCACATACACATTATTTGGATAGCTTTCAGAGAAAGAGAAAAATAAAACTCAAATTACATATATAGCTTATCTGCAGAGCTGTTTGCACTAAACTTTGACCGAAATGACAGTGCAAAGGAAAAGTTCTTGATTTTCAATGGACGTTACTTTTGCTGCCATAATTCCCTCCTACAGCAGCCACCTTTCTTAAAAGATAAAAAGCATCTCCCACTTTCATTTGAGTAATAAAGTAGATATGATGATCAGATAGACAGCTAAAAGGAAAAAATGTGAAAGAAATAAAATCACAGAACAGACATAACAAGACAAGACATGGCATTTGATGTAATCAAACCACAGTTACTTTGCTAGTTACTCCTCCACTTTACCTATCCTTCATCTGTGCACTGCCATCCTAGCTTATAAAATCTTTACCAAATGAAATTCATTTTCAGACTTGTCAAAAATGTCAGTAATAGACAAACATCAATTTTATGAAGGTGTTGAAATGCACCAAAACTTTTGAAATTTTCACAAAAGCTAGCTGGCAAATACAAAGAAATTTCCAATAAATTGGAGTTTGTAAAATTCAAGTTTAAATACATTTTAATGTCCATATTTTATGAAGAGAACCAAATATGGTAAGTGATAGTGAAATGGTAATTCTGAAGTATAACTGCAGAAACCTTCAGCAATCAAGTAATCCCTGCTTACAATGGCTGGTTTTGGTCAGGGGCTGCAAATACATTGTAATTATGTTATTAAACTCTTTGGGGTTTTGAATGTTGCCCAACATTGGAACAAAGACCTTTCTAAGCATTCTAGGCAAACACACGAGACAGAGAAATAAATTTGCAGGAAATCTGATCACCCAGCAAACAGCCTTGTCACACCCATTTGGCTAGAGAGAGCCTGAGATTGCATCCTGGAACCTCCTGGGTGTAGGAGGCCCAGAGTTAAGACTCTGTTCCAAATCATATGGGATGGAGAACTGACTCTGAATCTCTCACATCTTGGTGGTGGCAGTGTCTCTCCACCAGACAATCTGCCCAGAACATGAGAAATCCTTGTCATAGAAAATTTCGGGTTGGGGAAATCTGTTTTTACAGGAAGATTTTATTTTTGGCAATTTAGCATTTTTGTGAGAAAATGACCAGTTAAAATTAAACCCAAATAGCAGAAAAAAATTCTTCCATGGACACCATCTAATTATTATATGGAAAAAAATGATTAAATGCTAATAACAATGCTAGCACTAAACAGAGTATTTAAATTTAGGGTAAAAAGAAATAACAGATGGAACAGAGATATATGTAGAGCTCTTACATTCATATATTCATCTACTTATGAATATATTAGCATCTGACTCACAAATAAAACATATTGAAATAGTCACAGCAACATTATCTACCAAAAAAGTCCATCATGAATTTTTTCATGTTGCCATTTATAAATGTAAGCTTGCTTAAAAATCAGGTTTTTAAAAAATTATTGATTCTTTCTGTGCAATTAGGAAAAGGGAAAGGCTTTTCTGGTTAGCAGATTCAGTCCTGTACCACTGCCATCAATAAAACTCTTGCCATCAACTTCAATGAGAAAAGAATTATACCCTGTGTTAGCTTTCAGCAATTACATTGACATTATCAGTGATTTACTGAGTGGTATTTCAAACATGATACCATATGTCAGCTGATACCAAGCAAGCCTGAGTGAGAAAGTTCTGATCATAACCACTTGGTTAATAAATATCACAGCTATTGAGCCTCTAGAGCATTTAAACTCTGACAGCCAGGGCATCACCATAAAAAAGATCCTTGAAAACCCCTAGGAGACTCAGCTCTAAGTTCAAATGACTTCCATTTAAGTTTCCACTTCTCAAGTTGATTAAGATTCAGTACACAGCTCTGATTTGAAATCGAGCAGTTCAGCTAACAGGGAGGCTGGACATTTTCTCTTGTTGATAGGTAGAAGTGGAAATAGTATTGCTTCCACTTTGTGATTATGTTCAACCCTTTCAGATGTGCCTACATCCTTATGAATTTAGGCTGCTGAAATATGTTTGCTTTTCTGATATACATTTCAGAGACTTTTAAGAACTGCCCCAGAGATCCAGGAGGTTTTGTAGGCCACCAGCTGCAAATTACTGCTGTCCAAATAATAGTTTAAAAAATGTATGGAAATTTTTTTGTTTATCATAATTGAACTACATGTTTTAAATAGTTATGTCATTTTTATCCTGTATTGGTCCAAAGAATCTCCAGGGAATTATTTTATACTCTCTCTTTTGCATCACTTAAATTACAATAATTCCAGTTATTTCTAATTCAAAGGCATTTGAGAGCAGAGTTGGGCCATTTGCACTTTAAAGAACATACACTTTCTCTTCTTCCCTTGCTTTATTTTAGTTGCAAATTATGAATACATAACTTTATTGTTATGGACTTCATATACAGACATCTTACAAGTTGTTCAGTATTATAAGAGGTCTAGAGAGTTGGAGTTTTCTCTATCTCTACATTAACTTCCCATAGATTTGGATTCTCTGTTCATTCCCATGAGCTCTCTTGCATTTTGACACTTTTTCCAGTATCTAAAAAAATAATAACTCTTTAACATTTAGGAAAGCAAGAGAAAAAACTCCAATATTTCTGCCTCTTTTAATTTTTTTTCTTATTCAAATTCCCCAAATACCAAAACCAAACTGAAAACAGGGGGAAAAAAAAGAAAACAATACCAAAGGAATTGTTTTACTACTAGCCAGTGTAGTATTACTACTAGTGCACACAAAAATACTAGCTATTAACTTTCATTTTTAAGCAGCTTTTCTGATTTAAAGAACTTTCAAAAGACAGACTTTCAAACACATTTTGTTAGAAAGGGCTGTTTAGTTATGAACAACAACAAAAAATCAACAAGCTACTCAACCCACAGAAGCAGTTTAAATCGTTATATTGTCTGTTTTGAATGATGTTCATGGAGAAGGACGTCATTAAGGAAAGGGCAAGGTAAATTATGTGGAGCTGACTATCAGCTGCGGAGAAATAAAAAAACCAGGATTCTACAAGCCGGGAATCATGGTGCTACATCATTCAGTTAATGGGCTAAGAGAGCCTGAATTAACATTAGAGCTCTGTACTGAGAGATCAGAAATGCAGGAAAAAGAGAAACTAGAACATCCAGGGTAAAATCAGCTGCTGTGTGTACGGGCCAGAGGATGTTAGTTGGCTGCAGGGCAACTGGTGTGGATCATCAGTTTGTACATCAGCCCATCAGCCTCATGCTGCTTAACTGTATTTTTTCAGCTGGGAAGTATTTAAGGCCACATGTTAAAGCTATTTTTTCCCCTCCCTACTAGACTTACAAGGAGGAACAGGAAGAAGTTTAAGGTAAATTAAGAGTAATAGCAAGGTATTGACTTGCTAAGCTAACTTACTGAAGTCTTTTAGATCATATGAGGCTTGAAATCAGAGAAGTAGAAAGAGGGAAATGACAGACAACATACTGAAAACAAAAGATTAACTCAGAACATGAGAAGTTTGCATGGAGTTTGAAGTCAGCAGTAAAACCTGTTAAGATGAACAGGTGTTGCTTTCTGATTTAGCCATGGGCAATACCTGGAGTCAAGTCATGAAATCCCTAAGTACTGACTCACATGATCATGAGAGGGATTCAGCGCTTGGTGGAGAACCTGAGGGTGTGGATGAGCAATGTAGCTGTGTTAGCCCTTGCCAGCTGTTGCTGAAGGGAGGGGCGGCTCCCTCCCACTGCCCTCTCCTCGCTGTTGCGCAGGCTCTGGTATTTATCTGGCAGTGAGCTGGATCAAAGAGCTAAACTTGCAGAATCTTAACGCCCCCTTCCCCTGCTGCGTGAATTGTACCGAAGCGCTAGAGCACCCTTTTGGAGGAATTTTGAAAGCTGCATGTAGGCAGTAATGACATTTTTGAAATGTGCCTCTCCCCACCACTTGGAGCGTGCAAATGCTGGACTTCCATACAAGACATCTTTGCATCCTACATTTTCGGCCCAAGCCCTCTGTGCTGCTGTAGTGTGAAACTGGAATGCGTGAACAGCGTGTTTAATTTTGCATGCCCTTCTGCTGGTTGCCCACCCTTCCAAGCCTCACCCCCTGACATTTGGCAATGCTGTAATGTGGATAGCATCTAGAAGTACACTTTCCTTTATGCTCCCTTTTTCTCATTTATGGCTTCTATAAGGAAAATTCCTTGTCTCTGAAAAACATAACACCTAACTGATGCAGCCAGAGTCTGTTTGGAGGGAATCCAGCATCTTCTATAAACAGTTCAATTTCACCATATTTAACACAGTGCCTCTAAATAACAGTCATATTTTGCTTTCAAATATTATTTTGGCCTTTGCTCGATGTTCCATTTTATGTCCAGTCTCTGTTACAATGGTTTTGACCTGTTCTGATCTTTCTTTCAGAAGAGATAAACTTCTAAAAATAGCTCTTTATCTTCCCAAGACTCATTTATAATTTTACAGCAGATTAAAATTTCACTGATGAATGAGGAACTGCAGATGGAGCTAGGCCAACACTAAAATACCCAATCTCACTTTGGTATCTTCCAAGTATTTTCTTCAACACAATGCTCTGATGTTATTTCTGCTCAATGACCTCTATGTCATGATTCTGCAGTTAAAGACAATGAAATATCCAACAGTTGCATGTAACTGAGGTCAAAGGGATTACTGATATGTCTTTTGGGAACAGAATGCTGAAAGTGTCATGAAAAAAGAAGAGGAAAAAAAAAGCCCCAAAAACACATCCTAGAAATTCTGGCTTGTGGGCAAATAGCCTATCAGTTCCTACAGAATTGAACTGGACAGTGAATGATCTTTACAATGCATGGCAGAGATCATACTTACCCTAGCAATTTATAGTGACCTTATAGTAAAAGCTCTAGCTTGCAATTACATTTACACTACCATTTATTTGGAACAATCATTATCAGTTTGAGTACAGACACTTCCTTGCCCCGCAGACATCTTCACTTGTTCTTCATCTTTGTGTACCTACAGATGCTTGTCTGCCAGGAGATGTCTTGCTCAATGAGAGGTTCATTTACATGTGCTTTATAATGATTCAAGAACATTGGTGTAGGAAATTATCAGTATCAAGTGAAAAATTTACCACAGAGTAAGTAAAGATGCAAAGACAAATTAAATTTGTTATTTTGGTTTGGTACCTGTTCGGCTGTCTTTTTGCACATTGGCCCCAGTGAAAGGATATGATGAAAGAAAACTTCAGTAGAGAGAGTTGTGGCAGAACAAATGATGCAGTGTAAGTGGAGTGCTATTTCACCCTCTGGTGACATGTCCACTTGTATAAATACAACAGTACAACTCACTTCTCTTATTCTGTAAAAGAAATACAGGTTCTCTAATAATTTGAAATACAGAGAGTTGGTTTTTTTTTCCTCACTTAGTTCATCTTGATTGCACTGAGTCAGGAACCAGTAACATGAACATCACAATCATCAGAGCTGATTGGGAAGCTGCACGTGGTGAGGAAATAGTGAGGGGCAGTAGAGGAGAGTACAATGTCTTCAGCCAGGCCAGCTGAAGGCAAAAAATGGACAAAGGACCTCAACCACAAACTCATGTAAAGGTTTCAGAAGAAATTTATTTAGATGCAAGACAAAAATGCACTCACTTTGCTTAGCACAGTCTTTTTTTGAAAGTTACAGTCTTATCATTAACACACTGCACTCAGGGTAAAGCTCCTCCTTATTCTTTTCCATATTTGCTCCTGCTCAGATAGGCAAATCCCTGCCTATGGCCTCAAAACCATGGTCTGTAGCTTGACCCTGGGAGCTCTTGCTAATCTGGCAGCACACCTTTGCCTGAATGCCTGAAAACCCCTCCCTACTTTGGTGTGCCGTACTTCCAGCCTCTCTTCCAACCCCCTATAAAGCACTTGGTTGAGACAGAATTCAGAAATGAATGACTCTCTCACAAACTGCCAACCTCCATTAGCAGGCAAAGAGTTTATCAAACTGCTGCTGACTGTAACTTGACCAGCCCTGGCTAAGCTCAGGACTCCGGAGGTGAAATGTTACCGTGTTTATGCACTGAATGACCTGTCTCCTGGAAATTGTCCATGTGTAAAACGTCTATAGACTACATATGTTGGGTTGAGAGAGAATACTGTGAACCATGTTCTCATTTGACACAAGCAGGCAAAAATCTATTGACTCTAGTAGAACTAAATCAATTTTCCTCAAGATATTTTTATTGTATTTTATACATTATAGGAGTTAAGGCCCTGTGTATGTCACCAGCAGTACTGTGGAACAATGATTTCCTCTTCACCCACTTAAATAATTAACAACCATTTTTTCCGCCTACCTAAACATATTTGCTCAGTTAGTGACTGAAAATATTTCAAAGGCCATCTATCCTCTCCTTCCAAATTGGAACATTTGATTGGAATTTATTGCATTTTTTCCCAGAAAAGTGTATACTCCTTTGCCACAGTAAAAATCATGTAAGTTTTAGAGGTAGTTACTTAAAGGACAGATTTTCAAGAATTTTTTTTTTTTTTTTAATTAAAAAAGAAAAAAAAAATCACAGGTCATTCAAAAGCTTATTTTGGAAACTATAAGATCTGTTGCCAAGACCATTGCTATTCCCTTCTCTCTGCCTGACCTGATAGAAATGCCTGAAGATAATTGGGTTCTAAAAGGTAAGCAGGTACTTGAAACTCGATCTACTACCAGCAGAGATAGGTCCTTCAGGTAGCTAGAGAGGCTTTGCTAATGAGATCCTAGTTCAGTCATTTACATTTCTTCGGTGGTCATTTTCTTATGCAAATTAACAGACTGTTCACCACATAGAAACAGGCAACAACTGTTAAATGCATTGCCTCTCTCTTAATGAAAACATCCAGCTTCTTTCTTATGAGCTTATAGAAGGTTATTTGTTTGGATTATTATAATCTACACTACTCTGATTTTCATACCACACTGGGGTTTAGAAAACAACCCTATTATCTGTAATTGCAACTGCAAAGTTCCTCCCTTCAGAGAAATACTACTACATTTTAATCAAAGAATGCAAAGACAAATATGTTATATACAACTTAATGAAAGCATATCCAATGGCTTTTTCCTTTTTTTTTTTTTTTTTTATAAGGAAGCAAGACACCAGGAATTTCTTTATAGATATTCAAAGGAATCAGGTATGAATTGTCTGATAAAATTGAAGGAGGAACAGTTTGCACATTTTCTATCATTCAATTAAGATGCTAAGAAAATATAACTATCACAGGAGTTAAGTGAAAGGGACAGGGTAACAGTATATTAAACTCTGTATTTCTTTTTCTTTAACAGGAAGCAGGCCTTCAACCTCGGGTGGTGGTGATGGAGGGAATAAACCAAAGAAGTTAGATCAGTAGGGAGCTTTCATCATCTCTCCTGAATTAAACACAGGAAAGAAAATAATATCCTTCCCTTCTACATTTTAAAAGAATGACAGACAGTGAAGGACTGTGAGTTAACTACGGTGTGGTAAAAGCAAATGGTTAACTGCATGCAAATTAGTGTTAAGCCTTAATTTGCTTCTTTATTTCTGTTCTCACACTAACTGAAAGCTGTTGCTGCTGCTACCAGGCATCAGGAACATGATTGTATTTTGTTTGATGTCACAAAAGATCAAGCTGAACTTTCCGTAGCCTCTAGCTATGTTGTTCTGTAATGAAGAGTTAATCTATGTGGAACTTGAAGGTTGAAATTATACTTCCCTCTGTTCTCAGTAAAGGTGTAAATCCTTGCAGATATGCTGACCCCCTGGGAGAACCCTCCTCAAAACACATCACAGCCTGTTCGACTATTTTTAGATTCTTTTTTTTAAACCAAAGCTCCTCAGAACTCTACAAATAGTTACTGGTTAATGCTTGAACAAAGACATGAACTGCTGGAAGAGAGTAATTCTTCTCCCCTATGTCATAAGGTGCTCACATGCCCATAAAAATTTTACTTATTTTCTTCAAGCTTATTTATCATCCACCAATAACTATTTCTTGCGGTGCTTGTAATGACATCAAGCAGGACCAATTCTTGTTGTATTATGCATTGCATATTAGAAGTTAGTCTCCAGTCACAAAGCTATTTCAAACACTGTACTATAGAATCTCATGCATTTTCATTGGACCCTGTTTCTACTTTCATAGCTCAAGCATATTTTTAAATGTCTTTTCCACTTTGTCATCTCCTAACTTTTATTACAAACTGCTAAATATGCTTCTAACACTAAGTTGCTAAGTGTGCATTCCCATCAGCTGAAGAAGTGAGTAACTAGTCACTGTGCTTTACTGCCAGGATGGATATTGTGCAATATGTCAGATTCGACTCCATTTTCAGTTACTTGCTTTACTTATCATTTACATGCTTAATTAAGGTAGACAACTTCTACGTATTTTAACTATTCTGTCCAAGAAAGTAATTCACTTTTTTAACTCTGAAAGTACATGTGAAAGTAAAACTCTGTTTTAAACAGAGCATGAAAAAGGGGCGAACAGATCTTCTGCAATTATGTCTGTGCTGGCAAAAACAATCATTAGTTTGAGCTAGTCCTATAAAGGATATTAAGTCCTGTGTGAGAAGCATACATTAACCTTAGCTAACAATGAGCACAAGCTCTTCTTGCTACAAAGATTTTAAACAAAGAAATCTAAATTAGTTACCGGCATTTTAAAAATGAAGTACAGAGAAATCATTGTGAAATATTGCACTGAAATAATGGGTGAATATTGGAGAATTAATGGATAAGGTCAAATTAGTGCATTGATTAGCACAATGGAGTTCAAAGTCACTGGGTTTCATCCAAGTACCAGCATTAAATAAGAAAAATAATGAAAGATTCATTCAGTAAGATACATATCCATCTTTATCTGAACCTCTTGAACTCATTAAACTGTAATCAAAATAACAGTAAGACCTGACTTCATTTATTTCTTACTTCTGATTGAACCAAAGTACTTATGAAAGCTACCTTTCCACAGGAATTTACACAAGATCTCTTCAGCACTGCTCACAGCTTGGAAGTGGAAAAAAAAAAATTCTCTCTAAAGTATCAGTAAGAAGTTTAAGTCAAGATAAACTATAAATTAAAAGGTTAAGTTTAGGTGCCATTCAAATTTGGAACAATATTTTGGTGTAGATTCTCTACCTTGACTGAATTTGAACTGGATACCGACAACTGTCAGCCAGATGATAAAAATTGTTTCAGAACCTTGAAAATACAAACATACATACAGCTTCTCAAGTTGCTTCCACTTCGTGCACTTTTAAAAAAAGTGCACTTACAGGATGAATTTCACACAAATCAAAGTACCATTTTATTGCTGTTGTTAATGGAAACCCATTGCCCAAGAAGAATTTCAACTTCAGTTAGTTTTCAGATCATATATTTGTATTGCAACACTCCCTCACAGATGTACATTGTAAACGTATTACATTCATGAACTAGTATTTATGAAGCAGCTGTTAAAATGCATGAGGTAAATTGCATCAAAAATTAGAGTTTTTCTTTTCTGCCGTCAGGCCTACTTAGCTGACAAGCCATAGCACTCATTACATAGGCAACTATTGGAGTAAATGGGACTACTCAGCACATAGCAAAATTACAATATTTTTAGTTTTATATGCATTCGCTTGTTCAGGAGAACTACACAGATCTCTGCACTCGCTCTACTCATGAGTGTGTTACAGTCTGTTTTAGAGCTGCATCCTCTACTTTTCCCTAAAATGCTTGAACCCTCAAATTCTGGTGCTATAACCCACTGCCACTAATGGCCCTGTATGCATCCAGGCACTTTCATGTCCTGCCAGAAAAGGAGGAGGCAGCCTAGTTTCAGGTGACTGGTCATACGAATGCTCAGTATGCTCTGAGTCTTCCGAGGATTATCTTCCCCAGCCCAGGTGTGGGTCATGGACCTCTAACTGTCAGGGCCTGATATGAGCTTAAGACAAGGGAATTCAAACACAGCTGGAGAATGTGGGTTTCTGCATGTTGGTGCAAGGAATGTGAATTTCCAAGAACTAACGATGGTGGGAGGAAAATAACAGGCATATTGACTGCTGACAGAAGCCACATTTATGCCAAAACTAAGAAAGAAATAGTCAAGAGCAGGCATTCTTTTGAAGCTGTTACCCCTGTAAGACTGCCAGCTGAAAGGGAACGCGTGATATCTAGGACACTGTAAAGAAGTGTCTCTATGGCACGCAGCTTTCAGCAAATTAACCATCTTCAGTGTAGGCTATCTGTATGGTATGCGTCAACAGTGAATGTTTTTCCTCAGTCCTCCACTCTTTCAGAATTTCCATTTTGTATCCTCCTCCCTCTTCACAATTTAATAGCTTCATATTGTGTGCTGATATATGTGGCAGACAGAAACAAACAAAAAAATTCTCTGTTTTGTTCCCTCCGGAAAACAAAACAAAACAAAACAAACAAAAAAACTCAACTAATTCATTTATAAAAGTAGGACTTTCTGGCTACACAATGATTCATCGTGTTAAAATAAAAGAGACAGATTTTCAGACTGTGGCTGGATTCAGCCATGGAAGAATATAATGTGTTGACAAAAAACCCCAACAAAACAACAAAATTGCATGAAACTATTTACATCTACAGAGCCACATTTCTTGCCTTGTATCTTATCAGCTCTGGCATAGTTTGCTAAAATTTTACTATTTTAATCTGGTATTACTGCTAAATATATAAGACATGTTGCTCTTATTCATGAACCAACTCTGCACAAAGTCACAAGGATTCAAAAATGTAGATGAGTGCTAAAAAAAACCCAACAACCCGAACTGGTAGGAAGAAAAAGGAGGGAAGAGGGGAAGAAGAAGGAATGAACAGTTATCCAAACTAGCATATGCAAATGAAACATATGGTTGAGCCTGCTTATTCAAGGAGCAATATACTCATTGAGGATGACTCATAAACACATGAAGTGTAATACTTAATGCAATCTAAAAAAAAACAGAAAACAGCTCTTCAGACTGTTTTAAATGTAGCATGTTTATACTGAAAAAAACCAACAACTTAGAGTTCTTTGTATTTGTCATAAATACGTACTACATACATATATATGCTATATATGCTATCTCTTTTTCCTTCTCCCTTCCTTTTTAAGGAAAAGAAGCAGTAGCTGTAACCACACTGTGATCCACTAACTCTTCTCTAGTCTGCAGAAACTTTGAGTTACTTCTTTGATTAAATGTTAAATTTTAAAATGAGATGATGTATGAGTACATACACAAGTTCACAAAGTGGAAAGAGGTTTATATTGATAAAATCAGCATTACTGAGAATAATGTCAAAGATCTACGCAGAGTTCTTTAATCTGTTCAAAAATCAAACCATCATGAAATTATTTGGTGAAACCGTAAAGTTTGGGAAATCTTCCCACCTCTACAGAAAAACTCAAGCTCTCAGCTGAATCTAAAAACCTCTGGTCCTTAACTGCCTATGTAAAGTCAACAAGATGCTGGGTATTAACTGCTGGATTTTAGGCAATAGCTGTCATCCTAACATAATGCCAGGGCATGATTAGGCTGTAAAACCAAAACTTGACATTAGGATATTTTCCTAAACCTCACAATGTAGACATATGTTTACACTTAAGTCACCAGGAAGCTCCTCAAAACACAGAGCAGAGAACAGTTTCTACACTACAACAAAAAGCCCACAAGGGGCAAGAGGTGGCATCTGATTTCTGAGTAATACCTGGACCAAGTCCTTCCTTCTGTAGAAAGGTAAACAAGGTCCATCAGATGGGCTGTTTTGGGGATGGACAGACTCTGGAGAACATCTGCCTCTCAGTCTTTATCCACTCATGTCCTATGGCCCAGATGGAAGGGCTCGGACAGCATCAGCTCTCCAGTCACTCCTTAGCATGCATGGAGGGCATTCAGCTAGTTGCATTCTACTTGCTGATCAAGGAGCCATTCCCCCCTTTCCTCCAGGTGGAAATGTCCACTGGGCCTATCAAATGTAATTGGAGTGTCTGCTGGTTTGAATAATCTAATTAGCCACTCTTTTCACATTTCCTGCTAAGGAGAGCAAAGACCTTTGCTTAACCTTTCACTTTCACAATTTAATCCATGATTAAAATAAAGCTACACAGTGACTTCTCTACCCTTTACTAGTCTCTTTTCTCCCTCCCCAAATGTTAATTTTATTCCATAATTGTTGGTATCTACCCTTACCTTGAAAGCTAAAAAGAATGCAATCTCATTGATCATTTATCTTGCTACCAGGAAGTGCACAGAGATAAAGGGAAAGAATAGAAGAATTAACTCGAAGGATACAAACATATATTCCCACCAGAGAAGAGATTTAAATCACCCAGGTGGGTAAAGTTCAACACATAGTGTCCTTAGAAGTGAAATGCAATACAAGGAATTATAAATTCTTGGAAAAATTATTGTATTCAATCTAAATACAAATTAAGGTCAATCTGCAAACTGCTTATATTAAAAACCAATTCCAGGCACTTGAAATGTTTATCGCAAGACAATGATGGTCCTTTTGATGCTTTCTTCAAATTACAGAATTAGAGGTCTGGGGACAGAGAATAGCCTTTCAAAGAGAAAAGCATTCAAAATTGCTGTTTTGTTCTAACTGTGAAGAAATCTTAGACCCAATTTTCACCAAAAGACTGTAATAAAGGGAATAGAAGTGGAACGTAGATGTGATAAAACTGCACTCTTATGACAAAACCATGTAGTCCTGTCTTCACAGTGAATAAAGAGCATTAAAAGATTAGTGCTTGATAGAACATTACAAATCCTCCATCCATGAAGCAAACTGTAGCATAGATACCACAATGCCATGGCTTAAGAGAGATTGAACCTTTACATGTTATGATGCATCCTTACAGAGGTGAATTCAAATGAGATATTTTCCTTCAATGCTTTATGAAACCAGGCAGTATAACGTATGAATAGTGGTATTATTAAATAACACTGGTATTATTAAATTAACATAGCAAAGTACTCAACAGCTCGACAGTAGCAACTATTTTTGTTATTAGAAATGGGTTTCAAAACATATTCCATGGAAAGGTTGTTGAAACATCTTAAGCTACTGCTTACTACAGGGCTAAGTTCTCCATTCTATAATTCTATGATTTGTTTGCAGCTACCATTAAGTCATTATTTTCTGCAAGATGGAGAGTTGGCCTCTCTGAAGTTCGATAACTTTTTTTTAATCTCATGTCTGCCTGGTCCTTGGCACACACAGAAAATATAATTAGTATTTTTAATTCTCAGTTGGTTGGCTGGCAGACTTTGGAGAACACAAACAAATAAAAAAATGTTTTCAATAAAATACGTTCTCCTAGCCAATTCTGGATGCTAGGGGAAAGAAGATGAGTATGAGAAACAAATCTATACAGGGTCCTTTAAGGTTTGTCTGTTGTGCATTTTACTGTTGTGTATCTTAATTTATTTGATCTTCCATAAGTTTCTGACTGCTATCTTACTTTTTTCAAGGTATGGAAAGGTTACTTTAATTATAGTTATATGCATACCCATTTGTGCACAAAAATTCACAATCTTTCTCTTTTCTCTTTTTTTTTTTATCCCTGTCTGCCATTTGTCTTATTATGAAGCAGAAAAAGGAACCAGTTTGTCTCAGTGTATCTCAGAAACAGTGCTTCATTTTTGCACCCAGGAGTAAGTGAAGACTGTTAGTATTCCATAACAAAAGTGTTGATAAGTCTCTTGCAGCAATCTAGATTTGTGAGACTAAATTATTCTGTGTTGGTACTTAAAAATACTTATGACAGTTTGGCAGCTGCTTGATTTGGCCAATAACCAAACTCCAGTAATGTGTAACATCAGAATAAAATGATGTTTGCAATTCCTGTCAAGGTCACTGAAGCGCTACAGGATTTATAGAAAAAACTCTCCATATACCTGCTTTATACTTTACTAATTGTAGGGCTGCTCAGCTGCTTACAATATGTGCTAAGGAGAAGAGGCAGAGAATCCATAATGGGATCTACAGAAACAGAATGCTGTTCTTAACATGTCTGTTTGCCATTAGTGGCCCTTTAATTTGTTTAAAAACAAGTTTGTTTCTGGATCCTTCTTGGGTATATGATCATGTCTGAGGAACAAACAGAAACATAGGAAAACCCATTGTGTGGGTCCATGCATTGTTTCTTCTCCACCAGCTGTAGAACTTAAATCCAAGTCGTAAATAAGTCTTAAATCCATCTTGAGCTACACAAGGAGCATGGACCACAGTATTGCTGTCTCCACTGGCCAGCTGCACAGGAGAACAGGATGCATGCTGCCCTGGGTACTGAGGAGCTCATGGGTGGCTGGTGCATTGAGAAAAATACCAATCCAGATCCTTACAAAGCCAGGAGTTAGCACTATGTGCTGTACAGAGTACGTCTTGATGTTTCCTCAAGAAACACTGAACAATAAACTCTGTAAATTACAGACACATCCAGAATCATGCCAAAGGTAAGAGATCCCCAAACCTGTTTCCTCTGACTCACAAATCTGCACATATGTAATGAACACCTCTGGTGCTACAAGGCATTTGTCTCTATCTACTCTACCCCTGCCACCTGATTATTTCCTAAATATTTCAAACTACAAATGAGAGTCAATTGCTTACTCTTTTTATCCCTTTTTCTGCAGCAGGCAGTAAGAGAAATGGCTTAATTAGCAGAAATATTTTGTATTGTATTGGTGTATGCATGTGCCAATATATACACCCATAAAATGTAGTTTATTGATTCAGATAAAAATACATGCATACTTCACATAGATTCAAATTTATAGATTATATAGATATAGGTATAGACAGATACAGAATACAAAGATGTACATGTATGAGCATGTGTATGGGGAAAGTGAATTAAAAAAACCAAACTGTAAATTCATTTGAATTCGTTACAGAAAATTGAATCAGTTCTGCATTTAGAGCAGGTATGCATGGGACAAAGCAGCACTATGTACATGTACCTCAGCAAGGACAGTATATGGCATAGAGCCAGTAGTGAAACTACAGGGATGTTAGCTGGTGTTTGAGAAACAGGGTAGTAATTTTGCTGCAGTGATTTTCCTAGGCTGAGCTGACTATGAGTCACAGGAACTCCTACCCCAGAGGTAGCTGTCATGAAACAGCTACAGTTTTCTAACCCTGAACTGGTTCTGCATGTACATGCACCATGGATATACTCCAGTACTGGAGTCCACAGACATTTTTATATGGGTTAGAAGTAAATTCAGCAGCCCAGCTCTCATAAAAGCTCTTGGTTTAGTGGTTAAATCAACACTGGTGATGCCAAAGCACCTCACTGATGATTCTAGTGGAGGGATGTTGCAGTGTTGCAAGGAGTGCTTCCTGTATGGGGCAAATATGCAGTGAGACAGGACCTATGCCACATCTTTCTACCTCAGCATCTGATCTAAAGCAGTTTGAAAGACATGAATAAAAAGACAGTTTTTATCTTTATTCTTAAGACAGCAGTTTTATAGCAGTGCTGGCTCAATATGTGGAAATCATAAGTGCAACCTGAATACAAATAAATCTTTAAATATGAATAAGGCTTCAAATAAAAGTAAAGGAATACAAATCAGAAAACAAAAGTGTGGACAAAGTACCTGGAAAACTTCCTGCTTTGAAAAGCCAAATATATGATATAAGCCTTTTTTTTAGAATTCTCCCTAGGTTAAAACTTACAAAAACTACTTCTGCATTGCAAATGAGGGAGTAGGCTAGGTTGCATTGTAGTTTCTGACTTAAAGAAATTTATATCACTTTATCTATTTGCTGTATTGGATATAAATGTATGTTGCCTCATTTGTCCTGACTTCAGTAAGGGCTGAGCCAACCTGTGTTCTCAGTCCAAACATGATTAGGATACTGGCATTCGCATTACTGCCAAGTGAACTCAAATTTCATTGGCTCATTTGAATTGATATAAATTTGAGGAGGTTTATCATTAAAAAAGGAAAGGAAAGGGAAAGGGAAAGGGAAAGGGAAAGGGAAAGGGAAAAAAAGAAAAGATTTGATGTTTTGTGACCTAGGCAGGGTTTGCTTTAGGTTTCTGGGTGAATGTGTGCGATTATGGCAAGGACTAAACAGTCATCTTCCATCATATTCGCTTAGTGGGTCAGACTTGTATCTGATCCTCAAACACGGCTGTTCTGATTGCACATAGTGTGGTGTTTCTAACGCATGACTGAATGTGTGCTTTGTTCATCTTTTCCCTGTTAGCAGCCTGTTTTGTTGTTAACTCTTTCCCAATAAGATATGTGTCAAGTCCTATCTTAGACGAAAGGGTGAAGTCAACCAGATAGTTATTGCAGTTACAGTTCAGTCACACTTAGGTGTTCAGCACCTTGTTGACTCAGTTGCAGTAGTATAGATTTTCCCACACCGCTTACTTGACACTTGTGAGTCCAGTCTGTACCAACTTCTATTGTATTAAGCAAACACTCCTCCTGCACTAAAATTCCACTCATTGTTAGCACTAAAGCAACAGGATTTTCTCCAGTTTGCAGACAGCAGAACCTATTGTTACAAGAAAACTCTCTCAAGATGGAATCTGAAAAGAATCATATGACCCAGAAAAGGATTAGCCTTCAGGAAGTCTTTGGGCTTTACCATTTTGTGAAGGCATCCCCAGAGAGAGGAGAAAATAATAAAGTAAAACATATTTCTGGACTGAAGCCTGTTCCAAAATAGATTATAGGCACTTTCAATTGTGTGAAAAAAGAACATTCAGTGGTTACTAAATCAGACTATGACTTAGCAAGGGAGATTGTGGTGATTTGACACAAGTGAGGTCAATACACTTTAATAAAAGAACATTTTTACTAAGGGGAGGAAACAAAATCATCTTTGTGAAAATCACTGTAGTTTTTAAAATACAAGGCAATTACATCACATACTGTTACACACACAGCCGCTGCTGCTTAAATGGTCATTGGCAATTCCTTTTTAGAGGAGATTTTAGTTGTTTTAAGTTAATTTCCATTTTCTCCAGCACATAAAGTGGATGTGTTGTCGTTCAATTTTTTGTAGTCATACTCCCGAATCTGAAGTCTGATCAAAGAATCTAAATACTTTGACAGACTGTTCTGGTAAGAAAATGATAAGATTTCTTCATACTGTAAGGATATTTTTCTCACTGATATACATCAATACTGGAAGTTAAACAGCTCTATATTGACTAATATATTTTAAATATGAATTATAAGTATAAATAAACAAAGCTATATCAGCAATTGTGGAGAAAAACGTGTACCTTTGTGTAAAGAAAATACATACTTTTTCTTGCGTAGAGACAAAAAATCATATGTATCTACAACGCAGAGCATCTGTTGTACCTCCAATATAATTAACTTTATATCAACATCAGTACTTTCTGGAAGCAGCTACTGGTAGCCATAAGAAGCACAAAAGTTAAAAATGTGGCACCCAGGCATTTCCATGAGCTAGAGGTATGGGATGGAGCATGCTGCCCCAAAGAGAAACCTAGAGACCAGCCACCAGCCTCCTTCACTGTCACCCCAGCAGGCAGCACTACCCACCACAGAGATGTGTGCTGGAAAGAGGAGAGGCAGCACCAGCTGTATGTAGTAAAAAGGCTCATCATCTAGAGCTCCAGCATAGCTTTTCCTCCTCATTCAGCATCCACAGACAGCTCTTTGCCTGGCTTTGTGCCTGGCTTTGTGCCAGGCTCATCCCATGCTCCAGCCCTCCTGGAGGTGGTGGCATGGTGACAGGTCCTTGGCCATTCTTTTGCTGAGCCCTGGTAGAAGGGACCATGCAGATCTCCTCAGCACCAGCAAATTGGATGTTATTGTCCCAGTGAGGCTGACAAAAGAGCTCAAAGAAACCAAGCCAAGCTAAATAGGAGCATGGGGAGCTGAGGAGTGCAGCCCTCTTCACACTGTTGGTTCTGTCCTCCACCCACATGGCTTTTCCTAAGGCAGGTACCCTACCAAAAGCTGCTCCTCCTGGAGCTCTTTAAGGTAAGCAATAGGCAATAACCAGAAGTATTGTTATGGCTCTCTATCTAGTAAGTTAACACAAGCAAAGATAAAATTATTTAAGGGAAGAAGCAAAGGTCAGATTACACTCTCTCCCTCTCTCTCACTTCCCTAGGTTTAATGCTGATTTCCACCACTGTGTGTGTGCAGTAAGATCTTACAGTGGGAAAATGTTCTTTGACTTATTTATTTTTCGTCTGAGAATCTACTTAAGACAATCAACTAACACATGCCAGAGGAAAGTTGCTGCACATGTATGTGTATTCTCACTTATCTTGTGCATGCATGTGCCCCCAGCTTCTGGTCACCATTTCAGGCAGAAGAGGTGTGTGGTGTGAAGTCCCCAGGCCCCATTTGGCCCATGTGCAGCCTCCTTTTTTTCCCAGTGGCCAAGGAGGAGGACACACTTTGCAACTACCAGTTAGAACATTTTTGTTGGTACTTCTAGATATAAACTATACTTTAGCTTTTACTCTTTGAAATCTTACCTGAAGCCTGAAGCCTCTCTTAGGGCAACTGTGTGCATTTTTAACCTTATAAATAATTTTATATTACTCACCAAAAGGTAGGAATCCAATTTTCTTCTACCACTATTCTGAAGGTATTCAAAATGATTCACATAATAAATCTTCTTGAAGGATATATGCCTGAGGTGTGGTGAAGATACACAGGAGCCAGCAGAGTGAAAGGAAATGTAGCTAAAATAAGCAGATGGGTGGACAGATGGGCATGAAAGAAAGAAATAATATTATTCTGCAAAATAGATAATAAAAGTCCCAGGAAGAGAAAAAGAAGAAAAGTGATGGTCAAAATACAAAGAATGAGATGGTTTACTCAGTATGCTAGCAGGGATTCAAGGTTTCAGCTGCACTGAAAAAAGAAAGGAAAAAAAAAAATAAAAAGGGTCTCGATCCCAATTTTAATGTTACTCAAATTTGTTAATGTAAAAAAACATATTTCCAGGCTACAACAGTTGTGAATGGATACATTTTTTGCTAATTAAGGATAAGACAAATCTTTCTGAAATTAATGAAAAGCTTTGACTTCTCTAGGCTTAGGTTGTGCTCTTGAAGGGACTGAGACATGGAACTCAGTGTGGGGGTTCATATATTCAACAGCTGTAAAAGTCATGATTTATTATAGTGCCCCAATGTGAAAAATAGGTACCCTGTCCATATAGCAGAGGGGTTGTATCCTACCTGGATTTGCAGCTCTCTGTAGGTACAAACTTGCCTCCTTCTGTGGAAGCCCACATGACAGATTTGATGCCCCTAAAGGATCAGCTAAGTTTAGCTAAAGAATCTGAGAATAGCTATGACTCTTTAATAAGAATACATTAAATATAGTCTAAGAATATATAATCTAAGAATTTTATGGACAAAGAAGTCCATTTTTCATCCTTTTAAATACAACATTGGGTAAAGAAAGAAACTTCCACAGAAACCCCGGGATTTATGAAAAAAAAAAAAAAACAACACGGTGGATCTCTTATGTATTATGTAGAGCTACTTTAAATGAAAAATACATTCATAACTCTTCTTGATCTAATTTTCACTTTTCCTGGCCAAAGGAACTCAAGGACTTTTCAAAATCAGCGTATAAAACATTTTTCAAAATAAAATATGCTTGCTTATGGCAAATGGGAATAAATTTGGGAAGCTCTTGGGATCTCTGAAAGAATGTAGTAACTGTGTCCATTTCTACCTGATTCCACTGTTTGGGTTTTATGGTGAGGTTATGCAACAACTCCTAGTCTAAAATCACCAACAGTAATGAATGGTACTGTTAAATGAAGCAACCCAAAACCCTTACCACACCCAAAAACATCTAAGAAATTTGAACATTACAGAATATTTCTAGACTCATGCCAGTACACTCTTCTGTTTAAGTCACAGGGGAAATGAATGTACAGCCAAGGTAGTATTTAGCAAGCTTGCATATGTTATTAGTGCTTTGCTGAGCCACAGCTTAATAACTACTCACCTTAGGATTGTTGGCACTTTACCCTCATATTATTTCCTCTAATAATAGATAAAAAAGGAGCAGCTCTTTTGTTTGACACTACTAACCATGTTGCTGCATTTTTTCTCATTTAACTAATATTTTGGTGAATAAAACTGACCAAAATTTGCCTTATTTTCCTCCATTCAGGCAGGACGAAGTATATGAGTGGAGTTAAATACAGGTGTTGTAAATGCAACAAATGTACTAAACATATGTGGGGAATATGGTAAATTAAATAATGTATTTAGTTACATATTTTTTTAATTTTGGTTTTTAAGTTGTGTGGACCTGAAGGAGCACTTTTGCCTAAAAGCTTGCCTAATTTTTCCAATTACACAATGTTACTTAAGAGAATATATTACCTCTCTCAATAAGTCTTACCCAGGCAGTGTTCATGGCTACAGCAACCTATTCCTTCCTGGTGCAAATGTGTTTTAACAATCCAGCCTTAATTGGAACACACATGTCCATCAAAAAATTTATCATAACAAGAACTATGAAACTGCTTGCAGGAGACAGGAGATGTCATGTTTCCTGGCAGTTAATTTCTCATGTCATTCACAATGACATATAGGGTACCAGTGAGTCCAGCTAAAACCTTTGCAAGCCCCTTCTTATGGAGTAAATCAAACATCTTCATTCAAATACACTCTTGAAATTTATTTTTTTATTTTGGATTACAAAGCTCCTAGTGCTCCTAAATATGATCAGAAAGAAAGTGGCCAGATGAAAGAGATGCCTAAGCTTTGCTGGAGATCAGAGGTCTACAGAAAGATACCTACAAAGCGTTCTTACAATGTAGGTATGAGCTTATACTCACTTATATAACATTACATTCATACAGTTGTGGTGCCTTTTGTGTGTTATCTTTGTGATTACAGCATTTACCCAGAGAAGAGGAAAACAATTTGAAAAATGTTTGAGCATGCACCCCAGCATACTAACCAAACCATCAGCAGTGAAGTACACTGTGCGAGAACTAATTCATCTTCGCAGCTGTTGTGGAAGCAACCTGTGGATTACTGTAACATATAAGAAAATGTTTTGGTTCTTTTGAAATACACAGATGCTGTGCACAAGATTTCTAAACTAACACTCTGCTGAATAAAAATAATTAACGTTAGATTTAATAAAAACAAAAAAGCAGTGAATTTCAATTTTCTGTAACATGTCTCATATTTAGGATGTTTACCAAAATAAGAATAGAATCCAACTCAGCTTATGGTTTTGCAAGACTGATCTCTGCTCTGCCTACAATGTAAAACCATGACCCTGCAAAGAAGAGGTCTGCATGCTTGCTATTAGGTCCATAAATGTCAAAGGTTTTATTCATGGTGTGCATAGATATGCAAATGCACAGTCCTTTTCAGGCTTAGAGACTAAACTAGTAGCATTCATGGTTATCTTTGTGTTTATTTTTGCACTTTGCTTAGATTATTTATAACTTTTTTCCTTTTTTTAATTTTTTTTCTCTTTTTTAAATAATTTTGCATCAGATAATTTCTGTCTGTCTTGGCAGATATACAGATCTGTCAGGTTTTATCCAGAGGCTTGAGGGAGATTTGCATAGAGCTGGAATAAGACAAGGCAGAGATAGACTAGCTTTTTTTGTTCTCTCATTTTGCATTCTGCACATTTTCTTCATTTTTTTCTTAATGACTTCTTTTGCTTTCCATTCTTTCAGTCACTGCTTGTGGAATTTGATTTCTTCATTTTCCCAGTCACCCCTGTCCTTCAATGCAATCAACACTCTTTGCTGTCTCTGTAGCATATGGTCAGAGACAGATACATATGGTGATAAGTAACTCTCAAAGAAATAGTCATATAACAAAGGGGGGAATGAACAATTCATTGCTAAACTTTCATGTAGGCTAAATAACTTCAAAAGCAAGAGGAATGGACCAGTAGAAAATGACATAATGATGTAATCTGTCACAGTGTGTTATGAAAATAAGGTTGGGCCGGGGGAGATAAGTAGGCTGCATGTAAGGTGCATAATAGTGCTCCCTTTGAGCAGGCACGTGGATAGGTTTTGTTCCTTGGACAAAGAAAAGGAAGAAAGGTCACACTCAGCATCAGAGAAATCCTAAATGTGGAGGATTGGTACCCAAGGCAAAGGATTGACAAAATATGTCTTGAGAAATATTTCCTTTTACAAATGTTTTCCTGCTTTCACTTCCAGCGATCTATGCTGCTATAGAAATCTTTTGCTTGATAACAACAGCTTGTGCTATGCTGTCCCACAAGTTTAACTTCCTCAGGGCTAAATTCCCCTTACATCCTGGCTTAGCTCCGAACTGTTCACAAGGAAACAAAAGGCCTAACAGGTCTGTACTCCAAAAAAAATCCTTACTAAAATGGTGAAGGGACAACATATAGATGAGTATGCACATGCACATTATAATCTATGTTTTTTAAAACTTTAGCTGTAGCAGGATAAAGTCTTATCCCAGTAATGATAGTGGTGTAAAACGAGTGCTTGTCATTCTTCCATTAAAGCAATTTTCTTCTGTAAAAATGGCTGTAAAACCAAAATGTAAAATCAAAGCTCAGTGGTTTGCTTATGTTGTCATACAACATTTACCACTTCATGGTACTATTTACAATTGTGCACCTTTACTAATGCACAGAATTTATTGATACATGATTTACCTAAAGATGGATATGTCCTCACTCCTTCCTCTGACTCACCCAGCTACATCAGTGAACACCTCTGAAAACACCATATTTATGTAGCCTATTTACTGCAATATGGGAGAATGGTATGATGTTCTGTTATTCACATGATTTTACTTTTCTGTGCTGATTTACAGACAAGAAACATGTTACCGTATAATTTTCACAATCAAGAGTAATCTTCTCTGTCTGAACCATTTCTTCTATCCAAAATAGTGGGTCTTTTTCTCATCTATTGCATCTCTTGTGTGACTTTTTTAAATGTAGATGAGCTTTAAGAATTTCAAAATAGGAGACTGGCACGGGCAGCAAGTCTTTTTGTAAAACTAAAATAATTTAGATTCATTTTCTGTTAGTGGCCCTGGAATTCCTCTTTTGTTACCATGGATGAGAGATGTCAAATTCTTCTGCTTTTAATGTCCATCACTGAATTGAGTAAGACACCTTTCATGTTTATTTAGGGTGTGCTATTTATGTTTACTGCAAATTTACAGAGCAGTAACTACTGCAAAGATCAGAAGTGCATACTACAGATTAATGTCCACTGTCTGGATATAATGCATCCAGCAAGACAGATGTGTGCAAAGAACAACTCCCTGCTAATATCTGTCAAACTACTAAATGATGAGCTCTAACAGAAATCTGCTTTTCTGTCTTTTGTAGGTCATGAAAGTGATTTGTTTCTTGGGTGGAAACATCTACACTTCTTCCTGAAAGACACTATTTTTCATCTAATTATGAGTGCAGCTAATGATGGTATAAGAGAACAGAAGCTTTCTTTCTGGAGTCACTTTTCTGGGTGAAGGAGAAGGAAAAGGGTGGAAGGCAAGATGAATGGTAGATAAGATCAAGCGTATTGTTTCTGTTACTTTTCACATGTAAATAATTAGGAAATTCACAAAGGGCTAAGGAAAGCTACACACAGATAGAAATACAGCTGAGAAAATAACAATCAACTTGGGGACAAACTTTCACTTTATAGACAAATCCTGAACTGTTTAGAGGACTCTCAGCTGGAAACTGTATAGTTTTAAATGACATTATAAGAAACATCTTGTCGTAAAAGAAACTTCACTGGGAACTACTCCATCAATATGTTCCATATTTTTATGAGATTAACAAGAAAAATGATCAGGGCTTTTATACTGTAGAAGTATATATATGTATAATATATATACTTCTATAAGCTTTACTATAACAACTATTGCAGTTGATTTTCACACATTTCCAAAGGATCTTCAAAGACATCCACAACATATGTGTTTAAAATATAATTTCATTCAAAATTTTGTTAAAGAAATTGTTCCTTGTTCAGCAGTTATTTCAGTGGGAACTGAGTACTCTTCATGTCCCAGAGAAATCTTCCAGAAACATTAATTCATTTGAGAGGATGAACATACATTTCCTTTAATTTTCCATAATTTTCTCCAAGTCACATGTATGTGACTTTAATTTTTAGGTAACTGACCTAGTGATAGGAACCTTCCTTTCCAAAAATGGTGCTTTTGGCCCTGTGGGACATTTCTGAATGCTGTTCCACATGTATGTTTCACAATGTTGAAATTCAGAGGGATCTGGATATTTGGTGATGTCAGTATCAAGCTCGGGAATAATTATACCTTTAATACACCTGGTTTTGAAAGCTTGTTTAGCACACATACCATGCTAACTGGAAGATTTATCCTGTAAAATGGATGCATTCTAGTCCCTAATCCAACAAAATGCTTAATCTTTACAATTTAGTCTGACTTATAAACAAAGATGACCCGGGCTGCTGGTTCAACATTTAGAACACTGAGATCTTGAGAAGTCCTATTGTGGAAAAGCAATGTAACTTGCACATACTCGAGGTTGAACATAAATCAAAGTGGATCAGGTCAAAAGTGCTGGACACATTGGAAAATTAGTTTAATA
Source organism: Neopsephotus bourkii (assembly GCF_033783945.1). Lineage (NCBI taxonomy): Eukaryota > Metazoa > Chordata > Aves > Psittaciformes > Psittacidae > Neopsephotus > Neopsephotus bourkii. The sequence goes on from NW_026902234.1 coordinate 11,509,089, forward strand.
TTCAACCTGTAAAATTATCAATATTAATTTTACAGTCGCACATGATCATACATACAGCAATCAGTAACAGAAGTAAGAGACTGTAGAACACAGGCATATCACAAAATGAATTCAATCAATACATATACTGCTATAGGTGACCAAATCAGCTGTTGGATTATTTATAACATGCATTTAATGCCACATTTTTGAGTCAGAAAGTAAGAGAAACAAAACTGGATCATATCAATGGCTTAGTTATTCTGTCTCCAATAGTGACCACTAGTAGAAAATACCATGTTTAGGATAACAAAATCCTTACCCTTTCATCACAGTTCCTAACAATCCAAGGGTTAGGAATTTTTTGAGGCAGTCTCCATAGAATCATGTCTGGCAGCCTTTGGTTTTGGGTGTTTCTTTTCATCAATTTGTTTATTTTTAACATATTAATTTTTGACAGCTGCACTGATATTGTTATCAACGCAGTTCAGGAAAACCCTATTATTGAGATGATTAGCACAACACTTGAAAAAAAATGAAGTACAGCAGTACTGTAATTTCTGTGAGGTGCAAACTGCAACACAGACATTCATTCCTTTGAGGCAGCTTCATAAATTTGCATAGTTATTTAATTCCTTTGTAGTTCACATGAAAAAGACAGGAGAGCTTGCTGCCAAACAAAAAAAAAAATCTTTCAAGGAAAGAGAGGATTTTTCACACATTTTTGTTATAAGAATGTCACACCTGAAAGGATTACATGTGTCAGCTAAATACAGCTACTTTTCCTTTTTCTCGGCATCTCTAGAATGATTTCTTCCACCCTACCATTTGCAGTTGAAGCAATCATCATATCACACCTTGATGTCTGCAGCACCATGTTCTTCCTAAGGTAGGTATTTCTCAACTCAGTCCACGCTGAGATCAGTTTATCAGCTGAGCAGCACACTCATCTCCTTGAAAGGGTGTCACAGTTTTTTCTTCCCACTATGCTAGACTAACACTGTTACAATGCACTATCAAAAGCTGGTACAATTTTACCTCTCCCTACTGATCTTATTCCCTACTTCATCTTATTCTCCACTGGTCTCTCAATGATAACAACCTCACCTTGTCACTATCCTGTTTTCTGGATGTGTCCAGTCTACCCTCCTTGCTATTCAGGATGATCTTTCCAGAGCTCAGGCAGAAATAGGCTTCATAGTTAGACTTCTCCATACTTAAACTCTTATTGAAGACCCCAAGGTCTTCTGATGTCCCTGAATAGAACTGGTTAAGAGAGTGGACTACGTTGGAGGACTACTCAAAACAGAATTCACAAGTCTGACACAAAATAGGAATTTTGTCCCTTTTTAACATGCCCTGCTTATGTAAGTTGTGTGTTCACACATCTATGTCATGTGATTACTGAGTTCCAGAGTTTCTGTAAGTGGTTTAGAAATAATAAAAAAGACCTAATGACAATATATAGAATTTGAGATGACAAGAACAGGAGACATTACAATCTTGCATTTTGGTCTTCAGAAGAACCATTCTGTGGTAGATCTCTAGAGATAATATTTCTGAAGACTTTTAATATACTCAAACTAAGAACTTCTGATAGTTTAAAAATTTTTGACAAAATACTTTTGGTCAATACCAGAGTTCTGGAAAACAAAAAAAAAAAAAAAAAAAAAAGAAAAAGAAAGTCTATGCTTCCCAGTGCTCCCGAAGAGTTTATTTTAATTTCTAAAATACAAAATCTGAAAGCCAAAATAAGATAGTTTCCCATTTTCCCTTCTTTTGTTTTAGCAAAAAGGGAAAAAAAAGTGAGAAAAAAATGTAAAATCAAAACAACGCTAAACAAAAGCCATTTTGAAAATATTAGAAAAAATAAACCACTGTTACAAGTGATGGTACAAAGTTATGGGGGGGTAAAAAAGTACATCCTGTCTCTGCCAGGTGCATGGCATTGCCATCCAACGGTTGCAGAAAATTTGCAAGAGTAAGGCTAATACCAGTCAGTTTAGAAACTTTTAATATATGCCTTTTAAAAGCTATGTCTCATCTCTCAATACCATGTCTGCTTCCCTTGGAGGTGAAAGGCCAGGGGATAATCTGCTGTACTGTGCCCTGGTTTGAGTTTCTGAAAACATCTTAAAGTCTTGACAGGATTATCTCTGTTTAGCCCTAACCCTACACCATGTAGAACACAGCTTTGTAGAGACCTCAGCAAAACTCATGTGATGAGGTCAGTGAAGCCTCCTTGGATGTTTGCTAGTTTTTGAAAAAGTGATAGATTTGCTAATATGTCATATCACCATAAAATATTAGCAATATGGGAGCAAGTTGTTATATAAATCATCATTAACCAGAGCTGTAATATCCCAATCAAATATATGATCTATGCTATATTATTTCTGGTTTTCCTAGTAAGCAGGTAGTTAGGTAGGTATGTAAGTGATGCCATTCTCTTTCTTACTCTAGCATCCACTTTCATCAGGGCTCCTGTCTAGTTCCTCCTGTCAGTTGCACCAGAGAAATAGCAGTTTTTAAATGCAGCTTTGAAAAAGCTTTTAAAAAGTAATAATAACAATAATTTTACATTGAGAAAACTTCACAGCAATCAGTTTTTCACTGAGAAAATACAGCCTGGTAGTAGGTCTATCACAAGAACTGTGTGTCTTATGCATGTATCACATCCATATACGTGTGTGTTTTCAATTTGCACTCAACAGTGACAACAATAAGGGACAATGGATTTAGCACTGACATCTTTGTCCTTGTGAAAAGGACACTTCTGCTAACTATCTCTTCTGTGTTTCAGGTTAGCAAAGTCTATTGACAAAGTTTTCTATTTGGATGGGCTGTTTACATTAAAAGGGGAAACAACTGTCAAAGAAGAAGTCTTAACAGAGATGCAAAACTAAAAAAAAAAAGAAAAAGCTTATCATGGATTAAAGTTTGTATCACTTTGTCTGATGTAAAAAGGAGATAATAGGAGACACAGGGGTATATACAATGAAGAGAAACAATACAGAGCTTCTTAGAGGTTAATCTAGGTCTGCAGCTGAATACAACAGAGTTAATCTGACCAGAAGAAGCTTTAGGCTAAATTCTAAGGGAAAACTTGTCACTTTATGATCCAGTTGTACTAAATGAAAGGCTCTGTTTGCAAAGAAGATTTTGGATCTGGGATCCATTGGAGCAGAAGTTACCTCCTAGATTTCTTCCTTGTTCAACACACCAGGAGACTTGTAGTCTGATAAATGATTTTTCAGACATCGTCATTGTTACCTTATTTCTTCTTTCTGAAAAAGAACAAGTGTTACAAAAAACATACTTAAGAAAGCACACAATTTTGACCTAAGGGCAAGAAGCCTTTGATGATAAAGACTTTGCAGCTTGTTTGCCAATTTTTGCACTAAACAACAGTAATTATCTTGTTTATTTCAACAACAGAAAACAAAGTAAAATGATATATTCTCATAACTTGATAACCATGCGTTTAGCAGATTCAGGTTTTAGTGATACTCCAAAATGAAAATGTGGTAAGCAGATACATTAGACTACAGCATATATTAGCCACTGAGGAGGCAAATTCTAAAATAGAAGTTAAAGGATAAAAAAAAAAAAAAATCCCCACAGTCTTTTCATTACAGAATCTTCTATAGTACTTTAAAATCAGTTGTATATGAATGATCATCAGAATTAACATATGTCTTCACTGATTAAGAACAAACTAAGAAACACAGTCACACGGTATTTTTTATCATGTTAATAATTAACATTTTCATATGTTGTAACTTTTTCATACAATGTTAAACAGATAGTAATACAAAAGTACAGCTGTGGCACTTTAGAAAAGTCTTAGAGATATTAGTCTAAAATTAATAAACTTTTGTGTGTAACGTATTTTTGTGCTTTTGCAATCAGACATTAATTAGGATATTATTTTCTAAAAATACTTCTTATCCTGTACATAGCTAACAAGGAGATTTCACGTACCCATAAAATGAGTTCTGGGGACTGAAATCTTTGATTTTGTAAGCAGCATCGAAAGTGTAAAGGACTTCAAAAGAGCAAATGGCTGATTATTCTTGATCTAAATATACATATGTGAGTAACATACTCTTCCCAATTTGGGCAGTGGTTGTCACAAACACTTCTATCTTTTGGCAAGTCTTTTGAGTACAGGAGTGTAAAAGTATATTTTGTAATTACAAGGCATTATCTTGTCTTCAACACAAAATCCATTTTTTTAAAGAACTGAAAATCTTTAGAAAATATTGTATAATATTTAGGACATGACCAGCATTCAGGTATGTAACAAAAAATAAAGAAAAACACATCAGGCTTAGTCTTGCTCCTATGTAAGTAGTTGGGGTATTTTATCTTGCTAGAAATCAGAAAGCATTTTTTCTTAACAAAAAGACAGTTTATAGAAATCTTGATAGAATTAAGCGTGTCACACTAACAGGAATGTCCCTAATACAGCAAGAGGTAGGGAAAGAGCCCTCCTTGCGATACCCCTATGCCAATACTACAGGCAGTCTTCATCTTCTCAACTCATGAGTCCTCTTCTTTGGGACAAAGACAGACAATAAAGGATGAGGACTATAGCCTGACTATGATTGTGCTGGTATTTATAGATAATGAAATTCCCATTCTCTACAGTCACTTTATGATCCTGAACTGTGAGACTTTATGTCTCAACTGTGCTTTCAACCTGTCAGTAACTGAGACACCAGGCATGGACATTGATATAATCTCTAAACACAAAGGTAGTAAACTGAACTGTATCAAGGACTTTAAATAACTCACCAGAGCAAAAAGATATGGTCTAAAGCAGATAGCAAAGAAAAAAATGGCTGGTATGTCTTGGGTATCCAGCTCTAGCATTAAGTTCATAGTTCAAGAGCCTAGTGGAATGGGAGTGGAGGAAGCAGGGTGGAGGGGCATGAAGGGGATAGAAACCTATTTCTAGCCTGTTGGAAAGATCAGTTGCTAAAGCCATAAAAAGAAATAAATAATTCTTTCCTTACTTTTTAATTTTTCTGCCCAGCCTTCCACCAAAAGGCAAGATTTCACTGCATCTGCAATTGCAGCAGATTTTCAGTCTTGCAAGTCAGTGAAGCAAAAGTATGTACAGAATTATTTTGTGAATCAGTAAGTGGTCAGAACAATTGCTTCAGTGTCCTCTGTTTATCTCAGTGCTCGGATAGCTAATTCTGACCCCTTTGAGACACTTACTCTCCCTGTTTACTTAAGAGACACCTATGTGACCAATGAGCCAGATTAAGTGAGGTCTGATAATTTCACTAAGATGTTAAATGAGTTAAACTTTGTTCTGTCAGTAGACCAACATCTAAATATTTTTGGAAATTCTTATCTCTTTGTCAGCTGTAAGACAAAGAGAATGTTAAGGAAAATCACTGGGGGCAAGGATGTAAAAAACAGAGTCCACAGTAATGAAGACTGCAGCATTATTATAGATTCACTGCTACTACATAGCCATAATATTTTACCACTTCTGATTACTTCTGACTCCTGTGTAACCGGCCTAGATACAGTAGAAAAATTAACTTAAAGACAGTTAAACAACAACAACAAAAAAATAAAACCACATGAAATACTGCTGTTTTGTTTACATGCAAGTGACATAAAAGAGTTTTCTATTACTGCCATGGATAAAATACAGTTTGTTGTACAATCTGTTGTCTCATTTTCTCTCTATTTTTCTTTACCCTCTTCCTCTACAAACCTCCTTCATGACATTGCCATCTATCCAGTATCCATTGCACCCTCTATTCCTTATGGAACCTGGACTCTATGGGAAAAATGGCCATGGTATGGTTTGTCTTCCAGGATAGACTTAGTGGTGTCTAGAGGAATGGAGATGGAGAATGTGATAGAGAATTGGGGAGGTATCAGAACGGACAGGAGAGCTGTGCACACCAGCATCAGGTCTATGTTACATACTAAGAATTCTCTTAAGGCATTTACGATCCTGCAGTATGCCCACCTTCCAGTCAGAGAACACACACTGCCAGTTTCAGGTCGCTGTCACAGCAGGTCGCTAGCACAATCAAGGAAAAGGAAGACTCTGTGAGCTGGCTACTGACAACAGAAAAAGTGCAAGACCTCAACACATTCTGATTAGCCAGTAAAAGACATATTTTGTGCCTGTGGAAATTCTCTAGCACAAGATTGTCTGCTTTTTCTCATGCCCTACACAAATGCCAACCCTGAAACTCCTCTTGGAAGACTCATGCTGGTGCTCAGGGAAGGACAGTATGCTGGGACAACAGTAAAGGGTTGTGCTAGGTAATGGTGGAGGCCCTGAATTGCCTGCTAGTCAGCTGGGCAAGGAAAAGAATCTAGGATTGAAAATACACTTGATCTTAAGGAACATGTTTTGCAACAGCCTTTGATCCTGGCAGCCAGGTGATGTTTAGAAAGGCAACCCAGTTACTTGATCACTAAAGAAGCTTTGTTCCAGCCATCTGAAATCATACCTAAGGAAACCATCCACACACAAAAAAAATCCCAGTTTCTAAAGTGAGCATAGGTTTCTGTGGTGACACAACCAATGCCAGGGCAGATAAAGCAGGTTCATTGTGTAGATGAACTCACAAAGCTTATTGGAATACCTTGGAGGCCTGTGATAAAGCTACTTAGAGCCATCCTGGTCCCTGTCATGTCCACACAAGGTAGGGGCAGAACTTAAATACCAGTTTTCTTTCAACTAGTGACCTTTCTGTGAGCTTGAGTTGGAACGTAAACAAACTCATATCTCATATCTTTATAAATCCTACTTGTCTACAACATCAGTAGACTAAATAGGTACCATGCCTTTTGTTGAACTGCTTCATTACTAAACAGTATCTGCTTCAGGAAGGTGCTCAGTAATGTATTTTCCACCAGCAAGGACACTGAGCATGCCATGTTATTTAAAGGGTTAAATAACATCTGATACATGTCTCAGTATTTCATGGGGGGCTTTTGGCTTGATACTTCATGCTTTATATTTTGCTAAAGGCATTTACAGGTCTGCATAAAAGGTGGATAACAAACTGAGTGAAAATGGTAAAGTATTGCATTCACTTCACTGACATGCGAACAATCTTCTGGAATTTGAAGCAGAACAGAATCATGTCCCTAGAGGTCTGAAAGATCACAAGGCAGGCTCTGAAAGGGCTAACAGTAAGAAATATATTCTGCTGAGGGCTTCTGGGAAGTTATCGATACAAACTTAGCAAAAAGGCATAATGCTTTTCTACCTTCTGCCATTCAGGGAGCTGTTTGTCACATTCTAGCAGCCTCCAGTATCTCTACAAAGACTTGGTTAGAAAAGATTTTTCTGGTTGAGATGTAAGACTGTTACACAAAAGATACAAAAGGCTTGATTCTCTTTTGCCTGCTAACTTTACTGAATGTCAAAGAAATTAGCCCAATTTGCATCAGCATACACAAACGTGGAATCAGTCAAAGAATTCTAATCCGACCAGGAATCAATCAGCAGAAAAAAACACCACCAAAACATACAGAGGGAAAACACAGAAACAAATGTGCAGGCCACAGTGTTCCATATATATCTCAAAACATATAATTTCCATTTGGAGGTTTATTGTGTTTTGTGAGGTTTTTTTTAGCAATGCATGAGTGAGCAAACCAAAAGCCTTGATGGGCAGATAAAAGTTGAAATGGAAAAGGACAGTAATGTTAAGATGAGTTAAAAGCTCTTTTTGACCCTATCCTTAACACCATCTCCCAAATGCTTCCCCTGTGAACTTTTTGTGTTGTATTCAGTTTGCTGAAACAGGGGATAGTGAGGCCAAACGAAGGATCTATCCCGCTTCATTGAGTAAAGCTAGCCTACCAGGGAAGGTGATGGGTTAGAAGTTAATACAAATGACAGTTCTAAGGCAAAGTTAGTCATTGCTTTCCTGTGGAGCCCAGTGCCAAGAAGGGGACCTCCTGCTGATCCCACTTCTTTACACTTCCTTTTGCTCTCCTTCCCCTTATCTTTGGGCCCTGCAGTGCCAGGCCAGGGGATCCTTATTAAAATACAATGCATTGTCACTAATAGAAGTGAGCAAAGCCTCATTAGCACAAAGGTTAGAAGAGGACTAGCTCTAATTACAGCTCACTTAGAAAAGGCAATCAAATGAATAGATAAACTCTTCAAGAGAGAAGTCAATTTTTTCTTGCATTTGACCAAGAGTGGATTTCTTTTATATGTTCTTTTAAAAGGAATCAAATTCATCTATTGACAATTTTTTCCTACAGAAATTCTTTCATCATATAGTTTTCATCAGAGGACGTTTGAGTTGTTTGGGTGGGTGGCTAAGTGGCTGCTTGTGTTATTTATGCCTGTATTGGACAGCAAAAGCACACTGTACAGCACTTACTACCTCCCATCAAAGATACAGTTGGGGAGGGGTAGGCTGTTCATTCAGATCCATCACATAGGAACTCTTCTTTCCCTGAGCACATAGCTGGTAATCGAATGGTCCATTGCAGTGTTTGGAGTGCAGTTGTCACAAAGCAGGCAGATTACTGCTTCTCCTTTGGGCAGACATAGCAGGATAAAAAAAAAAAAAAACAAAGGTAGAAATGTAACGAGCACTGTGAGTCAAAAATGCCCCTTAAACAGAGGTATTGTAATTTTTACATCTTTGGTTTCACCTTCTAGCCTTCCTGAAAGGCTAGAGGAAAGATTACAGACATAAAGTGGTTAGAAATTAAAAAAATTGATGAGGTAAGGTTTATTTTCTTTTATAATTCATTTTGTGAGGAATCCCTCAGATTTTGCAAAGCTCTACAGATTTTTTCTATTTTGCTATGCACTTTAGTCCAATCCTTTAAAATTACTTTTTTACAAGTACAGTCTCCCCATGGTAGGTCCCAGATGACCTGGTTCTGTCTGAGTTGCTGACCAAAGACATCCAAATTCTCCCACTTTCTCCCTTTTAGGATTTTTCCCTGTTTTTGCAGGTTCTCTCATGCTCACAGAAATACTCATCAGACATCTGTATAACAATTGCCATAATATATATATTTGGAAAATAATTTTAGACATACAGATTGTTACTTTGTTATGGCTCATGCTAGTTATCAATCTTATTTAGTCTTAAAAGTCTTTATAACAAAAGTAATTTGAAAGGATGTGCAGGTTCTGTGCCATGCCATCAGTAGGTGAATTTGACGTAGTAACTTGTAACCTCGGCTCTGTCAGAGTCGTATTGCAAGCTATTTGGATTAAACTAGTGATCCATCTAACCCAGTTCTTTGAGAGTGCACTTTACTGTTTTTAAATGCGAAATGCAAGAGGACTTTTTCTAAGTCTTATCCATTACTCAGGTGTTGATTTATGCTGTTCTATCACATCCTCTGTGCATGGGGTCAGACTACCTTCTTTCATCTAATTTAGGAAGCCTATAAACTGGTTTTCCTAAGTGCAGCTAAAAAAAGCATTGCAGTAAAAAGGGTGAAATACGATGGCCACAGCCCCCTTTCACTGATTTGTAAACTGCTTGCTATGTGAAAGGAAGAGAACATGTTTTTATTTTGCAGCCCTGCTTTGACATATAGAGGAATCTCTTCTGTGTTCCTATCACTGCACCAGTATCAGCCACTAACTTTGCTGCTAAAATACAGCATAGTCTTTAACAAGAGTTATGAGAGGCAAAATGTTTGGGTTTTTTATTTCCCAATGTAAAAAGTTATGAAACTTTCTTCCCAAGAGGACTAAACTGCAGGAGAACCAAATATTCTGAGTGCCCATCGAAAACGATATTCTACCAAAAACTGTTCCTTATTACAGTTTTTTTATAGAAAATAGTTTTTTCCTTAATGAAAATGCTACAAATAGTAATTAATTATAGAATGCTTTTTTGTGGGTGATAGTATTTCTTTCAGTACAAAAGCTGTCTTTTGGACTATTCTTGTCTTTAAGGTATTCAGTGGTTCTCAAAGTCAGTGGGCACAACACATCTAAATCTTTGAGTGGATCTGAGGCAAAAAAACATCAGACTGATTACACATGCTTATCAAGCACCACCTTACTAACAAACAAAATTCTCTGTATGAATAACTGATTGCACTAGGACTTTAATCAAGAGACCTAACATTATTTCTAAAGAAAATAGAAATAATGGCCCCTTTTTTCAATAAGCAAATTTGGATATTTATATAACATGGTCACAATTTATAGGTCTTTCCCCCTATTTATTTTGTGTGCTTGTAATGAATTCTTTCTTTGTGCTAAGGCTTAATGAAGAAAAAAAAATCAAAACCAAATCTATGAAAGTTAAGCTTAATGCAACAAACGATCAATACTGGGTGTGCAAAAAAATCATGGATAACTGCATCAGCTGGAACCATTAGCTGGCAAATTGTTCATAATGAAAGAGTCTGTGATTAAATTGTATTTCTTTAATTATATTATATTAAATTCTGCTGTACAGTATACCAACCAAATCAAATGAATTATGTCTGAAAACTAAAGTCTGAATGCAACTAGTCTTGAAAAAAGAGAGAGAGAGATCGAAAGAGGATTCCTTCTTGTTCAAGTAATGAGAACCTTCTTTTAAGTGCTTATCAATATGGAAGTTAATTTGCAGAGCATATTATCCATCAGAAGTCAGCATATGATTCAAAGGGTTTTATCTATCACTCCACATTGTTCTGTGGAAAACTTAATTTTGTAGTGGGTTTTTCTTTTGTATTTCATAGGAGATTCTCACCTGGTGTATATTAGCCTCATACTGTTGATATGAGAGGATCTAAGATGGTTTTCACAGCTTTGAAGACTAGATTCCAGGCATCTAGCTGAGATAGTTGATATTTCTCATTAAAATGTTCAGATAAAAGACACTCCCTACTTCATGTATTATTTTAAAATCTTTATTTTCTCTTTAATGTTCCTCAGGTCTCCCTGATATTTTTGCTGCCATCAATAAAGAACTGAAGCAGAATGTTAGCACTTCTGAATCAGTATCACTCCACAATGGTCTTTAGAGATGTAAAAGACAGAGCTTGCTTAAATACCCTAAATTAAAAAAGAAACTTAGAAACTTTTAACATATTTCTAAGGAAACCCAGCACTGCAGAACTTGAGCTGAAATGCAGAAACTTTGTCGCTGTTATCGTATTTTGTATTATTCTTATTAACTTTTAAAGACACCAAACATCCTCCACTCTCCAAACTGAAGGTAGTGACAGACATTTGGATTTATAGTTGCACCAAGAAGAACAAATTATACCTTTCTATGTTTATAAGAATCTTCCAAAATCTCAGCTAGGTTATAATGTTTCCATATCTTACTATTTTTGTCTACACTGCTATCAAAATAGATAACTGCAGGAATATGATGACCTTATCTTGCAAAAACTTTAAAATTGGGAGTGAAAAGAAGTCAAAACTCTTTGTAACACAGTCTAAAACATCATGTCTGAGCAACAGGAATCATGACACAGGAAGAAAGCCAGCAGTTCAGTGCCTAAAAATATCTTTCCTCTTCCACTTTGCTGTGGTCCTATTATAGCTTAAGCAACAGTCACTATTTTTTTCTCTATAACCTTTAACTTAATAGCTGTCTGTAAAGACTTCCTTTAAATGCAAATATACTCTTTACAGTAAACGTCATGACCCCATACTATATTACCCTCTGTAAATCCAGAAGAAAGCTATCATAATCTATGAAACTATGTCTGTAAAAATAGCTTTTACTATTTACTATTTTACAGTAAATAAATGAAAAATCAGGCCGAGTAATATTTTAATGGCTTTCATTTTGTACTATTAATAAAGTGGAATGCACAAATTTTATTTTTCAGTAAAGTCTTATAAGTTGCATCAAATTACTGCAATCTTCTTGGGAAAGAAAATATATTCTTTCTGGTTTGATTTGTCACTATAGATATGTGGTAGAGACCCTCAAAATTCACACACCACCTCACTTTTGCAGGGGATCTGGTAAAGCTGACAAAATTAATATCTCCTTTACTTATCAAAGAATAAGGATCTGCTTTACTGTGTAAACCTGTAACATGCTTGCAGATTGTTTTACGTGCAGAGGTAAATTACACCATAAAGTTAAGCATGAAGGTATCCACAAACGTATCCACAGCTAGATGTAGCTACTGGGTGCATTTGAAAGGGACATACAACAGGGATGCAGGAGCATCCTGGCCTTCTCTAGTAGTCAGCAGCATATAGCTTTTGCTGGCATGCAGCGAGAATGTAAATCCCCCTTTCAGCCAGACACAGAGGTGGAACAGTGTAAAGGTTATGATTTCTTGTGCAACTCATGCCATTCTCCAGTTACGTTAAATCCTGCTCAGCTGTCATTAACTGTTTGTCAAGGGCCAACTCACACTGAGAAAGAAGGCAGAATAAGTGAAAGCACAAGAGCAACTACAATTTAAACTACATATAAGAAAGATGAGTTGAACTACTGTACTTCAGCGGTCTTAGTGTGAAAAGTATTGTCCTTATCATAATGGTTTTCTGACAATCCCAAATAAATAGAGGCCCTAATTTGTATTTTTCAAGTCTTAAGTGCAGAAAATGGGATTAGGCAGAAATATTCTGTTTGGTTACTTGGGATGAAAAATTATGACACACACATAGAGACATAAGGAAAAGACAATTTTTCAAGCTTACTAACTCAACCAGGCTTCCTGAAAGCACAGTGGGCCCTATCTGGAGAATTACTGTGGTCTCTGAGATCCCATAAACCTCCTGTGAGCCTTTCTTCACCCCTTTCCCAAAGATTTCACACAGTATTCAACTGTCAAGAAGGTCAGCTTCCTGAGCAGCTTCTGCAGAACTGCATGACCTGGGCACAGTTGATGGCCATACTTGCTGCCCCCCAGGAGCTGCATATTTGCTTGCAAAGAGACAAATGTGACGGCTAGCTTGTTGGTTTTCTGTTCTGAGCATGGTCTTCCCACCAACTGCTGCATTTGCTTTCCATGATAAGTATTGTTGTGCAAGGACTTGCAGCAGCTGCAGAGAAAGGTAATCTAAAAGAGAGAGGTTTTCTTTTTCTTTCATATTTTTTGTATTTGTTTTTCTTTTTTATCACCCTAAGTAAATTTTTGTCTTTACTGGGTGGAAGGGAGGAAAGACTTTATCAAAGTAAGCTAAACTTTTAGTTTTACCTGGACACTAAAGCAACTCTGTCATTATCTTTAACCTTATCAATATCCTGAATGTCAGACGAACAAGGCAGCTAGAAAATTTCAGTAAACAGAACAGGGAACAACAGGGAGGATGTGGTAATCTAAATCAGAAATCAATCATCCAAGAAGCTTTTTCAAATGGAAAAGAAAGAAAAAAAAAAGAAGCAATCAACTGCCAGCCATTCTTCCCCAACCAAAAAAAAAGTTTTTTTTTCTCTTTCTCTTTCATGTGCACTACAGTGCTTCTGCAAACAAAAATAATAAGGGCTTTCAGGTCCTTCAAACAAAGTGAAACATAATCCCTTCACGGAGAGTGCATCAATAAATGAATGGAGTTCCTTGGTCTGTTTCGAAGAACAGTATCAGCAATGCTTCAAGATCATAATAGTACTCTTATTAAGAACCAGAGCAGTTGAGCTGATTTGTTTTTCCTGTAGCACCTGAAGTAACAGAAATGTAGTGAGAGCACAAGAAATGTTTTTTCTTAGGTCAGACTTTGAAAATCATTTTCACTTCCTTGGCAACACCCTGTCAATCAAACTCCACAGGAGAAGAAACAGTCTTCTTGCCAATGGATTTTCTGAGAGGAAAGAAATGGAGTTGCATGTTGCAGAGAAATTAATATGCCACTGAAAGCAACCTCCAAAAAAAAAAAAAATCTGATTTATTAGTTTCCAAAAATTACCTTTTTATGCTGGGAATTTAATTTTCTTAGCAAAACCACGGCCTGTACTCTAGTGGGTGTAAAATCCAGATGCTTGGGTTCTGTACTTTTTAAATCTTTCTTGCTTATCTAGATGTACAGATTTTTAAGGCAGGAACATTATATAACCAATTGTTTTGAGCTGTTCTCACACAACTGGCACTTGCTTGAGCCAGCAGACATTATTACAATACAAGAAAAAAATCAGACCAGACCTCTAGCAGGTTAAACAAATACAGCTTCATTAAAAACAATCAGTTTTCACCAACATCTACTAGCTAAGCAACAGGATCCTGATTTTCAAAACACTGAGAACTATGGCATTATTACTAATTTCTTCTTTATTTTATTATAGTTAAATTATAATGCAAGTTTGCACCTACTTCCAACCTCCTCTCCTTCAAAAGCAGTCATTTAGACTCAGAGCCCAAGTCCAATCTTTCACTACAAAATAAAGTTACACATCAAACCAAATAAACTGGAGAAATCTTACTGCCTGGCATCAGATCTTAAAAAATACAAAATCTTAGAAACTTACAGGTGAAAAGCATTTTGAAAATTAACTCTTAGAAACTCAAAGGCAATACTGCAACACCAAGCCATTGAAACCTTAGATGTTCCCTCACTCTTCACATACCTTTCTGTGACCCTATAAAATATTAGCGCAGTAAATTTAATGCTGACTTAATGCCAATTAAAGGCATGTCTCTTAGTTATCAATTTGGTGCAATAAAAAAAATAGGTAGATCAAGTCTGTTGTTGCTGAGGCTACTCCATCTACTCAGGGGATTTGCTTTGGATCAGCCTAGTCCCAGTATCTCTGGACACATATAATTCAAAGATGTACAAAAAAGCAGTCATTGGTCTAAAATCTTATGTCTTGTTTGGGATATGATCAACAATAGAGAAGAATACAGACTGGTATTTCCAGTTCAGTCTCTTTAAACACAAAGAATCATAGAATCATAGAATGGTTTGGTCTGGAAAGGACCTTAAGGTCATCTAGTTCCAACCCACCTGCCATGGGCAGGGACGCCTCACACTAAACCCAAGGCTCTGTCCAACCTGGCCTTGAACATTGCCAGGGGTGGAGCATTTACTACTCCTTTGGGCAATCTGTTCCAGTGCCTCACCACCCTCACACTAAAGAACTTCTTCCTTATATCTAACTTTAACTTCTCCTGTTTAAGTTTAAACCCATTACTCCTTGTCCTATTGCTATAGTCCCTTATGAAGAGTCCAGCATCCTTATAGTTCCCTTTCAGACACTGGCAGGCTGCTATGAGGTCTCCACGCAGCCTTCTCTTCTCCAGGCTGAACAGCCCCAACTTTCTCAGCCTATCTTCATATGGGAGGTGTTCCAGTCCCCTGATCACCTTCATGGCCTTCCTCTGGGTTTGTTCCAACAGTTCCATGTCCTTTTTATGTTGAGGACACCAGAACTTTATACAGTACTCCAAGCAGGGTCTCACCAGCGCAAAGGGCAAGATCGCCTCCTTTGACTTGCTGCTCACGCTTCTTTTGACGTAGCCCAGGATATGGGTGGCTTTCTGGGCTGTGACTGCACACTGAAGCTCATGTTCAGTTTCTCATCAACCAACAACCAACACCCCCAAGTCCTTCTCCACAGGGCTGCTCTGAATTACTTCTTCACCCAACCTGCAGCTATGCCTGGCATTGCCCTGATCCAGGTGTAGAACCTTGCACTTGGCTTGGTTGAACTTCATGAGCTTGGCATTGGCCTACCTTTCAAGTGTGTCAAAGTCCCTCTGGATAGCATTCCTTCCCTCCAGTGTACCAATCGAACCACACAGCTTGGTGTCACTGGTAAACTTGCTGAGGGCTTGTTCAATTCCACTGTCCATGTTGCCAACAATGATGTTGAACAGTATCAGTCCCAACACTGACCGCTGAGGGACACCACTTATTACAGGTTTCCATTTGGACATTGAGCCATTGACTGCAACTCTCTGCGTGAAGCCATCCATGCAATTCTATATCCACCGAGTGGTTTATCCATCAGATTTATGTCTCTCCACTTTAGAGACAAGGATGCTTTGCTGGACATGCAATATGTGGACCACTATCAAGCTATTTGTCTTTCCCTACACTGCAAAATCAATTATTGTATTTTAACATCTAGGAACTGTGAGTTATTTGCAAAGATAACTTTGATTCAGTCTCAAATTCATGTTACACTCCCGCATGGAAAAGTACATCACACAAGTTTCTCTTTGTCCAACAGCTTTACATTACCTGAATCTTCACACCTTGTTCCCAGTATTACACCACTGTTTCACCAGACTGTGGTGATCGAAGATTTGACTTCAAGGAACACCACTTCTGAAGGAGGAAAATTATCTACAATTTGGGTAGTATATATATAAAGCTATGGTATATAACTGTGGAGATCCCATCTGTTTCTCAGTAAATATTTTCTGAGAGTTCATTGCCAAAACTACTATTTGCTGAAAGCAAAATATGTTTTTCTGGGTATGAATAGATATCTTTCACAGTCACAGGTAACTCAACATAATGCTATGCCTGTGGTCAGTTTGAATATACAAAATGTAATGTGTTTTCACAAATGCTAATTTGTCATTATTGTTTCTACATGGATAAATAGAACATTATTAATATCTAGTTGCTATTTACTGGTCACTGCATCATACATCACTAGTTTTAGATTTGCAGCTGAGAGTAAGGAAAATAATAAAATTGGTATGATTCTCACTTCTTTGGAGTAGGTATTTTATGACTTGCAGTTTGTAAGATTAGCCAGAATAAAAGTCAGAGTTTAGTTTGTTTCGATTTTTTTTTTTTCTGGAATTTCAGAGGAATAAAAAAGAGGCTGGGGAATTGATTAAAAATACGCAACTTAAATTATTTTATCATAATACCTCAAAACACAACAACTGTCTTCCACAAAAAAACTCTATAACCCCCCAAACTTTCATATTAAAATAAATAAAATATGTAATTGTTCTCATCAATAACCATTGACAGAGCTAATTACAGTACAGCACACCCAGCCTTTGGTATATCTGAGAAATCTCACTTTAATGAAATTACATGGGTCTCAATTACCACAGAATTATGCATTTACTATCAGTAGTCCTGAATTTTTCAGTCCTTAGCTGCTCATTGCCACTTGCAAAACTAACAAACAGTCAAAATGTTTGAATCTGAAAAACAGATCATGGGCATGTCAATTTTTTACCTATGAAATCTTTGAAAAGAAATCATCACTTAAGATGAGTATGCTGTATCTTCAGCAAATACCTGAGAACCCAAAAGACTGTAATTGTTATACTGCAAAAAGAAAGAGGCTGTACACTTATTAATACCTGTCCTATTTTTCTAACCCTGTCATTTTGAGCTCTACCAATTGTATATTACAAATTTAACAAGTGAAGAAATCTGCACCACCCTTAGTATAACTCTTTGGGAACATTTTATACTCTGGTAAGTACACATTATTTCCCAAGCTATCTGTGTCAGCAATTGTACATACCTTCTGTAATTACCATGTTAATAATTTTGAGTCCAGAGATGCAGTATTTGATTGAAGCTTTCCTCCTCTTTGGCTATCATTTACCACAGTGTCACACTGCTTCCTCCTTTTGTGGTATGCATACAAGGTACTATAATGTAAAATTTGAAGGTAAGGCAAGAACAGACAATCCAGTAGTAAAATTTGTGCTTCTTTTGTGGCGGGTTAATCTTGGCTGGACACCAGGTGCCCACCAAGCCACCCTATTACCCAGCTACTCAGCAGGCCACGAGGGGGAGAAATTAAGATGGGAAAAACCTTGTGGGGTCAAGAAAACGACAGGTTAATAATGTCACAAATAATAAAACAAATGTCACACACAGAAACAAAGGAAACCAAAATATTTCTTCTCTACTTCCCATTAGTAGGCAATGTCCAGCTACTTCCCAAGAAGTAGGGCTTCCGTACACATAGAAGTTTCTCCAGAAGACAGTATGAATGCCCCAGAGTGGGTGACAAAAAGGACTGTGATGATTGACCCTGAATGGATGCCGGGTGCCCAGCAAAGCCACTCTGTCACTCCCCTCCTCAGCTGGACAGAGGAGAGAAAATATGATGGAAAGTTCATGGGTTAAGATAAGGGCAGAGACAGATCAGTCACCAGTTACCTACATGGGCAAATCAGACTCAAATCAGAGAAATTAGTGTAATTTATTACAAATCAAATCAGAGTGGGATAATGAGAAGTAAATCCAAACTTTAAAAACACCTCCCCCCCACCCTTTCTTCCCAAGGTTCAACTTCACTCCTGATTTTCTGTGCCTCCTCCCATCCAGTGGCACAGGGGGGAAGGGGAATGGCAGTTGTGGTCAGTTCATCACATATTGTCTCTGTCGCTCTTTCCTCCTCAAGGCAAAGGGAAGACCCTCACATTCTTCCCCTGCTCAAGGGTGGGGTTCCTCCCATGGGAGACAGTCCTCCATTAACCTCCGATATGAGTTCTTCCCATAGGCTACAGTACAGGCTGGCATTGCCTCTTTTGGATATAGGGGAAGCTTCTAGCAGCTTCTCACAGAAACTACCCCTGTAGGCCCCCTCCCCTTCCACAAAACCTTGCCTTGCAAACCAAATACATCTTTGCATTCCCCACACATGACCATATGGACACACAAAAGCCTGAAGCAAAAATGATCAGCTGCTATTGAAGATGTAACACTGATTGCTAGCAATGAAAGTGTGCTCCCTGGACAGACAGCAGTAATAAAAACAGGCCACCATTCAGGGCCCATCTAGCTATTGCTTTTAAAGGTAATTGCTGCATCTGCTTCTTGATGTAATTTTAAACCAGTGTAAAGATCTTTCTTCTGTCCCACTGAATGGCAAGCAGCACCAAGTAAAGAATGAAAGGGTGCTGAACACAGCTATACTGGAGTGCACTATGAGGTCAGAAGTGAAGTCAGAAACAGCTGCTTTTTCAATAGACTCATCAGAGTTTCTCCATGCTCGCTGCACTTGCCCACAAGACTCCAGCACAGACTATTGTGTTGTACTTTTTTTTGCTGTGGGAACTTCACTCTTAAGACACAAATGGACTGGCTTAACTATTAAGTGTCAAAGAAATTGACTATAAGGGCAGGGGAAAACAATTTTAAAAATTTAATTAGCTTTCATCCTATGATCATTCTGTGCGTAGTTCAGATTGCTTCATTTAAGTCAATGAAATTCTGATGAGGAGAGATGTATTTTTCCACCTTAGCAGCTTATTCATATATTAGAGTAGTGCTAGCAACAACCTCTGCTTTTGCATGAAGATTTATAGTCTTCTGACAGCCCCTCCTATACAGAATGTGATAACTGTTATAATCTGCTGTGCTATATACATATCCACTGATTTTACATCAAACTACTGCTTGCAGTCTGGATGAAACAAAACAGTTGGGGTTTTTGTTCGTCCATACAGATGTTCAGTAACACTTCTTGGATGTAAATAAGAATATAAAGCATTGGGTAGTCCTTCATTTTTCCTCTATTACTCACACAGTAACATTGGTGTTAAAAAATACCTTTTGCTCTGTGTTTATCTCCTTACCCTAATGCCCCGGGAATACGATTGCCTTACCCAGAGATAGGGGAAACATCCAGGATTCTCACCTAACCATGCAACCTATTTCACATTTCATTGGTTGTGTGAATGAGCTGTGAAAATTGCTTCCTGTTTCTCTAAAGTATCAGGACAGTGGTTTGTATGGCAGAGGCTACCTCTGGTTACATGAAATAAAACTTCTCCACTGAGTTAATTTCAAAGTTTTAAAACTCCCACATATCTTGTTAAGTTTGAACAAACCTTTTCTGCCCTGTGAATACTTGTTCCCAAATGAGAGGCATTACAGATACCTCTTGTTTACAGCAAGCTATCTAGAGAAAGGAAGAAACATAATGAAAAAAATAAAACCCCCAAAACAACAACAACAACAACAAAAACAAACCCAAACAATCAAGAAAACCTACCAGAAGAAAACACACAGCTTTACTCTTTTCTGATAAGTGTAGGCTTGGCTTTCCCAGACTGAGAGGAAGCTGCTTTCAATGTATCAGGGGACACTTGATTAAGGACAATCTATTTTAGTAAGAAGCTGTTTTTGTCTAACATTAAACGCACATAAAAATAATACCTTAAATAACAGTACTGGAAACCTAATTTTGAAAGCTGTTAGGCACTTCTCATCTTTTCTATACTAATATCCTTCCACCTCACTGAGATATTAATCATATTTGAAAGAATATAGTAAGTCTGACAATATTTAAAACCCATGAAATGTAAAATCACAGATTCTACTTAAATCCAAGAAACTATATCTGTTTCCACTAAGTCTAGAGCACATATGGACTGTGTATTTACTTGAGAGTATCCAGGTTTAGGACTTTCAAAAATAAAAAAAAATTAAAAAAAAAAAGGAAGTCAAATACTGTGGAGCTCAATTCTGTACAGTGGAGTGGCTGAGAGCAGTGAGATTTGGGAAAATATTTATATAGAGATTAGGTTCGGTTTAATCCCATAAAAGCCAAAGGAACTTAAAGCAACTGTGAGTCCAGTCCTTTGTTCAAAGGTATGTGTACAGCCCTGAATGACCAAAACCATACCTGCAGTACACCTGCAAATTGGTGCTAAGGCTGCAGCAGCCTTAATGACTTCTGCCTAACTTTAGTTCTGAAGGGTTCACTCCTTACTTTCTCAGGTGGGTTTGTTCTGTGTTTTTTTTTCCTGTTGAAAACTAGCTGATTTTATTTTTTAATGAAATCCATTAGAGACAGGAAAGTAAGTGCTGTAATAGCTCATCCTAGTTATTTATTTTGTAGACTGAGAGATGGCAAGATAGCTGGAGGAATAACGCTGGCATAACACTTGCACAGAGGAATATCAGAAATTCTGTAGTCCAAGCTTTGAACTGACAAACCATGTAATTTACAAATAAAAGTGGGGGGAGGGCGTGAGGATGAGCAGGAAGAGAGGAATGGGGTGGAGGCTGTGGATTTGAATAACCTGTATTCAAAAATATAGTTACACCATCTCTCCATGACACATCACATTGTCAAGAGAGACCCCAGGTAAAAAGGGAAGAGAAATTTTATTCTATTTCAAATATGAAATCCTGCATCACTGATAATATGAATAATAAAACAGTATTTGAATGATTTAACCTAATACCAAGCAAATTAATATTTTAATCGATGGGTTAACCAGCAATTGAGTGGAAAAAAAAATAAATCTCAGCTCTACAAAATTAAATTATGAGGTAAAATTCTTCTTTGACCTTCCTACCTGTCCTTAACTGTCAGTAAGGCATGAATTTTGTGTTGCAATTAAGATACAAAAAACCCTGCTTAAAATACAATAGTCATAGAAATGGAATTTATACTTTTAGTACTAGAAATTAAGGTAGCTTGTACATTATTCAGGAAGAAAGTAGAGATTTCTCTCCATGCTACTCAAACCAACTTTCCCATGGCATGAAGCCTGGTGCTCACCATGTCAACAGAGCATTGGGAACAAGCACTAACTTGACTTCAGCTGATTTCCAGACAAAACACCTATCATTATATGTGTAAGGTTCAGTGATTTTGAAACATATGTCTTTAAGCCTAAAGATCCAGTTCTTCAGATGTGACATGTAGAGGAGGGTCTTCCAAAGAAGGGTCTTCCAATAGTGGCTACTGCAGTATTCTGATTCTGAGTAAATCTAAAAATATGGCCAGAAAGCAACATTCTGCTCGATGCATGCCTCTAACTGTGAAAGCAAGAGAGATCAGGAGATGTAGGTACTAGGGAGTGGAAAGGTACTATTCTGTTTCTTTAACTGAGGAAAGGAATCCAACAGTCTAACTCCCCAGTGAGCAAGGCTTATTTGATTCTAGTGGAAACAACTGAAATTTCAGCACCAGCAGAGCTACTATTTTTCTTTCAGACTTGCTGAGAATATCTAGCAGTGAGTAACTCTTAATCAGATTGTTTATTCACATTAAAAGTCAGTGCAGGTCACATTGTTTGCTCGGTGCCATTTGGTCTGCACTTAGCCCTTCCTGAACAGGAAGTCCTTAAGATTAAAGATTGTATTTTTATGGTCCCATGCCTGCTTACCCCAAGCTATTACCTGAAGAGCAATGCAACCAGGACTCAGTTTCTAGCAAGGATATTAACAACCATTAATGTGTGTGTATGTCAGGATGAAAAATAGGAGGAAATCAAAGTAAAGCAATATGGTGAAAGCAAAATTGAAAGAAACAGCAAAGTGATTGTTCACAATATTGGGAATAAGGTGCATTCAGACAGAGGTATTTTCTCTCCAGAGGTCAGCAGAGTGCTAGGTCACTAGAATGTATTTAAATTCAAGCAGCAAATGTGATTTAAACGTCCCAAAGCTATTTGCCACTGGACATACATTTATGTACATTTTATAAGCTATAAGGAATCTAAGGTGCTTGTAGTTCAGATAAGCTGGGCTTTTTCCTCAGCATTGCAGAAACCTTGTAGTGGCACAAGAGTGAAAAAGAGAACTAATCAGAGTGAAAGATATGTCTAGAAAATAATTCTGGCAGTTCCATTATTATATGGAGATTCATAATTTGCTTTTATATTTCTCTATAACTTACTCAAAGACTTAAATAGTTAACATCTTCAATGAACTGGCATTTGAAATTAAAACAGCTACATACTGTTTCAGTTTTGCCACGAAATCAAGAAGATCTTTCTGAACAATAGTACTGTGGCCAGTATTTGCACAAGCAAACTGAACTTGAATACCTATGTTCAGTATTGAATATGTGTATCAGGTGTCATTAACACACTGTCTGAGTCAATGGGGCTCTAGAGCAACAGCATGAGATGCATAGACGGAACTGCAGGCTGGATGCTTAGCTCATCCAATGTCCAGTGCATGCAGCATGTGAGACAGAAGTCACTGCCAGGTGGACAGTTGTAGCTCCTGATCTCAGCACACTGGCTGCAAAAGAAGTCTGAGGCTGCAAAGCCACCTGTACCAGCCCTGTGCATTGCCAGGTCCTGATAGCAATTGTCATTGCTATCAGGAGTAGATACATGATCACAGGTCTGTTAAATTAGCTAGCATATGTTTATACAGGGCTTTATTATGCCAGATTTGCAGTGACTGTGGGAGGACAGCCAATATTCAATCCAGAATAAAGCTACATTGTAATTCAGCTATCATTTTCAGCCAGCATTTCCACCAAATTAAGTAGTCCCCGCTTCCCATTACTGCAGTCACCACTTCTCACTCCCACAGTTTTATTCCTTGTGGCAACACCATGTTTATTCAGACAGCCATGAAGTCCTAGGCTAAATTAACTTTTTCTTTTCTTTTCTTTTCTTTTCTTTTCTTTTCTTTTCTTTTCTTTTCTTTTCTTTTCTTTTCTTTTCTTTTCTTTTCTTTTCTTTTCTTTTCTTTTCTTTTCTTTTCTTTTCTTTTCTTTCTTTTCTTTTCTTTTCTTTTCTTTCTTCTCTCCTCTCCTCTCCTCTCCTTTCCTTTCCTCTCCTTTCCTCTCCTCTCCTCTCCTCTCCTCTCCTTTCCTTTCCTTTCCTTTCCTTTCCTTTCCTTTCCTTTCCTTTCCTTTCCTTTCCTTTCCTTTCCTTTCCTTTCCTTTCCTTTCCTTTCCTTTCCTTTCCTTTTCTTTTCCTTTTCTTTTCTTTTCCTTTTCTTTTCCTTTTCTTTCCTTTTCTTTTTTCTTTTCCTTTCCTTTCCTTTCCTTTTTTTCTTTTTTCTTTTCTTTTTTTTAATTTTCTTTTCCTTTCTTCTTTTCTCTTTTCTTCTTTTCTCTTTTCTTTTCTTTTCTCTTTTCTTCTCTTTCCTTCCTTCCTTCCTTCCTTCTTCCTTCTTCCTTTATTACTGGTTTTCACATAGGCAAGTTCCTAATGTTCTTCATTAAAGAAGAGAGGGTGTAAAGAAGGGGATGAGCAGGTGGAGAGTGCAGGGCTAACTGCATGAATTTAGAGCCACCGTTTGAGTGGTACAGGCAGACAGTCCATCTAACATAAAACCTGCTGGTATGGAGATAAACTATTGATGAGAGACATATTTTATTTGTTGTAAAATTCTGCATGGTGGAGAAATTTTCTGTTAAGATGATCAGGTGGTTTTCTGTCTCCCAGTGCTTTTGGAATAATGCAAATTATAAGAAATAGATGGATTTAGTACTGTGGTATTCAATTTTACAGGCATTTTTCAAAATAATTTCTGTCACAGTCCACAATTTATCTGCTAGAAGACAGAACTTAATGCCTTGATGAGTACTGGAATCTCATATTTATATATTAAGGCAGTTAGGAGCTAGAGTATGAATAGGAAGTCTGGAAGCAGGGCTAAAATCCTCAGTCCTCCCCAAAGAATACATCATGCTAGTAGTATGTATCATTCATTATAAAAGAATAATCTCCAGCTCCAGTAGTTACACAGAAACATTATAGACCAAGATAGAAGAATCCTGTTTTCCTTTAAACTTCTTGCAAATGTTCAGCTCAAAATAATAGTTTGTTCTTAAGTAGAGGTAAAGGTTTAAATTCTACAGATATTTATTTGCACTTAAGCACCTCAGACTCCCTCTTCTATCAGATGTTTGCAAAGTAATGGCTTCACTAAGCAAATGGGTGAGATGAGACTTTAATAAATTAAACAAGTCTAAAATAAAAGGGTTATTCAACTGCATAAGTTGTTTATGGGAATAAAAGGTTTTAATCAAACTTGCCATCAACATTTTCAAAAGGAAACTCCAGTTGTGGTTTGGTCAAATTCTTTGAAGTATTAATGTAACCCTGAGAAAATGGCTATTAGTCTTAACCAATTGCTGGACATTAGACACAACAAAAACAGGAAAAGTTCAAGAGTCTCTTTGACTTTCCGCTTGTTTGTAAAAAAAACTATGCGCTTTCTGGGTTTTCTTTTTTGAAGTGGAATTTTATACAGCTAGGCCAGGCTTTGTTTTGTTGGGCTTTTTTTTTCTTGATACACAAAATTCCCACCAACCTGTGCTCTTTCTTTCAGATCTAACATGAAAGACTGCTGTTTGTATTTAATGCACACTGCCAATTCTGTTTAATTTAAAGACACAGCTCCACTCTACCTGAAAGCCTGGAACATCAGTGCATGGGTCAAAAGCAAATCTCACTGGTAACTACAAGATGCTGTCAAATACCATGGCAATTAAATATTGTCTACCTATCTAGAAAGAGAAAACTACCAGAAGTTCCTGCCACAAACACTTGTAAAGTACAGTACATTGCTGAACTGCCAGCACTTAGATGATGCCTTAAATAAGGAGCACTCAGATAGCCTTTTCCACTATTGCCACGGAAAAAAACCACAACTGAATATAATATTGCCCCTTAGATCTAGAAATGCTAGGGGATAATCCACTAATGTTAGTAAACTTGAACAGCAAAACAGAGGAAAACAGACAGGTGCATTAGCACCAGGATATTCCACACTGGGGCAGTCTGACTAAGAAACAGCATGCCATAAAGCAGACACACACTTCACACAGTATTAATATACTTGAGGAGTGTTCTTTTATGAGTGCTTTAATAGCTTGGGATTATGTGTGTTGTTTTAGAGTTGCATTAGTCACACCCTGGGGAAATGTGAGCTTCCATTTCTGCTCATTTCAGTGCTGCGCTAGCTTGACCCACAGAATTTACCACATTAAGAGAGGATTTAAATCTTGATTATTTTCACCTGTTCACTTTCGCTCTTTTTTTTTCCTTTCACCTAAGAGGCCTGCCCTCTTAGCATTATACAGTTCATAAAACCGATGACCTTTGCCTGGCTTCTTGATTTAAGCAGAAAGGGGGGCACATGCACTGTTAAGAGCCTCAAAAATATAAAGCAAAACTGCTGCCCATTCTTACTGAAGTGAAAGGGCTGAGAAAAGCTCTTTCTTTTCCATTCTTGTTGTAAGGGTGGCACAACTGCTCCCTATGCTTTCCTGCACCATCCAGCTCCCTACTCCAACCCTGGGAGTCGTGAGGAAGCAGGACTCTGCTTGGTCATACCAGCCTGTTGCACATATATCCAACATCCTGCTGATTTAGGGGTTCATACTGATTTTGTGCTTCCCTGCATATACAGAAACCGCAGTTGCTCCTCTGTTTTATGTCCAGAGACAGAAAAAAGGAAGCAGAAAATCTCTGTTCTACATTTTTCATCTGTTCTACATTTTTATTCCTAATCAAAACAATCCTTAAATTTTCAAGAATAATTAAAGCTTCAGATGGTTATTTGGAAGAGAAAGTTGATCACCACATCCCACAGGGATAACCCAAAATCCCTTTGCTGCATGGAAAAACTCTGTTGTTCAATTCTGGGAGTAGTGCAATGCAATGCACTTACCTGATAAGATCTGGATTCCTAGCCTCATAGCCTACCAAAAAGTGATACATTACTTCATACATATTTTCTGTGGCAGGAAAAAAAAAAAAAAAAGGTGTGGAAAAACTGAGTGGACATGGGGAAAAGAAAAGACAGAAAAGTGAAAGAAGATAAAATAATAAAAATGTGTTCAATTAAATGAAAGTCCTTCTGCTTTCACTTCTTTACCTTAGAAAATTGATCACATTTTCCCCTCTTAACATTTTTTATTCCAAATTCTATATAAAGCCATATAAAAAAATTGAAAAAAAAAAAATCCAAACAAATGTTCTTGCTTTCTCACATCATCACCACAGAATACACTCTCAAAGGACTAAAAAACTTTTGAAGGTTCATTAAAATGAAATCTTCAGGTTTACTGTTGATCACCTGACACCTAGCAGATGTTTGGTTAAATCCAGTCAAAATCAGATCAAGTAGAAATAAACAGTGAAGGAGGTTTTGACAGTAGAAAAGACAGAGGACTTGTGGAGAAGGTCAAGGTCAGTGTTCAGAAGAGAGGAGGGATGGTAATATGAGAGCACAATAAAGGACAGGATAAATGGTCCTGCTGCTGTAAGGCTGATAATGATGTAGTTAGTGGAAATTGGGAGAGGATATTTAACAATCAGCATAAATGAATAGATTTTGGAGGGTAATCAAGAATGCAATTGAATTGGGAGAAGTACAGGAGGAAGCAAGAAGCCCTTGAGGTTTTGGAGATTTATTTGAAGTGAAAATTCACTTGATTTACATCTCAAAAGAGAAATATAGCTTAATAATTCAAAATATGCCTCTTCTTTAATATTGCAGAATACATTGATAAATGTTATTACACAAACTTCTCCTTAAATGATTGTCTCAAGATATCTTTAATGTAATTCACAATATTAAATTACCTATATTAAGCAATAACATCCCCAGCTCAGGCCTGCAGTAACATAGAGTAGTACTCTTCCATTTGAGATCCACTGAATCTCTGTAAATCAGAACCTATAAAACAATCAAGTAATACAAGAGATTTTCTGTATCCTTCTTTTAGTTTTTTTATTTTAGCTAAAATATGTCAGATGTGAAATACAGTTATCAAGCCAATTTTCTTTTAAACCTCGAAGAGTTGACTTGACTAGATGTGTAATACAAGTTTAATTGAACATGATACTGGATTCTTTCCATGCCCAGCACTTCCTTTTCCTTCTAATGATCTGCTTTTTTCATAACTGTTCCCCTTTCCTCTTGATGTCATTGCCACTGATGTTATTCTCTCAAGCAAACGTCTACTATTTCAGATCTCCCAGCTGCCTCTGCTATTGTTTTCCTCCCCCTTGTATTGCTGTCCTTATGAATCTTATGACCTTATTACTGTGCAACTGTTAACCTTTTCTTTTGGCAACCATTTCCAGGAACGTGAAGGTACTGAACTGACCAGCAATGAGGTAAATGTCTTAACTCTGATTACTGACAGCTAATGTCTGAACTATAGGATTTTTATGGTAACAATGAGGGGCGAGCAAATACAGTAAACAAAGCTTAATGATAAATGACAATGTGTTAGTCTGTAGAGACCTGGCCAGTGGATTACAGCAGGGATCACTGTTACACTGAGTTTTATTTAAGGTTTTAAATTATGAGCTGGAAGATGGTATGCTTAATTCAGCTCACAGATGTAGCATAAAGGCAGTCTAAGAACTATTAGACTGGAATAGGATCAAGGTATACCAAATTCTGACATCAGTGCAGCAGGATGAGAATATGGACAGTGGAGACAGAAAAGAGAAATAAGTAAGATTTTTATTTTTTTTAAAGGCAGAGAACAGATTTTCTCTGAAACGTCTTCTTATGGAATTTCCTACAAGTGATAAAGGGCAAACAAAGTGCAAAAAAACCCTTCTCTGTTCTGTTCCATCCATAGGTCCTTCCCTGCTGTGTGGTTTTGAACAAGCCATTTCATTTCTGTGGTCCAGAATCCCTTCAATACTACTATGATTCTTCCCCTGGTTAGGAGCCATATCACTGAACTCAATCTATTCTGTGATGGCAGGGAAACAAAGCAGGATCTACAAAATCAGTGTCTTCAGAAAGACCATGTTATGCACTCTTCTCTAGAAGTCTAAAACAGCATTTGCTCTACAAAGGTTTGACTAAATGTAAAAGTGCACACATAGAATATTGTCTACCCATAACTGCCCTTTACCTTACAAAACCAAATGAAAAGTTAGGTTGATTCTTTCAGTATGTAAGGACTTTCGACATAAAGACACCCTCTAAGTCATGAACTACTTAAAAATATTTGAAGTCTACATTCTACTGTCTATATTGGAGTACAGGGTACTACATGCATACCAATGGGAAGTGGTTAGTGAACAGGAAGAATCTCTAGCAAAGCACCTCCCTACAGTGAAGCTCAGAGATTATGTCAAAATTCATGCAGGGTTACCTGAAACATTTCTAACCAAGCTAGGCTGATCATTAATAAAGGTGGACCGATGTCAGTATGGTTCCCAGGTTGGCACAGCATCCTGTGTGAGTCTTGCAAATCCTCCCAAAACCCAGGCTTAGCAGGTGCAGAGCCTAAATTTTCACATGCAGGTTTCCATGACTTGCAATCACACCTTTGAGTTTCAAGAAGGGTACAACTGTTTGTGTGTTTATTAGAGAGATGAAAAGTCAACAAAAGTTGTCAAAAGTCTAGTCAGGACAAATAACAGAAACTCAGTCTAGTGAAAAAAACATCTCTTCAGTGGAAACCTATGAGAACAGTAATTTCAGCAATTTTGTGGGTAATGAGGCTTTTTCTTCCTGCACTGCTGTCATGGTTGCATGCTTGCACATTCATTAGCTTGTCCTTTGCTAAAAATCACTGGTAAAAGACAGAAAATACTCCTCCATCTCCACAGGGCCTTCCCTCTTTCTCAGCTCACTTCCTCCCCTCACCAAAAAAAAACAACCCACCCCTAGGCTAACCTTGAAATCACTGAAGTCTAATAAGAGGTGAAGAAAAATAAAATCAGTATTCATTGTGCTACTACCCACTTTAATATTCTGAAGTTGTTCTGTAACAAGTGAACAATTTTCTTTTAGTAGTTGGTTCATTCAACTTAAGAAAAGTTAGGAAAATATTTTTGGTAATTATTGCTCAGGCGCTCTGCCAAGTTCATCAGCAGAAGCAAAACCAGCTGCATATCAGGCACAACACAGAATCACAGAATCATAGAATCATAGAATAGTTAGGGTTGGAAAGGACCTTAAGATCATTTAGTTCCAACCCCCCTGCCATGGGCAGGGACACCTCACGAAGCTGTTATTTATTTTGCCTCATTTTAAAATTGTTTCATTTTGTTTTGTTTGTTTTGTTTTGTTTTGTGTTTTTTTAATGCCTACCCTACCATATGACCCTTAGTTTTTTCAAAGCAATGAAGATCACCCTCAGAAATCAGCTAAACACTTCTCAGCTCAGTGCAGCAGAGTACCTGTAATGTTCCCAAGTGAGACATTGATAGTTACATAGAATCTAAAGCAGAAGGTCAAAACCCCTGCTCTAATCGGGAGTGTTTAAAAAGTACCCAAGAAGGCAGACCTTGAGAAGGAGAAAAGTAGTTTTCACTGGGAAAATAAACTGTAGAATACAGTAAAAAGTAGAGGGAAGGAAGTGTGAAGGCTTTGAAGTTGAGCCTCAACTCAGCTAACACTCTGATTTATACACACAATCTTTCTTATTCATTCCCACAATAAATCACTATTTCAGGAGAGATTCTGGTGTCTAATGGCTGCACAGGAGGAATTCTCATGATGTTTTGCTTTTGTACAAGGTAAGCCTCCCTTCTACCTTTTTCCCTTCCAAAATCCCACATCTTTGAATCTATATGCAAAGTTTGCAGGCACAAAATAGACTTAACAAATTCACTCAGAAATATCTCTGCAGAGTGATCTTATTCTGAGTATTAGCTGCATATTGTTTTCTATTTTGTTTACTGAATCAGATCCTTAATTAGTGCAAAAGTGGCATATTTCAATTGTATTTTCAGGCCTAATTTATCAAGTCAATATAGAAAAATAGGCTAGTATCTATCTTGATTGATAGCAGGAATGTTGAGGGGCGAGAATGAAAGTAACTGTAGTTTTACAAATATGAAGTCTAACACAAATGGTCCATGTTTAGAAATGATAAGAATCTCCTGCATTCACTGACATCACTGTAAATTTCCCCACGTCACCAAAAATCAGTCAACCAGAGCAGAGTTAATTCAGTACATAAATTACCACTGTCATATATGTAACCTGAGAAAATGCTGTAATTCAGAACTGAGGCCTGAGGGTACACAGAACTATTACAGTCTTGCTGGTATAGTATTTGATTTTGCTAAACTTTATGTAGCACCCATTACAGGTATTTACTGTCTATAGTGTGTTAGCTCATTTACCTAGGAATTAATGTGCTATGGAAGATGATGATGCAACCACAAACTATGTTAAGACAGTGGTGCTTTTGAAGAATCTGAGTGAGACTGTGGAGAAAAGTATAATGGTATCAAAAGTTAGAGCTTATTAAGGCAACAGTCATAACATCTCTGCTTTGCATGTTGAGTATCTGGATTGCATACAAGGTCACTGCACTGGTTTTGGCTTGGATCGAGTTAATTATCTTCACAGTAGCTGGTATGGGGCTGTGTTTTGGATTTGTGCTGGAAACACGGGGTTCAGCTGTTGCTGAGCAGTGCTTGCACAGAGTCGAGGCATTTTCTGCCTCTCACAACACCAGTGAGCAGGCTGGGGATGCACAGGAGACTGGGAGCGGACACAGCCAGAACAATTGATCCCAGCTGACCCAAGGGATTTGCCAAACCCTATGACATTATGCTCAGTAATAAAACTGGGGGGAAGCTTGGGAAGGGTGAGGGTACTGCTCCTGGACTGTGTGGGCATCGGTCAGTTGGTGGTGAGCAATTTTTTTCATTTCCATCGCTTGTCTTTCATTGGTTTTATTTTTCTCTCTGTTATTTTTCCTCTTTTCCCTAGTATTCTTATTATTGCTGTTTATATGAGTAATTGTTATTATTTCTTTTCCATTATTAAACTGTTTTTATCTTCACCCACAGGCGTTCTCACTTTTACCCTTTCAATTCTCTCCCCCATCCCACTGAGGGGGGAAGTGACTGAGGATTTGTGTGGTGCTTAGCTGCCAGCTGGGGTTAAACCAGGACAGCCATGTTCAGGACCATGGTAGGAAACTCAGCTTGTGTCATCTAAACTGTCCCAGAAAGGTAATGGAAATGTACAGGAGCCATTATACATAAGACACTAGACACTGAAATCCTAAAATCAAGAAATTAACCAGGCAGTCAGGCAAGCATAGAAACAAAACAATGTGACTACTCAGTCCAGTGCCTAATGTTAGACAAATAGCCTAGGAAAGCAACCTTTCATTAATCAAAAATTTACAATGCTCATGTCAGCCTAGGAGTCAATGATTGCCAAAAGTCAGTTAAAAAAAAAGAGGAACTTCTACTAGCACACAGAAATATTTTGCTTCTGACAGAAAAAACAATGGGAGAAGATGGTTTACGATACTTTACTTACACTTGAAATAACTTTAATCTAACTACCTGAATAAGTGAGACTCTGAAGGCAGTGTAGGACACTACACTGTGTTTTTCTAATTGTGGAAGAACAGTTCATTTTCATGGGTGTGCACACTTGGGTGTATTCTACTGTACAGACCCCTAGTATAAGTAGAGTGGCAAGGAAAGGCATCATCAGGAGCCACAGCCACTACATACTGAGACACTGATAACCTCCCTAGGTGCAGCCCAGGAAAGAACGCAGACTGTACCTTCTCCCTCCACATGTCATTCACACAAGTCACTGAGCAGGGATGGGCTTCTGCACTGGGTGTTGCTCTACTGTAACCTAGCTCAGTTCAAATCCTGTTGTTGTCTTTCTCGTTGCTGCAGCAGTAATGGGGAAACAAAGAACTTGTTTCAGATACTTTCTCTTAACTGAATTGATGGATTGTCATAGATTTCCAAGCCCTATGTAAGCTGAAAAAAAATCTGCACCATTGTAGAATCAATCCTAGCTCTCACAAGCTACTGTTAGTATACAGAAAAATTAGTCCAGAATCACATTATTGCAGTCATTTTGGGGGAGAGAAGGTCATCACTCAGGATCCTGCTCCTGTTCACTGGAGAAGACACTTTCATTTTGATCCCAGAATAGTCAAATTACAACAGTGTAAATTCAGTGATAAATTTATCATATTATTGCAATTTAGGTCAGGTGAATCAGCTGAATCATAGTAAATCATTGCATACTCCTATCTCAAAAAGATCTGACAAAACATGCTCACTTTTTTTTTTTATCTGAACTTTAAAGGAATATATTCTTTTACTTTGCCTTGAAAGCCACATAAATTTATTCATAAGGCTAAATCCTTAGCATGTAGTCACGTCATTAAAGGAGGCACAGCACTCAACATCTTACAAAAATATGCACATACGTGGTGTGAGTAGTATCTTAAAATGCTGTACTTCTACCTAATAAGCACTGCTGCTAATTCAGGTCTGTGCATGATTTGGACATAATTCTCAACTGAAAGTATTTACTACGTGTTAGCACAGCTGACAAAAGAGAAAGGCTGGGTTTGGGGAAACAGTACTGCTCTGGGAATTCAGACCTAGTTTTAGTACCCTGGATCAACCACAGAACTTCTCAGAGTTTCCATTTGACTTCAAGCGAGATTCTTCACCTACCCTGTGATTCAGTTCTCCAGGCATAAAATAAAGACGTTTTCTTATCTCACTGGGATGCTATAATGACAAAACAGAGTAACTGTGATGTGCTCACATGCTAGAGCAGACAGCCACGGAAGTACTTAGACATACAACCAAAAGTTTAACTCAAATTATCTGATACATTCTAAGGGCTCTTATCTTTAAAGGGAAGCCTTTCCATAAGCAAACCAAACGATCTAGTCTCGGGCTAACTAGGCTAAGTGGGATCTTTCTTCTTTCCTTTGAACAGGTTTCAAAGTAAAACAAGATAAGCAGAAACTCCTTAGAGGACCTTTCTTCACAGAGAGCTGGGATGTGACAAGAAGCGCAAAGTATCTCTAATTTCAGGAGCAAAGCTTATGTTTGGAAGGGTGAGATGTCGTGTTTACACCCACAATAGATAAAAGAAAGAAATTCCCCAGTCCTCGGGGGATGTGTCACAGGGAATCCTTTTGCCTTTGTTTTTCCCTTTAAGTGTAGACAGATGCCAATCAATGAAATATGTATCCTGCATGGATTTACTGAAGGATTTCCATAAGGGATTAAAATATACATCTCTGCTTTCTCTTCATAGATGGATCAATTAATGTGTAATATACAGCTGCTACTAAGTAAATTAATTTCTTTAAAAATATCTTTATTAATTTGTTATCACTAAAAATATACTATTAGCAAGTTTTTACAAGAGTTGTTTTGGCTGAAAATTAGACTTTTTCTAATATAAATGCCTGTCATGTTTTTTCTGACAAAATAATGACAGTATTGAACTGCTGAAACACATTTCTGCAAAAAGTATTTTTAAAAGCCAGGATTTCTATCATGTTTTTTAATATTACTTATATTTTGTTCAATAATAACCTCATCCTACTCTTCAATAAGTAATGTGTATGCACATTTTCTTTAGAGACAAACAATTTTCTCAATAAATTTAGGTAGTTTTTCTATTCTGAGTATGACTGCAAACTGCTTATTCTTTTCTAAAGAAGGACTATTCCTGCAGTGTAGACTGAGTCTTAGTGATTTGTTCTAAGTATTTGATAATATTGAGGCAGTTCCCCATCCCAACTAATATTACATATACGATCTTCTCTGCAGTGGCACACAGTAATTGTGTGTGTGCTCAAATGCCTGTCTCAGTCAGTTAATCATTTTTGTACCAAGGCTCTCTGGAGAGACTTACAGGACTTGCCAGTAGTCTTCTCTATAAAAATAGACTAATAGCCATCATTGTTCTTCAGCACACACTGAAGAAAAACAGTTATAGCTTAACAGGTCAAACATGTTTGTATGTTATCTCACAAGTTCATGTCCCATCAATACCAACTGTGAATCAGCCTCACCCCCTGGCATATTTATTTTCTGCAGGTAATAACAGATTGGTATATCATCATACCCCTGCTTTGCCACTTGGGTGGATGTGGAGTGCATCTTTTTCAGGTCACAGATCTATTGCCCCAGAACAGCACAAAGCAGATTACCCTGATGTAGATATGTTGTTAAGCCTGGAAGAAATTTCAGCCAGGCGTGATGCAGTCCAAGTTACAGTGAATGATGCTGCTTTTGGCCATTCCTCCTTCTTCTGGATGAGTGGGGGGGACGGAAATGGTATCAGAGAACCCATCTGCATGAACATATTTTGATAAGCTACTCAACATGTTTCAGTCTCCAAAAAAGGCTCAACTCTATCTCTGACTAAAATTTATATAGCATCTTGTAATAAAACATGATAATAAAAACATCATTTATAGAATTTAAGTACCTAATCATGACATACTAAATGGGACTATAAGCCTAGATCTGGAACAAAATTTTCCCCAGAATTTACTAAGATCTCTAAGTTGTGATATCTCCTGCATTCACAGTTTGCAGTGAGGAACATGACATGCAACACTTGGCTGGTCCAACAATGAGAAAGTTAAACAAACATTAGTTCAGTCCAGCAGATCTCAATAAAATAAGTAACTGACTTAGCATGTGTCATTCACAGACACTGTAACACACTGAATAACATAAATACAAGGGGGAAAGTTTCCTTCCTCTCTTCCTTCTCTCACACATCCTGGTTATCCCAAAGCAAAAAAAGTATCTACTAAAAGATATAGCTTATCAGATAAATTCCTAGAAATACAGACATTTTGTATAAAATATTTAAATTTAGAGTTCAATAGGGAGCTTTATCCTAGCTACTTAATGCTTTTAAAACTCTGGGGAAAACTTGCCCTCTCTATTAAAATCCATTAAATTAATGTAAATGTAAAACTCTTGTAAATTAATTGTGTGTGCTCTGAGACATCTTCCCCTCTGTCATGTCAATGGACCAGGATATATGAGTTCAACCAGCTCAGCCTGAATCTACTGCAAAACCTCTTGTAAAAGTGGCAGCTGGTAGCAATAGGCCTGACACCCAGGAAGAAATTAGCATCACCTAGACTGAATTAGTCTAATGAAACATGATGTAACAATTGCAGAAATGTTTTTCTGAGGCTGATAAAGTAAGATCCTGAGCTCCTCCACCTTTGCTCGCCACCTAATTGAGGGCTGGTAGTGAATATACATGTTAACCAGCTCCATTCTTCCTCCTAGGTTTCCTGGCTGCCTGCAGCCTGTGCGCCATTGTTTAACGAAGGGGTGCAGGACATAGACTGAAGGATTGCTACCCAGATGTTTCAAGCCACCCACAGAAAGTCCTCAATGGGCTATAAATTTGTGAGGGGCAAGGAAAATTTGCAGAAGAATTGGAGGCAACCATGGAGAGAGGCTTTAATAAAAGGAGCTCTGCTGGTGGTATGGTACCAGTAGATGGACAGGCTGAGGGCTTTCCTGTGGCAATCTGTTCCCTGCTAGCCGTGAATTTTAACTAGCTGTACTCAGATTGCTTTACTTGTTTAGACTTCTTGTTTTATTGACACTCAGCCTTGTAGTTAAACAAAGGTCAGAATTACCGAAATACCATAAACTGCCTACACAAGCAACCATTGAGAAAAGGAAATGGTTAGCTTACTTACTGACATGGAGGGGTTTAAATCCTTGTGGACTGGAGATTTTCTTTTCTTTTTCTTTAAACTTCACCGGGTGTTAACATTCATTAGTGATTAAGTTTCTCTTTTTATTTACAGAAAAAAACATTTGCTGCATTTTTTTACATTTAAATATAATACAAAAAAGGAAACAATTCTAATCCTAGACAACTTCAGAAAAAAATTAAGGTCCTGATTCCACCATATTTCTTCATACTGAGTCATAACGCCTTCCCTAACAAAGTTCAGTCTGTAGGCTCTGAAAACACAAGAAAGGTCAAGCACTTTTATTTCATCATAAACCAACCATGGTTAGATTGCACCAGCAAGAGCCATGTGTACATGAATGCCAGCACATCCTGTACCAGCAAGACTCAGCTGTCTTCCTCTCCCCAGATCTCTCAGCTCCCTACACTACTTGAACTGCCTCTCACTGCAGTCCAGATTCTCAGCTGTATTACGTTATACATACCCACTAATTATCCACTGATTTCCTATCACTTTTATAGGCAGGAGACCACTGCTGCCTTTTGCATTCAGAGATGCCTTGAAAAGGGTGTGTTCCTGAGGTTATAGTCAAAGCAGGAATAACCATGCCCAACTCCAATTTTCCTCAGGTTTTCCTTAGGGGGTTTATTAGATAAGAACAGAGGCTCTCTGGCTTTCACTGCGGTGCATTACTTTTCTCCACATCACACTGTAAGAAATTGTTGCAAAGGAATTTGCCACTAGGATTGTCATCCTGGGTCTTTTCATGCAGGAGATAGCCTTAGGTTTATTTTTTAACTCAATAATCTTAAAAATTATCTGAAACTAAAATCAAGGAAAAGGAGCGTGACATTAAAGCTTAAGAAAGTTCCAATATATGAAGAAAAATCTTAAATATAATGCAATTGAGAGACAAACCCTTCATGGTATAATGTTCTCCAGATGACTGATAAAAACAGGGTTTTGTATCACAGAAGTCTGACCAGTGCAGTTGCAGAGGAGGCCTGCACAGTTCATAATAAAAGACCTTTGGGGACAGACACTGTCATTTCTAAACTGTTATTTATGATCAGGAGGGCAAAAACCTATTACGAAACTCAGGGCACCTGCATAGGCACAAGATTGAAATACCTTAAAACACCTGATTTAAAACTAAGGAAGTGCATGTTAGAGGTATTTGTTTAATTTAAAACAAAGAACACAGATTGTTCAGTTCATATGAGGTCTCACCCTGAAGATGCCGTACAAGTTGACATGATTGCATGACAGAGTGCAAATGTCATGCGAACAAGCGGTGCCTTTTGGCCATAGTACTTATGATCAGGAGGTCCATGGCCAAGATGAACATAACCAAAGTTCCCAGTTGTGTCACATAAACACATGCCCTTTGAGTTTTACAAAGTATCAAGCTAGCTGATATTTTAAGTTAGAAAAGCACAGTCAGCACTGCCTATTAAGGTTTACTTTCCTTCTTCAGGGCTAAAAATCCTTTCAGATGTCACTGAACATAGACAAATGAACAAACCATTAGACTGGATCTTGAGGACAAGTAATTTATGGTATTTGTAGTCTTCAAGCCCAGGATGATGTGATTGTGCTTGGTGTTCACTACGTTATTATGTGCCTTCCATAAGCAAACTCAGTGGCTGAGGTTGACTTACTTTTAAAACCTGCATTATGCATTTAGGGTAAGATTTTTAAGGACAAGACATTTCGAAGTACATTACATCTGACTCAAGCTAACAATGAATTTCTCTGTGGTCTTACTGGATGAAAAGGAAATCTTGGGTGAACCTGTTCTCTTTAATCACAGTGAAATAATACTCTTTGATTTTCAGTGCATGTCATTCACAGTTATTTATAGGACAATGCTGGAAGTCAAAACAGTCATCAAGGGTTAGTAGATATTTGACTTAACATCATACGTTTTCATTAATGGGCTTAAATGAACAAGTAAAGAAATACTCCAGTGATTAAGGCTATTAGAAAACTAGTCAGTCATATCAGCCACCAAACATGAGTCTCAAATCTCCATTAAGAAAGTATTTTCTGTCTTAATGAATGATTATTTGGTCACAATATGATTTTCTGAAAACAGCTAAATTATGATGCATCACTAAGTACTGATGGCACAAAAATTTAATTGTCTGTGTCAGACTCTTTTCCTAAAAATCAAGCACTAGAATCCAAGCAGCTAAAACTATTATTTCTACAAATATAGCTGATTTTAAGCAACATTACAGTCTTTTAAAAGCCCATTGCCATCTGCTCTGTCAAAGTAATAAATGAAGAAGTTGGATTTACATGTGGCACTCTGTTAAATGAGGTAAAGTTCAGGACAGAGTTTCACTTCCCAGCAGATGGGGATCTCCCAGCAGGGATGGAAGTCAACAAAGAGGGTAGCAGGGGGTTTCCATAAATTCATGTGATCCCTGGGCAGAACTAAATGGATTAAATAACAAGGACTCTAGGAGTTAAGCTGTATCTTGTTATACTAAGATGTCTCTGCATATTAGGTACACAACAGTTATTCATCCTTTCTTGATATAGTAAACAGGCTACCCTTTCTCTTTGAATTTGGAGCTTGTTTTGCCTTGTGTTTTCTTGTGGAACTGAAAAGCATAAGACAAACTATAAATCTCTTCTACACAATAAGAAGATATTGAAAAGTTGTTCTTATCATAAAGGAAGGCAAAAAAAAGCATCCATGGGTACTATCCAATAGCTTAATTCAAATGTCCTAAAAATGCTACTGTTCATTGTTCATTAACATTTGTGTTGCAGGGACTTATCATTAGAGGTTGTTAAAAGTCTTTTTCTTACTATTTATGTTTTTTTCATTGGAAAAGTGAACAATCTTGCTACAGAAGTTTCCCTTGTTTTGCAGACTTTCATTTATTACCCAGATTCATCACACTCAAGGAACTTAGCAATTAAATGGTAGTATTTAAAGAATGAAAATATACATGCAAAAATGCTTGGATAAGGAAAAATATAAAATATGTATATACAAAGTTATTTGTATGCATGTGGGCCAAGAAGTCTTTATTGAGAGTCTGGGGGTTTATTTTAGGACCATTGAACTTGAACAAAAAATTCAATAGCCAGTATCCTAATGCATTACAGTGAGAAGATAATGTTTGCCTTTGAATACACTTTCATGTTTGCTTTTGACATCATTCCAAAATAAGTCTCTTGAATCTTTTTATGCTTTGGCTGACATGGCTTCTGACATTCCTTGTAAGAAATACCTGACGGACTGAGAGTTTGAGCTTGGCTTGTTTGTTTGTTTAAATATACTTTGGCTGAAAATCATTCAGTTATTTGCATTGCGGGGCTGTATTATGAAGATCACTGCTTCCTTTACCACAACGTGGCTAGGCTGTTCTTTTTTTTTTTTTTGATGCTTCATGGCATTAGATTTTCAGCAGATTAAACCCCAAATTTACCTGCATGTGGTTTCTATGGGTCCTATAAACCATGTATTTGCAGAGCAAGTGATTTGGGGTGTTGTATTTCACTTTATTTGAGCTGAGACAAACACGAAGAAAGAAAAAGTGCTTGCTCCTGTAGCAAAAGTAATAGACATTTGCTTAGTCTGAATGGCATTTTAATTACGCAAAAATTACTTGAAATTATACTTGGTGTTTATAGAGAGAGGTGTATGGTTTTAGGCATGATACAGATGTATACCTGTACATGAGTTTCAGACAGTTTTAGTTAGAGACATTGTTATAAGGCCTGTGTCACCTGATTGCCTGACTGCTGAAAAAAAGCTTCTTCACTTAGGAATGATGATTTATTAAATAATAGAGAATAATTAATTTTAATATTGATATTACAGAACTTAAAATATTATTGGCTATGTACTTTTTTGTTATAAAAGTCTCTTGTAAGTTTTCTGGGACAAGACCTCATGCAGGAGAATCCCTTTCTCAAGAAGAGAAGGCATTTCCAAAGCTCCTTTGTTAAGATGACAGGCTAGTAATTCTACGGCTATCAGCAGTGTTTTTCCCATATTACCAAGTCTTAGCATGTAAAAGAAGTTTAGGGGGAGGATCTCCTTGTCAAAATGAGTTAAACCTTCATCGTAGTTTCAGCCAAAATCATGGCACACATTCATTTTTGCATCTCCTCTAAAAGTGTATGGCAATTTGACCAGCTGTTAACTTTGAACTGACTGGCTTTGGGTCTTCTGAGAGATAAAAAGACCAAGTCCAACAGAAGAGTGTAAACTGGTAGAAATAGATTGCCCAGTCTCTGCAGCAGTAGGACTAATTTCCTAACCAGCCATTCAGTTCTCAAACACACAGTGGGATATTGCCAGTTGGTTTGCTACAGACTAGATAATGGTGAGGTGGGGGTAGAGTTGAATAGCTATGAGCTTTCAATCTCTTGCACATTTTTGTTCCCACACTCAGCTGGGCTGTCTTTCACACCTCTCTTCCTGCTGCCTTGCATTACCTTGGTTACAAACACTGGATAGGATTGCAAGGACAGTTTTCTCACTGAAATATGTCCTTCTGCTCTGATTTCATTTGCAGTATACATATTCATTTCAAACAATAGTTTTGAAAGTCTCAACTGTTTTTTTTTAGAAAGCTGCAACAATGGAGAGATGGGTCTTTCGTTTGCTTCCCCTGAAGTCAGCATCCAGCTCCTATTGTTTTCAGAAATGAAGGATCAAGTTCGTGACATGTTTACAAGACAATACAAAGGGAAGGCAGAAAACATAACAAAAGTATAAATATCTTTATACGCCTGTCTATATATAAAAGTAAAAACTTTTAAAGCAGTCTGTTCCTATTTCAAGAAATACACAAATGGTCCTATTAACATCTGAATACACTGTATTGCATTGTTTGACTGAAAGGGAAGGAAACGAAAGCAACAGAAAGTTTGAGAGCACTTGAAATGTGTGATACAGGATTATTCAGTGCTAGAGAAGGTAATACTGAAGAATGGCTTAGACCCTGAAGTCATTTTGTGAAAGGCTCCTTGTGCGAACTTCTTCAGAGAGCTTGGAGCTGTCTCAGAGCATCTCCCTGACTTCAGAGCATATCTGAGCTACAGATCTTCACAGGATCAAGCTCCCATAGCATCTTAATCCCTGTATGCATTTACGGGAATACATGTCCTGAGGTCTCTCCAGTTACTTTTTGGAATCTCTTCCTAGTCTGATTGTATTTTTTAACAGTGCCCTGCTTTTATTAGCAGGGCCTACGGTCGCTACTAATGGTCTCAAAAGCCCACATCATGTGGTATTATTCACTGACATGGGCTATTTTAAAGTGCCTACCAATTTGCCAATCCTCATGAGTGCCTACGGCTGTCAAAAGTACCAGGAAGCTTAGTTCTTGTCTGTGTCAGAGCGTTTACCTCTTCAGTAACCCTTCTGTCTCTTGTAGTTTCTTAGACCTGACCATATATCTTCTAAATGTGTATTACAGCTGGGTCAAAGGGCAGCCATGGGTTACAATTGATAGTCCTGATATTTTTATGCTCTGATGTAAAAAATTTTACCCTGTCATTTTCCCCTTGGAATAGCCACTGATATCAAAAGTAAGGGTACTTTCAGAATTTCTGCAGTTATTGACTCTCATTTCATCATAACAAAATCTGATATATTTTCTTTAAGTTATTGAATGATGTGCAATCTAATTAATTTTGTTCAGAAAATAGTGCATTTCAATTCTATTTATCTCCCTTCTGGAAAAGGAAGGGTTCCAGCTCCAGGAAGACTGGTTTTGTTTATGTTTTCATCAAGCTATTTTACAGGTTAGACTCGCACAAGGACTCAGACAAAGGTGAGAAATGCAAGTCACATCTTCCAGACACTTTGTTTCTCACTAAGGCCCACCACCCTGAGACAATTTAAATTAGATGTCTTGTATAGAATATATAACACCACCTGGAGGCTCCTGAATATATTCAGTCATGAGGCTACAGATTACTCTGAGGTGGCAGAGTTTGGGCATTAGGCTGTTGTTCAAATGTTAGACAAGATCAAGGTGCAGGTAAATACATACCAGAAAGGGGCAGGGTTTTAAGAAGCATCACAGACAGATGCCTGTCTATTTTGGCCCCTCAAGCACTGAGATACAGAAAACTTATTCTTAAGGTTCTTGAAACCTTGTCTTGGACATCCAAATTAGTCAGCAAGGTCTAAAATCTGCCTTAATCTTTTAATAGACCTAACCTTAAAGTGTTTCAAATTGTTACTTGAACAGAGATCAGCTGTGTGAAATGATCTAAAGACTCCTATTTTAAGGTGGAAGCCTTCAGTTTCAATGTTAGTTCCAACAGAAAGATTGAAACAAGAAAAAAAAACCAAACCACTTTTTAAAGATAGCAGCTACCCCAGCATTTCTTTGTTAGTTTAATTACCCCTTATGATTTTCCGTAGGGCCAAATTTCCATTACATAGTAAACACAGAACTACAGTGAATTTGCTGACGAATGCTATATGCAATGTGGCAAAGCTGCAAAACAAAGGAGTTAATGTGATCTTAAATAAGATGTGCATGGGGGACCTTTTAGTTGACAGATTCCATTGCTTTGACTCAGTGCAATTTAGTAAAACAAATTTCAGATATAACCTACATCATGATGTCAGGTTAGAAGAAAAAAGTCTTGGCCGAAAGTGTGCAAAGAATTAAAACATTATT
The DNA here is from genome assembly GCF_033783945.1 of Neopsephotus bourkii. Lineage (NCBI taxonomy): Eukaryota > Metazoa > Chordata > Aves > Psittaciformes > Psittacidae > Neopsephotus > Neopsephotus bourkii. The sequence continues at coordinate 11,551,789 of NW_026902234.1, forward strand.
TTCCCTCAGCTGGCTACTTATGAGCAAGATGCTGAAAAGTAGAATTATCACTTCTTGGGAGAAGCTATTTTAAAATTAGTTTTTAATTCCATGGTGAAATAAAAGCAAGTTTTGCTGTTCAAAAAAATAAATCTTATTTAGGAAAAATTAAAAACTTTTTTTTTAATTTATTTTGAAGTGTTCCCAAAGTTACTTTTTTGAAACCATAAGTTATGTATTTTAAACTTTAACTTTGACACAGTAATTATCAGCAAAATTTACTTTATACACTGCAGATCAAGCACAGAATTGATTCAATTGTCCTATACAGTGTTCATAAATTTTCATACAAAGATGGTTATTTATAGTTAATGTGAATTTTCACATGCACAATAAAATGAAAGAAAAACATATAAATATTTTCTGTAACTGAGTTAAGCCTTTCATCATGAACTTTCCACTCAGCACATGTGACCAGAACCTAGGAAATGTGATTGTTTCATCAACACTAACCATAAATATCCATTTACACAGATGCAAGTTCAGAACAAATCCAGTAAAGCCCATGAACGTATTCTGTATGTCCAGCAGCCTAGATGACAGTAGAAGTGTATCCCTGGCTGCTCCTGACAGTGTTTCACTTAAGCGTTATTTAGAACAAATTTCCAGTGCAATAAAGCCTCTCCCCTCTGCAAACGTAAATTATATTTAATATGCCTGGGAACAAGTGAGGCTGCCAAAGTCTGAGGCAAGCCAGCCTTTATGACTTCAGTCCGTTCTCAGCCCTTGATTACAATTTGATTTCCTTTGGCATCAAAAGACAAACTATTTTAGTGAACAATGTTCTTCCTTTACCAAGAGTGAGCTCTAGTTACTTGGCAGAGGGCCTATTTACTTGCAGACATGTCCAACCTCCCAGCAATATCAGACCCAAGGACTTTGATTTAAAGCAGCACAAAGTAAGAAAAACAGAGCAGAATGTATATTGCTCACTTGAGAGGCTTATTGTTTAAACGGCCTACTTATCATTAGATTCTGCTCCAATCCTCAACACTTTTCTTTGTGTACTTTATGTCAGACATATGGCCACATTGGGATGCTGACAGCAGTTTTAACACTGCTGCACTACACATACTACTTGTAATTTGTTCTATCTTATAGTCAGGGCTTTCTTCAAAGAAGAAAATGAATTTTAAATGCTGCTGTTAATAACTGCAGCTGTCTGACAAGGAGATATTAAAGTGATGTGCTTGGAATGACAACAGAGTTCATTCATCTACACCAAGGGCCTCATAGATGTTAAAGCACTCAAAATGAAGCATCTATAAAAGTAAGCAATGACACCCACAGTGACTCCTGAATTCAGTAACACAAAATAAAATGTTCCCGTACTTTTAAATCCTTGGGCCCCCCATATCACAAGACTTAAGAAAAAAAAAAAAAAAAAAAGGGAGAAACACATTTCAAACAGAAAAAAATTTCACTCAGCCTTTTTGTTTACCTCCACCACCTCTGGGTAACCACATATCTAGGGCTTGCAAGAGCATGCTTTTCCTCTTCACAACACTATCTGAGCATCAAGAATGCCCTTTTACCTCCTTTTTTTTTTTTCTGTTTGTTTGTTTTACTTAAGTGCCTTAAACCTGACACAGCTGTCAGGGGGAAAGAGCACAGCAGAGCAGGTCCCAGGCAGACCTGCCCTCCCCATCCAGGCAGGAGTCTTCCTGCCTGCAGGACAGCACCAGGGTTTCTTTGGTCTTGCTCCCAGATCTTCCCCATGGCCAATGTTCCTCCTGAAGGGATTAGGCTCCTCTTTGATTTCAGCTGAATTCTACACCTTAAGGACCTCACCATCTCCACTGTAGAGTAAGAAGCTTCCAACAATTACATTCTTGCATTAAAAAAATACTATTTAAGGAAGTATCCTGGTTCAGGGACTGTTTTGTTTAAAGAATTCTGACAGAAATATGAATATTGATAACTATTGATACTGTCAGAACTGTATCTAAATCAGAGCACAATATTTCAGTGGTCTCTAAGCAGAATATATCCATTGGTCTCCCATTATTTTGTCAAAAATTCAGTGAATTTTAAAATAAATAATAACAAAAGAAATTAAAGCTCAGCATTTTCCAAAGAATAGATACTCCATAGTTTAAGCAGCTTCACATAAGATTAAAATCCAGCTGCACAGAAGAATGAGATTACATAACTTGACCTCCTTCACTAATATAGCAGAGGCACTGGACTGAAACAGAAATGAACATTGTGTAATTATAATACCAGGTAAAACAACAAAAATAATTAGGAAAATGACATGTTTACATATCTTGTTGAAAAATTCAAAAGCACTTTAGTGAGGAAAGGGAGGAAGGGAGAGAGAGGGGGTTATATATGTGTCTGAACTATTACTGATAGCAAAAATGAAATAGCATAAGATCATTAAGGTCTTGAGCATTGTGTCATTGTCATAACGAATAAAGAATAAGATCTGGGCGAAAAAAATGTCTCCTGTGCACTCTGAAGATTGTCATAAGTAATAAAGGAAAGTGCAGCTTGGTGTGTGTTCTGAGAACATGTTCATCGTGGACCTGCTGGAGTAGAACCAGAAGGTAGGCTGGAAGGAAATAGTGTTATTATAGCTCAGCTGGAAAAATCCTGTAATATTTAAGGGAAAATATAAGGAAAAACTATTCACAGGGATTTAGCTATTCCCAGATTTATTGAGAACTAAGAGCAATATAGGGTAAATAAAAAATGCTGAAGGATTATTACTGCAGAGTTTTTAGGACAAATTTAATAAAAGTGTAATCTATTTTATATGGAATCTTACTGAACTAGCCCCAGTGAAATATGGCAGATTTGATTTGCTGGCATAACTCTCAGAAATCTCTGGATTGTTTGTTGTTTCTGGTAAACAAGGATAATTAGAGAATTGCTGCACTGCAGCCGTATTCTCTTTTTCCTTAAACATGAGGATAGTCAGATACCTCAAAAACTAGCTAAGCAGGATTGTGCACAGTTTAACAAAGAGTAATATTCAGAGTCAATGCTTATGTCCCTGTCACAATGACATGATCCATGTGAAGCACTGGGCTGATGTTTCTCTGCAGTGAGACAGATTGTCAGGCATGAATTTACTCTAAGGGCATTTATGTCTGGTTTTCCCTATCAGTGAAAAAACACAGAAAGTCAGAGAAACCATCAAGTAGATGTTTTCTTGGATCATTCACCTGTGCTTCAAAAGACTCGGATCTAAAAAATCTCTCTTGCAACTTCATGGAGGCAGTAATCTGAACTGACTTTGCAAGAGATTACCCTTAGCAGTTTGTTACTGAATATTATGTTCCTGGCCCATGTCAATCTCCCACTTAGAGGATTTCCATTTTTGCTTACCGGACCACAGACACAGCTGCTGGTGACCAGTGTTTAAGACACATACCCAAGATGCTGGTACAAGTTTCAGCTTCAATGACAAACTCATCACTTACATGAAATAAAACCCCAACAGCTTGATGGCTGGAGCTCTCACAAAGTTCAGTCTGAAGCCCTGTCATCAAAAGACTTGCATACAGCTTGTTACTGTCAACCTGAACATGCTACTGTTAAGAACAAAAACCAGAAATCAGCAGAAGAATAGTATGTTGTGTGTGGTTTATGCATCAAGCTCACAGGACACAGAGTAGATGAATAGTGCATTTTAGTAGCCATATTCTGGAGGCTGGGAAGCTTTTATTTCAGTTAGGAAACTTACTGTGGGATGGTCAGCAGGAACAGACACCAAGCTGTGTACATTCAGACACTCAAAACATTTACAGGTATTAAAGCAGATCAGTGCAATTGAGGATGACTTTGAGGGTGTCACTCATGCCTAAAGGTGAACCTTGGCAAGTTTTAGAAAGAGCTAGATGCCTTACATTATTAAGACTCTGGATTTCAGATGACAGCAGTTCTTCCACGCAGAGAAGTGAAAAGCTAATAAACTTTAAATAATGATTTGGACAAGGACAATGAGAGCTGAAAATGAACTGGCTCAATAATCTACTCTGCATCCTTCCTATCTCAGTGGTCTCCATCATCCTTAAAATATTCTTTTCTCAGGCTTCCAAAGCTCATTCGCATGCTAAGCAAAGAAGAAAATTACGATAACAGCACCATTTTAAAAATTCAAATATAAGAGCCAAATTCATCCCTAATGTGATTTCATTAGCTTAATGAGATTACACCAGGGATGTAATTGTCCCAAGGACTACATTAAATGAACAGTAATACATATTTTTTGCAAAATCCTGTAATACACTTTCATTAACTTTGTTCCTTTAACCACATATTTAACCTCACTTCCTCTCTCCCCTCACCATCAGTGTAAATGCTGCTCATCGCTTAGGTAAGATTAAGGACATTAAGTACATGAAGGAGTCAGCATGCTGAATTTACCTATTAATCTTCTCTCCCACCCTCTTAATGGACTGATTTCAAGCCCATGAAGCAAAAAGCAAATATTGCTTTGCCCCATAATGAAAAGCTTTTTTTAAAAAAAAAAAAAAAAAATTAGGTACCAGGTGCATTTTTTAATTACTTTTTTTTTTTTTTTTTTTACTTCATTCTGTCTTCATCTCTATTTCCTTCAAACTGGCAAAAATCAAGTGATTGTTTTGCTGCATCATGTATGAAATGTTTTGCTTCATTGTAATACCAAGGCTGCAATCTTTCTTTCAAACTGTGACAATTAATATGCATTTCATCCTCTGGCTTGCCTAAGCCAAAGCAAATGAACTGTGGCCTCATTGAAATGATACGGCCTCTTGACCCTTTGTGCAGTTTAAAATGATGTAACCTGAACCATTTTAATCTGAAGGCTGGAAGAAGTCAAAAGCTGTAATGAGTTCAGGACACTTCAAGACATCAGGAGAGCTATCTTGTCAGAAAAGATGCACCTTTTGTATATAGAAGCTATAATATACTTTGTGAATGACGCAGACATAAAAAAACTGCCCAGCAATAGATTTTTCTACCTCTTCCCAGTCATGACTACAGAGACCAGATCTTGCACAAGGGATGAAATAACTGATGGCAAAAGTGACACCAGACTTAAATGCCTCTGTTAAGTTTTACAACAGAATAAACATTATGGGGAGGATTCAAACCTATGCATCTTCTAAATAGCAGTCTATTAAAAACTTAAGGAAAATGCTGACTTCCACTGAGCTGGGTTTGTTACAGATTTTGAGAACAACATGTTTGGCTCTCCAACCCTCTCTGAGATGCCACTTCTGAAAATAACCTTCAGATGTGTTTGGAGTGCTTTCCCACTTCCACTGTGATAACATTCAGAGATCTCATGGACTCCACAGGCCTCAGAAACAAACTTTTGACTCCACTGAAGTCAGTGAAAAATGTATACAATAAAACTTTACATGTTAGTTTGGGGTTTTTTTAAAACCTTTAAACACTTTATAAAATGGGAGTCCACTCTTACAAGTGGGAAAAACTCAGGGATAAATCTGGAAAGCAATTAAACTATACACAAAACCTCTGTCCCAAATGTCAAATCCAAAAGATCATTCTATCTTTTTTAAGTTTAAGAAGCAGCTTCTACTCATACTATGCAGTGGTGAGTTAGTGCTCTGTTCTCATCTTGAGAGCTAACAATCTAGTGGCAGAGGAAAACGGCAAATTAAACAAGGCAGAATGAATTCAGACTGCAGAGCATCCAGCAGAGCTGAACGTAACAAGCTTGAATTAAATAATTAAAATACCAAGCAAAAAAAAGCTTCAGAGAGCAAAGGGTGTTCTTGGTCACTGATTGCTGTTTAAATTGGTTTGGCCTCTAACAATTTAGAGATGCTCAAAAAGCATAAATTTCCCCAAGATTTATGTGCTTGGCCGTGATGACTGAAGAAGGGGAAAAAGTTCAATTTGCATAGTACATTTTTATAGATGGTTAAGCCTTTAAGTGGATTAATAAAGTTTGATACTTTTAGAGGCATAGGTTTGTATTAAATGACAGGCATTAAAGTTAAAAATAAAATGAAAACAACATATACACACACTGATTAGAAACACGTACAATACCTATTTACCAAGGTTAAGGTCATAGAGTTATTATAGTCAGATAACCAAAACATCTGCACAGGAAAAGCTTTCAAATTTCACAAAATTATGTATCAAATGATTTTATGGGTCTCATGATACTGTTGAAATCCTTGAAGAGTGGTGTGTGCTGAAATAGCTTACCAGCTTGGAACTCCAGCTAAAACCCTTCTGATACTTATTCATTCACTTTCCAAATGGGCATGCCATTGAAGCTCTTTGCTTTAACTCTCTACCGCAATATTTGATAGAACGATGGAATTCTTTTTCTTTTTCTGTTTTTTTTTTTTTTTTTTTGGGACATGGTTTGATATCAGAATGAGAGAAATAGAAAAATACTATTTGTTTTCAAACCCCCCAAAATAAGTCCTATCATGCAAATTTCACCCCAAACTGGTTTTTGCTAGAAGAGAAACTGTGTTAAAAAAACAAATTATGTCTGGACTGGTGATAGTACTATATGTTTGTTAGTTTCCAGTTAAATCAAAAAGAAAACTTCTGACCTACTTATAATTCATTTTTTATATATTTGTGACAAAATGAGAAAGAAAATAATTTGCAGCTGGATGATACTTTTTTACGTGAAACAAAGTGGTATAATTTTAAAAATCTTAAAAATAAACAGTATACCAAAATATCATTTTGAACTGAAAGAAGTAAATATTTCAATTGTGTGATATTAAAATGGACGCTATGTTATTATCTCAAAAAATCCTATTATTTTAGGATAAAGCAACTTAACTAATGAGAACTTGTGACACAAACCAAGATTTACTTTAGAAAGTGAAAACAAATAGAAACCTTGCACTGCATTGGAAGGCATTACTTTGGGCTACGTTTGTCAGCAGACCAAAATTGTCATGGCATGTTCTCAGATAAGAATTGTCATGTAAATGCTAATTACACTTCTATTTTTTAAAACAATATAATTAACAAAAACTAAAAAAGAAGAAAGTACATGTAGTCTGCCAGTACCTGAATTAATTGCATTCATAGTTATGGCAGCAGACATGCTCTCAAATTAGTCTAATATTGCCTATTACTCTTTAGTGTAGCAATTTGAGTGTCTGAATGACAAAACAAAATTTTTCCTTCCTTTATTTTTTACCAGTAAGTCAAAGCACTTAATACAATTTTTATGTTTAGCTTTACTTACATAAAATTACATTACTCAGGATTTGACTTCTATAAGCACAAAAAGGAGCACGCATTTCCATTACTTAAGGTGCCCATATTATATGGCCAAATACAGAATGGGCATATACTACATAAAAAAACATATGCAACACAGTTTGTTTCATCAGCAACTGAATGTGAATCTTTAGAACATAGGTAAAGAACTCTCAAGAGCAAAGCCATTCAAGAAAAATAGAAAGCACAAGGTGTGGAGGGGGCGAAGGCCTCCCTCAGCTCCCAGAATTTGACTCAAGAATCTTGCTTAGTGCAAGCACCATCTCCTTCTCCTTTTAAACAGTTAAACACCGTGTTTATATAGAAATGTTAGTCATACTGAATTGGATGTAGTGATCAATTTAGCTAATACCACCTCCATGGAACTTTTGAGAGACAGTTATGTAACTAAACTATTAATCAAAATAACAAATAGGTATTTACTAGTCACTGTGACCAAAGTCACTAATTAACAGTATTTTAAAAGAGCTGCTAGCAGGAATTTCAGTCTTAGAGGAGGTTCTTGTACTAGTAAAATTAAATTCAGGCTAGTGAGCACTTAGAGTTGCTTAGAGAGTGCCACTGGTAATGCCTTGCAGGGAAGTCAGTGTAGCCAGGACTCCAATTTGCCTTGGTATCTCTGATACCAGCAACAGTACTCCAGCTGTTCCCAGTTGCATTCAGTGTGCACATAGTGAAGATGTAAGTTACGACACCAAGCTTTGTTTCATAGCTTGCATTTGGAACAAGACTGCAAAGGGTTAGCCAAATGTTAGTCAGGTGGTTGCATAAGTCACTGTGAAAATCTGGGAATCCCTGAGAAAGTCAAAGGAAACTGCCTTGTGGGCGTTGCTTCAAAGGGCTGGGATGGACAGTGTGCTGGATTCTTTTTCCCAACAGCATCTAAATTTATCTCCATTGTTCTTTTTTTTCTTTTTTTTTTTTTTTTCTGCTTAGTACTAAACCTGGATCGCAGCCAGCAAAGGACAACAATATCTTGACAGAGAACCTCATGCATCCCACACGGGTCATCTACATTGTCTGGGATCCATGTGCATCAGAGATTACAAGAGTGGAAAACAAAAGAATTACGCAACAGAAAGGTCTTGATGAGAGTAAACAAGAGAAACGTGACTTACTGCCGAAGCACTTTCCTGCCTGTAGTTGAAGCAAAGGGACAAGTAGAGGTCCACCCTTCAAATCTTCTCAGACAGTAACATAAAAATTCAGCAAATAAGCAACTGGAGTCTCATGTACTGTTGTCCGGTGTTTCTGTTTAGTCAGTACAGTTCCTTAGAGCAGAGATAAAGGACTAAATCATATGCAATTTCATACAAAAACATGCATCTGTTTTAAGATCCAGCTGATAACATTGATAAAGTCTTAGGTAAATTGTGTTACCAAAGTCAGTGCTGGTTTATTCAAAAGGAAAATCAACCATACCCATGAGAGAGCTTGACTGAGAGGAAGACTGTGGGACTGTTAAAATCCTGGTCTGCTCTGAAAGAGGTCACTTGACCTCATGTTACCTGATAGAGGTCTGTGGGCAGCCTAAGCCAGCTCACAGCCCATGGCACAATCACCTCTCTAAGCACCTGCTCTGCAAATGGCCAAGGCTTAGCAGGCTCCCCAGCCCCAGCAATGTGTGCCAATTGCACCATTGCCCTTGCTTTTAACCCTGCCTTTGGCTCTGCACACACCAGCAGTGGAGCATCCCAGCTCTGCAGGATAGGGGATTACAAAATGGGGACTTTTAAGCTGGAGACTAACTCCTGCCCACACTCTTTTCCTGCAGTTTGTCTCCAACAGCACATTGCTTCAGTGGGCACAGGCACATCTGCTCCATGTAGAAAGGGGAGACCCAGCCAGAAAAAAGCTGAGGGTGGGGCTGAAAATATAAAAAAATGTTGATAGGCAGTTTATTATCCAGAAGCACTTGGAAAGATGCTGCCTAGTGACCTAAGATGCTGCGAAGCCTCAAGGCACACCAAACACTATATTTTTCTTACCTGTCCTTTTGGATGCACTATCAGGTATAGACAGTCTTTAGTCTCATGCCCCTTTTGTGTTGCTTGTGTATGAGCTGTATTTTGAAATATCAACAAGGGCAGCGCAAGTCCAAAGTAATCAGAGTTACTAAATCTTTGGATTTAAGTCGACTTTAGGCATATATGACAAAGATGCAGTATTCTGGAAAGCCTTTTCCAGCTGCTGCCTAATCCTGGAGCTACCTAAAATGTTTTGTGGTAGTGCAAAATGCACAGATGTATCTCTGCTTTTACAATACTAAGTTAACAAATACATTGCTTTATCTAAAACAGATTAGAATAAATATATTAGGTACTTTTCTACTGATTTTAACATTGTGATCCAATAAGCATTCTCAGAGCATGCCCAGCATCCATGCACAGCATTAGGACCCACATGAAGTATGCTGCTTCCCTTTAGGATTAAATCTAATGATTGCTCCATTCAGCCAGGATGTTGAAAATAGATTCAGCTGCCTCCCCTAGTGAACCAATGCAAACCACAACTATCATTTCCCCTAGTAAATGCTATAACATCAAGGTACAGATATAGATTATTGAAAATAAGGGTAGTCTTGAACCAATGCTGTTGAAGAAGTGCCACTGTGCACAACAGTTAATTGTAGGCAGCAGGTCAAAAGAAATGTTGATTCCCCTTTATTTGGCTCCTGTGTGGCTGGTTGATTCCCCTTTATTTGGCTCCTGTGAGGCTGCAACTGCACTCTCCAGTCTTTGTCCCTCCTCTGCAAGGAACATTTAGAGAGTCTGGAGCAAGTCCAGAGCAGAGACAGCAGGATGACTACCTGGCATATGAGAAGAGGCCAAGAGAACTGGGTTTGCTCAGACTTGAGAGGAGAAGGTGAAGGGAAAATCTTACTGCTCTCTGCAGCTGCCAAATGGAAGGATGAAGAGATGACAAAGCCAGGCTCTTTCTGGAAGAAAGTGTTCTTCACTAAAGATCTCAGGTACTGATGGCATGAGAAATGACAGGCACAAGTTGAAAATAGGAAATTCTTTTTAGATGTAAGGAGGAAAAAATGTACCATGGAGATGGTTGGACACCTGAGGAGGTTGCACAGAAAGGCTGTGGAATCCCTGTCTTTGGAGGCATGTATAATTTGCTGGGCAAGTTCCCAGCAACCTGACTTAGCAAACCCTGCTTTGTGCTGGGGACTGGAGATGATGATCTCAGGAAGTCCCTTTTAACCTCAGTTTTTCTATGATTCTGTGGCTCTATGAAAGAACATCAGATGAAAGCTTGTTGGAACCTCATAGTTGGAGCACGTGGTTTGGAAAGAGAGGCCTGAATTCTGGTCCCTAGAACCAAAGGTCTAGTTATATATGTGTGTATACACACACAGCCACAGAGGGAGGTGGTAAAGCTCTATGAAAACCCATAGACACAAATGAGCCACTCCTTTTTAAAATGCAGTATGCCCCTGGACAGAGCATGCATTCTGGGCTGCAGATTATGCATGAACAGGAGCATCTTTAGAAACTGCAAGTGAGAAAAACAGTAAGTGAGATTTGAGACTTATCCCCAGCCTTCCAACTGGTTAGACTTAGGCAGAATTACATCTATTTAGTGACCCCAGGTAGTTCCTCACCTCTCTTCCAACATGCCAGATTTTCTCCATGCTTTTGTACAAGAAGCCCGTGACCTCATTTACACCAAAGTGCTTGGATGCCTTAGTTGAACTATTCCCTCACACTTACTACATTTCCTACAAACATACCAATAGTCTTGTGAAGTTCCTGCCTTCCGTGAACTAAATTCACAAGCTTTCACCTGTTATATGGTCAATTTCTAATACACTTTGCAAAAGGGCATTTTAACCCTATGATCTTCAGGTTAGTAGGTGCTGTAGTATTTAAATTATCAAAGTGGACACTGCCTCATTCAGAGTCTGACCTTTATATATACATGCCTTACTTGATATCATTGTTCTCTTTCAGTCTCCCCATAAGTGTGTATTATCTGTTATCTCTTCTCTTACAATGTATTCTCTTGAGAAACTGTGAAAAGGAAAACTAATTTCCAGTTCTGTGCTTTTTTGTAAAGACCTCACCACATGAGGTCTTTGTTAAGGCTGCAGGCCCCAGGTGCTATAGTTACATGATATTTTATTACAGACATTGAGATTATCATAGACTTTATAAGAAAAGGTGAGGTGTAATTACCAAATTAAGCATGAAGATGGTATGATCAGTGAAGACTAAAGTATAAGGAAATAGTTTCAAGGAAAAGGAAAACTTGTTTTATATCTTATTAAAAATAAGCATCAGCATTTTAACTTCTTATATACCCATATAAATAGAATAGAATTCACCTATGCAAAAGTCTAAAAATGAGCTCAGTGTGAAAATGTTTTGTGCATACAAATCTATTGTAAATCACGTTTAAAAGATTTTCAACTTTGCCTCATGTAATTAACTATTGAAATAATGCTTCTCTTACTATTTGTACCATTCTCACTGAGTGTTGAAGTTCCAAACTACATATTACTCATGAATCAGTACTGAATTTGACACTAGTGATATAAGAAAGTAGAGGTAGATGTTTAAGAGATTTCATGCAGGCAGGAGATGCTGTTATGTTGCAGAACAAAACAAATTTCCCACCGTGATAGGCAGGTTGGGGTCTATTTCCAAACTATAGCAGAAGTCTTCATCTTAATGTTGCTAATCATATTAGCTAAATATCACAGCAGGTAAAATGAGCTTTCAATAACACTGCTGAGTATTTTTCCAGCTAGTTTCATGCTTGGGATAATCTTATTTTTTTCTTTATAAGTTTTGCATGGATATACTGGGGCAATTATCTTCAGGCATTTGGAAACTAAGCTAGCACAGCAGCTTGCCAGTCTGCCTTAGTGTGACCCACTGTGGTGTTTATGTTCTGCATGCCAGTTGTTATTAGCTCACATGCGTGTGGAATACCATTTTCCTCTTTATTGGTTTAACATAATGGTATACCATGGGGAGTGTTTTACAGAAGGGACAGGATATGAATGTAAAGGCCTTCCTTCAAAGCAGGTGTTTACTATCCATACACAGGAAATTTCATTCATTCCTCCCATCTTATTTTATTCATGAACACCAAAATAAATTATCATGGAGGAGCTTAAAGTTTAACAGATAATGGAGAAAATAATTGCAATTATCTTCTGAGCACTCACAGTTTGCTCAGTGTTGTATAAACATTTTCCCAATCTGAGGCATTTGTACAATAAAGGCCAGATTAAGACTGTCCACCACAGGAGAGGATAAATTTCACAGTAAATTTCTCAGTAAATTCAACAAGTGCAGGCACACAGTGCATGGTGTCCTCCTCTTAACACTGTGGTTACATCCCTCTCAGAAGTAAGGCTGACTTAAATGTCTCTTTTACTTCCCCACTGCTGCCTTCAGTCTGTTGCTTTAAATGGGAAGAGTGAATCAGGTCAAGGAACCATCCAGGTTTAAAATAAAAAGAAAAAGGAAACCAAAACCCTCAGAAAGGAAAAGTTATTTTTCTTTTATCCTAGTCTAGTGCTTGTTCTGCCTCATAAACAATTGTAGCAGAGCAACAGGGAGCAATGCATGGGAGGAATAAAAAAGTAGGGACAGCAAGGAAAAGGCTGTTTGCATCCACAAAACTGCAGAGAATGTGTAGGGAAACAGGACCCAAAAAAAGGGAAAAGCATCTTGTCCCCAGATTTGCCCAGAATTTGAAGTTTCCATTAAAAGAGAATTAATAACCTAACATGAAAGAGGAAATGGAAGCCAAACCGGATGCTATATCAGATTATACAGCAAGATCACATACCTCAGGCCTGATCAGGGAATAGAGAAGCCTGTGATAAGGGACTGCAGATGCATAGAGGACAGAGGCACTCAGCAGAGAAAAGAGAACTCCCCTCACCTCACTGGGAACTTGCGTACTCCAGTCTGCAGCAGAGGAGTGGACAAGTTGCCCAAAGCCACCTGCTCATCTTGAGACACAGACCTACAGGTATGCATAGGGAGAGTCTGCTCCTCTCAACACTGACAACTTCTACATTAATGCTTCAACCTTGCCTAAGCCTGCCAAAAGAGTGCTGGACCAGAGGAGTAAAGAAGTAAAAACTTCAGGGCTAGAAGATATGAACAGCCTTGTTCAAGTGAGCTGTATTAATTTAAAAAAAAGAAATAACATCCACAACTTGGGAAAGGCCTAATAATGCCGCAAGAAACAAATTTTTGTTCCGAGTCTAGTGTTACTCTACCTTTCTCCCCAGAGTTCATGAAGTTTTAGCCTGATCATGCAGTTCATGCCCAAAGTCCTCTGCAGTACCTGGGAAAAATGGAAGGAAAATGGGGTTTTGGAGTGATGTCCGTCATTATATGCAAGGATAAACTTACACAGAAGGCCAGAACAATGCAATCAGTATGCCTTGAAATAGATTATAAATATACATGTGTCATTCATTTTATATTGTGGGGTAAATGTTGAAAGACAACACAGAGAAAATGTTTTAGGAAGCAGTCTGAATAAGGACAAGCAGTTAAATTGCTAAACTTCAAGAAATTAAAAGATCCTGAAACAAGCAAGATTGTAAGCACACAAATGAACAGAACTCCTCTAATTTTGACCCACACCTACCTCTTGATCTAATGTGAGACTCCAAACCCCTAAAAGTCTAGTTTACAACAGATTTGTAGTATGTGGTTCTTTTCTGTTTTAACTGGATTAGAATAAAGCAGCAATTTAATTTTTATATATACTTTTTATATACTGGGTAGTCTGTGAAACAGAAGGATAATTATATATCCTAACTGTGGCAAAAACTTGAGTCACTGTTTGTTCCTTATTAGACACCACAGGACCAGCCCCTCAGCTGTGAGTAACATAGAATCATAGAATAGTTAGGGTTGGAAAGGACCTTAAGATCATCTAGTTCCAACCCCCCTGCCATGGGCAGGGACACCTCACACTAAACCATGCCACCCAAGGCTCTTACATCATGTGCAGCTTTCTTGATCTCTTAAAAAGAAATGACAATGACTAGGAAGATTTTGTTTTCCTTTGCCTTTTTCCCCCTCCCTCTTCATTTAAGCCATTCATAATATACTTGTCCCAAGTTCTATGATGTTTGCCTGAGTTCATGCCCCATCCTTTCTCCTCACTGGGGGCATTAAGCAGGTTCTCTACTTGGCTGCTATTTTGGAGAACCATTGTGAGAAGTCTGCATCTTTCATACACCTACCTCTCCATCTGACTTGGAAGCTGGCCAGTGGATTCCTGAGTTATTAAGAAAAGAAAAATGAGTGAGCAGAGTGACAGGCAACATGGTGACAGCAGCTTCACTTCTTTTGGAAATGAGACAAAAATAGACTCTTGCATATCCTAAGTGCCAAAATTAAGTGGAAGGCAACTTTTCTGTGCTTCCGGTCTAAACGGAAACCAGATGTTCCAGGGTTATTTTCTCTGGTCCTTCAGAGAAGAGCTGTTTTGTCAGTAAGTTGCTTCCTCCTGAAACTTTTTCTGCCAGTATTCAAGTGCACTTAAGGCTGGGAGGGGAAGGGGGGGAAGACAGCCCACAAACCTTTCTCCAGAATTTTAGAAACTCGTTATAAAAAAAAAACATGTTCAGCACAAATAAGTGCGTACTCATGTTTATGAGTTTTAAATCTCTTTTCTTCTTTCAGATAAGAACAGCCAAATCCTCAGCTTGTCTAAATCAGCACAGAGTCATTTGGCAGCACTGTGCCAATTTAAACCAATTGAGAGTCCCTGTGCATAAAACCAGATGATTTCCCATACATGTTGGGTTCGACAGTTGTCCTGGCAAAAGTGTGGAAGCTGCTTCTTGTTTGGATATTGCCATTGAAATAAAGAAACTGGTTTTAGGAGCCATCTTACTGATTGGCTCCTACAATCAGGTGGCAGCCCCCAAAGACAGGAGTGTTAGGAAGGTACTGGGGAAGGAAAGAATATGAAAGGCCAAACTAAAAAACAACAACAACAACAAAAGTAGTCAGTGTCTGAAAAGAAATATTATCTAATTTGAATAGTAAATAAGTAAATAAATCTATCTAGGATAACAGGAATCCCAACAGTCTTTCTTCTGATAGGAATGTAAGAAAGAAAATTTTATTGAGAAGAATAAACGTCTATTAATTCAACAGATTATAAATACATGTCAGAGATAGCTGCCTCTAATTTGGGTTTAACACAATCCAGTTTGGAGGAGATTGATTTGAGAACTTAATTTTACATGCTGGAAATTTTCAAAAGACATTCTCACCATCAAAAAATCAATCCTCAGAGGTTTAGGCGTGCATGTAACCTTACATGTTACAGTCATGAGGCAAACCAGGATGTGTAAAAGTTGAGCTAACACCTCTTTGGCAGGAAAAGAACTGTAACTGGTAAGACTGAGGAAACGTATTCTTTGAATCCAAGTCTTAATGTCAGTGCCAATGGTGATGCAAGGAATAAGAATTCCTTACTGTAATGCAATAGGCCATAGAAATGTTTTTTTCTGCCACTGTTCTTTTATTTTTCTAGATCAAACATCACTGTGAATTACACATGAAGATTTGGGGGGTAGTATATTGTCATTGTTTGAAAGTGGGGTTTTTTCCTTCATTTATTATACATATTTCCTTTATTAAGAAGGAACATACAAACTGAAAGGGGATAATAACATAAATTATACAAAATATACAAAGTGCTAAACGACTGCAAAATGTCTACCAGGCTATTGGGGGTACTAGGGTGAGAAAACAAAATATGTTTAGGTAGATTTCACAGTATTTGACAAGCAAAAGAGGAATTTACACACACAAAGGTAATAACAGATGCAAAGGAATAATTTATTTTTAACCTTTTAATTTTTATTTATAAGGAAGTATATTTCAAGTATTCCAGCAGACCCTTTACAAAGATCATAGAATCATAGAATCATAGAATAGTTAGGGTTGAAAAGGACCTTAAGATCACCTATTTCCAACCCCCCCTGTCATCACAGATACATATAAATATGGCAAAAAACCCAAACACAGAATGAATGAATCCTACTTTAAGAAACATGAGGTCCTTCCAGAAATGTATTATTTGATTTATTCTACAATGATAGCAGTCTTTTGAGATACTTGTTATATGTCTGAAGAACTTCACACTTGAATTTGTTGCTTCAGTACACAAGATGCATTGATATCCTAATAACAGACATTCTAAAATGCCTTATTACTATGCTAGCTCCACTGGTTTCTCAACTCTCAACCAAGAAATGGAGACATTAATTTTCTTTTCACAAAGAATTTTCATAATGGCCTCTATGTAAAAATCAACCTATTCTTTTTTTAAGGATCCCTCCTATGACTCTATTATTTCATGTAAAGCTGTCACTTAGCTTGCTGACATTCTTATTTCTTGATTTTGGGCCTAGAAATAGAAACAATCTCATGTTCTGTATTTTTTGTACCTTTCAGGAGAGTCATAAGAAACGTACTGCACTTGTAGGGTTGTTTTTATGACCATGGGCATTTGGTCTGAGTCAGCTGGGTTTGTGTTTTCAAAAATGGAGGCAATGCTGTGCCCTATGTTACAGTGACATTGTGCAGCTGTGCACAGGCTGAGCCCATGTTACTGTTAAAATGAAGTGCCATGAGCACAGTATTAAATAAGGCAATGACAAGACTTAAACTAAAGAAACTACAATTCCTCTGCTTATGTTTTAGTGAGCAAACTAATCAGTCTGTAAAGGTATACATGTACCCTCCTTATGGGTTGTCCAAGTTAATTTTTTAGGTGAAATTGGCATTTCAGTAGAAAAAATGTCAATGTAATAGGAAATTATATTTACAGGAGTCATAAAAGGTTTCAGTCTTCTAAAACTCCTACAAAATTTTAGAATATCACAAAGTTTCAGAAAGACCAGAATAATTTATCTGAAAAATATTTCCTAACAAAGAGAAATAGACCTGTCTCTACCAATGTCCAAGGTCAGCCCCAGAAGTGATAGGTCTATTTAAAATTGAAGGTAGAAAGCACAAGCAAACTAGGACAGGGAACGCATACAAGGAGAGGTATCACTCCAAATTTGATTAAAATGCATACACATTAGCTCATGCCTCCACCTCAAGCTGTCACTGGAGACACGACTCTGAGCTAGGCAGCTTGTTATATCTACATGGCTAAATGCATCTGTCCCAGGGAACAATCATTCACCCCTGAGCAGGTGCTGCAGTGTGCCTTCACATACATTTCTTGGCTGTCCCCATCTACAGTAGACTGGCCTCATCCAAACTGCATGTTGCTTCCCATGGGTTTCCCTTCCACTGCATTTTGGTGGCCTTAGAACACAGTATTTTTTATGTGCATGTTTGTTTATTTTCGAGTTCAGAGTTTAAAATATTGTGAGATCAACAATTCTGCCCACCAGCACAGCAGCTGTATGTCACATACAAAGGAAGTTGTTACAGGTCCTGGGGCATGATACGAAGGCATTTCAGGTGTTTGAGAGTGAAAAGGTTGTCAGGAGTGTCAAATGACCAAGTTTATTGAAAACTTGTCTATTTTCCCTATAATGAGGTGCCTTCAAAGTGAACTGTCCCCCAAGCCATAGCTGGGTTTTGTCTGACGGAGAGCTATTAGCATACTTTAAAGGGAAGTCAGGGAGTGAATGAATATTTCCAATCTGCAAGACTTCAGCCCATTTCACTCTGTGCAGTTTCCTATATGGATGGACGAAACAATTACTTTGCAGCTGTTGGAAGGAACAGAAGTATTTGGGTCAGTATCCCAGTCCCACATCTGCAATCAGGACCCTTCTGGTTCACCCACATCCTAGTTCAGTTCATACCAGAGTAAAAACAAAACAGCATCTAGATGAAAATGACTTATAAAGAATACAAAAGGGGCCATATTCAAACATTCAGAGCTAAGGATATCAGACAGGAGTAATGAGAGAAATAGGCTCATAGCACTCCTTCAGAAGCTTGTCAGATCAAGTCTTAGGAAAGGCATGGATATTTATATATATAAACACAATACCACCAGAGATTAGACACCACTATGTAATGCAAATGGTTTGAACATGAACAGCAGTATGCCATGTGAGATTGTACAATGAAACCAGAAATGTAAATATTAAACTTTGCCCAGACAAGCACATCACTGGTGCAGGCAAGTTATTACTTCCCTAAATACTATTTACCAGTGTCTAACTACAGTAACCAAATGTTTGGTTTGAACATGTATTTTAAAGGTTGCCTTAGCTCAGCTATTCCAATAGCCCTGTCTTGAACAAAACCCCAGCCTAGACAAAACCTGCAGCTGGGAATTTTTAGGGAGGGACTTCATGTATTTGTAGAAAGCACTGAGGCTGAAGTCCTGACTAGGAGTGCTGGCGGATGACTGCAATTTAAGTGATTCTTATAGTTCTGTTTAATTGCACAGTTGAGGTAAGTTTTCGTTCTTTACTGGAAACCTCTCTTTATACCAATTTGTTAAGCATAAAATAGCATGAGTTATTTTTCAAGAATACGTTTCCAGGCTGTGGCCTGACTACATTAGTGAGTACTATCGGAATAGAAAGGAAAAAAACCCCAACCCAACAAACAAAATGGGGGCAGGGTGTGTGTGACTGAAATTAAAAAGTACATAAATCACTTCAGAAATATAATTTGCAAATTCATTGTGTGAAGCAATTAATCAAAGCATGGCTGAGTTCTAGCACTCGAGAGACTTTGATCTGACAACTGGAAGAAATGTAAAGAAACTACTGGGTATCAAGCTACAGTGTTAGGATGTAAAATGTTTCTCCATGCTAGTCACAAGTTTAATTACTTCTTTTTTTCTACTGACAGACCCGAATTAAAATAAATGGGCCACACTGAGACAAATTTCAGATGCATGGAGCTCTTAGAAATGTATATTGTTCCCATAATACAGGAAAATACTATGGAATTTATTAATAAAGCTGTTCAATTTTTTTCTTTTGCTGTGAATTGTATTGGGAAAGTAAAATAGAACACATAACAAGCGCTTGACATTTTCAATTTTAGATGCTTAATTTAGAGATTTTAAAATGTTATTTTTATTTTTGCAAAAGCATATATGCCTACCCAGATTTACAGCATGACAAGAAAAAGTTACAGCTAAAAAACATAGACAGTTGTCAAATATTAACTGAACTGCCTTAATACTGTCATTCCTTACTCTCAATATGAAGCATTTCCATTTGAGTAACACATAGAGATTGTCCTGCTAATCTATGTATGTTTGAGATTGCTGAAAGTGACTTGGGATACTTTTAAAGTAACTAAGCACACTTTTAGCCTGACTAATTGCAAGAATAAAAATGAAAATATAAAATATTTCTTGTAAAATGTATGCAAATCTATGTTACAAATTTAAAGTTTTTAGAAAGCAAATGAGACTATTGCTTAAGGAAATTATTGAGTCAGTATGTGCTGTTACCATACTCTGTGAAACACGGCTGGGGCTAGTCCATCACACTGGAACTCACATCAGTAAGCACACAGTCAGAAACCAGGAGTCAGGGTCAGCATGACGAGGGTCAGTGTTTTTAGCCATTTGATTTAAACAAAAAAACAAAAGTTGAAAAGACGTCATTGTTACATCGCCTGCATTATGGCTTTTAAAACCATAGGGGATGTTTATTGCCTAGTCTGTATCCAATAGTATGGAGAATTATTATGTACCAGAAAAAAAAGCAGACAAATTAACAGCAACATATAAGAGCATCCCCCTTACCATCCTAATCCTAATTGACAGGAAGAGGTCTTGAATTGCTCTTTAACCTTGAGGGTAATGATCTCACTTTTTCCCTTTCCTCTTTCTCATCCTCCCAAAGCTACCTTCCAGTATAATTCTCCCTCTGTTTCACACAGTTGCTTACCTTCTTCTCACAGTTTTCTGCCCTAAATTATCTGTAATCTGCACATAGTAACCAGCAGAGACAACACATAATTGCTTCCGTTAATGAAATAGGGGGAAAATATCCTGCTTTTCTTCCATTTGAATGGCCAGCCAAATGCAGATGCTTCATTGGCTGCTGCTGCTGCTATTTAGCCATAATTCCTCTGCATATGCTACTCACAATGACAATGTGAGTCTTATCCTCCTGTCCCCACAGTCTAGACTGCATAAGCAATTATGCAATCTTGCAGCAGTGGACTCCAGAAACACTCCTTTTTGTGTGTGAGCCGGTGATGCCTGTGGGTAGGCTGCAGTTCTAGGAAAAATGTGAACTACTTAAAAGTAGAGTACTAGTTCATGTACTGGCACTTCCTCTAGGAAACATACCTAAAAAGCCAGACAATTCAGAGGATGTGATCACCTTTTCTTCTGTGAGATTCACTAGTGTAACTATTTTAAATAGAGTTGTTTTAAAGCAGATCTTTCATTCATAAGAGTCTGAGACTTGAGGGTCCCCAGCACCTGGGAGGCACTGGCATCATGCTTACTTGACAGCAATGAAGGAGTCAGAAACACATGTGGACTATCAAGCCTGAACTATCAGTCCTAAAGCAAATATAATCTTTCTTTCTACAGACGAAACCGAAACACAATCTTAAAGCAATGAAATGTCTCAATTGCAGTTCTAGACACAATGTGCTTTGCAAGCCCCAGCATCACCATATCCTTCCTGAGGCCCTGCTTCCTTCCAGACATCAGTGCTGGTTCCAAGGCACCCAATCTCAGCTCTCAGATGATGATTTGCTGAGTTCTCGTGTCACCAGAACTTGTTTTACAACCCATCCGTTCCCACAACTTTCCAAAGATTGACTCAATCTCTTGCAAGGCTATGAAAGGCAGTACAGCAGGGGTGAACAGGAAAAGCAGAGCCTGTTTGGAAATTAAATATAAAAAGAAAGAAAGAAACAAAACCCTTGACTCCTTCCTTTTTCACATGGATTCACGAGAAAAGCTTGTCTTCGCACTCACAGTGAGGAACTAATTGAGTTGTTTTCCAGAAGAACTTCATCAGGGAAAAAAGGTTTGCAAAAATGCTTGAAAAATAAAACATCAGACAATCTGGAACATCACAAACCCTAGTTATACTTCTTGGAAATTCATTCTTCTGCACTTTCTTCAGTACCTTCCACAGAGAGGAAAGATTATATGACTGTAGCCTCCATCCTCCTGCCTCATGTCGATTTTCTTTTGATAAATGTGTTTACTGTGAGAAAACAGAATAGAAGTATTTAATTCAGAAGACAAACCTGGAGGGAGGATGCAAAAGAGCAGGAAAGCAGTGAAAAGCAGGCAAAGGGATCTTTCCTAATAAAAGGAAAAGGTAAACGGACACCAGAAAGTAAAATACAAAAGGGAATAAAGGAGAAATGGTGAAATGTCCTATCAAATGATACAGAATATTTTTTTATAGCAATCTAACTTTTAACTTTAAAGGACAATGTCTAAATATTGTATTAACTTATGGTTGGAGCTTTATTCTGCCTGTACAAATAAAAACATCATAAGCACTGGTACCTCTGCAGACACTATTATTTTTTTTCATTTTCTGATTTTTTTTTTCTGTCACAGAAATGCAAAATTCTTTTCTGTTGGAAGAAGCACTTCAAAATATTGTAAATTTTTATGCTCTCTTACCACAAATAATGTGAGTGTTACATATGCTTGGAGATATTTAATCTTGCTTTTCCTTCTATTGACATTCAAACTGCATAACCCTCATTTCTTACACGAAAGTGAACAATGTTCCACAAAAGCAAGTGTCTGTTTCTTTCATCACTTCTCTTTACTAGGAAGTTATTTCCAGAATCTTCTTTTGCCTGAAGGAAATGAAAAATTACTGATATGATTGATAGGAATTCTTCTCCTTTAGCAACCTTTCAGGCTTTTTGAAGTTGTTTACTTGCTGTGAGGTACCCAGTGAAATCTAGCCATTAAAAAGGATGTACATCATCAACTGTGGTTCTCCATATTGTGAATTAAGAGCCTATACGATATCAGTATTAAGCCTCATGAAAAATACTATTGCTCATTCTTGAAATAAGAGTCTGCAGAAAAGATCACCTCTCTGTCTTAGGTGGCTGTGGATAAATTTCATTTTTGTTTACAAAATCGAGCAGTTTCCACAAAATAGATGTCATTCTCTATCATTACCTGTGGCTCAGACAATTCAGTTTCTATATTGTGGACATGGTAACAACAGAAAATTTCCAACACCATGTATCAAATCCCTTTTAATGTACTTTCCCTCATAGTCACAGTTTGTTCCTCCTCAACACAGATTGCTTTTCCATGGGGTTCCGTAGTGCTCCTTCTTGAATCTGAGCTGGGGAAATTTCTTAAATCTGGTCATCCAAGAATTTTTATTTTTATTTTTTTTTAACCTGAAAAATAAAATTGTCAACTTTTTTTTTATTAAATTATTCAGAGGATGAAATTTTATGGTCCTCATCTTACAGTTACAAAACAGAAAAAGAAAAGTTAATGCTATAAACCCAAAGTCAAATGTGGGAAAACTATGGTTGTATATGGAATAGTACCTGACAGTTTTGGGCAGCATCCCCTCCTCCCCACCGTCTTGGGTTGTACTTACAACTTAAGCTTGTGGAAATCCACTGGCACTGAAAAGTGTTCTTTGCGCTGGTATATCATACTGCAGAATAAATGAAAGAAATTTGTGAGTTAGAGGTGGTAGATCTGCAAGCACTTAGATGTAGAATGAAACAGGAGGGGGAGCTCTCAGTACACCGGCCAACTACGAAGGCACGCTCCAGCACAGCAATATTTCCCAAACCATGATAGGAGGATCAGCTTTCCCTCTGCTTTCAGCAGGGAAAAGCTACAATTTTCTCACCTGCAGAGTCTGACTTTCTGCATTTACTTGCAAAATAGTTTTCTTAAAATCGCTTCTTCCCTTCATCAAAACCTTTTTTGATCACTGGTCCTATGTGGTACCTTGTTTGCTGAATTACACAGGAAAAACAGAGCTAATTATCTTCTCTCCTTTGCCTTTTTGATAAAATATATAAAACGTAATTTGGTTCATGAAGCAACTATAGCAAACATATGGAGAAAGAACAAGGACAAAACCAATAAAGTCAGACACCCAAGAAGTGTTGCACAGAAGAGAAACACGCACAACTGCTTTCTGCCTCATTTTCTCTCTTAGGTCTTTACTTCATATGTTTGCAGATCAGTGCCAAATCCTTCTCCTGCCCTCTGGCCCTTTACACCAAATGCAAACCATGTCTTGGTCTGTGATCTACTGATGGCAAGATCACCACTAGAAACCACATTTCCTCTTGGCAGCTTTTCATTTATTGCAAGGTGCTGCACTCACTCAACTTGAAATCAAGTAGGAATATTTGGGAAAAGGAAACAGCTAACTATAGAGTAGCTAAACATGCAAGTAACAGGGCAAAGAAGTTAATTTTATAAGCAAAACCAAAATACTCTTGAAATCAGTCAGCAATAATTCATCCAGCCATTGCTGCCTAGCAATTGTATAGCAGGTAACAGGAAGAACATGCAGAAAGACGGAAACAAAGGTTTAATAGAAATAGGACCGGTTAGACACAAAGGGTAGACTGTATATATTTTAAATCATCACCCATCATAAATTTGTAAAAAACCAAGATGATTTCTAGAGGAATAACCTTGGGCAAGATATGTATGACCCAGGCAAAAAAATCTTTAAATGGTTCTAAAATTGCCTTATTTTACTTGTCTAGTAGTTCTGCAAGTATTATACCTCTGGAAGAGAAAACAATGGGTCATTTTCTATCCTTTTATTATGAGTTGGATTCAGCCCATTGAATTCTGTAAAATCAATAGATTTTAGGTAAGCTACAATAAAAAGAAAGGCTTAGAGAAAGATTATGAATAGAAACAATACTTGAGACAAAACAGCAGTGAATGTTGATTTTTAAACACTTAGCAACTGCTTGTGATTGGTCTCTGAAGTTAGAAAAAACTGCGGAATTAAGTCAAATCATAATAAGAGTAAGAAATCTGAATAGATGGAGAAAGAGTTTCTAGGATGGTGTGGTGAATAGAAAGAAGATTTAGATGAGGCTTACTTAATTTAGCAAACCAATGCTGAGAAACAAGTACACACTAGAGAAGACAAAGAGCTAGCAAAGGTGAAAACCAGAAGTTCACTCAAGAATGATTAAAAAAAGTGTAGTCTTGGGTAAGATTAGACTGGAAAATTAAAAGAAGGTTTCCAATTTCCAGAGAAAAGAGCAGCTAGACTACTTTTATGATCAAACTGGATAAGTTCCTAAAAGGAATGATATGAGATGGCTGCCAGCAACAGTAAAGAGTTGTTACCCAGGGGGCTGTAGCTGCTCCCCGTTACCCAGGACGTCCTTTCTTACCTCATGTCCTTATCAGATACCTAAAAGCACTAGTTGGTATTCCACAAACTGAAAAAGCAGCGAAATTTGCCAAATGCACTTTAAAAGTAAATTATCCACTGCAAATTATTCCTAGTTTTATTATTCTATAACTCATGTAAAGAATGAAATTCATCTAATATTAATGAGTTCTCTTAGTAGGACTAAATTAAAGATTTGTGGTTAAGCACTCAAATGACAGACATCAGATTCTCAGGGAACTACTATTTAGTTCCCTGACATCAAAAAGTTAAAGAGCACTTTGAAAGTAAGAACTACTGGATCTATAGCTGAAGACACTCCACTGACCTGGCACTCAGCCTTTCTGATGAAAGCTACATGAAAGCAATATGTTGAAATCTATCTATATATATGTATTTATAATGTTACAGGGAAACATTTAAATTGTGACCCAAAGTAGTACATAAACAGGGGTCTTATCTATCAGTGGAAATGAAGGAGAGAGCATCTATAATGAAAAACATTAAATGTTGCGGTAAAAGCAGAGACCACACTGAATCAACTTGGAAATGCCTGAAGACAGATATAAAAAATGAGAACAGAAGCTCTGTATTCGGAGTTAAATGAAGGATTTAGAAAGTTGCTTTGAAAAATGCTCAACCACTAAAGAAAGAATATCCAAATCTGAAGACAAGAATTTGCAGTTGGCTAAAAATTAGAGAAAAGGCACAGGGAATACAGATCAAATTTATTGTAAAAGATTCAGTTTTGAGCTGGAAAGTAATAGTGTGCTGTTAAAAAGCAAGAAAGCAAAATCTCTTCCACAGTGGATTTACTTCCATTTTCATTCCAGATCTCAAACGTTTTGACCAAAACATGCATATATAACATGATTTTGTTTCCAACCAAATTTGGGGTCAACCACAAATGATGAAAAAAAAAAGTATTTATTTTCAGACTATGAATCTTAAGCATCATTTTGAATAGCATTGGTAGCAGAATGGAGAAGGATAAACTGGGATGATGAAGCTTACCGAAGGATCTGTTTGTCATCACACCTGGGGATTTGTCATAGCTTTATATGAATTTACTAAATAGGGGACTGAGCTACAGGTTTGGGGGTGGGGCAGCTCAAGTTCAATGTTTAGCTATACTTAATTGATAGAAGAACTTTCAAGGGAAAGTTTTAATTTATTTACTTGTAATTGTGCCTCATTTTCTTTCTGATTCGAATCATTGTGGCATATAGATAAGAAATTACTGATTTAGTCATGCTGTTGATGGGAAAGCCACAGACTCTTGTTTCATTTGCTCGTATCACCTGTTGCCAATGGTGTTCAAATGTTTTGTTCAAGGATGGTTCAAGATATTAAAAAGATAATAACAGCTCTAAGAGCAGGAACAGAGGACATGTATCAGGGAAATTTATCAAAGCTTTACTCAAGTCAACTGCTCCCTCTTTCCAGGCCAAGAGTTGTTTCTATTTCTGCAAAGCAACAGAAATTCGGTAGGCCCCCTGCTGAAACACAGAATTACAGAACGGTTTGGATTGGAAGGGACCTTAAAAGATCACGCAGTTCTAACTCCCGGCCACAGGCAGGGAAACCTTCCACTAGACTGGTGCAATTTGGCCTTGAACACTGCCAGGGATGGGGCATCCACAGCTTCCCTAGGAAATCTGTTCCAGTGCTCCACCACCCTCACAGGGAAGAAATTCTTCCTAATATCTAATCTAAATTTAGCCTCTTTTAGCTTAAAGCCATTACCCCTTGTCCTGTCACTATCTGCCCTTCTAAAAAGTCCCTCATGTTACAGAAACATGTTATAGAACAGCCTTTGGGCAGTAGCTGGAGAACTTTGAGCTCCTGGAAGCTACATCTCATGTCTCCTGAGGTACCACACACACATTTTTCCACAGCTACTCTTTTTTTCACAGAGCTCCTTCCTGGCATTACATGGTTCATGATTCAGATCAGCCTTCAAGCACGCAGGTATGAATCACTGAAATGGGCCTGGTCATGTTATAATTAGCCAGATTTTCCCCTTGTCCAAATCTTCTGTATCTATAAGGTCCAAAACCAGCCAGGTGGAGAAAGAAGAGCCTACCCTGAGTCAGAGATACTTAATTTACAGTCATGTACCTTTAAAATTAGTTATCCATTTGCAGATACGGGTCTTTGTGCTCTCATGTTTAGACTTAAAAATTAAAAGAATTCTTTACCGAGCAAGTTTAAGTGATGCTATGGCTCTGCAATTGGAGCAACACAATAAAAAACAGAGAAGGAAATAAAACCGAAGTAGTGAAGTTAGTCCCCTTGTCTCCTGTGAGAGAAGAGAGGGGAAGGTTAAGGTGTGGATCATTTTCTGATTTAGTTTTGGAGCTCGCTAGGAGGTATTCGGCTACAGCTAAAATGGCTGCCATTATAAAATCTTGGTTAGATGAGATGCATAGTAGATAAAGTAGTAACCAGTGTCTCCCTTGGAGCACTTTAACAACTGGGTTTGAATTCCTAAGCGGTCTGATTGTACATGTGCAAATGCTTCCATATAAAGGTTAGGCACCCATTGTTATTGCAGTGTCTGTTAAAAAAGATAGCCATATCGGTTGCTAGGAGATGGCAGACTTCTCCTAGAGAAAAATCACTCCTGATAAAAAAAAATGATTTTACATAAAGACCCTCTTAAATATAAATATCTTTGACAGCAGCTATTATTATTCACAGAGTTCCTTCACAACTGAATAAATGGCATAAAAATATATATTTGAATACCACTATAACCTAAAGTGTTAAATAGTTTTTTCTCCCTTTTCTCCCCTCCCTTTCTTTGTTACTCCCGAGTACTATTTGCTTCCAGCTAAAATTGCTGCCTTTCTTTTTCTATAGACCATTCCACGAATGAAACATTTGGAAACTGAGCTCAAAAATTGAATTTACTTGTCTTCCCTTCCACCATAAAACCAGCTTTGCTTAAAATGGATTGTACAGTAGGATAAACAATTTATTGGGAAGGAACTTGGATGCAAAAAGAGGAGAAAAAAACCTGCAGCAAGTCTTCACAAGTAGATGGGTGGGAGAAGGCAGGTGGGAGGTTGTGCCACATAAAAGCAACCAACCATCCAATTTCATTTCAATAATGTTTGGAATTTTCTTCCTACTGGGGTGGCTGGAAGTACAGCTGCCCTATATTTGTGACCATGTGCCCAGCTTTTAGTGAAAATGACCTTAACAAATAAAACATGAAACAAACTATATACTTGCTGTTTTAAACCTGTGTAGTCAATAAATGAAACAATAACTTTTCCTAATTTAGTGTGCTCAGACTTGCTATTGTGGACATGAGAACTCCCCAGCTGCAGACACAAAGGCACACTGCCTGCACAATATGAGGTTTCAGCAGCTGTGCTTTCCATTGACCAGTGCTGGGAGAAATGTAGATTAAATACTGACAATAAGAGATCGATGTTGTAAATATTAGCATGAGAAAGAGTGCACCAAATTCTAAGTGTGTCCTTTTTCTGTGTGATTGTGATAAAGTTTCTCAGGAATTTTGCATGCAGGAAGAAGGGCATGTGTGCCTGTGCATGTGTGTGAAGTGCCTCCGAATCAGGCAGCAGCATGTTTCCTTATACAAATATTGACAGGAATCCTTTGGTTTATTTGGAATTTTCCTGAGAAAGCCGCAACAATACGGTAATACCTCTTCACTACTTTTCACACAGTTGTTTCAACTGTTGGCACCAGGAAATCCTTATTGTTTTAATCAGTACCACTTGGAGTGATGACACGTTCCTTTTTTTCTTTTAGTGACAGACACAGTGCACTTCCTCACACAAAGTTCTCATGAGAGATTTTTATGCTGTTCTCAGTATACCCAACAGCAAATATGTATTTGTCAAAGGGCTGAAAGAAGGGGACACGGTTTTCTCCTCTTCCCTTTTGCACCCTGATCCTTTCTGCTACACTGCTGTACTTTCATATTCACGATTGACACCAAGAAAAGCAATGGAACTATTGTCAATGGTTATAATGAAACATCTGAGGAATATCTGGAAGATTAGGAGTTGTTCATTTAGTGAAGCTTTGAATTTAACCTTGATGCTGCCTTCCTCCTCCATCTCCTTCCCACTCCTTACACTTGAACAAAAAAACATACAGTAATGCTTTAAATGCATTTTTTAATGCTTTACATTAATTACAAGCTTGATTAAAGTTATTAAGGTAATTTAAATGTAATATGTGTATACCCAACTAATATACTATGATGAACGTTATTACAGCACTATACTTTGCTCTGCAATGAGGTATAGTATACAGCTCAGAGATGTAAGAAATGCCTTTTCTGAAGGCATGTGGAGAAGAACTCCCTGTCACTGTGCTAGTGGCAGCAAGAAATACCCCATTTCCACTGCTCAGAGAACAGGCAGGACCCTCATTCCCTGTTCCCACAGAGAGAGAACAGGCAGGAGCCTCATTCCCTCCTCCCACAGACCCAAGGCAATGAAGGAATTCACCACCACAGCACTTCTATCAGTGTTTGGGGCAAAGTGCAATCTCTCATTGCACTTTGCATAGCAGTATATGTGCTCATCACCCAGCACAACAAATAACTGTGCAAAATAAACATTTCTGACTTCGAACTTTTACAACTTAACACATGCCCCTTGAAGAGCTTAATTGCAGCAGCTGCACATCCACTGATCTGCTGAAACTTATGTGTTTTGACATCCTCTCCATTCGTTCTTTTTCTGCCTTGATCAAGTAAATCTGTAGCTTCCAAGCTTCATTCAGTGAAGTATTGCAAAGAAAACAGCATTTTGTTCTTTCTCAGTCTTATTTTTTTCCCATTGCTCCTCTCCGTGATTGAGACTTCCTGTTTACCTCTCAAAGACCTTGGCATCAACCTTTAGTCCCCAAATTTCTTTCTGAGACATCCTGCCTGTGCCACTTGAGACAGCAAAATCTTTGACATCAGGTTTAATGAAGGTGGGATTAAACCCCAAATTTTATTCATTTCACAAGGCTCAAGCCTACACTTTCTTGAATGCATTTACCTCCCATTGATACTTGAGTGTGACTACATCATGATCCACATGGTTCTGCAGTTAAGGCACAAAAAGCCCTAAAACCATCTCTTCCTACTTTGTTGATGCAAAACCAATGCGGGTAACCAAAGGAAGTAGTAGTAAAGCATATTTTAGTTTCTGAAAAGATGGAGGTATGACATGGAGCATACAAATGGTTGGATTGCTGTTTTTTTCAAACTCTGAACTCATTTCTCTGTTTTGAACACAAGCAGTTTCAAGAGAAGATATAAACCACCTAGTTCAAGGAGGAAAGAAGTCATTATTGACAACTGGATATTGCAATACTATAACAAAACTGTAGAATTTTTCCATTCTGCTAAGTTATAAATCAGTCACTAGGTAAATGCCTGAAAACAGTTATTTTTTAGAACATTTATAATTAACCATTTTATTTGGGGCTATGTTTTACTCCCCCCAAAAAAACAATGTTTAAGAGCAAATACCCATATTTGGAAAAAGTAGAGATCACGGGCTTTTTCCTGGAAATTCTTCCAAAAGAAAGAACTATGTGAGGGCTAAAATGCTATTGTTATGTTTTAAAACTAATCAGGTCCTTCTTAAAAAAAATTATAAACTGAAAAAAGAATTAAAGCATGCATAGCACTTTGTAAGAATTATATTCAACAGTGGAAAGCAAATAATAAAGGGGAAAACCCCAATATATCAGGAAAAATACCTACAGCCCTAAAGACTACCTTCTTTTTTTTTTTTTTTTTTTAATGTACATGAATTATCTGCTGCTTCATATACAGAAGCAGCTTTGGACAATAAAACTGTGACTGTAAAATGTTCTTGAAAGAAAACTTGGTGAGACTTGTTCATGTTAAGCTTGAACAGCTTTTTTTCTGAAATTCCTTTAAAAAATAAAGAAGAAACAGCTCTAGACATGCAGGAAATACTTGGTTTTGTGTTATAGTCAATCATGAAAATTAGGAAATACATTTTGAACTGTCTTGAACTACAGCCCATTTGACTATGATAGATGTTTCACTCTTATGTCACTGGTGTTTAACGCAGGTTTTCTGACTAATAAATGCATGTAGCTGGGTAGGGCACAGCTGGGTGCATGGCTGAGTACAGCACAAAAGTTTCAAAGGGTTAGGGATGGTAAAATTAACTTCAACTTCAGTGGAACAGGACATAATTTACTTAAATAACTGACTCACAACGTTTCTGACATTTACCCCATCTATCTCTTTAAAACCACAACTAATTAGTTGAACTTGATCCAGACTTTTTTAAAATTACAATAAAAATAAATAAATCCCCTAATATGCCCATTTTACTAGCAATAAATAGAGAAAAGTCTGAATTTAAGTGCTAGCTTTGACCCCAGCTCCTGGCACAAATTTAATGTGAAAAAAAAAAAATAAAAAAAATCCAGTATGTCTTTTATCAAAAGTCAATTCAAAGCTCAATATAAAGTTCAACATTTTTGCAGCATACATTATCATTAAGATAAAATATTTAGTGGCTCTGTATTCCAGTCATCTTTCGACAATAACCTATGTCTCAAAGGTGGCGGATGCTGGAGAACTCAGTCAATTTTTAAACATATCTCATTTTTCGGGAAAATGGGTTGAAAACTGCTAATTTGTATTAGCATGCCATTGATTAAATTGCATTTCCCATTTTAAAGTCCTAAACAAATCCTACAAACATTAAAAACGTTAGCTGCTTTGAATCTTCTACAGTAGATTTATAAAACCTTGAAACTTTGCCATTTAACAGCCATCTCCATATCTAGCCCCAGTAAATGGGTATAACTCTTCGTCATGCTCCTGACAATAGGAAGTCACATTTTTGGACTTCTTGTAATGCTCTCCAGAGATAAGCTTGTCACAAATTATAGCTACTAATAATGTTCCAGGCTTCCCTATGTGATAGGTGCAAGGTGAACACAAGGTTGGAGTAAAACTAAAGTAAAAATGCTGCTACATTTTTTTCAGATTAAACCTTACTAATACTTAATATTTGAATTTAAGCAAATGTTTAAAAAGTAAAGGCCTTGTGATTATTAAATGAGCATTAAGGTAAAATGGAAACTGGATTGCTAAACATCCCATTGCATTCACATGCAATATGCACACAGAAGATGACACACTTTGGAAAGCATTTGCCAAGAAAAAGTTTTTAAATGCTTATTTTTGTTCAAAACCCTACTTATGGAATTAATTCACTCCACACAAAGGGCAGAAAAAAAACCCCACAACTTCTCCATGAGGTTTCAGAACAGCACTCCAAGCAAAAAGCTTTCTGAGACTTTCAGTATCATCATCATACATTGCGTTACATTTCCATGAGAATTTACCAGCCAAAGAGAATTAGGCTGAATCTGGTACCAAGGGGTAAGATCTTTGAGGAACACTGCCATATTTCATGTCCACTGTTACCAGCTTTGCTTACAAACAGTGTCTTCTTCATGAGCAGTCGCACTCCCAACAGCAGGCTCCCTTATGACAGCCAGCCAGAACTGGAGCGGGTGATGGCACAGTCATACCATTGCAGGGGAGTGCAGTGGGGAAGCCTCTGCCTCAAAGAAGCACACACCAGGTCTCTTTGGCTGTGAAGAGCAACATAACCTTGGTTATGTTTGCCAGATCTTTTGATGAGCATTAAGGGCTTGGGCTGAGCATGGCTCACCTACTTCACTCATTCCCTTCCTCTTTCTTTTCTGTGATGCCACAGACAACAAAACAGCATCTATTTTGCATTTGCCTGAATGGAATGTCCTAGATAACTCTTAAACATGCCACACTTGAGAAGATAACCATAAATTCTAAGAAAGGATCACTTCTATAGAATAACAGGATCATAGAATAGTTAGGGTTGGAAAGGACCTTAAGATCATCAAGTTCCAATGCCCTGCCATAGGCAGGAACACCTCACACTTAACCATGTCACCCAAGGCTCTCTCCAACCTGGTCTTGAACACTGCCACGAATGAAGCACTCACAACTTCTCTGGGTAATCCATTCCAGTGCCTCACCACCCTAACAGGAAAGAATTTCTTCCTTACATCCAATCTAAACTTCCCCTGTTTAAGTTTTAACCTGTTACCCCTTGTCCTATCACTACAGTCCCTAATGAAGAGTCCCTCCCCAGCATCCTTATAAGCCCCCTTCAGATACTGGAAGGCTGCTATGAGGTCTCCACGCAGCCTTCTCTTCTCCAGGCTGAACCGCCCCAACTTTCTCAGCCTATCTTCATATGGGAGGTGCTCCAGTCCCCTGATCATCCTCGTGGCCCTCCTCTGGGCTTGTTTCAACAGATCCATGTCCTTTTTATGTTGAGGACACCAGAACTGTACACAATACTCCAAGCGAGGTCTCACAAGAGAAGAGTAGAGGGGCAGGATCACCTCTTTTGACCTGCTGGTCACACTCCTTTTGATGCAGCCCAGGATACAGTTGGCTTTCTGGGCTGCAAGCACACACTGCTAGCTCATGTTCATTTTCTCATCAACCAACACCTCCAAGACCTTATCCACAGGGCTGCTCTGAATCTCTTCTCTGCCCAGCCTGTAGCTGTGCCTGGGATTGCACTGACCCAAGTGTAGGACCTTGCACTTGTCATGGTTAGACTTCATAAGGTTGGCATCAGCCCACCTCAGAAGTGTGTCAAGGTCCCTCTGGATGGCATTCCTTCCCTTCAGCGTATCAACCGAACCCCACAGCTTGGTGTCACCGGTAAACTTGCTGAGGGTGCACTCAGTCCCACTGCCCATGTCACCGACAAAGATGCTGAACAAGATTGGTCCCGACACTATACACTTTTCCACCTGAATATATGCAGAGCAAAACATTAAATGAAAAGGACTGGAATGAAGCTGAAGTAAACTTGCAAAGCCAGCTGCATTAACAATGAAAGCTTTTTTCTTTTTCCTTTTTGCTTTAATTTCCTCTTTTCTGGCAATACGGTCCCAGAGAAACCAGCTTCACAGAAAATGAGCAAGTGAAGAAGTGCCTAGTGACTAGACCTACGCTGGGAATAACGCCCAGATGGGATCTAATGCCATTTTGAGGCTGACTTCACAGAGGAAATGAACCCTTTGATTAATATTTGACTTAGTCTGTTTCCTTGTCTTCAGCGACATTTTTTAGTCTGAGAGAGTAAAATCCAGATTGTTGTGACAATTGTGAGAAGAAATTAGTCAGTATTTATAAATCACTTAGAAGAAAAAGTGCTGTGGCTGATAATTATGAAATTGGATGAAATCAGCAAAACATGTTGTATGGGAAACCAGTTGTTTCTTCTTCCATCTCAAAAGTTGGAAACACAGAACTGCAGTGATCTGCTGGTGATACTCCTACCTGAGTAGCAACATAATTTTATCTTCACAGTTCTGTAGGAACGTGAAGACAACTGATTCGTTTGCACAAAATGTCAGCACTTTTGCTCACAGACATCTAAGCTGTCCAAGAAATAACTCTGTATGCTTTGTTCTTCAAAAAATACATTAGATGACTCCTGTCTTCTTAAATATACAACTTACACCTCAGCTAACCCCTATTTATTTGAAAATACCGGCGCTTGATTGTGTAGAATTGAGGGTAAAAAACTACTGGGGAAGAGAAGCCTCAGGAATCAGCTTCTCCTGGAGCCAGGCAGCCATGCCTGCACACATACACATAAACACACACAGCTCATACTTCTCACAGCAGAGTGGTATTCTGTTTGCATTTTATTTTGTTTTATTTTTAAAGTTAAACTGAGGTTTGCAGGCACAAAATTACAATACCTCTTTCTTAGCTGCATAATGAATAAGGGCCACTGTTTGTATGTTTGGTCTTGAATGGCAAAACATTGGTAATAAAATATTTCAGAATAAATACTGGAAAGCAGGGATAAGTTTTTGGTTTTAAACATCTGTTTTAAAGTGATATGAGGGAGTGAAATTAAATTTAATAATCTCTCTTCCTTCCTCTGCTTTTGAAATTGTAAGACAATGCTGTGTGACATGTGTTTCAGATCTAGTGTGGTATTTTCAGATGTAGACAATTCATTATCCGTGGTTCTCCTTTTCTGCATAAACCATGATTTTTCTAAGTACAAAATTGTCTGCTAAATTGTCCCCAGGTTACACAACACAAAACAGCATTTGTGCATAATAAAGCATTACGTCCACCTGTTATAGACAGTGTTTATTCTGCACATTTTGTTTTCTCTGTTGGATTGTGGCCAGTGAACCCAATAGTCTTTTTGAAAGCAAAGGATCTTACATGTCAAATGGTCCAATTTATTTTACACAAGTCTGATCAACTGTCAGCTGTTTTTCAAGGGAGTAGAAGGGGGGTTCATCCATGCTTTTTAATGGGTACTTTTCCAGTGAAAATTTCATTTTTTATATCTTTGCCATAAGCACAGATGTGTGCTTAAGTCAGGCCACAGGGTGTGATGCAATTTAGACACTCAGCTACAAGGCTTCTGCACCCACATTACACACACTTGAAAATGCTCATCAGTTGTGCCAGCAACCTGCTTTACACATTTTCTGGACAACTCTGATTATACCTGTGGCCAACTTTATGCCTGTATCCGTATGCCTTAGGGTATCACCCTTTCCAGGACTAGTAGATCAACCTGATCATAAGGAGAACTTTATCGCACAGAAGCTGGATCTTTTGACTGACTGTTCATTAAATCAGTCAGTTGAGTACAATGCAGCGACATTAACTTTTTTCTCTCCCATGCAGGACAGAACTGTACTTAATTAGGCATTTAAGAGAGACTTAACTGCCACAGCTCTCACTACACGTTATTTTCAAACAGCTCAATGATCTGAAGCACCAATTAGTTTCAATTCACACCTACTATTCTTCTTTAGTTCACTCCTAATTCAAAGTCCAAATTCCTCTCCTTGTCAAAAAATGGTAATTTTCTCTTCTTGTAAGTGTTTCATCTGAAATTCTGAAAACTACAGTGCCAAATGCCATTACTTAGAACTTCATACAGAGGCCTTAGACCATTTGCCAAGTTTTCTATTTTCATGTTTTTATGCCCAGTATATACTCTTGCTTTCCCTCAATTAGTGAATGTATTGATTCAACTCCCTTAAAACATCTCTCTAAAATTCTTCTTCCTAAACCAGTTACAGATTTTTACAGGACACCATCATGATACCATCAAAGGGAACGAAGATGATTCTAGTCTAATAAAATACTGCAAATAAACATGCAGTAGAGGTTAAAGCAGAAAGATTGAAACATCAGGTCTTCCCTTTTCTCACACATCACAATACATTCTGCAGTAAGATCAGAAAAATACTCCATGCTTAAAGTGAAAAAAACAGAAGCCTTAAAAACCTACATTAGTTAAGGATATCTATTAGAAATAAATAAGCAAAGCAAAGTCCATTATTTGTCAGTTAATTTTCAGATCACTCATATTCACCAGTCAATAGCCTAAATGGTGAGGAATACTCTTAGCCAGGTTTTTACCATATATGCTTACCAGCCCATAAAATCAGTGGTATCTCCAGCTCTGGGGGTATATCTTATGGTACTCCCTTATTTGTTCCAAATGTTGCTGTTAATTAATAACTGGAAAAAATGGAGAGTATATCTTACTCCTTAAATATGGCTTATGCCTGAATGTCTGTTCTGCAACTTAAACCAGGTCACATTTAGAAAAATCAGAAAAAACAATCA
Source organism: Neopsephotus bourkii (assembly GCF_033783945.1). Classification (NCBI taxonomy): domain Eukaryota; kingdom Metazoa; phylum Chordata; class Aves; order Psittaciformes; family Psittacidae; genus Neopsephotus; species Neopsephotus bourkii. The sequence continues at coordinate 11,588,121 of NW_026902234.1, forward strand.
AGTATCAACATAAACACTTTAAAAATGCATTTGTACGATATCCCAGTATTTTTTCCTCTTGAAAACTAATGCTTGTAAATTCTGATGACTGATTACCTTAATTGTCCTTTTTTAACAGTTTATTCGATATAATAGTAAAATTATTCTGCTGCTCCTTAGTTTGCGAATGCTTATTTTGAATTTTGAATTTTGTGAGAAAAGTAAGAGGTGGGATGACAATTCAAATCTCCTGCTGATGAGATGATAGTACACAACTACCCATCACTACCAAATAACTTTATTTCCGTATACAGTACAAAGTTACTTACCTGCTGATGCTCTTTCATACACACTGCCTATACAAATTAATATGTAGCATATACTTCTTCCTGCTACTGCAAAACAAAAAAAATCAGTTAATGTTTTCAGTTAAGCTGCCAATGTCGTTCAAAATCTGTTGGGAGTGCTTTCTCAGGAAAGCCCACCATGAAATCTCTACACGTTTTCATGTCTACCTGACAAGTTTTACATGATTCTTTATTATGGCAACAGACTGTGTAAAAAAATATTGTGTGTGCATTTATAAAAAATCCACAGGTTTTTCTCCAAAAGGTAGAGACAGTTCTACACTTGATGATGGGATTTTCAGACAAATATGACATGAATCTGCTGGTTTGGCTGGAAATCTGGAACTACCTCTGATATGAACTCTAGGCATGTCTTATTCTGGCACAAATATAAACCTCAGTTTATATATACCCATGCTATATGCAACTGCCAAACAAAGTATCTCCAAGCTCAGTCCTGTAAGTTCCCTGCACACTTGTAGTCAAATGTACATATGAAAATCACTCAAAGGAAAAATCAAATTTTCCTTCCTATCACCAGCTGAGAGATGTAGCACATGTACAAGGGTCAAAATTTGCAGTAATTGTGTTAGGCACACAAATAACCCCAACACCAGATGAAATGTAAAGCCAGACCAGAATACATCTGAGATGGACTATCCCCTTGAGACATTATTTATATTTATAGAACTACCCTTTCATACTCATTTTCCAAAATGGAAAGGCTAGACAGTGTAGAGTAACAACAAAGCATTCAAATCCCAAAACACTGCTAAACAAAACAGCCCTTCTCTGTGTGTAAATTTGTGCAGACATTCCACAGCATCTGAAGACACCAAAACAAAGCAAATTCTTACAAACAAATGAAATTAATAAACTTCATATTTGTAAATGGGCAGTGAAAAAGGATTAATAAAAAACAAGCAAAGCACACCTGTAATTCATAACATGTCTCCAAACGAACAAGGAATATAACTGCGCTGGTTTTGCCAAGGGTTAATTTTGGGTATCTCAACAGCACATTCTCTAGAGGGTGCTTTTTTTTCCAGATTGCAGTTAAATCTGGCCTATCACCAGGGATTCAGCCTCTCGAAGTTGAGGATGTTCAACCTCTAAACAGTCACAAATGCTGGCTTTTCATTTACAGTTCCTATCAAATATAGAAACATCTTTCATATGTTCAGTTTTTACACAGATTTCAGTACTCCTCAAACTTATTTTAAACCATTTCATAGCCATCCTTCCTGCCTGTTAAACACATCAAGTGCTTCAGTGCCAGCTGGTGTCAGAAAAGAAAGTCTAAAAACAAAAAACATACTGCTGGCTGCCTTCTATCCTTGCTGGCACCCACTGCTTGAAGACAGATTAAAACACTACTTGTAGCTCTTCCAGCTTTCCTCAGACACCAGAATTTTATTGTGGGAGAGGCAATTAACAACGCTGCTCTTCAGCAAGGGGCATTTTCTGAGTCGCTTTCCTCAGTACTTTTATGACCTTCTAACCTGACCCTCTTTTATTTCCAAAACAGCTTTCTATGGAGCTATATATACTTTTTCTTTTTTTTAAAGGCAACTGACAGGGAAATGCAAGGTGTCTCCAGTGGCTTTTTTTTTCTTTTTAGTCTATTCTGGTATAACCAGAAAACAGAAGGGGGGGGGGGGGGGATAAAAAAAAATCTTTTATATTGTGTGCATTCAAAACTTCTAAGAGATTTATGCATTCAATTCAGTAATGTCTTCACCTTCTCTTCCAGCTCCCCCCCACTCTGTTCCTTCACAAAGACCAGGCTACAACCAACTTACTTCCCTGTATGCTCACCACAAGCATTGGAAGAGATGCTAAACTGCACCACCGCATCACATGAGACAGTCATATAACTCAATGTGCACAAGAGTATTATGATATTCAGAGAAAAAGAGAGATTATATAAATATTTTCAAACATGCCTGAATTAAGCCCACCGTAGGCAGTTAGCAAAAAAGATAATGAGGAGATATCTCATTTACTTCATACACTGACCTTGCTTCTTTTATTGAAACCATGATTTCTTACAGTGTGACAATTTCCCTATAGACAGGAGGTTTTATATATACAAACATTTAGAAAACACTCAGATTTGCAATTCCACTATCTTTAATCAGATCCATTTTGTGGAGCACCTTTATATGAACACTATGCATTTTTAAATAAATTGTTACAGGACTGGACTGGTAAGCAGTAGCAGTATGAGGACTTTAGTAAAGTAATTATTTTTCGGTCATTATTTTCATAATAGAATTTTACTATTTTTTAAAAAATTATATATAAGCAGATACCACTCTCCTGCCATTAAAAATTTGAAAAATGCCTGCAATGCTAAGCTAATTAGAAGAACAAGGTCTGAGTCAGTAAGTGTTAATAAAATCTGTGGAAAAATGTAAACAGATTAGAAATTACTGTATGTGAGACTCCTAATTTTACCTTCTAGTAGTAAAATTGAAATATCTGCATCTAATGTAGTAATTATTTTTAATAAAAGTAACGTGTACTTTTCTTCCAGTAAAATCTGTACAATCAGAATTAAAACATTTTCATCTCTATTGCTGTAACTTTAAAGCAATACCTTATATTGTTCAACTAATACACTGCAAATAAGTGTATAAGTAAGTATATAAATAACATTGATAAAAATAGACGGAGCTCAAGAAAAATATTGGTTCATGTAGCTCTGGTGTTCATGACTACTACTTTTATGACACACAGAAGTATTTTTTACCTATAAATAAAAGTTTTAAACGAAAATTCAACCCAAACCTTTATTAAAACTTTAAATCCAATGTGTTTGGTTATTATTCATTGTTGGAACAAAAAGAAACAAGAGTAAAAACTTCCACTTGCTATGCCCATTCCAGCAGACAATTTACAAACCAAACTAATAACTACTTTGCAAGCAATAAATTTTGAACTTACATAATAATAGCTGTTTTGGCACTGGTAGGACTACAGTTGCTTCCAATCTCGGAATTTCTGGATAGAGCAGAATACTTCTACACTTTGTGGCTCAGTTCCATCTAAAGGCAGCTAACTCTAAATAAACTATCCAAATTAGCAGAGTTAATACAATTGTGTTATGGAGATATCCAGACAGACTAACTTATCTTTCACAGAAATCAGTCCCAGTATTTCTATAGGCCAGTTTACTGCACTTTGTAGACAAAGCCAAGAGTGAAGTCCAAGTGCGATGCAAGTATCTAAAGCAAAATATAGGCCAAAGCCAAGGCAAAGGAACTGGTGCAAAACAACAATTTCGTATTGAGCTACCACCTAACTCAAGATACCTAAACTTATCTGTGCAAGAAAGAGCACTCTCAAGCCCTTCAGACTATTTTGCAGCAAAAATCCTGAATTTCAGAGTATCAGAAATAAAGCCAAGAAGGATGGATATATGACCTGGAAGTGAAAGCAGGTGGGCAGGACAAGGCAGTTCTGCTGCTCAGCCACTGCTGCAGGGAATCTTCAAAGAATCCTATAGTACCGGCTACAGTATAAGAAGTCATTAGAAACCTACAAACTTAAGAAAATATGGTGTAAATTCTTTTCTGCTACTTCCAGTACTCATACATGGGACAATATCTCTCTTAGCATTGGCTTCTGAACTCTGTCTGGATCGCAGGTTAATAAAGGGCCCAGAACCAGGCAGTAGGGGAGAAAGGTTTTTTAAATATACCACTGTACTATTTTCTAAATAGTAGCTCTGTAAGCCCTTTGCAAAGCCACTGCAGGTGCAAACAACTGACCTGAGAAGAACTGCAAACTACAAAGTCCACTTACATTCTCCAAGGTGCCCTTTTACATAGATGATGATTCTCCCTCTTTCTTCCTGCTCCCACTTCCTAGTTGCCAGAGATGGAAACCTTACTGCATAAGCACAGTTATCTCCCTAAGGCACTTGGATTTCCCTGCACATTGTATAAGAATACTAGGTGTCCAATTCCGGCCCACCACATACCTGACCACCCAAAACGGAAGAGTTTCACTGCCTAATTTGTATGTGCCTCCATACTGAACCTAGACCTGCCAGTAGCTGTACTGCATACATGGTTATATACAGTTGCAGCCAACTTCACAATCTTTCTGCATCTAAAAGAAACACTATAAATGTGCCACACACTGTGAAAAATCAGCCTGAATGCCAATCTCAATCTGGTCATGTAAGCAAAGATTAGAGTGCCTATTTCCGAGCCAGTTAAAATAAAGCGAAAAGGTGCTCCATAGTTACAGAATAAGATAAGACCGGTCCTGCAAATACAATTCAGGAGTGTAAATACACATTGTTCTAAGTTCCAAAACCCATTATTATCAAGTCTAAAAAATTAAAACATAAATATGTCAAATTGTTACTCAGATCAAGAATGCTCAAGTAAGTATACCTCAATGAAAGTGCCACTGTGAAACTTTTTGCTGGCATAGCATTTCATAAAACCTATCTCAAAGTACATAAAGCAAAGAAATTATAAATTACAAATGATGCATAGCTTCCCCACCCCTTGTCAAGTAACCCTTTCAAAACTTTCAAAAACATATCTTATTGCAGTAGCTGCACATAATTACTCATATTTGCTGTTGCTAAAAATACCCAGCTTTGACAGAAGAACTTGGATAGAATGTCAGATGCTGCTGTATTTTGATCTAACCTTAAGGAAAATAAAGATATTTCATCCCAAAATATTCAAGCAATTTACTAATATGAGGTATAGGTGATTAATTATGGCCCTGATATCACTGGCTACACCGGTAAAAACAGCAGTTCAAGAGATCAAACCCTTGTGAGACTAGTCCAAAAACCCTTATGAATCTTTTTTTTTTTTTTGAGATGTTCAAAACCCAAAGTGTTAATCTACAATAGTATTTTATAATTTGATACAAAAACCATACATGTACACAAACACACATTGATGCTTAGCAAAATAACTTTTTCAACAATAAATATCTGTAACAGATGCAAAATGCCTGGCTATTTTTTACAGCACTCATGTAAAACTATTAACGTTTTCTTTTTGGCTTGGCAATTCCTATTATTTTGTAAGAATTAAGAAAATGTCTCTCTTCAATACAATTTAATATTTTGCCATCAGTTTTAAATGTCAGTGTTCCCCTTCTGCAGAAGATTTTAGGTAAGGTTCTAGAAAAATATATTTAATTTTACAATGAACTGCAAAATTTCAGCTTCTTGGAGACTGTTCGTGTACAGATTATATGCAAAAATAACATAACCCAGCCAGATTTCAAAACAAAACAAAGCCAGTCAACTTCTGTGAACCAGGCTAATGACATAGGTCTAGGATTTTTTTGTTCCTGTTTCTAGGCACTGCATGTTGCCAATGAGAATACAGTTTATTCCAATCTTAATCTGGCCATGGGAAAGAAACAGCCAAAGATATATAGACAGAACTGTTTACAAGATAAACAAAAAGTTTACTGCTTCCCACATACTAGGGAAACAGTTGGATTACACATCAGCATCTGGTTGCTCCAGACAATACTACCAGGAAGTTAATGAAATTGTAACAAGGAAATTACTATGACTCGGCACTCCATAAAAAAAAGTGTAATTTGTCATCAGTAAAAAAACAATGGGAGCTTTGCTGATAAATTAACAAAAGAAAATATAAAGGCTGTACTGCTTTAAAACAAGAAATATTTTTTTTTGGGGGATAAATTAGTTCTGTTCCAAAAGCTGACGTCACCTAAAATTAGAAAAACGGCAACCCTGCTAATGGTGAGAAATGGTGATCTTTTTGGATAACAAGTAAGATGTAAGGCAAGATGTTTATCTCCAGTTTTAAGGTACTCATGACATCATCTTCAAATGAAAACTCAATTAGTTTTTTCTAAACCCCTTTATTCTAAAGGGGTTTTATTCCACTAACACTAGGAAACCAGAATACTACTCATGGCATTTAGGAGTCTCTTCCTCTCACAAAAATCAAAGTAAGTGTTTCTGTTTAAAGACTTCCCAGGAATCAAACTTGGCCTGTTAGTTTGGTGATCAGTCAGGTGGAATATTCTGAAACTCTCAAATTTGGCTGCCTGAAATATCTCCACTGGGCATCCTCCACTCAGTCCACATTGTCTGTGGAGTGCTACAAGATGTCTTGTTTGACAGTTTCTAAGAAACTCTTTTCTTCAAAGTCAGAAAATTTCTGTTTCAGGAATGTACTTTTTGTTCTTTTTGGTCATTTCCATGGTAGATATATTAATGAAAAAGGTCTCAGTTATGGCACTAAAATGGAATAAACTATTTCCACTTCAGGCTCTTGGAGTATCTTCTGACCACCATGGTCAGTACACCCTGAGGGTCAGTACTTATCCACTAGTCCTCACGCAGCAAGGTTTTCCTAGGCTGGTCTCATCCCCACGCCACCATCCATGTGCCAGCAACCCAGCATACCCATGACCTACCCAAAATTTCCTGTTCGACTCATAACAGTAACTGCCAGCACTTCTCAACAAAAGGAGGAAACTTCAGCCATGGTCTTGGCTCCTTATTCATGAAGCATATTTGTTCATGTACCAACACAGGCGAGCAGGCAGGCAGCAAGAAACTACCCTATAGGCTCAGCCTTCTCTCACTTGCAAATTCAGCTTGCCTAAAGACCACTTGAAGAGGACTGTTGTATGCAGTGTGCTTTCTCTATTAATTTCGTACGCACCTAAGGACACAGATGCCCCATACCTAGCAGGACCTTCCACTGGATCAGTATAAACAGATTACTGCTGCATGCAGAAACATAGCTTTTTACTCTGGAGGGAATAAGGGAGCAAAAAAAACCTACTGTGTTTGGTTTTCTTTCTGGAGCAAATACATTGCTATCTTTATTCTCCTCATTGGTGAAGAGCAGGCATTCACTACCAGCTCTCTATCTATGACCTGCAATGTCCTTAGTCATCTTGAAATCATTCAGCAGCAGTACACAGTCTCTTCCTCCAAGCAACCTCTACTCCAAATCAAGGCCCACCTGAAGTCAGGCCTAAGCTGCTTTACACCAGATTCCAGGAAAGACAAGCAACATTGCCTTCTGTAGAGAACCTCCAAAGATATTTCCTAAATTAATGGTGTTGTAGCACCTACAGTCCCTGGCTCTAAACAGCACAGAATCTCACTTAAGAAAGACACAAAAGGCGTTTCTCAGGGCTGACCTTCAAATCAAGATGAATGAGACTTCTTTTCCTGATTATCCAGCTACCCAAAGTAAGTGATTTCATGCCACCGGGGAAATTCCAGGGGGAAAATAGCACTCTCAAATCAAGGATCTTGCATATCAGTGTTTGACCTCTACTTACATCCAGCATACGTTCCCCAAAATTGAACTCATGGGCTCTTGGGAAGAAGTTGGGCTGTGGAGAAGATTGCCGTAGAGACAGCGTATGATTTGTCAGAGCTCTTTTCTCAGACAGTTGTCAGTATGGAAAGTAAGCTGTTATCAGATCCTTTGGCAAGCCAATGCATTTTACTAATCTGGCAGCAAAATACAACAGAAGAAAACCTGACTAGCTTCCTGCCAGACAAGTAAGACGAATTGTGTTACTGCAAAAGCTGACACAAGGGAACGGGTGGAACCATATGGCTAGAAACTGGCACAGGGCTACAAAAGAGTAAGAAAAAGGATTGGGACTTCCAGTTTTCTTGGCAACAATTATATTTGCCACTTACCCACACCCTGGGTAAGTGGCCAGCTCATAGCACAAGGCTGTAAGTACTTTGGAGAATGTGCAGTTGAGAAATGGAAAAGAGCAGGGGTATGCCGCAGCATTTCATTGAGCCACTAAAGTTCAGGGGCTAAGTGCTGGACCTCTTGAAGTCAGTGGCACAACTACAATCTTCTCCAGGCTTATTACCTGCCTATCTCCTCAGAAACCTATTGCAGTTCTTCAAAAACAACAGCAACTCAGAGGAATACTCATATATTGGTTTAAAAATATACAACTGCAGGTAAAGGAAAAGAAAAAGAAACCCAAAACACAGTCGGATAGAGTGTCTCTAGTATTTGAAACTATAGCTATCCAGAAATATACTGTTTCATTATCAAAAATGCTGTTTATTGGTAAACTTTTACCAACATTTTGTCACACTATAAAATTAGCACCCTGTGACTGTTCCCACTGAAACGGCAAGGATTTCCACTGTATAAAAGGCATGTATAAGTCATTACATGATTTAAGCCACGGTTACAAAACTCTCCAGCCTGGAAAATGCAAACAGTAGCATTGTAACAACCCAGGAACTGTACTAAAAGTTAAACAATGCCTTTGAACATTAAAGATAAGGCACAGAATAGGCTAACAAATTACACAGCTGATGAAAACAGCAGTGAATTGAAGACTTGAACAAAAAGCATGAAAAGGAAGAACATCTGCAATACTGAACTGCTGGAGGAAACAGAGGACAAATATCCCTGTTTCTCTAGCTGCAGTCCATACTCCCACAATAGCTAAAACTGAATGCATCTAGAAGGTAGTACAGCACAGCAGGAAAGTGTACAGGAACCAAGGATAATCATATATGCAATTTTATAATCCCATAGACAAAGCACGAATGCTATAGCTATATGGAGGAGAGCAGAACAGTTGGGGTTCTTTTATTCCAAGTAGTCAAAAATATCTGTGAAATACAGGAATCATAATCTTTCAGAGAGAAATATAAAGTATCTTTATTATTAAGAATGCTTTGTTGACAACTCAGCCATTACACATACACTTAACATACTAAAGCTAGGAAGGACAAGAGCATTTATTTAGACTGATTTCATGCATAAATTATTATAAAGCTTTTAAACAGCAATCTTTTCAGCAAATTCATAACTTCAACTGTAAGACATATTCTAAAAAGACATCCATCATACTGCAAACTCTTTAAGGGATGGAGGTATAGTGCTAAATAAAGGAAAGCTAGGGACGGAGCCCCAGCATCAGACCTCATCATCTATGTTGCTTAACTTTTATTTCAGTCCCTGGATCTGTTTCTGGCTGCTCCAACTAATTGCCTCCAGTACCATACACCAAAACCATATGTAGTACTACTCAGAGAATAGTTTGCTCCAGTAACCACTCACAAAAGCAAACAGAGGTGAAAAAGATGAGAAAAGTGTGTCAGAAGTAAATTCTTTTTGCCATCAAAAAGAAAGAAAAATTAATATGGCAAACTATTTCAAAATGGCAATTTTAATACCGTAGTTTTTTGTTTTAGCTGAATTTGGAGAACCTGATTCAAAATTACATGAGCAGGAAAAACTTGTGATTTGAAGGCAATTTGCCAGTGGGCAATTACGTGCTGAAGATAGGTAGGAAGTTAGTAAGTACTGAAGAGTTACAAAAGAAAGTGCTGCCAAATGTTGTGTACTACATAAAGCCATCTTAAATCTTGATTAAAGCCAAAAGAATATGTTCTTCTTATTAAAGGAAAAGAAAATAAACTAAAATGAAAGGAACAAGGAAGCCTCATAATGATACTATTAAGATCTATTTGTGAGACACTTAGAAAGGACATGATATAAAGAAATGTAGGGTTGTAACTAAAATGTTAATGGATGGGTAGAACCCAAAATATAAGAGTGAAACAAATGTTAGGCCAATTAAAATAAAGAAGACCTTCTCCTGTACTGCTGGATAAGGAAGTCTCCAGTCTATATTTATTCAGGTGATGTTAAAGTAAAATGAAACCTAGTGAAGGATGCTGCAAGTCCTACATCTCAATCTTGCATATTGCACACTGAAGCCTAAAACACTGGTTGGAAAGTCTAAGACTCTGACTTCCAAGTTAGTTCATTTGGCTAATGCAGGATTTGCCCATTGTAGGAGAGGATCAAGTGTGAGATCATCTTAGGAACCTAAATGTGTACAAGTCCATGGGACCTGATGAAATCCTTCCATAGTTCCTGAAGGAGCTGACAGATGAAGCTGCTAAGCCACTGTCCATGATAATTGAAAAATCATGCAGTCAGGTGAAGTTCCCAACGACTGGAAAAAGTAAAATATAATCCCCACTTTCAAGAAGGGCAAAATGGATGACCCAGGGAACTAGACACCAGTCAGTCTCACCTCTGTGCCTGGCAAAATCTTGGAGCAGATTCTTCTGGAAGGCATGCTAAGGCACATGAAAAACAACAAGGTGCTTTGTGACAGCCAGCATGGCTTCACTAAGGGGAAATCCTGCCTGACCAATTTGGTGGCCTTCTATGATGGGGCTACAGAACTGATGGACAGGGGTAGAGCAGTTGATGTCATCTATCAGGACTTGTGCAAAGCTTTTGACACTGTTCCACATGACACCCATGCCTCTAAACTGGAGAGACATCAATTTGATGGATGGACCACTCAGTGGACGAAGAATTGGCTGGATGCCACATGTAGAAAGTTGCACCCAACAGCTCAATGTTCAGCTGGAGACCAGTAACAAGCGGTGTCCCCCAGGCGTCAGTGTTGGGATCAATCCTGTTCAACATCTTTGTTGGCAACAGGGACGGTGGGATTGAGTGCCCTCACAGCAAGTTTGCCAACGACACCAAGCTGTGTGGTTCAGCTGCTATGCTGGAGGGAAGGAATGCCATCCAGAGGGACCTTGACATGCTTGTAAGGTGGGCTGATGCCAACTTTATGAAGTTTAACTATGCCAAGTGCAAGGCCCTACAACTGGGTCAGTGCAATCCCAGGCACAGCTACAGGCTGGGCAGAGAAGAGATTCAGAGCAGCCCTGCGGAGAAGGACTTGGGGGTGTTGGTTGATGAGAAAATGAACATGAGCCAGCAGTGTGTGCTTGCAGCCCAGAAAGCCAACCGTATCCTGGGCTGCATCAAAAGCAGCATGACCAGCAGGTTGAAGGAGGTGATCCTGCCTCTCTACTCTGCTCTCAAGAGAACTCACTTGGAGTATTGTGTTACCCTTGTGTATTCTGGTGTCCTCAGCATAAAAAGGATATGGAACTGTTGGAACAAGCCCAGAGGAGGGCCACGAGGATGATCAGGGAACTGGAGCATCTCCGTATGAAGACAGGCTGAGAAAGTTGGGGCTGTTCAGCCTGGAGAAGAGAAGGCTGCTTGGAGACCTCATAGCAGCTTTCCAGTATCTGAAGGGGAACTACAGGGATGCTATTCACTAGGGACTGTAGCGATAGGACAAGGGGTAACAGGTTAAAACTTAAACAGGGGAAGTTTGGATTGGATATAAGGAAGAAATTATTTACTGTAAGGGTGGTGAGGCACTGGAATGGATTGCCCATGGAGGTTGTAACTGCTCCATCCCTGGCAATGCTCAAGGCCACGCTGGACAGAGCCTTGGGTGACATGATCTAGTGTGAGACATCCCTGCCCATGGCAGAGGGGTTAGAACTAAATGATCTTAAGGCACTGGAATGGGTTGCCCAGGGAGGTTGTGAATGCTCCAGCCTTGGCAGTGTTCAAGGCCAGGTTGGATGAAGCCTTGGGTGACATGGTTTAGTGTGAGGTGTCCCTGCCCATGGCAGGGGGGTTGGAACTAGATGATCTTAAGGTCCTTTCCAACCCTAGCTGTTCTACGATTCTATGATCTTACGGTCCTTTCCAGACCAAACCATTCTATGATTCTATGTTTAATACAGGGCACATGGTTAATGCTGATTACCATAATGAAATTACTCCATGCAGAATGCTCACACAGATTACTTCAGCAGCTCGGGACCCTGAATGCCAGTGAGACATCTGACTCATGAGCTTTTTTTTATTATTATTATTTTCTTGCAAAGGTTTTAGAGAAATGCAGATTTAAATGTGCATCAATGTGGATAATTAATCTGTAATTAGATCAATATGGTAAACAGATGGATAAACCAGGAATGCTGCTATGTGTCCTGTATTACCAGATCAAGCCATTGCTCTTTTATCCTTATTAAGGGATTAGTGCTGTAGAAGGCATACAGATATCACAACAGGAAAAAAAAGATCACTTTCCCTGATGATGATGATGTAAGACTCTCCATTATGGATCTATAAAAGGTCTGGCTATGCTTCTGAAAGTTTAAGGAACAGTTCGGGATTGTGACAGTGTGACAATGTGAAGTATGCCAAATATGAAGTAACAGAAAAGGGCCTCAAGCAGCAGCCTAATTTGCCCAGTGCCATTTGGAGGGGAATGAAATAAAGCGGGGTTGGGGTGGGGGAGGAATCAAACAAAAACACTATTTAGGGATTTGTCGTTATCATTCTATCATTCTATTAATGCTAAACCTCTCACCAACAAAATACACTTTGATGTGAGAGAGAGACACTCAGCCTCATAATTCAATCTGGTTTAGATGAACATGTGTACAGGAGAGTGAAAAAAATCTTTGAACATGTATTTACCAAATTCTATTCAGACGCTTAAGAGCGCAAATCTGTACATGCATAAGCTTTACAAGTGTTTCAAAGATACACAGCTATAAAATATCTTATGTTAGGAAGAGGAAAAGGGTGCAAAAAATTGCAGCATCACCTAATCTAATCCAAATGGAGAAAAAAAAAACCCAAACCAGAATGGCTTTGGAGTCCTAATCAGTATGTTGCAGCTGACTAACTCTCCCATTCTGTGTACAGCATGCAGAAGTTCCTGTGAAACCTCTGGTAACATTCTCATTAATCTATCTTGGAGACTAAATCTCTTCCACAATCAACTACTATTGCCTAAACTCTTCAATTAACTGGGAAGCATTTTCCCTTAATGGGAAAAGGCAATAAATTGAGAAGTATTTCCCCTCCAAATTTAGGATCTCAGAGACACAGTAGTTCCCACTATTTACTTCTAAAGAATGGAAAATGGCCTGGCAACACTACTCCCTAGGAAAACAAGACTGTAACTGAATTTTGCGAGAACAAAATGTTTCAACCATATAATTCTTCTGTGTTGTCACTGCACTAAAAGATTTTATTCCTAATGCTGCCTACAAGAACAGTGTGAAGAGTGGTATCTCTGAATTCCATGCATATAATCCACTGATGAAAACTGCATCTCCTGGCTGTCTCTCACAACCACCTGCTTTTGTATAAAAGGCACAGAAGACTATGAGGACTCACAAATTATATGTGATTGCATATCTAAATGTAAATGAATTACATAATTACTTTTATGTCTTTAGGAAGACAGATTTCATCTTCAGAACTTAATGTGTTTGTTAATGTAACAAACCTCAAAGTCCTCTGCAATAAATGCTTTTATGTACAGCAAGAAAGAAATACAAGATACTTCAAATGACAGCCTGAACGCTCCTTTAATACCACAGATAATTTAGTGGTTTCTCTCAGCTTCAGTTACTATTTAGGTCAGCTGAAGTTGTGAATCCTGAAAAAGAGAGCTATGATCACATGAAATACAATTCTCTAATAAAACATAACTTATTACAAAGCTATATTTTATACAGTAATTCAGCCCAGCAGTTAAAACTCAACTCCCTGAACAATAAAAACAGTTCTGCTGAGCACAGTCCTTCCAGCTTCTAAGCTGATCCTTCCCCCACTGTCTACTATGTAACTAGGCTAATACAAAAGAGACCAATCAAACAAGATTTTTGTTTACCTTTCACCGAGAGATAGAAAGTGGTGAGCCTGCATATGCTCTTTTGTCCACAGAGAACATACACTAGATTTTGCTTGATACACATTTTGAAAGTTCCTTTTAAGTTTTCACTTCTTAGAGAATGGTTGTGTTGCTAAAGCTTTTGGCCCCTTGCTAACAGCAGCTTTTTCCCCCTCACCAGAATTTGAAGCTTTTGATCTCTTTTATCTTCTGCTTGCTCATAGCCTAAGCATTGCATCTGTGGCAAACCTTGTCCTCTTAAGAGTCCATTGACATATTGCTAGAAAACAAGGAAATAGCTTTCTTTTCTACTCCAAGTCCCTATTGAGATAATACAGTCTGAAGGGACACAGCCTGCATGGAGTAATCAGAGCTATTGTTCATCACTGTTTGAAATGCACAGTGAAAATATACCACTGGGGGGAAAAGGAAAATCAAAGAGAGCTTCTACCTAAGGGAAATATACAGACAGCAAACCAAAGTAGGCTTTTCTTAAATATCATCCATCAGGTACCACCAGGTTATGCTGCAACTTGGACAACAGCACTTATTGAACATAAGCAAACAGAGCATAAAAGCAAATAAATACATTTAATTTCTGTGCTGCGGGAAGGCAAAGCATCAGTAGCACTCATCTTTCCAATTCAGAATCACACAGCACAGCCCATCAGACTGTCCTACCAGAAGATTAAACCATGTTTTCCTGAGCACTGCTGACTCTCTCATAGCATCCTTACAAGCATACTAAGTCCTGAATTTCATGTTCCAAACACAGTGCCATAAGGGAATAAAGATTTAAAGGTTAGCACAGCAAGAAAGACAACCATAGCAGTATTAAAGAAATGAGCAATCTTGTCTCCATCTCCAGAAATAAATGAAAATCAGTGCAGCACAACCGCTACCAAATGATTCCTTCACACCTTCCATGAAGACCCCTGTAAAAAAGGATAACAAAAGACCCTTCTAGTCTTTTATTCCCTCCAATTACTAAATATTTCTTGGCAAAAAAAACATTCTTATTTCTGCGTAAGGACAGAATCATGACATTGGTTGTCTTCATTTTGCTTGCCCAGTCTCTTTTCATAGCTCAAGATAATCAAGCAAACAATCACATGGGTATTTGTGATGGAAAAAAAACAATAATAAAAAATGACACAGATATTCCATATTTGAACTTGGATTGCCCTTTCCCCTCATAAAATCTACAGGGCAATATTTATTATATGTCCTGTGTGAAAATTTTCTTACACAGCCTGGCTTCTAGAGATATGTAATTTTGCGCAAAATCCCTCAGAGCGGTCCCACATCCAGTTTAACTTTGGTGGCTTCCCCAAGGTACAACTCAAGTGAAATTGTGCATCATGCCATTCCTGCTTTGGACAGTTGTGGCTCCATCCACCATGGGAAGAAAACAATAACAAATTAAATTATCACCTGAAGTTTCAAAGATACAGAACAAGGACATTAGACATTTCCTCTACCAGTTCTGATCATAAATCAGAGTCAAAACTGATCTAGCCAGGTAGCTAGTGTCATAGATTTCTGCAAGAATATAAGAAACAGTAAAAACCTGTATTGGTAAAAACATTGAAATAAAGGTCTATTCCTTACATACTGTTTCCCATGAGTAGAATTTAACCCATACTAGACCTTCTGCTCTGGTAACAACACTGGATGTGAACTTTTATAGCATTTCTTTGGTTTTGTTAGCTTTTCCAAGACGTGCACTTAAAAATTTGTCAAAAAGTATAATTGTGTAATGTATAGTTCAGCTAAAGCAAGATAATTTCTTAGCAGTAGTACTGAATACCTCTTTACAATACTTTTGAAGTCAAAAAATACCTTCAGTGTTTAGTAATCTTTTCAGCCAGGCTTTCAAGATGCGCACCAGTTGGTTTAACTGTTTTGCACACTATAATGCAAATGTCTTTAATGCACTTATTTATTGCCTAATTCCCTCCAGATTCTGTTATGTAATGGACAAAAGGCAATATTTTCTATACAGCAAGCCTTACACAATAACTTAGATACACTTAACTTGTAACATTACGACTCAGATCTCAAATGTTGCAAACCAGATATTGTTTAGGCTTGATACAAGGCTCAACCAAGAAAAAAAAATCCCCAATCAAGTAAGAAACAAACAAAAACTTTATCACATAAAGGTTGGTTGGGTTTTTTTCCAAAAGAGGTTTTTTTTTTCTTGCAGAATCAGTCACAAAAGAGAGACTGCTCTTGAACTTAATAAGGTCTGCAGTGATGCGTTACTACTAGCAAGGAGAACACCACTAATATCAGTGAGAACGACAGCAATGAGAACAAAATTAACGTCACAGTTATATGATCAATCAAAGAGATGTCCCTGCCTACCAGTTCAGACAGTATCCACAATTTTGTCATGATTCAAAGGATATTTAATATGGTTCTCTTAGAATCTTAGCCCTCCATGTTTGTGAAACTTTTGAAAAGTTTCTATCTCATGAAACTTCTAAGAAACATTTGACAAATAAACTCTAAAGTGTTCAGGAAAAAAAAACAAAACCAACCAACCAAATTTTAAATCTGCACTTTTTAAAGTGTTCCCATGATTTCTGTACATTTGAAGAGGGACAGATGTTGTTCAAGGCAGCCGTGTAGACACCAAGTCCCCCTTCTTCCCAGGCAAAAGACAGCTGCCAGGGATAATGGTTCTCACTTACACTGTCATATATTTCCTAGGATAGGACCTAGTGAAGTCTCCATCTCTTCTCATGCGCTATTTGGGGGACTTAACTGACCACTAAAGTTAGATGAAAATTCCTCCACTTAGGTTCTAAACTAAAAATAAAGTCACAGTTAAATCTCCTAAGCCACGCATCAATTATCTAATATTAAAAGCAACAACAAAATGTTCAGAAATATTTGAATTTTAACGGACATTTTTAGTTGCATTGTAATGCATTTCTCATATAGGATATACGCACTAGGATATATCCCAATTAAAAAAATAATAATAAAAAAAAATCTTTGATTCTGAAGCAGGGCTATGAAGTCACTATAATTTTATATTATTACAAAACCAAACTTATTTCAGGAAAAATGCTTCATCATCTTTTTTTGCAACCATTGGTACAATAGTAGCTACAACATCCAAGACACGGAAGGACTGCCAAGAACCAAGTTCTATGTCATGACCTTGACTACTCTGCGATGTTTTATACGCTCCTGTTCTTATACAACTTCATAAGAAATCCGTCTGACTCTTAATACAGGGTTTTTTTTAAGTTATATGCTTTACAATTGTTATTAAAGGAAATAATTACACAAAATATCAAGTCTCTCCAGTCACACTGTATTCTTTTAATGTTGTTTTGGCAGGGGCAGAAAGGAAGGGGGGGGGGAGGACAATGGGACAGGGGTTGAGGAGAGAGGTTTACAAAGGCGGGAATTGTCACACTGGAATAATTCTGCCAGGGTTTGACAGTTTAGAGATATTACTGTAAAGTTACCCAAGAAAATCTGAACCTCCATGTGGCTTGACACAAGCAACACACTGCCAGAGTCTCTCCTTCATAGAGCTCTCATTAGACATATTTGCAGTTCAGCAGAGAAAGATAAGTGAGTCACTCACAGTCACTGCCCCAGGGGGATAATCCCTTCTTGATGTCAATCACAGTGAAGATTCTCTTAAGTCTTTCACTTGCAGTAAAGCTACAAAAGCCACAGAGCCAGAAGAGGTCCTGCTTAAATGATGCTAAGTTAGGGCTTAACAGTGATGCTACTGAGACAACATACTACAAACCCCAACATTTCACTTAAAGGAAAACTCCATTAAACTTCATAAAAAATTAAGGAGAAAATTCTAGGATTCTAGGATGAGTGGTGTACCCCTCTGCTACTATGAAAAATATATTCTCTGGGTCTGAATTAGTGAAAACAGCCTCTGTCTTTCCTAAACCCAAGATAGTTGGCTTCATTTTCTACTATGGCAGCCTAATCTAATATACAAGGAAATAACCTAAAATACAAGGAAAAGAAGGCAGCTGGAGGAGCAGAAGAGGAAACAGGGAATCCCACTGCCACAGAATGGCAAAACAGAAATTCACCTGCAACATCCTCCCTGGAGCTGTGCAGGATTACTTGGTCTGGGGGCTGCTTTTGAACTCTCTGTAATGATGATGAGGATAATAGCAGTAATGCATTTGAAATAGTCAAACCCAGAATCTTAAGTAATAACACTGGAGCCACCATTAAACTTACAAGTGACTCCCTGTTACTAGATCAGAGCAGAATCACCCTGGATTAATGACAAACTTTGGTCTCTGCAAGACTCTGCTCAGTACAGGCATTCAAAATGCTGTTCTCATAGGTCTTTGTACCTACTGAGCCTATTAACATCAGCTATAAAGATAGGAACCCAGCCAATCATGATACCTGTCTTTTTGAGAAAAAGCCTATGGTGAAGTTCCCCAAGTTCACAAGGATTCAGGTGAATTTAAAATACATGTACTCTAAAACAAAGTATCAGACTACATTTGTTCGCTAAATATACATGTGCTTTTAAGTGTTTTTGTGAAGTGAGATGATGTATTTCTAAGAACCATTATTATTTCCATTGTAATTTCTGCTACTATTATCACTCATTATTAAAATACAGCACAGAAATTAGATGGTCAAAGCTCAGGAAAAAGTCTACAGACTTTAAATATGTCATTACAAATACACTTAGTTTCTATAAATAATAATTACTTTAACCTAATGATGAAGTTACTTCATCAAGAAAGTTAACATGCTTTTCAGAGAATCATGGATTCAAATGTAGGGACAATAAAGGGAAAAGTGCTCATTTCTGTGAATTGTTAACTTCCTGGCAGTTCCGCTCCAACATTAATACTGCAGAGGTGTTGCTTAAGAGCAATTTCATCATACAAAGAACTGTGGCAAGCAAGTAGGATACTCCATATTGCCTGTCACTTTCTTAGGTTTTATATGGAATACAAGTTTTTATATGTTCTACCTCGATATAATGTCTTAAAATAATTTTTATCCCATTACCACTAAGTATAAAGCTGGCATATTCAAATACACAGAATTATGGTCATTTTTATTTGTGAGGATCTAATCTTTCACCAGTGTTCAGTGACAGAAATCATCCTTTAAAAATACTCAATTTCTCTTGAAATAGAATTTTAAAGAAATTTAGATAATTAAATCAATTTCTATTCCTCTCTATTAGAAAGCATCTGTGTAGATTAAGAAAATGATTCAAGACTAGATGTAAATTGGGCCTAATTAAGGACTTATTCTCACACACTTAACACTTAATATAGCCCTCTCTTTATAGGTCACTGACAGGAGAGTGCCAGGTAGTCCATAACAAGCCAATCTTATCCTGTGAAATAATATTATAGGCTACGTAAGACAAGGTGCACAGTAGCTACTTTCAAATGTCAAAAATAAAATAAATAAAAACCACAGGTTAACAGTATGTAATGAAAACATTCTTTTTAATGAAAAACTCTTTTTAATGAATTCCTGCACTGTTACAGGAATGTAATAAAGCATTTGAAGCCATATAAAAATTCATTATCCCACATGAAACTTGAAAAAACAAACAAACAAAAAAGATTTGTATCAAAATCTGTAAATAAAATAAAAAATAACTGGACTGAGAATTTACATGTTAAGGTTCCACCTGGAAGGAATTTTTAGGGACCATTACTTTACAAAATACTGAAAATGACAGTTTATAATGGAAATGCTGACTCTGTACTTCACCAGTTCTAGCTAGACACGTTAATACTCACATTGCAAGAATCTGAGGCTTTCTTTGATAAACTTTGCTTCCATAACAAAAAATGAATGACCACCTTTCCCAGCTTTTTCAGCTCTGTATAGATATCAGCAGAAAAATATCTATCTTGCAAATTTCCTGAGTTCTCAGAATAGCTTTGAAGCAGAAATTATTGTAAGTCAAAGTAAAGATGCAGTACAAGAAGTGCTAATGAGGCATGAATTACACTTTTTTTTTTTTTATTGAGACCTTTCTTTGAAAAGGTCACCATGGCCAAAATATCATTGCAAAGCTAAGTTTCTCTTTTCAGGGCAATCTGAAAGCATTTGTTTCACATTATCTATCTGACACAAGATGGAGAAATAGCAATCTAATCAAATCGCCCATGGTTGTCATTACAGTTTAGCAAAAAGTATTATCTGGCACTCCCAGAAATGAATCAGATTATTTGGGTAATTTCTGTACAGCAGTAGGCCAAGGCCAAATAAGAAATAAAACTTGTGGTTAATGTAAAGTACCTTTACCCTATGCTACTCTTCAGACTTTTTCACTAGGTCCTTTCCTCAGGGAATCAAATAGCTTATTTGTGATTCATGTATTTCCGTTTTCTGGGAGTGATTCCCAGTATAATAATCTTTGCCAATAGGACCAAATCGTGGTCTTTTTAGAAGCACATTCCAGATTTAGTCCCATGATCCAAGCCACCATCTGGTTTTAAAGGAAAACCCCTCTCTGCAGAAATATTAACCTGACATGTCTCCAGTCTAGACTAATAATTATGTTAAGGACAGAGTCCATTATTCACACGGAATAGGTGAAGGCTTTGTTAAACCAGTAATAACCAATATGGGACTAGTCATTAAGGATTTTTCTTACTTACTTGCTTTCTTATAAAAGGGAATTTTAGGCTCATTCAAGAATTCTGCTTCCACTGGGACAAGCAGTGCACTTATTTCCATCAAAGGCAAGGGACTGCATTTAGTGTAGTGCCCATAAAACAGGAAATGGAATGTTGTTCAACAAAGGTTGACCTGCTCCTGTAGATTTTTGTCGACGCCGCTTTTGTTCAGAATGGGAAGCAGGGTTCCTCTAATTGTACCACTCCAATTCTTCTCATTGCAGCCTTTTATATATTTAAATGGAGGTATTCATTTAAAATCATTTATGCTTAAAAAAAATTGCATGAGCAAAACAACTGTTGAGAACTGGAATGAAGATGGTGACCTCCAGTAAAAAAAAAACTGAAATACACAGTTCGCATTCACAGGATAGCAGTTTTCAAATGCAAGTTCCATAGGTCCCGCTTTAGTAGTGGGCTTAAAATAGGCTAACGTTCATTAAGAACACCGTGTAAAGAAGTTCAGACAAAGCAGTCACAGCAACCACACGCCGGACCTGTAGAACTGGGGGATGTGCTCTCCATTGCCATCTACTGGCACCTAAACCATCAAACGACTTTACACATCTTGCATACGAAGTACTCCCTCCCGTCAGAGCTTTGAGCACAAATGCAAATACACACTTATTTAGGCTATTCCTATTTTAGTCGTACTTGCTTATGAATATTGGAGTAGGGCAATCCAAGGGTTTCTTGCAAACTGCTTTAAGAAGGACATGCTATATGTAATATTTATACAATCATGTTGGCATTCATCTTCAATGTACACAGACCACCATCCAACATCCACAAGCACGAGTGCAAATCCTTTTACCAACCTCTGTGAGCCTATCTGGAGCAATTAAAATGCTATTTTCAATTCAAAAGTGTTGATCAAAGTAGCTAGTTAGAGGGAAAACTTTTTATCCCATCTTGAAGCAGGCAAGAAGAAAATAGATTTTCAAGCATACTTTATGGACAAATGAAAATAAACTGCATATAGCACCATTATAAAATATTTTAATTACTTCCTTGCATTTTTCCTTCCACGTATCTCAAAGAATCTTAGAGACTGAGAAGCCATTTTCCACAAAGAGAAACCAAAAAGAGGAAATTAAAATGCGGTTGGTTGGTTTGTTTGGGGTTTTTTCCTCCTTACAAGCAAGGCAGTCACTGAAAAGCTAAAGAAAATATTTCACTTCTACATGCTGTTTTTCAGATCACTTTAAAACAGCATATTTGAACCGACTGCTTTCATACTAGTTTAGGAGGTTAACGTTTTTAAACAGCTACATGCAAACATCTAAATAAACATAAATTTACAAAATACTGACAATACTGAACTTTGCAGAGCTGTCAGAAATAAGAACAGTCACTTTCATTTGTAGTATAAATTTCTATCATAAATTAACATTACAAAATGAAGCACAGTTAGTTTCACACAGTCATGAAACGGTCCCTGTACAATGACCACTATCAGTCTTCAGCTGTCA
The DNA here is from genome assembly GCF_033783945.1 of Neopsephotus bourkii. Lineage (NCBI taxonomy): Eukaryota > Metazoa > Chordata > Aves > Psittaciformes > Psittacidae > Neopsephotus > Neopsephotus bourkii. Next base: position 11,610,150 of record NW_026902234.1, read on the forward strand.
ACTTTGTTTCAGGTTTGGCTCTCTTACAATAAGAAAAATATCTTTAATATTAAAGTACCTAAAAAGCTACAGGCATAATAAAAAGTAGTATTATTAGAAACACCAACTTGCATGGTATGTATTTTTCACTCCTATGCTGCAACTAAGTCCTAATAGAGGATTCTGCTTGTAAGTACCATTCAGTCTTAACGTTTTTGTAACAAAAAAGGATCAAGAATTCAAATTGACACTTTTCCTGTCTTCTGTTCTCCAAGGTAACTTATTTTAACAGGAAGTAAGAATTCTAAAAGACTGATCTCATTTACAGGGTAGCAATACCTAATGTAGATACAAAGGAGATAGAATAAAAACTCAAGGATGCAGTAAGAAAGGCAAAGATGATACCAATGCTTTTGAAGATCTGTCCTAATGTTAATAGCTAACATAAGAAACAGACATTGCTTTAACAAAGAAAAATAATAATCAGTAAAGAAGATCTAGCTAAATAGCTTCGACTTCCTGCAGACAAAAAGCAGTGTGCTACAGCCTTTATAAAAGTGCAGTAATTGGTGTACTGGGAACATCCAACACTCACCCATTCTCTAGCCAAAAAAGGACTGAGCTTATGTTACACAACCTAACCCTTACCAACAGCATTAGTTTAGACTCTTAGTGGAGTACTGCCTCTCAATCATATTCAGCATGCACTCAGGCTTCAGACAGTGATACCTGCCATAGCACAGTGTTTCCTATATGACCCCCAGTGAACTGAGAACAAACCATCCCACAACTCAGATATACACTGCTAGCAAAGATAAGATCACTGGGAATGCAGAACAACTGTTTGCACTGTGACAAAGCTAAACTAAATGGTGCCATTCAGCGAGGTTTACCTCTTGAGGAAGTGCAGGTAGGGCTGCAACTGCATCATCAGGCAGACTGGTAACATGATCAGTGCACAGCTTCCTTCTCACTAACCCTCTCCATTAAGAAATAGTAATGCCTGTTACAATTTGGCCTTAACAGGCTTTGCCAATTTGAACTTAAAACAAAACTGCACTGGTTTTTAATAGGGTCTTGCTGCTGCACAAACAGTATTTCATTATTCATGTTTTTTTCATAACTATATGGATCACTTGTTGAAATTGCTGAAGTCATGATTTGGAATATCTTTTTTGCAATAGCAATCTTTGCTCATTTATTTTCTTATATAGTAGGTAAATTTCAAGAAAAAACTATTATACATGCCCTTGCACTACTAATATTCCATTACTCTTTCCGCCATCACAGAAAGTCAGCAAAGAAATTTACTGTCCTGTGATTTGCATACTCCCTTACTTACCATAAGTTCTGTGGCTGTAAGCACAGCTCTCCTGCAGGCACTGCTCCTCACTTCTAAAGCAGAGATAATACTCCTTGCTTGCTTCACATTAGTTTTGTGAAGTAAAACATGATAAACCCTCAGGAACACTGTGGTCATATGAAGAGTAAAGCAGCAAAGGCGAAAACTCAGGGCATATTTATTTTGCTGGCAAAGCACTGCTCTCAGGGCACTAAGGCAAACACATCCTTGGTGTAATGACAGGTAGGGCAGCAACTGAAATGCATTTGGCCTGCTGTTTTTAACTGGTATTGTTTCTGTTGCTAGCTTTTCAGGACACTGCAATCAAATAATTATTGTTTCCTTGGTTGCCAAGTATTTTTCTTTTATTAGTAATGCCAACCTCTGTTTATTCTTCTTCCTCCCATGAGAAGTTTCAACACCCCTCCAGAAGGGATGTTGTATGACTCATTCATAATGGGATCACTCCCTTTCTTCCCATGGGAGGCTTTCTCTTTCCATTTTTTCTCCTCCCCTCTGTATTTGTAGACAGGGACACCAAATCAAATCTCTGCTGTGTTCACATTCATGTGATCTGAACAAGATGAACAGATCAGCAGTTCTCACACATTTGCCTAGGAGACGTACAGCTGAAGAGAATTCATCTCAAACACCATTCCATTTAAAGTGTTTAACATCCATTCTGGCAACATTAGCAACAGACCATACTGGAAAGTAGTACTGAAAATACATTTTTGTGGGGTTTTTTTTCTTTCTTCAATGCAATAAGTACTTTCTGGGGTTTTGCATCCTTCACTTCCTTGCTTTTTTGGCTCTTCAGTTCCTACTCGTTTTCTCGCCATGCTCATTTTGTTCTCACCAATGCATGTATTTTACTACCTGCCCCCAGTCTTACTCACAGCTTATTTCTTAGTGTGGTTTTGTCCTCTTTAGTTCCCCTTCACATCCCCCACACTTGATCATCCTCTTTCAGGTACACAGTTTATTTTGCCTTCTTGTCACAAACTACAACCCTTTGTCCTAGAAAATCCTTTTCTTTCACTAGGTCATCATGTACTTCTGTCACTCTCATTTGTAGCCCCCAGCTCTACCACTGGCAACTCCTGCTGATGACAGATGTCTCACAATGAGCTGCAAGTCTGCACTTGGCTCCAAGCCTGCACTGCGAAGCTCCAAGACTTTTTCTGCATTTACTCTTTACAGCAGCACTTTTATACAGATGCAGCAAAATCACTTTTTCCTGAAGCACAGCTTCTTAGACAATTCCAGGTCCCTCTGCCTTACCAAGACCAAATACCTGTAGAAACAGCTTGAGGAAAACTGCAGACAATGCTATCCAGCAGGGTGAGTAAGCATGGATAGCATTTTGCCCTGGGAGACCTGCTTTGAACAGTCACAGCATGTCAGTGCATTATTTCATTGCCTAATATACACAGCAGGAGCTCTAGACTTGAGTGTGCAGACAACCTTTCATCATACCAACCCTAAGCTACATATATCCTCTCTCACCACGTACTGCAGTACTTTCATCTCTTCCCATGCCTCCTGTGCCACTCAACCTCAGTATTACCTTCCCCTACTCATTTCTTCTACTTATCTTTGGCAAGCCAGAAAGAATATGTAATTGACCAATGAGGATCTAAATGGAAAGAGTCTAGGGTGTGCTAACTCATCAACCAACTAGCAGGAAAGTCTACAAATTTAGATTGGCTAGATATTCCAATGCTATATACATTCAGATTGGCCTGGTGCCTGTCTTTCAGATGCCGATAGCCAAATTCCAGAGTCTTCCAGTCTGCAAAAAAAATGGCTTAAAGGCCTATGCCTATATAGACCCAATATACAAAGTAATTGTGCCAACTTTTGGCTTGTGCTTTCTGCAATACCTATCTGCTCCTGAGCAAAGAAGCCAACACCAAACGACTTGCTAACTCGGCTCCATGTGATGTTAGTAGCTATGTCTGCATTAGCAAGTAGTAGCACTTTGCAACAGAAAGTATGTGAACTAAGATAATGGCTATTGAGAACTGGATGCCCATGCTACATGCTTTGGGAAGTGTTTTACTTCCCACTAGCTCTAGACCAGTGTTGCAGACTGAAACTCCAATAGCAGATGGAGTCCCAGAATACACCATCTGATTTCACAGGAGCGCAGAATGGTTCAGGCTAGCAGAGACCTCTGGAAGTCATCTTGTCCAACTGTCCTGCTCAAGCAGGGCCACTCAGAGCTTGTCGCCCAGGGCCATGTCCAGAATAACTCCAAGGACAGAGAATCCACAGCCTCTCCAACCTGTACCAGTGCTTGTTCACCCTCACAGCAAATAAAGTGTTTCAAACAGAACCTATCATATTTCATTTTTGATTTTAGACTTAGTATTATCCAAAAGGAATCCAGCTCACCCAATCTGAGACTATTCCAATGCAATCAAATTAATGTTCAAGAGATACACTTCAACATCAAAACCACCACACTTTCTCCTAGACGAAATGCTACTATAGATTCATTCATTGGTTCTTCTACTACAACTATGTTCTGCCACCTTTATACTCAGCAGTGCCCGACTTCAGAAAGTGGTGTTTTACATTGTATTCATTTAAATGTTTTAACATGGTATGGACAGTTTTTTTCTTCTTCCATAACTGCTTCACTGTCTCCAAACACAAGACAAAAAGTAAAATACAGAGAACTACCTAAACACAAATATAGCACCACAGTATGTGTTACAAAATGCTTAAACCTTACAAGGATACACTTCATGCATTCAAAACTTGATAATAATGCAAATAAGAGATAAGCGAGAAAGACCAGGTGCATTCCCTTCTACATGTACTTAGTTTCCCACATTATTAAGATTGTAACCCTAAGAATTCATAAAGCTGCAATTAGCATCTGTGATAGAAACCTAAAACAACTTCATCAAACTTGTACGGCAGTACACAAGACTGTCAATGACCAGCAACCACATACACATTGATGTCAGCTGCATCTCTAGAGAAGTACACACAGGCACTAGATATTCCATGCATTTAGAAGCCTATCCTGCTCTGATTATCATCTTAGACATGGACCCAAATGAACCAGGCCCCAACCCCATTTTGAATACCATGCTTGGCAGGCCTGATGGCAGATTAAATACACTGTGCCCAGATTCTACGGAGTGTATAGCTGTGGGCAGCATGACACTACACTGTGTAAGCAGCAACTTAGATGCTCTGCATTCTGAGGGTGCCCAATGTTCAAAGCTTTGTGACTGATTAAGACAGCCCTATTCTAGTACTGCTGAAGTCACAGTTACAGTGATAGTTCTATGGCGTATCATCAGCTGGGTCAACAAAATCAGCCAAGTCACTCATGAAGATACAATTCAGTTTGACCTGCACCACTGTTATCATTGCAGTTCAAAAAATATCAATCTGCAGACAAATACTACTGATCTGATTTAGGAATAAAAGACATGAGGAACAATAACAGAGGCAAACAACACATGCCACAACATTTCTGATGTCTTCTAAAAAGAACAGATACTCAATAAAAACTCTCAGAAGGATAAGCTTCTCTGTAGTATTTTGTTTCTGTTCAAATTATTAGGAAAGACCTCTACAAGTATAGTCTCTCAGTTACCATTTTACTGAATTTTCACAAAAACGTAAAAAAAAAAAGAAAGTTTAAAAGCTTCTGTTAAACTGTGTAATAAAACTGCATCATGACCAGATGCTTTATTCCTCCAACCTTTAACCTAGCTAGTCAGGGAAATGAATTAATGACTCAACTTTCAGAATGAAGCACTATTTTTGTGAATACAGAAGGCAGAAATCTGGCACTCAGGAAACTTCCTGCTAAACTGGCTTGCTCATATAGACAACATATTTGTCTTCTACTTTTTAACAAAAAAAACCTTAGGAAAGTAGTAACTTTTTTCTGCTATTAATATGTGCAAATTTTAAAGCTCATCAATTTGCATGGTTGTAAGTAAAAAAGGACAAGTTTTCATGCAACTTTTTTTGATAAATTTTAACAGAACAACTATTAACATTCAAAACGCTTCAGGGTCAATTCCCATTAACTGTGGTAGCACTGATTTAACTTTTAAGTGTAGATAGAATGTTTTTCCCATACCTGCAACCCCGTTTTTACCATACACAAGTCGCTTCTTGACTACTTCAAAAAATTAAAAAGTAATCACTCCCAGTCATTTCCATATTCATACAGAAAAAGTGGTACTGCTAGACATATTAGCGTGTTTAAATAAGGAAAGAAAAAAATAACCCAGGAAGATCTCTGGTTACAAATAAAATATGTAAAATATTTAGGATACAAAATTTCCACAGCCAGTACTTCATCCAAATAGTTTTTCAAAATTAAGCAAGAATTAGAAACTCTTAAAATACACATGCTAACTAGGAGTCACCAAGCCAAGCAGAAATGCTGTACGGGGAGGCACGGCTATCGCCCCGTTAAAGGCCAAGGTGTCTGAGTTAGCACCACAAGGGTGGCATCTTCACCTGTTTAGAAGCCAAAAACTGGAGTCTTCTCCCAAAGGCAGTGCCTGCAGTAGCCTTTGAAGAACTGAACATGGCTCACCCCTTTTGAAACACAGCAGCTGTGGGAGGGGGCATGTTGTGCAACACCTGGGCAGTTGCAGCACCTGCCAGGTTTTGCGCTCTAGCTCTCAAGATCAGCCCTGTTTCTTTTCTCGTGATTATTTAACAAAATTCAAAAAAACATCTTCTGAACTGACTTAAATCCAAGGCAACTTGCTCCCCCCTCTTTCAGGGTATCACAGTCATTAAATTACAAACATGTGCCCTGCATCTGAACACATCTATTTTCCATTCTGTTAAATCCAATTGGTTTCAACTGAAGAAGCATAAGGGGACCTTGCCCATACCTCCCTTCTCACTTTCCTCCAGCCTTGACACTGGCCTAGTGATTAGCATACTGTCATGGGAAGGAAGAGACATTGATATGAATGAGGACACACCTGAATCCAATTTCCTTGGTTGTCCAACTAGTCTAACAACTATGCTAACATGAGCAACCTGGTTTTGAATAACAGTGTCTGCTGCTACTCTGGCTTGTTTTGTTGGGTTTTTTAAAAGGAATTATTCAAGCTTTCACATCGGATCAGCCCTCATGAGTTTTAGCTGACACCTCAACTCATTTCTGCCTGGCATAAATCCCCAGTTACACATACCAAACACTACAAATGCTATGAAGTCTTTCAGATAAATCAGAATATGCCTATAGAGTTCAAGCAGCTCCATGACTATGCTGCTGCTGAAGAAGGTTGGTTGGATTTTTATTAATCAGTCTCCAATGAACCAAATCTTAGGACCATTTAAATACTTACATGCAGTATTAAATATGTATACCCCATATAGTATCAATTGTTTTTTAACAAACATTCACTATGAATAGGCATATCACTACAGATACACAGCTTGCAGATCAGTGTCTCAAGTTCTGATAAAAACTTACATTTACCACTTCTAATAATATTCAAGAGCTTTGTTTAGGACCTGCATGGACTGGGCAAACTGAACAAAGTAAGTGAATGAATGTCCACTTTACTTTCTTCCTTAGAAAAAGCAGAAACTAGTAGGTAGTCTAAGCATTAAAAAAGTGGCAAGTAGATTTACACAAAATAAAAATTGTAAAATGTCCCCTGACATTGATAATTAACGTAATTTTAAGATTTCCACACTGATCATGATTCAGCAATTTTGTTTTCTAAAACTAATCCACATGGGAATGAAAATAGTTTTAAATTAATTTGATTATCACACACTAGTCCCTATTACTCAAGCTGTGCCTTTTTTCATATCTAAATTACAAAACACTTTCAATAGCATTCTGTATTGTTCATTTTCCAAGGATATGATTATCATCTGAACATGTGGACAAGAGAAGCATTTTAGCTAATAACTATATTTACGTGTACAATCTATCCAGCCTTTCTGTAAAGGTACAGTGTGAAAACCCTTTCCATTTATTTAATTTCTTATTGTACAGGGCTTCCTCTCCATTCTTTCAATTAAACATATTTTTTTTTTTCAACTGAATCCTTTGCAGCAGCAATTTTAATGACTTACTCTCTGAAGTTTTAGAAAAGCTACTTCCCTTTCTGAGGACTATTCCATGCTGCTGTCATGTCTTCCTCACAGCTGTTCTGCCAGTCTCCCAGACATTTCACCTCCCTACCTCTGCAGCTAGCAGCTCAGATCTCCCTAGCAGTGCTTAAAGAGAAACAAAGTAGCTGGCAGAAAATGAGTAAGCAAAACAAGCAGCTTTGCCATCAGGTGTAAAAAGTGATTAACTAATCCAACTTCTACACCTGCACAGCTTCTGTGATTTATGTTACATGAATCCCAGCACTGACTCATAATTTCGGGGGGGGGGGGGGAACCAACAACCAACAAACCTGCATACATAGTTTCTGACCTTGTAATAAACTCAAGCTGAAATGCTTACTTTGAAAGAACCAACGCATATTTTTAACCACATTGGTTTTTTGCTGGTTTTGTTTTTTGTTGTTTTTTTGTTGTTGTTGTTGATGTTAGTTTTGTTTTTTTTTTTCATTCCAAGAACTTGGTTCTTTTGTGCTACTCATGCCCTTCCCATCATGAGACAGCCTACACCAGATGACAGTAAACTATATACTGAACACCTCACCCTGTTATGCTGTTGCTTGCTTTCTCACCCTCCAGAGTTCTTTCATTTTAGACCTATCACAAAGACCTCACATCCAGCTCTGCCACACTAACGCAAACACCTTTAGTCTCCCAAGATTCCTCTCGATCCAGCTAATGACAAAAGCTATGGTGTGAGAGCAGCTATGACCTGGAGATTATCAGAACACAGTATCATCACAGGGCTACCCCCAACTGCCTGCGGGTTGAGAGATTTCATGTGATGATAGTATCCAAGGTAAAGAAGGGTGAGGTGCTTTAATTATACCACTATTTGGCTGTCAAATAAGGCATTTTCCAACTTTGAGGCAACTATTTTAAGACTTAAATTATGCATTCTAATGTTCTGAGATATATTAAAATGGAGAAAAATAATGCAAAAAACCCAACAGCGCATAGAACTGAAGTATGGCTACCAAACCATGAGTAACACATTTCTTTAAATGTGATTAAAAACTCAGAAATTCTAGAATTATTTAGACAAAATTACATGTGCTTAATCAGCTATTTGAAATTTTGAAATGGAACAGGTATAGAAAATTACCATCTTTTCCTACTAACTGCAAACAAGAAATTAAATTATTTAATGAAAGAGGGTTCTTAAATTAAATATTAAAACTTCCTTTTGGGACTGAAATTCCATATCAACTGTAATTACACCTGGAGAGGGGAACCCTAAACACTATTACTTCATCCCCATTGAGCTAGGAAAAATAAGGTGATAGGATAAAAAAAAATCCCAAACTATCAAAATTCAAAGCAAAGAAGAAATCACAGGAATGTTGTTCTAATTTGTCAGCTCTCAGGAATGTATTTTTGAAAGGAAAAGGACCTTTTTTTTTCCAGAAGTACTAGAATTTAGTCCTCATAAATAACAAAGTGGACTAACAACTTCAACCTGGTATAGGTATTAAAAATCTCATGCTCTTAATAATTCAGTAGTTAAAAAAAACCCAAACTGAGATGGAGCAATACAGTAATGGACTGGGGGAAATTATTTCATTATACCATATCTTATAATTTCAATTCCACACAATCCAACATCATGAATTATTCTCAGAAAATACTGTATTTTATAGCTTTGGTGAATCAGTACTACTAAATATGAACAAATTTCTGCAGTTCAAAATTATATTTCTTCAGACAAGCAAGGTGCTAAATATGGGTTCTGTTCCCAGTGATTTACCAAGGAGAAAACTCATTTATAGCTGACAATAAAATAATTAGTAATGTCCTCTCCCCTCCCCCACCACTCCAGGTCAGGTACATTCAACTTGAAGGCAAAACTAAGAAAACTATGATGTCACTTTTCACTAAACCTGTTGCATATGAATTTAAAAGCTTCAGTGCTCAATTACAGCAAAGTTGCTGGGGAAATTATGCCAGCTGGAAACTCAAGCACCTAGTCCCGAGCTAAAATGTCTGTTAACTTCCTTAGTTACCTGTGGCACAAAGTTTTCCCAGGGCAAGAGACAAACAAGCGCACCCGGGGTCTGTGTCACTGGAATTCCTGCCGTGCAGGCTTCACAATGTCAATTACTCTGCTGTCACCTGAAAAGTGGTCTGTCAAAAAGATGCTTCAATTTTATTTGTTTTTAGTACTAATTCAATTCTGAATTACAGAATAAGGAAGTCTTCCTTCAAGAAAAGTAAGACATGTCACTCAGACAACAGAATTAGATGAAAATACCTTTAGATGAGATTGGATTTTGACCAGTGATTAATGTTTTGCCAAATGTAACTTACTTAGAACGTAGACATACATATTTAAAGAGAGAGAGAGAGAAAAAAAAAGGCACAAACTCTGAAAAGTATCAATGAGCTAATTTTCTCTGAAAGAGTAAGCTTAACTATCCATAGCTTGCATATTCTTGAAACCAAGAAGAGTATCAGTTGTAAATTTTGTTATGGCAGAGCTGGGATAAAAACCTCATAGAGATACCTAATGAATCACTAGTTCACACACTACACCTGACCTGAAGCTGCTTCCTTTGCCTACATACTTGTCAACAAAGAACAACGGGTAGAAGTAACATCAAAATACAGGCAAAACAAACACCGTGCCACGTTAGAGATAGCTACAATGAAGCAGAACCTAGTTCATAGTTCCGTTGAACTATGAGGGTCAACAGAAAACTCAGAAAAATAAAACCACTACTTGTTGGGAAGGTTAATGAGTTTTGTAACTTCTTCAATCTAGAGCAACAGATTCCCTCTGTCCCCTATGTCAAAACAAACAAAATCAAGTAACATAAATCTCGGGGGGGGGGGGGGGTTGGAACCAACTAAAGAAAACCACAGCATTTCCTCCACGGCGGAGCACAGCGGCACTGGACAGGGTGCTGCTTACACATGCTGCCGCTCCCCGCTTCTTGACCGCTTCCCGAGGCGGCCTCGAGAGCTAGACGTGCCTCCAAACGCCTGAAACCCCCATTACCTTTTCCTCCTAAGCAAGCAAGCCAGCCCACCCCACCCCGGGTACGCTCTTCGTGAGACAGCCCCTCAAAAACCTAGCCTCAGCGATCACCCCGCACCCCAACAAGCACACACAACGCCTGCTGCTACGGGCATGCGCAGAGAGTAAGCACAGCCAAAAGATGCATTAGCCGCGAGCGACGCTTGCCATTGGCTGTCGGAGATTACCGAGTGCTTTCGTGCTCCTCCGGCACGACGCCGAGGGCGGCTGGCATGAGAAGCTAAACGGCTCGAATGCGGCGCAGTGTATTGTGGGGCGGAAGAAGAGAGTCACCGCTCTGCTGGGGCCGCCATCTTGCCTGCGTCCGGACTTGCTCCCGCTTTCGGGGCCTGCTCTTTCTCCTCACAGCGCAAAGCGGTGGCAAGGGGGAAAACGACAGGGCCGCCTGGGCGGTGCTGATGCGTGCGGAGCTTCCTCGCACTTCTCTCCGGCGCCGCTAGCGAAGGGGGCGGGGGTGGTCTGAGCGGTCATCGGCGCGGCCTCTCCTTTGCCGGGATGGGTCGGTCCCGCAGCCGGAGCTCGTCCCGCTCCAAGCACACTAAAAGCTCCAAGCACAACAAGAAGAACCGGAGCCGATCGCGGTCCCGCTCCCGGGAGAAGGAGCGGGCGCGGAAGCGATCTAAGTCCCGGGAGAGCAAGCGGAACCGGCGCCGAGAGTCCCGCTCCCGGTCCCGCTCCAACACGGCCCCCTCCTCCCGCCGAGACCGGGAGCGGGAGCGCGACCGCGCCTCCTCCCCGCCCGACCGCATCGACATCTTCGGGCGCACGGTGAGCAAGCGCAGCAGCCTGGACGAGAAGCAGAAGCGGGAGGAGGAAGAGAAAAAAGCGGAGTTCGAGCGGCAGCGGAAAATGTGAGCCCTGGGTCTGGGCTGGGCACTTCGGGGGGCCGATGGTGAGGGTGCGAGGGGAAGGAGGAGGACAGGAGGTACTTCGTGCCCTGGTGGCTTTTCCTCCGCTCTTTCCTCCGGCCTAGGGGCGCCTGCCACTGGGGTGAAGACGTTTAGGCCCTTGCTGAGGCCTAACCTCTGCCTTTTTTCCCGCCATCCTTCCCTTCCCTGAAGGCTTGGCTCTTTCAGGGGCGTTGGATGCGGCCGCCCGCTCCCTCCCTGCGCCGGCTCTGCTCGATTCCTATCTGCCGCTGGTCTGCTCGGAAACTTCCTCTGCAGTGGGGGCCTCCGCACCGCGGAGGCTTTGTGCTGCACTGCCACACTGCCCGCCCCTCCCCTCACTGCGTGGCGAGCTGCTTGTGCCTAGAGTGGAGGCGCCTGATGTTGCTCAGCTAGGAATTTAAGAAATACCATGCATCGATTACAGTAACACTGAGGGTTGGGGCATAGAAGGATGCAGGAGAGGGACTCTTCATCAGGGACAGTAGTGGTAGGACAAGGGGCAATGTGTTTAAGCTTAAAGAGGGGAGATTTAGGTTAGATATAAAGAATAAATTCTTTATTGTGTGAGTGATGAGGCACTGGAACCGGCTGCCAAAGGAAGTTGTGAATGCTCCATCCCTGGCAGTGTTCAAGGCCAGGTTGGATGGGGCTTTGAGCGGTGTGGTCTAGTGGAAGGTGTCCCTGCCTGTGATAAAGTGGTACTTGTTCTTTGAATGTTACAGTTGCTCATTGGAGCGCTGAGTGTAGAAGCAGCACGTGTTTTTATGTGTGAAGCCAAGTAGTAATGTTAATTCTAAGGTGGAGCTTTGAGTTTTATTGAATGAGTTTTATTGAATTGTTCTACTGAAATATTAATTGTGGTTCAGAAGGCTTGATCACCCCGAGTTGTCACTTTCTTTTTTGTTTGTCAGTAATCTCCTAACTTCAGAATTTGGCAGTGATGTCATCAAAAACTTGCATAGTAACACAAACATGTGAAAATGTTGAAGGCTTGTTGAGTCATTGATCCTAATTTTGTGGTTTATAATTTTATTCAGTACCTAAATTAATAATATTCCATGCTTATCTGCGGTGAAGAATTGGAATGTGCTTAACAATTTGAGAATGCAGTGTAATGCAGATAATAGTTTTAGTATTCTGGAGCTGGTTTAGTTCATGTGTAAGTTTTCTATTTAAATTAGCTTTGAAATTTAAAAAAACCCTGTGAAGTTTATATAGGAGGAATATGACATTTGAATGATATTGGCAACCGGATAGTAAACTTATGAAGGAGAAACAATATTGGAAAAGATTTGGTATAGAATTTTGATACTTCTAGGATACAATTTATATTCCAAAAGAAAAAGTAATATTATCTAGTAGAGTAGATTTCAGTAAGTCATCTGTAAATTGTGTTACATATGGTAGTATATACTCATGCAGAAGTACTTTCTTGCTAACTAAATTAACTAGCGGACAGTTCATATATTGAAATTCACTTTATTAGTCTCGTGTCTCTTCAAACGTTAGTACATAGCCTTCTGCTTTTTCTTATAATGCTAGTTTTCCATAATGGCCTTGCAAATGTGACATTTTTTTCCATCTGAAATCTGTTTAAATGTAAGCAGTGTCTTTTCTGCAGATTTCATTAAATTACTCTTAAGAAGTAAATGGTTCATACTAAAAATGCTTTTACATTAATGGCTTATCTGTTGCTCTGGTGTCATGGCTCAGTAGGTCAGTATGATAAACTTACACCTGTATATAAAATACTGTCAGTTCATGCAATTAAAATAATAGTGGGTATAGTCTACAGAACAGATCATTGAAATTTATATCTGGTTACAATTTTATTTTTGTTATAAAGTTAAAGCCACTATATATATTATTATATACTTATAATATTGTTGCAGCCTTTGTGAAAAGATACATTTGGTTTAATTAAGTTTGAATGGAATTACTTGGGCTGAGAAGAAAGAAATGTGTGCAGGCACAGTGCTTAGTAGTACATCCATCATCAATTGCTGAGTATATTTGAAAACTTAATTCAGATATGAGTGTCTGGGGTATTTTTATAACTATGTGGCGTCATTATTCAGTTAGCTAACATTCTGGATTTTCCCAGTGTTAAACATGAAGCTAAAATAAAATAATAATTAGAAAAACAAAAAAAACCCCAAAACCAACCCAAAACTTCTGTGAAACAGCCTCTTGTGTATATTAAGCTGTATCAGTACAGGATGGTGAGAGTACTTGCTGCTGAATACTTGTGGAGGGTTAAAGAAACCCCTTTAAAATAAAAGGATGCTTAGTATATAAAAGACGTTTAAAATTTGTCCAAAAGGATTGTAGGTAGTGGCTCGTCAGAGGCATGCTAACAGAATGGGGTTAATGTTGTCTTTTTCTCGATAGTGGTGGTAAAGACCATGGGATCCTGTGTTGCTTAAGTTAAAGTAAATGCTGGCCTAATGTGCTACCAGGTAATTTTGCTGTCTCATGAGGAATATAAGAATCAAATTTGTCTTCTGGGGCTGAGTGTCTTAAGTTGAGGGTTCCAAAACTTTTTAATGAAGGGAGATAACTAGCTGTTTGGTTCAGTACACTTTTTGGAAAAAGAAAACAGAAAAACCAAGCAAACCAACAACCCAAACGGAAAAACCCTAAACCAACCAACAAACCATGAACAGGGGAACTTAAGAGCCTTTCGCCTCTGTATTTCATGTGTTTATCTAGATCAGTATTCCATACTTCATTATCTCCTTTTACATATTTGCAAATTGTACACTAGGAAATCTAAAAGTTAACAAATCCTGCAACTTTTTTTTTTAATGAGTTGCTTTTGTGTGTCTCAGTATAAATAAAAAAATGCAAACTTATTAATGACAAGGGTATTAACAGGAAAATGACAGGATATTAGGATATTACAGCAGCAGTCGTTACTCTAAATCATGGATTTCTGGTGCTGACAGGCCAGAAGATAAGTTTCTAAGATTGTTCCATAGTTAACATAATACTTAAAATGAGAGTTCATTTTCAAGGTTGAAGAGAATAACCTTCTCCCCAAAGCCCATAATAATTCCAAATAAGTAGTATCCTACAACACATAGCTATACACTACTCACTTTTGTTCGTCTAGGGATATCTAATTGCCATATGGTACTAGTGATTACTACCTGTAAGTTTTTTTGTTTTTTTTTTTCCTGCCTTTGGTAATAAACCTGGCAAACTGGCATAATATTTTTGTATTCTTTTTAATGAAAACTTGTGACAGTGATCAGGCTAAGTGATAATACTGCTGCAAATAAAAGATAAAAACAAGAAGACATTTGAATATACTACCAAAATTCAGGACATGGAAAACTATAAGGATTGCAAGGATTTATTTAGCACTTCATATATTTTTTTTGATAGTTATGTTAGAAACCATTATTATGCTTTATTGTGATGCTGCAATAAAGATGTTAAGGAGAGCAGAGGTATTTGAAATTTGATAAGGTAGATAACAACTAGATTACAGATACAACATCTGATTCAAATTGCGAATTCTATTGCTTCTGTCTTCTATTTTAGACACTAGGGATTAGTTTGATGCTTCTGAGGTGGTTGCTTTAAGATAAGTCTTACAAGATGTTTTCTTAAAATTGAGACCATTTGAATTCCTGAAGGGTGAAGGGTGGGCACAGTTGGATGAGGTCTTTTATTTTTATTTTCCACTAAAAGTTATCAAGAAGTCAAGAGAAGATGTCTCCTCAAGCTTATTCTCCTAAAGAAATTAAAGGGTACTAAATACGTTACGGTCTGAATGGGTTCCCTGGGATAGAAGTACTGATTGCCTGAATATTAATTATCCTTAAATGTATGGCAAAATGTTCTTTCTGCATAATCTGTGTGTGCAAGGTATAAAACTCTTCTAAAGTGGTTCAGGAGTGTGGTTGATGATGTGTATTTGAAAGAGTTTGTTTCAGCACAACCATTCTTTATTCATTAAAAAGGTAATACTCATGTTTGCGTTTTGTAGTCGTCAACAAGAAATTGAAGAGAAACTCATAGAAGAAGAAACTGCTCGAAGAGTGGAAGAGCTTGTGGCTAAACGCGTAGAAGAAGAGTTGGAGAAAAGGAAGGATGAGATTGAGCGAGAGGTTCTCCGCAGGGTGGAGGAGGCTAAGCGCATCATGGAAAAACAGTTGCTCGAAGAACTCGAGCGACAGCGACAAGCTGAACTTGCAGCACAAAAAGCCAGAGAGGTAACGCTCGGTCGTTTGGAAAGTAGAAACAGTCCATGGCAAAACTTTCAGTGTTGGTTTGTGCCTCCTGTTCTGTTCAGAAAGAGATGGAATACAGCAAATCTAATTCACTTCTCGTATAAACTTGAATTGCTGCGAAACTTAATTTCTAGCCTATTCAGGGGAGCTCACTGATATTAAACAGTCATTCTCCTAAAACCTGAACAAGGATACTGATTTTTAATGGAACTGACCTACATATTTCAGAATTGTTTGAAACTTTTGCCATGGCTGCAGGATTTATCAGCGGTCCTTTCATTTTTGGGGAAGGGTATTGAAAATCTGTAATTTTGTATCCTTAATTTGTTTCATTTTGTTTACCTAGACTGTAAGAGGCTTTTGCCTTCAGTCAGGCAAAAATCAGGGTCCAACAGTGAGCTGCAGTACCTGTCTTTAACAAATAGGTTTCTTATTCTTCATTTAAAATGAATGTTTTCCTTGAGCAAACACTGGACTAATTCTGGGACTTCGAGCATAAGCCATCCATGTCTTCACGAAGGATCTATGTCCAAATCATTATATCCAGTTTTAATAACTACTAACAACTCCTTTTATTTTATTTTTTTTTCCCTCCTCCAAGAAGTTATAAAAGAGCAGGTTGCCCTTGTCTGAAGTCAAGCTGAACATATGACTTGGGTTTTTTGGTTTTTAATCAGCAGCTGGAGCAGAAGCTGAAAATGTCTTTCTGTGAGACAGTAATTTGCTACTAAAGGCTTTGATGCCTGCCTGCACCGATCATTCCAGGATTCAGAAATTTCAAGGCAAATTTTAAAATTGTAAAGGAAATTTGTGCTAAACAGAAGTCTCAAATGCCCTTTTCATTCTGCCTCCTACACAGTTTATCTTAAATTAATATTTTGATTGGCTTACAAAAGGAAAGACAGTAGCAATGGAGCTTTCCCCTTCATATGATGTGTGACTTGCCTGTCACATAATGTCTTTAATTTGAAAAAAAAACAAACAAACCCCAAAAAACCCCAACAAACCAAACCACTGAGATACAACAAATATCAGGAATATTAAATCACATTTGTTCTGCAAATTCAAACCTTAGTATCAAAGAATTTAAGTTAAATTTAGATGTCTGTAGTGAGCAATTGCTTCATGTATATAGATTTTCGTTTGATCAGATGGGTGACTACTTTTTCTTTTTTTTTCCCCCCCAAGTATTTTTGCTATTGTCAATGTGATGTGATGAAGTCCCATTGGTTCTTTGTAATGCAGAATAACCCTCCATGCCTGGAGTGAAGTGTGCTAGCTAGTAGCTGGTTACTAGTCATAGTAAGAAGTTTTCATATGCTTGCTTTGTTCGTATTAACTTTTTTTTCTTACACAGACACAAACCTCTGGCTAACTTTAAATCTTCCAAATATTAAAATAATTTGGATATATATTATGTGAACTGAAACACCTCCAAAACTTTCATGCAGTCTTCATATTTGAGTTGTATAACAAGAGTTCCATAAAATCCACCAAGAAAACAATTACAAGGCTTTATTTCCTGATCTTGCCTTCCCTGGACTCCTGAATTCCAAGTTCAGACTGCAAATGACAGTTTCAGCTGTCTTAAAATTGTCAAAATATTGAATGTTAAGTCCATTCTCCCCATGAAAGAAGCCCATAGCTCCATGAAGTATGGATTACCATTTGTATTTTTCACTAACAGTAAATGTATTTTTCTTATTAATTGTTTGCCTTAGGAATGATTTACATATTTTTGTTCCTTCTTATCATAAACATCTGCATTCCTCAGCTCAGCCTTCCCTGTATGTTGTTTCTTTATAAATGGTTGAGCTGCTGATGCAGGTATTGCCAAGCTAACAGTACAAATCATTTTAAAGAGGAAGCTGGCGTGTATGGCAGCCGAGGAGCACACTCTGCAGGACACTGGACAAGACAGTAAATATTCAACTTTTAATGCTGATTAAAGGAGTATAGGTAAAGAATACGTAGGTATACTTAATTGGTGAGACAAACTATTCACTTTATTTATATTTTCTATATTACTTTTTAATTTGGTAAATACTATCCAGTTTTTGTAGTTGTCCTTGTTGATTTGTGTGATATTAAAATTCTAATAATAAATTGTCAGGATTCTGTGATTAGGGAGGGTTTAGTTGGTTGCTGTTTGGACTGGGCGGGGTTATATAAAGTGAGTGCTAGAAACCAGTATTAGTGGCTGCGCAGTTTACTGTTGTGAGACAAAATAGGTGGCTATAAAGCTGCCACTTTAAGTCAGTTCACAAAAGAATTATGAGAAAGATTAGTGAACGTGCAGAAGTGAGTATTTTACTTTACTAACATCTTTCCCTGTCCTCCCGTTTAGGAAGAAGAGCGTGCAAAGCGTGAGGAACTAGAGCGAATACTAGAAGAGAATAATCGAAAAATTGCAGAAGCACAAGCTAAACTGGTATGTGAAGATGTAGTTAACTGTTCTGTAGGGGAATACAGGTCCCTATGCCTAATTTGCAACACAATTAAATAAACAATTTGAACTTTTCTGGAGCTTAACTTGTCTGTTGCTGGTTATATCAGTAGTGTTGCTCTTCTATTGAGCAGATCCTCAGCAGTAACACTGGTTTGAAAAAATAGTTCAGGTGCACTTAATTCAGAGGAAGATAGAGGCCTTCAGAATTTAAAAAGTACTTTTTCTTTTTTTTTCTTACTGTATCTTACAGGGAAGGTTGAAGTAAGTTTGCAAGTTATGTTCTGCTTCTGAAACAGAAGTGACTACTTATGTTTTGTTGAGCAGGACAAGCACAAACTGAATTTTTGACTAGTATAACATTGATGTACAAGTGCTGAAAGGGACTTTCAGCATAAGCTTAAGATGTCTTACATTACAAAAGTCTAGTTTATACTGGTTTCCAAGACTATTTAAGCAGGTGTCTGCCTCTTGAGAACATTCAGTATGATTTAGCTGATTCTAATCAATTAATGATAACCTCAAACTAAGCCGCTTGTAAATCCTGATGGAACTCGTACCAGCTTCAATTACCCAAGCAATTACACCATTTTCAGATAAAGACAGTGCTTCTTAAAATTGATTGAACTATGTCTGCTTTACACCTCTTTTCTGTTTTACCCTTTTCCCAACCTCATATGGTGGAAATGGGACAATTAAAAAATTGAAAGTATAAACTGACAAAGTGAACAAAATAAGCACCTTTAGAAGACCATTGGAAGAGCTGTAAGAACCGTAAGTCAGTGTAAGGATTGGCTTGTTAGAAATCATGTGAAGTTGGTTTTGAATTTGGAGGGGGGAGTTACAGGTATTTTTGAGTGGGGAGACTTCTGAATGTCTGTTCCATCATTATATTGTGCTTTCATCTGACACAACAGGTGTCAGGGGAATTTCTCCATGCATACACGGACTTCCTTAATTAAAATGTATTGTTTGCAAAGCAGTGCTGAAAAGCGTTGCCTGTAAGCAGTCAAGATTTTGATACATTAGCTGTAGAAAGTGTTCAGTGTTTCTTCTGCATTCAAATAACAGTTTACAAATAGTTTCATTGAAACCAACTAGGGCCATCTAGCTCAGGTAGAACTGCTTACATACCTGTGCAGGATTGGACCTGTTTGGAAGTTAATACAGACTTGTAAATTGCTTTTATGACTACAAAATATGCTGGCCTAAATTCTACAATTTTCATATATAGGCTGAAGAACAATTGAAAATTGTTGAAGAACAAAGAAAGATTCATGAGGAGAGGATGAAACTAGAACAAGAGAGACAACGTCAGCAAAAGGAAGAGCAAAAAATTATCCTGGGCAAAGGAAAGTCTAGGCCAAAACTGTCCTTCTCACTAAAAAGCCAGGATTAAATTGCAACTCTGAACTCTTAAACAAAAAAATCCAAACCAACCACCACCAACAAAAAAGGAAAAATGGAAAAAAAACAACCCAACAACTTTGTATGGTAGCTTCATGTTGAAGTGTGGGGTTTTTCTTTTTTTTTTCCCCTCTCTCCATTTTTTCTTTTTTTTTCTTTTTCCCCTTTTGTCTTTTTTTTGGAAGTCTGGAAAGTTCGCTTGTTCTGATAGGGGCCGTGCTCTGCAATTCTTAATTTTTTAAAACTTCCATTAAGTTAAACCCTTATCAGATCATTGTTGCATTTTAGAGTGCAATCTGTTCTCATCAGTTTTGTAACTGTATTAGTGGTCTGAAGCAGATCAGGTCACTTTGAATTGTGGATGATCTGGTAAGGTTTTACTGACCTACTCATCAGAGTTTGACTCTGATAATTGACAGGACTTTATACTGGGTATTGCTGACTTTTAATTTTTTTTTTTTTTAAGTCAGTAAATACATGAATAAATTGCCATAGTATTACTGGACTTCTGTGGTTTATTGTTAAATCAGTGTCCTATGATACTGTCCCATTGTTGCGCTTGATGTTCCTGATACAGGTAAGGAAATAGTTTGTCATTTCTGCTATGAATACATAGAGGGAGTTCAGTATTGTCTCTGTTAGATTTGTTTTTATTACATTGACAGCATTCAACCAGCTTTCCTCATTGTGTAAATAAACTGATTTGCTGAATAAAGTGAAAGTCTTAAATTCATATGTTTAAGTAAATTTTTTTAGTACACATCTATAAATGGTTATAAAAGTGACAATTCACATTATTAAATTCAAGGTTATAGTATTTTTTTTTTTTTTTTTAGTTTTGCTTTAAACTACTGTGCTTCTACTTATAATGCAAGATTACACACAGTAACAAATCCCTGCAGTTGTGAATGTTTTTGATGGCTGCTGCTCTTTTCATGAATGTTGGTTTTTATTCTGACAGAGACTTATTTCAGCCATAGTATCATGTTTAAACAGCTGTTTGGCTTACTGCACTCAGACCAATACTTTGGTATCTAATCCCTTTCGGTTCACCTCATAATACAGTATAAGTTAAGGTCGTGACCATATAATGAATCTGATGGATCCTAACGGATTTAAAAATTGAAGTTTTTTTCCCAAAGGACTGGACTGGCAAGCATACTTGAAGTGAAAAACAGAAAGTGAGATTCTGTCTAAATACATTGTTTTAGCCAGAAAGCAACTGTTATTTGTATACAGATCTTGAATGTTGTCCGTTTATATATACAGGTTTTATTTTGAAAAATTAAACTACAGATTGAAAAGTATATATAAAATTCCCCTTTTTGTATATAATTATTCTACCAAAACCTGGATTACTATAGCTTGTCCAGTTCGAAAACTTTCTCCTATTGTTGTGCGACTTGGGTATTAACCATAAAATGAAAGTTACCAGTAGTTGCGTGAGCATTTGAATGTCACTGGACAAAGTTGGAAATAATTCCTGATATTCCCAAAGGATCTGTTTCTGTAGGTTTGGCAAATTAAATGTGTGGGAGCAAGTTGACATGCATTGCTTTGTCCAGTATGTCAAGAAAAATGTGAAGACAGTAAAATACCTACACTATTACTGTACTTAAATTTGTCTATATATTGTTACAGAAGAAGGTTGAAGGTTGCTTAATGCATAGAAACAAAAGCTGAAGCCAAATAAATTGTGTGCATGACCTGTTGGCAGGAGCAGGCTGTATTTAAAACTTAACTGATACCTGTATTTCTAAACCAGAAAACATCCCCTGTTCCCTTATGAGAAACAAGCTATTAAAAGTCAATACTCAAAACAGACCTATGCATTTTTGTTTCATCTTCTGAAAGCAAGAAGTGAAGTTCTCATACGTGCAGTTGTGGTATCAAGTATTTTCTTCTAATAGTGAATTTGCAGCTAAGTAATAACATCTGTTTTTTACACTTAACATTGTGTAGGCTTAGACTTTGTTGTTTCCAGGAGTGTTCCTTTAGGACTACTGTGCGAACAAAATGTCTGATCACAGTTTGATCACCCCTTCTGCCATTCCACACACCTTCCTACCTGCCTTTCCTTCTCTCTGCCCTCAAAAAACGAAGAGCAGATAAAGTGGCTATGTATTTCTTTTCTCCTCCCACCCCCCACCCAGAAAAAAAAAAAGTGTTCAGTTGGTAGAAGTCACTGTCTCTTGGCTTGTCCTAAAGTATACGGTATTTCTTGGATAGTTTTTTGTAGACCCAGTGTGGGAGGATGACACATTTATTATTCTGGAGCTTGCTTGCTTTTCAAAATTATCATAGGGCTTCAGGGATGCTGTCATTTTCTAGGAAAAATAGAGGTGCACACAGTTTAGGAGGGGGGTAAAGTGACATTTGATGATAAGGATTTGATGTTCTTAAATTCCTTAAAAACATGATACCTGACTAATGCAAAGTAGGTTAGAACATAGGCTGACATATACGTAGTGAGTATGAGCTTTGGGGGAGGGGTTTACAGAAGGATACTGGCCTACATAGAGAAATCTCTCCTAGAAGTTGCATTGGGTGTTTAAGTTTGATTTCATTACAGTTTGAATTTTCGACTTTAAATTTTGGTTAGACAATTTTTGGTTTACTCCGGGGCTTTGTGTGTTGGGGTTTTTTTCTTCCCCCAGGGAGGCAGGTAGGCATTTCCTGTTACCACCTACCTTCAGCAGTATTCATTTACCTTCTATGATAACAGATCTTAGTTTTCCCAATGCCTGTTTGCAAAGGCCCTGGAGCATTATTGTAATACTGAACAATGCATCTCTCCAGCAGAGGTGGGAGAGAGCAGGAGGCCTTTACAGCAGTGTCCTAGCAGTGTGCTGTTAGCTCGGAGATTTGTTAAACTGCCCTTTGAACTTCCCATGTTCATTATCATCATTTTTCCAAGCACAAGTAGAAAGCTGACTGCAGTGAGACACGTTGGAGAGCCAGTGTCCTTGAAGCAGACAATTATGTTGGCAAGATGTCTAAGCTGCCAAGCAACTGTGTGCCTCTGTATGGACAGATATGTCAGTATTATCTTACTGAAGTATCAATACTTCATCTGCTTCGTATCTTGTCTTGAAAAAGAAGGATCTGTCTTCTTTGTCTCTCTTTGAAGCTTTCTGTCACCTCATACACTTCACCCTTGCTGACTTGAAGATTGTAAACCCCTCTTTCTGATGCTATACAGTCGTTCAGCTTTTTTGTGCCATTTTTTGCATGTACACCTAATATGAAGGTGCTGGCTGTGATTCACTTTGAACTGCATGAAGCGTCTCTTTAAACATTTCAGCGTGGGGGATGTGTGGTCCTGGCAAACAGGAGGAAAATTATTAGCTCAGTTATTACAGGGTCTCAGTGCAAGTTCAGGTGGAATTCATGCTGATAAAAAACACTTTTCAGTTTGCATTACAGAGGTGATTTATTTCTGAAGAGAGCGGTAGAGCTGCCTGTGTGCCTAAGGCTCATTCCAAGGCAGGAGGATATGGTCGAAGTGCCTGGGCTGGTAGAGTTTTGGACCAACAGGCTGGTCCAGTTGGAGCTGAACCATGACTTTCATGCACCTCTATTCCATTTCTGTGCTAGTACCACTGAACACATGCATGTTGGGGTTATCCCCATCTTCCCATCCTGCTGTTTTGTTTGCCAGCTAGGGAGTGCTGTTGACATTTCTATGCTGAGCAACCTAATGCTTCTCATTGTCTTTGCTGGACAGACGAACTAGGGGTTAGGCTGGCACAGTGGTCAGCTCTGCTTATGTATGTAAACCTCTAGTAAAGATGGTCAAGCAGCAGAGTTTTGATCCCTGGTCTTGTTTTTCACCCACGTTATCACAGACCACAGAATAATGCAGGGATTTTTGTTTTCACAGAGTAATACTGAAAATCAGTATAAAAATAAGTCAAAATGTGAATTAAAATGCATAGTTAGGATGTACTTCTTGCCTGATTTCATTACAAGGCTGCTTGAATTCTTTAGGTGTGTTGAGGAGGAGCCATTCTCATTTTCTAAGAAGCTATGGTTAACCAAAACAGACATGGAGGAGACAAATTAACATCTAGATACACACTCTACCATAAAGTGCAGAAAATGCAGTTACGGTGTGAATGATATTTTTAGGAGCTGTTTCAAGTATCCAGCACACTTGGCCTTTTGTACAAACAATAAACAACTCATTTAAATAAGTGTCAATCACTTGTCTTTATTAAAAGTAGTAGGAATTGCGCCTACTGAATTATTCTTGACTTTCAAAACTGCTAAATTTTCAAGTAATAATGAAACTTTTCTA
Organism: Neopsephotus bourkii; assembly: GCF_033783945.1. Taxonomy (NCBI): domain Eukaryota; kingdom Metazoa; phylum Chordata; class Aves; order Psittaciformes; family Psittacidae; genus Neopsephotus; species Neopsephotus bourkii. The sequence goes on from NW_026902234.1 coordinate 11,633,921, forward strand.
CTTAATAAAAGATTTCTTGTCCCATGTATTCTAATAGCCGATGTTCAGACTGATGTTTCAGAGAGTAGGGTTGCGGGCCCAATCCTGATCCCATTCAGATTAGCTGCCCGTTATAGATTTTATAGGCTTGGAGCCAATATTTATGCAATTATTGCCCATGTCACTGTCGAAAAGAAGCCGAAAGGGGTTGATTATTGAGCTATAAACCCGATTTTTGCTGTCAGGCTGGCTGAGGTACAGGAAATCAAGGTTTGAGCAGTGCAAATACCAAAGTGCTGGTTTTCCCTGAAGGCAGAGGGAAAAGCAGGTCTCACCTGCTCGCTGGCCCGCTCATTCAACCATCTGTCCGTCCATCCGTCTGCTGGAAGCTGAGCGCAGGGGTCCACGGCGGCGGCAGGATTTCCTTCCCCCGAAGCTTCTCCCCTGCGCATTTGTCTGCCAGGAAATCGTGTTCCCCGCGAAACCCGAAATATCTGCCGGGACCTCCTCCTGAGATAGCCCCCGAGAAGCCGCGGCTGAAGGCCATTGCTAACTTCCTAACATTTGTGAGCTTGTTCTGCTTCTAACCCTCCGGCTTCAACACGTATTCTCACGTTTCCTCCGTGTCCGAGGCGATTCCTGCTGCTCCTCGAAGGCGAGACGGGAAAGTTGGAGGTCAATGCAGCGGGCGGCGTGGGAACGGGGACGGGGATGGACACGGAGAGGGAGCGCGACAGCACCACGGCTGCCGCCGCAGCCCCTCTGCCGCTCCCGTCCGCGGGTCCGAAGGGACCCGCAAGACACTCTGCGGCGCCGAAAGCGCTCCTCGCCCTGACCCCCCAGCAGCGGGGATCGGCCCCTCCTGCGAAAGGAGTGACCTGTGGGGAGCAGCCACAGAGCCCGTATTTCTTTGGATGTCTTTAACTTTTGTTGCTTAGGTTATCTCGGAGATAAGTTCAAGTTTTTATCTAGGTTCTTAGTTAAAAGGATTTTATTAACACTGATCTTTATGCGCCTAAAGCGCGCATAAAAAGGATGCTGAGTAAACCAGCTGTATTTACGTAAAATAATTAGCCGCTGGACAATAGAAGTCGAGCGATATATTTAGCTACATAAGGATATTTTCAGACAATACCAGGGCTCTTAATTTCCTCTGGTTTACTTAAAACAAGGATACGGAGAGTTAGAGGTCACAGTTTACTCACAGCTTTTGCAAAACACCGCTTGTAACCTTTTGCTTCAAAACAAACAGAAGCAGCGGCTTCACAAAACTGAGGTAAAGCTATTTTACACGTCTCTGTTGATAGAAGAGTTTATCAGGCTCTGTGTTTACAGTGGCTCACGACTGGATACAGACCACACATTTGTTCAAAAGTTTAATAATTAAGTACTTTCCTCCCCTCGCCGGCGAAGCTCTCCTTTGATGCCCCTCGATGTGCATAGATACCCAATCTCTGTCTCCCACTTGAGCGCTAAGTTTCCGTCCTGGGAATCGGATCCTTTTCCACCAAATTGCGCCGCCGGATCTGCAATTCCTTCCTCACTGCAAATTAAATTTAATTAAGCAGTTTGCTTAAAACGCATTCGATATTTTGTGTGAAAAGCAAACTGATTTCCTTGTTTCCTTGAGTGGTAGATTTCATTAAGAGAACTACCCAACACAATTAGCGCAAAATCTGTGGGGCATCGAGCGCGCCTCTGCTCCCCTTCCCCGTCTCTTGCGAGGAAAAGGAGTGGTTTCTGCCAGGCAGGACGGAGAAGGCTGGAGCCCCATATGAGTTTAAAGTGGGGGTGGGGGGGAGGGAAGATTTTCTTCCAAATTGACCAGGGAAATAAATGACAATGCCAGTCGTTTACCTTCTAAGGGCTTCTTCGCCTTCGTCTAAAAGCCGGAGGAGCTCCACCGCTAACCCGATATAAAAAAAAAAAAAAAAAAAAAGGAAAGAAAACCCGTATTTCTCCGGGAATAAAATTGTGCGAAATTGGTTCCTTATTACGGTCCTTTGTAGCGTGTTCTTAACTGAAAGGTAGGGAAATGACAGGAAAAGAGCGCTGTGATTTCCTGCGCTTTAACTTTCAATCCTTCTCTGCAGGTACTATTTTGGCACGAAATCCCTGCTGAAAGAAATTCAGCAACCCCCTCCATTTCACGGGACTGACTTTGACACGGTACAACCGGTGTTCAGCCACCGCGCAGCTCCTGGCGCGAACCACCACCAGGGCAGCGGCACCGGCGCCTCGTTTGTCCTTTGCCGCCGTCTCCTCTTTTCTCGGAGAGGGGGGTGCGGGGGGGTGGGGGGTGGTAGACACGACCGCGAAGGCTGCGGGCAGGGCAGGAGGCGAAGGAGCAGCACAGGGCTAGACACGGCCGAGTGTGGTCCGGTCCCTCCGCGGACGGAGGCGCTGGCCGCTAGTGGGAGCTGTGTCCCCGTGGAAGCGCGGTGGAACGCCGGGCGCGGCGGCGGGCGCGCACCCGGGGGGGGGGGGGGCTCCGCGGTCGCCTCCGTGCCCTCCGCACTCCGAAGTGGCGGGAGGGAGTCCTCCGGAGCCGTATTCCCGGCCCTGTCCGCGGGTAGATCCCTCTTGGTCAGGAATTAATAGCAAAGTGAAATAAAAGGCCGAGTTGCCAGAGAGGAACGCGGGGTCTGAAAACAACCGGATCCGAAAATAGCCCCTCAACTCCCACATTAGGGAGGGGATGGCAAAGGCGCTGAGCGATCGCCGGAGAAAGGCGAGGGAGCCCGCAGCCGCCCTCAGCGCCCTTGATTACCCCTCATCCCTTTGACGCGCTCCGCGTGTCCCGCTCCCCTCCATTTCTTGGCTAATTGTCCCGCAACCAGATGAAACTTCACTCAGAGGCCCCGTGGTAAGGGCCTGTCGGCACCGAGCGTGGGAAAGCCCCCTGCTCCTCCGGCAACCGCAGAAAGTTGCGCGGGGAGCTCCGCACCAGCGGAGACCCGGCCCTTCCCGGCGGAGGTGTCTGCTTCCACGGAGCGCAGTCAGCAGTGCTCTCCCGGGGGTGGGGGAGCCCGGCTGTCCCCGCTGCTTAAAAAGCGGTGTACTTGAAAAACGTCTATTTTTTACGTTTGAAAAAAAAAAAAAAAGAAAAAAGACTTTTTTGGGGATTTATGTCTTTTCATTTTTATTTTTTCTCCCCGCGTGGGCCAGTCGCGCCTCCTGCACAGCACCGGCGTGACTAAGAGCGAGTAGGCTCTCCCCTCGCTTCGGTGGCCGCCCGCGGCACGACAGAGCCGGGAGCCGAGGGGTGTTACCTGCCGACCCCGCTCGGCTCGGCTCGGCTCGGCCCGGCCCTGTTCGGCTCGACGGGGTTGGGCTCAGCCCTCCGCGGCCCCGCCCGCCGCGGCGGCGGCGGCGGTAAGTGACACGCGCGGCACCCAACCAGCGCGGCGGGCCGGCGGCGGCCCTATGAGCGGCGGCGGCGGGGCGGCGGGGCCGCACTTATATGGGTACGGCGGCGCGCTGCCGCCGGCTGTGCTTCTCCGCCAGAGACTCGCTGGGGCAGCAGCGGCAGAGGAGCAGCGGTATCACGGGTTGGCGGCGCCGCGGCGGGAACGGCCGTGGCTGGCGCCGCTCCTCCTTCCTTCTTCTCCGCGCTGGGCTGCGCAAGTCCCACGCCCGGCTTTCCTTCTCCTTGTCCTGCCGCCGGGGCGCGCACTGCGGATCGCGCAACGGGAGAGAGGGACGTTCTGACGCTGCGGACCCCCCTTTTCATTTCTTTTTACTTCTGAAAATACTCGTATTTTCGCCACACTCCTTCTGCCCCCGCTCCGCTCGGGGGGCTTTGCCAAAGACAAGGTCAGCAGTGCCCCCCTAGGAAAGCCGGAGCCCTGCGGATGCGCCTCCCCGGGACCGGTGGAGCTGACTCTCGGAGTGGATTTATTGACTCGCGGTTGCTTCCGAGCTCCCTGAAACAGCCCGAGCTGGTGCCTGCGCGGATTGCAAACTGCAGGGAGCACTGAGAGGCACACGGGGGGAGCCTCCTGCCAAGGCCGGGTCCCTCTCCACCAAACCCTTTATTTTACGTTTATTTTACTTTTTTTTTTTTTCTCCTTTTCACGCCAGCATTAGACACTGTGAACGTGTATGGCGCCCTGGATCCAAATGGGAGTTGGCAGTTTAAGTGGCATCATCCAAGGCAGCCGGGAGACCCCCATTAAAAGGAAGGACTGAGTGTTTGCATTATTTTTGTTGTTACTGATGTTGTTACTTCGGAAGTAGCTTGGATCTTACCTCGCAGGAGAATTCCCTACATGCGAGTGGCGTACATGACTCAGTAGATCTGCCTGCAGCTCTCACCAAGTGCATCGTCGACCCTTCGCGTGTGATTTTTATTTTTCTCACTCGTAGTAGTAGTATTTCTTCGCGCTCCACCGCCCCGGCCGCTGGGATACCGGTGTGTCCCCCTGCTGTTGCCGTCAGGTGCGGGGGAGTTGGCGAGGCTGCGGGAGGGACTCGTCGCCGCCGCGACCATGGCAGCGCGGAGACGAGACGCCTCCGCCTGGAAGTGCTGTTGGGGAGTCGCGATGGTTTTATGCAGAACTGCGCTGGCGAGGTCCATCGTTCTAGATCCCATTTATTGGAATTCCTCCAACCCCAAGTAAGTTTCCATCCCGTTCCCGCCTTCCCTCCGGGGGCCGGCGATGCCCTCCGCGGCGGTGCGACGGGAAAGGAGGGGGGACGGGGACGGAGCCCCGGGGACGGGGCGGGGGAAGCTGCGAGAGGCGGCGGCCGGGGTCTCCAGGCTGGGCTGGCAGCAGCATCTGGGCCTCTCCGGTGCGCGGGGCCCGTGTCGAGGCGGAGCTGCTCCGTAGCCCCTCGTCCCGACGGGTGGGGGAGCCAGGATGGGGAGGCGGAGCGGGATCGGGAGCCGGGCGGCAGCGGGAGGCTGAAACCTGCGTGCGGTGTGTGGGTTGCGCACTCCGCCCCCGCGGAACCGCCGCCTAGGGGTCGGAGCTGCGGCGGAGGCCGGCGGAGCCGTGCCTAGCTGGGCTGCCAAGGAAGGGTGATACTCTTCAACTTCTCCGTCTGCAGATGCAAACTCATCCCATTGACTCCAGCGAAGTTACATCTGCTTATAACAGGGCTAAATTTGGTTGTGGAGTTGATGGTATCAAGGCACATGTCAGTGAGTAATGAACTAAGCATTATCCATCACACAACCATTTAGTGTCATTCTTCATTAACAAACCCAGGGAAAAAAGTTGTATTCCCAGGGCTTCGCCATCAAAGCACACCCTTAAAATAGAAACATACCCTTTTAAAGAAAGTTATTAAACATACAAAATTATTGCTATTGGGAAGAGGAACTTTTGGGGAAGTGGGCTCTTTCTAACTGAAGTAGTGATGAAAAACTGATTTCTCCTCTTTTGTTTTTGAAGTGCATTAATAAAAGTTGGCTTTGTTAGTTGTGAAATCGTTTGAACTTTTGTGACTAAACTCGAGTGTAGAGAACAAAAATCACTATAGGAAAAAATACTTTGTAATGAGTCTGGGGAATTTTACACCAGAAATACGTTAAGATAATTTCTTTTAACTCATGCTGTGTCTTAAGTTACATTTATTTAAAAGCAAACCATAGGCATTGTGTTAATTGAATGCAGAATGTCCCATTAAATCCAGTAAGTACAGGTTTTGTTTTCCCGGGAGACTTTTTGGAGGAAATGTCAGGTGGTGATGAGACAAGAACGAATGGAGTATTTCCTGAATCGGGGATTAATTCTGTGTAGGTGGCAGGATCTGCAGGAGTTTAGTGAAGATTTTAAAGTTTGAATTAGAAGTAACATCTCAAGTTTGTAGTCTTGTTTTACAGCTATCATTACCTGCTGTTTTTTCCCATGGAAGGAAAACCTTGCTGCAGATTTCTGCTGGCATTTTTCGATAATGGATGTATTTGCTGTGTCTGTACGGTTTCTTTACTGAAAAGTTCTTCTGATCCTAAAAAAAAAAAATATGCTGTGGACTGTTCAATTAACTTTTCATTCCTAATACTGTGCGACATGATCATTTTATATATGCACCAGGTGGGAAGCCAGTTACAATAAAACGAAGTTTAGCTCCAGTCTCTGGCTCTGCACTTACATGGTGCTACACAGCTAAACCTTTCTTTGGCTTAAGAAAGGTACGACATAATATCTAAGAATAAGGGTATCTGCCCGGTGATAAAGCGGGCTATATAATGCTGTTTGAATTCTCCAAAGTCAAAGGCTCCAAGCCGGGGTTGCATTGCGCTAGGAGGCCTACTGTGCTAGTGGAAAACAGGCTGAGCTCAGCCTGGGAGGAAGGGAAGGCTTTTGCATTCCGGCCCTTGATGGGTTTATGCCTACAGAGGTCACTCTTCCAATGCAGAAGAGCCCGAGCCCGCTGCTGCTTCCTCGCCTCTACCAGCTACAACCTGCTTTTTTTTTTTTTTTTTTTTTTTTTTTTGAAGCTTACCTTGGGAGCTTTTTATTAGCCATCAGAGAAACGAAAGTATCCCAGCAGCTGAATTCAACCCATCTTACGGAGCCCGGGGATATGCTTCCTTTATCAAATACAAATTGTGTTTCCATTTGGCTAATTCTAAACTATTTGATTAAAAAAAAAAAGTTTGGATGTTGCTAATGGTAGATCTAATGATAATATCTAATTACTTTTTGAACTTAAATGCATGCACGCGTAAAAATAGGTTGTGTTGTTGATGTAATTGGGTTTTCTTGAGTGATTCATTGAGGCTTAATCACCACAGTGAAGAAGTACACTATTAAAAATTAGTCTTTTCAATTGCTGGGGCTAGTGATTTATAGGCCACTTGGAGGCCCGTCGTTTGGGGAAGCTTAGAAATACATTGCTGATACTGCTGCCGGTGAGACAGCTTCACTTCTCAGAGCAGGATTTCTCACTAATTCTTGTCACAATTGTTTGCCTGAAGGATGGGGAATAATTTCTCCTTAGATGAGGTTATCCTCACTCTGGATTCGGGCTGGATGTTAGCCTGAGAAGCAAGCTGCTGAAGGGATTTTGGTGTAGCATAATAATAAAGCTCCTTTCTAGGTTTGAAATAATAACTATCTTTGGTGCTGGTTAATTTATTCAGGGAAGCTGTGCATTTAACTCTATTGAAAGCCTCAGCACATAAATCTGCTGAACAGGTATGCAATTAAATGCTGGGAGAAGTTGTTAGGTTAATATAAAGTATGAAATAATAAATTTCAGGTTAAGGTGAATGTATAAACTGAATTGGTTTTGTACTGAAGTCTAGAGGTTATAATTTCTAGCAGGTGGCTAGATGGAGAGCACACAGTCACTGAACACAGAGCTCCCTTCCCTGTTGCCCCCTCTCTCCCTTTTTAGGGATCTGCTTTTATTGTCTTGATACTGCAAGATGTGACGCATGAAATAATTACACCTGTGACTTTATTGCATAGGAGATTTAAGTATTGTTGCAGATGGTTCTGGTAGACTTCACAGACTTCTCATTTGAAGAACCTTAAATCTCATGATCTTGAAAACACAGAAAAATTACTCTGTGGACCTAACTCCTGTTGACACTTTTTAATGGGGGACTTTCCGCCTGTGCTGTTTCTGCCAAGACAAACAGTGTATATAGATAGCATGGATTACCTCAGTTTCACCTCACAAGGGCTCAGGCACCGCCTCTGACACACAGGACAGCATATAAGTGTCACAGGCCGCCTTTTAGGCAAAAAGTAGAGACATCTCATTCAAAATAACATTCCTTAAGCGTGGCAGTTCCCTGGGTACTATAGGCCTGTGAGCAAAGCGGTTCATTCTCCTTAGTGGCATGTGGAAGGTAATCCTCACAAGTGGTGCCTTTGACACTGATGAAGTTAGATGATAACTATTTTTCTCTCCCTCTGATAACCAGTTATAAATGGGATGTTTCACAGCCTTCCTGTGAATTGAATGCTAACATATTAGAAACTGATAAAATAAACTACAATTGATGACCCTATTAAATGTTCTATTCAGTAGCATATAGACTAGTCTGCTTCTCATTGTATCTGAAATTCTTAGTTTTGTAGGTAAACAAATGCACATTCACTACCGATTGAATAGCCCCTTGAACTATGCTCTGCAGTTTGCATTTGGGTTAATCTTGTCGGTTTTAATACAGAGAGGGGAAAAAAAGGAGAAAGCACCAGGGGTGGAATTGTTAGTGCTTTCACATCCACATTCCTCACATTTTGTCAGGATGATAAACTGTAGGTAATGGACAGCCGCTGTTTCACAGGACAGGCGAACCAGCCAGAGCACAAAGAGCTTGCTAAAACGATATCTCACAACATGTTTGGGAGCCTCTCACTGAGACAAGGATTTATTTGGAAGTCCTGTGTTACGGGACCACACTTTCTAACCTCAGCAATTACAGCTTCAAGCTGAAGAAACAGGAGTGGAAGGGTAAAATGATTTAAACACATGCTCCTAAATTGTACCCAAAACATAGCTGTTGACATTTGGCATGCTAACACAAGGAGCAAGTGGTGGCTTCCAGTCCATTTGATATCTCTGGCATTCATAGCCAGGTCTTCAAAGCACAAGTGAATTAGCAACATGAATTCAGAACAAACTGAAGGCCAAATTCTTCAGCTGGTTATTTGCCCCAAGCTTTTATATGTGGAGTATAATTGCTATATTATTTATAGTAATTATCTTAAAGTGTGTTATCTGTAAGCTGTGCTACGTTATTTCACTTTGTTTAATGAAGTAATTGCCTTTAGAAAGGCAGTGACTAGAAGTCAAGCTAAAATCACTGAAGTTCTCCCTCTTCCCACACACAGGAATGCCTCCCTCCTTTTCTTTTTCCTTTTTTCTTTTTAATCTTCTTTTCCCTGTTTTATTGTAAGGAGATCACATTGCTTTAGATGTGACACTCAGCGTCATCTCAAATTCAGCCAAGGACCTGAGGTGACTGCTGTGACATGCTGGCACGGGCAGACCTGTCTGCCCTGTGCAGCAGCCAGGGCCTGGGTTGTGCTCTGGGGGCTTTTTCTTCTCTTCTTTTTTTGGAGGACCTGTTCTTTATGTGTCGTGCAAACCTGCAGTACTTGAAACTGCTTGTTGCAAATGAGAAGAAAGTGTTCTTCTGAGGAAAAGATAGTGATTAAAATGTTATTCATGTGTGCCTAATGTCTGCCTGCCTTGGCTGCTGACATAAAGAAACCTGTTTTTCTGGTCATTTATCATACATCTACATGGATTTGGTTATGAGCTCATTCTTTGTGAGGCATTGTGGAAACTTAAATAGGAATGTTAAACTGCTTCAAATATTTTGATTAAAATATGCAGTGCCATAGAAGATAGACTTTTAACCAGACCACTGCTGGCTTGAGCAAGGAGAGGTTTTTTGGGGGGTGGAGAGGGAGCAGAGAGAAGAGTTTGGGGGGGGGAGTTTCATGAAAAGCAGAGGCAGGGAGGATCGCAGATGGACAGTGTTAGAAGAGCTTGGAAAAACTCCTGTGGCTTCATTGTCCCCTTAAAGCCAGGGAACACAAAGACAAATGCAGTTCAGTCTTTCTCCCATGATGGAAAATGTAAACCGTTGACACAGCTCCCATGTTTAACTTGTTTAATTCTCATTTTAAATTCAGTACTATACCAGCCGTGTGAACTCTGAAGATTTCTTTAGTAATCCATTTTGTAGTTCCGAATCAAAAACAAAGTGAAAAGGTCTGACACAATTTGCTTTTATTTTTAGGCAAATCAACCCTGGTCATAGTTAATAAGGGGATTACAACCCAGACTAGGTCTTTACAGATGTAATGTAAATCAAGGGCAGAGTATAAAGAAACTGATCCCTTTTGATTGAAGTATGGTAAAAAGGCATAGAGAAACTAGCAGCAGTAATCTGATTGTATGGCAATAAAACCACCATTTTCTGTCTTTCAGATAAAAATAATGTGGTAAATCCATGCAGTTCATAAGATGTAAAGGCAGATAAAGGGTGATGCCATGGCAACATATAGATTAGCTTGATGTTAGAAATGACACGTCTCTGAAAGGGGTGTTATAAACTAAGGACCTTGCTCCGGGCTGTGAGGTATTATGTGAGAACTGCACAAAACTTGGGGGCCGGGATTAGGAAGTATGAAAGGCCTACTTGTGGCTTGGGATGGTTAAAGCAGCAAAGAAAAGCTGCTCAGTTCTTGCTCATTGGTGGTGTATAATATGGTAAAGATAGATTTCATTTACTGCTTTCTGCCGAGGTGGGGACCGATTAAAACTTGAGATGGCTGCAATTGTTGGGTGGGGAAGAATTTCCTTTTTAACTCCTGCCCTAGCAGCAGCCCTTCGGAAGAATTAGCTGTGCTTGGCGTTTGTTGCCTTAATCTATTTGGGCTTGGGGCAGGAGCATGCTGGCAAGGAACAGAAAGCTGAGGGGATGGGTAGGATTGGGGTTATCTGGAAGGAAAACACAGGGCTTTTGATTTCAGCCGTATTTCAGGCTGTGGTCTCAGTCTCACACTCCATGGGAGCAGCCAAATATAAACACACTGCATTGTCTGTGCCTTGGCCAGGTGATACTTCAGCATCTCTTGTGCTTCCCATCCTGCAGAAAATATAAAGGAAAAAGAACCCCCACAAGCAAACCAGCATTCATTCCTGTTTACCAGTAAAGCTGCAGATAACAAAATTGATTTGGCTTAGTCTCGAGGTGGTTATTTATTTCCGAAAGGCAGGCTGAAATCTAGAAATGAAGGAGATAAGCATCTGCCTACTCCCCCATCCCCAGCTGAAAATCATTGGGAGGAGTTTGCCGATTGCCCCTCGAGTTGAGCCAGGAGACAGTTTAGCTGTTGTTTTGTCATTTATTTTAAGCAATCTGCAGCTGTAAACGTAGTAAAACACCTCTCTTAATGCAACTACTTGGGTTTTTATTTTCCTTACCTTTTCTCTTACAGAGCTTTCTAACAGTTAAGACTTGCTTTTCTACCCAACTGACAACCGTAACCACCCACACCTCAAAGTCAGCATTACATTGCAAATCAGGGACACGATTCAAATGAGAAATATTTACTTTATTGCCTGCTCATTTGTCTGCTGGGAGGGGGGTGGGGAAGCACTCTGCATTTGTTAGGCAGAGTCTAGACATAAGGGGAAAAAACACTGAAGCCTACAATAACAGTTGTGTCTTTACTGGGAATGAGTTTGGGATGAGCTCGGCAAAATGGAATTCATGCTGTTCGTTTGGCAGTGGCTGGGACACTTAAAATTTTTGTTTGGTTGATTTTTGTTTGGGTTTTTTTTTGGTGTGGGTTTTTAATATATATAAATATATATGTATATATATAAATATGTTAATTACATGCTTGAATCTTATCATTCTTATCCTACCCCGTAGTAAGCTGAAAGCTTCACGATTCTGAGAAGGGAACTCCAAGCCCAAAACTGTCAAGCTGCTGCTGCTGATGGGATTTAACAGATGAAAAATAACAAGTGCATATAGGGAGCTGAACAGATTGTCAGAGTATACGCGGCCTGAAGTGCTCAGATAGGTTTCCTCTCCTGCAGCTTAACCTTCACAAATCTATATCAAAAGATCCAATTCATTTGCTGAAATTCTCCAAAGCGCAGGGGCACCCTCATCTAATTTACAGGCCGGTCACATCCAAGCACCTTGCATTCTGCATTTGACAATGATTGTTAATGGGCTATTCAACTAAAGTATTTGCTTGTTAACAGGGAACAGAGCATGATAAATGTCCAGCAAGCTTGCGGCCTCCTTCAGCTTTTCAAATGCAGACTGGTGCATATTTATGGCAGGCAAATGACAAAGGGAGAAGCTGAATTGCTCTGGCCTTGTGCTTTCTGCTCGAACAAGGGTTAAAGTAATTAAAGAAATAATGCAAAAACCGATGTCCTTTGTTTGCTCACCATTATCCAACATTTAGCTTTCGAACCTGCCTGTCATGTCACATTTCAGGAAGGTTCGCGAGGAGGCTCGATAGGTTTGGTGGGGCAAGGGAAAAGAGCCGATGGTTCTTCTTTGACTACCCCTCCCAGCAGGTGCCCCTCTGTCTCTCCGAAGTACTGCTCCCCGACTTACATCAGCTCAAAGTTGTGCTTAGAACACAGGGAGTTTGCACTCCTGTTCCCTAATTGGGGGAACACTCCCCCCAAAACTGCCTAACCACAAACACCACAGTGGAGAGGCTTTGGGAAAACAAGCACATCGCACTCCAGCCTGTTTCCGGAAGCCAAGTATGGAAACAAGAAGGCAGAACAAAAAGCAGTTTTGCAGTTGCTCCTCCTCCCCCCCCAAGGACAGGGAGATCTAAAAAACAAACCATGAGGATACACACAGGAATTCCCTGAGTGTCTTGAGTGTCATTTTCAGGTATTATTTTGTGCTTATAAATTCAATTGTTTAGTCTTAGCCAGATTTTCAGGAGCCTAACAGCCTTCAGTGCAGAATTACAACAGGTAATTCTAAATTCTATGTTTGAAAATGGCACTTACTATTTTGTATTTCTAGTTGCGAGTAGATAAATGTGTTCAGGGCTTCTGTCTAGCTGCTGTTCAACTCCCATGAAAATACCTCCAGTGATTTCATTATTACATTAGCCCTCAAGGGGTTTACATTATAAATGTTTTTTTCATTATAGGCAAAATTTACATTTTCTTATAATGAGCAAAATCTATCATTATTCAACAAAGAGAACATCCAGATTATTTTTCTTTTTTTTTTTTTTTTTTTAACCGTTGTTAACTGTGCAGAGAACTTTCCTTTGATGTGATTATATACATTGTCAAAAGACAGAAAATAAGGGCAGGACCTCTATCTTTTTTGGCAATCCTGGCCAGCCAACACCCAGTGTTTATTGCGGTATCAGCATGGTAATTATAATGCAGCTGATTTAAACTTTGATGTAATAGTCTATGCTTTTTTCTGGTTTTAAATTTAGGTTCCAAGCCAAAAAAGATAAAGGCTGGTAGAGGATTATGTTGCTAGGTGAATCATTCCCTATGTATGGCATATGTATAAGGTGGTGTTCTTTTTAAATGTCTCATGGTTGATGGCTGAAATAGGATTTACAAAACTCTACTTGGTAGGATTCAGATCTCTGTACACTTTAAAACATAATCAAGTTTTACACATGTCAACAGAAAATGAGAAATTCTATGGTTTGTCTTACACGGATAGGTTTGATGGTGGAACGATACCTTAGGCTGAAAAGTCTGTGATGCTGCAAACTACTTCTCACCATTTTGTTAGTTTTTGTTTGACAAGTGCATTCACTTAGGTACCCAAAGCAAATAACAGCAGTGGGAAAGGTGAACAGTGCACTATAAAGGATGGTGCATGTTAAAGCCAATAAGAGGAGTTTAAAATTTATTATTGTTACTATTATTGTTGTTGTTATTAGTTAGAGCCCAGTCACAGTTGAATGCTATTTTATTTTGGATTGGGAGTTCTGCCAGACTCCAGCCTGTCAAAGCTAAGAAGGCTCAAATCAAATCCAGGCCTATTTCTGCAGCATACGGGAATCCTGGCTGCTTGCCTGTGGATTCATTCAGGAAGACCCATCTGGCTTTTGATGTTCTGCAAGTTTGAAGCAGTTTGTTTAAGGAACCTATGCAGTGAACACTGGTGAAAGCACACATAACTGCACTTCTGACTCTTCAACTGGTGCATGGTTTCACATTTTCATTTTGTGCTGGTGCTTGCCATCTGCTTACGTGCTGCCTGAGCAGCAGTTGGTTTCTATACCTGACTGGAAAAAAGTGTAAATTTGGAGTTGGAACATCTTGGCTCCTTTCGAGGATTTGCAGTCCCATAGCACTCACTGCCCACACTTCACTTGCTTTCTTCATGTTTAATTAATTTCAGTTTAGTTCAGAAGCAGTTTGTCTTAATCACTGAGCGACATTTGACCTTTAGGTTTTTGAGGGGTTTCTTTTTCCAAGATATTTCCAAGCAATATAGATTAATTGAACAGGGAAGGTTACGTTGGCAGACAGGATTACTAGGCTGTGTGATAAATATTTTAGAAGATACATTTTTTTAGTGGTAATTGTTCCTTCTATCAAATAGTTTTAAGGCACTTTCTGAAGAAAAACAAAAGCTGAATAATCTTAATCCATTTATTGCTTATTGTGGTCTTTTCCATTCTGTGGATCTGTGTGTGACAACACGACAAGCAAGACTGCACTATGCTCTTAGGGCCTGACTCAGGAAACTGTCCTTATTCAGAAAAATTCATGTTGAGCATGTGCTGAATGCTGAATATTTTTGCTGAAGTGGAACGAATTTAAGCATGAGCTGTCTTGAACCAAGGCCAGAGTGAAAAGGCTTTTGGGGGTTGGACAAGTACAGATCTCTCTGAAGCTTCATTATGTATTTTTTTATATATATGTATATATAAAAGAATTATGTCAGAAGCTACAGCCCTGTCTGCATTTGGAAAGTCTTAATTTTCATGTAGCTCGCCAGTAGCCAATGTATCCATTCCAATGGTGATCCCTTGCATTGCCTGGGACGGCTCAAGCATGTCCTGGAGGTCTGACTGCACCAGTAGTTCTGCTGGAACTGAGTTTTCTGTGCTTTTGCTTGCAGTTCAGTTAATGTCAACAGCACATTTCCACTGGTGACCAACAGCTGAGAGCAGCCTGGCTCTTCCCAAGAGCCCAGGTTACCCTTCTGAGAGACAACTCAGTTTGCATCAGGTGCACAGGCTGAACCTCCTTACAGTAGTCTGAACAAAATGCCAGTATCTCACAGGCACTGGGCAGCAGGTTAAAATCGAGTGTCTGGAGCTCCAGTGGGGTAAAATTGTGTGGCTGGGGCTCCAGCTGTTCCTAGCCATCTGCTGTACCTGTCTAATTGACTCTTCCACGCGGGGCAGGGATGTCTGATCTAGTGTTGAATGCACTTCTGGACCTTTACAGGAGGATTTTAAACTACTATAGTGTCAGTTTAGTTTGAGACGTTCAGACCTGCAGTGGGCCAAAAGCTGGTTCTTGATAGGACAAATATTGCTGCTGCTTTGGAGGTGGCGGCAGCTACCAAGTTTTATTCTGCTTCTGAGGGTTGGTCAAACTTTGGAAAAGTTGGTATTTAATGTGAAAAAGTAGAATCTCCATTCTTGCAGGTGGCTGAATCTTGCGTTTAATGTGAGATGCAAGTGCAGACTTGATTGTAGATCTCTCATTTGGATTTTTGCTTAGGGTTATTTTCTCTCACCCCAAACCCATCATTTAAATACAAAGAGGAAAAGGATGCAGTATAGGAGTGATAGAGGGTTCTAACTGGAACCCGAAGCCTTTGCGTAACAATGATTTGCCAAAATAGGTTTGGTTTACCTTACAGTGCTGTTACTGCTTTGGCATAACTTTTCCTAAAAGTTAACAACTTGTTCTACTTCCAGTGTTTTCTTATGCAATAAGTAAATGGTATGCAATATTACATTTTCTAGCAACTGCAAATCAGCTGATTTTTTTTTTTGTTTGGATTTGAGATACAATCACCAATTATTAGTGTTTCATCAAGTAACAAGACAGTCCTCACCCTCTTTTATAGACTTTGCTTGGAGCATATCTTGGAATAAGACAGGTGCAAACAAATTGAACTTAAGAGGAGGAAGACTGCAGACTTTGGTTGGTATCCCTGTATTGTGGCTGACATAAGATACTTGCTTTTGCAATAGGAATGGCAGGGAAGAGCACAGAATAGCACAGCAATAATACAGGCTGGTTTTATTGTTTCTTTCTTGCAATTTACAGTGCCCTTTTTAAGAAGTAGTTCTTTGGCAAATGCCAGCTGCTCTCTGTTAGCTTTCTAAAAGGGAAGACTTCAGTGACTTGTGTAAGAAGCGCACACGATTTGGTTTGACTTTCTGTTCTGTGCTAACTACTGCTCTGCATCTTTTCAATAAAGCACATCTTTCTTGGATTTGGCACACCCCACCTCTGTGAGCACAAGTCAAGTAGAGCGCTGGTTTTGTGTTACGCTGAATTCATGGCAGATCTTTCTTTGCTTTTCGTTTGTCTTTTTTTCCCCCAAAATCCAAACCATATAAATACCTGATTATCTTTGCTGCGAGAGCAAAGAGCTACTTTAATATTCCCAGTAGCATATTTTGAACAACAATTCTTTAATTAAAACAACATTGGTCTCTTCCTGTATTTCATGGCTGGCAAATGAGAGAAAACACCAGTGTTAATATCAAAGGGAGTCAGTTTTCATTACAGTAATGGTTCAATTGTGCAATGCTGTAGGCAGTGAAATTTAATATTATTGTGACTTGTATTGTAATTGTAGGATGACAGAGGAAAATGGATTAAGTTTAAATGTAAGTGTACACAGCAGCACATGGACTTTGTCAAATGGAAGCTGAGGATTGGAGCAGGACGGGTCCCCTTCTGGTTCTGTCATAATGAATTAGTATTTTGTAAATAACTGGCCACCAGACTATAGATTTATTACCTTTTGTAGATGTATGTGGACACACACATACATGGATTCTGGACTCACTGTAATTGCAGCATGGAGTTGCAGAACGGGTTTATGCCTGTAGGCTTGCAGGGTATTGGAATGTCTAGGCTTCTTGTCTTCACCTTTCATGAAAATATTCTTGCCTGCCAGTTGGTGAAGTGTTCTTCTGAAGGATACACCCTTCCTTTCAGTTGAGGGATTGCTAACACATGGGTGACCTCAGACTGGAAAGTCCTTTGTCATTCTTTTCTTCCTGATGAATAAAGCCAAATTCAAATTGCAGATGATCTTTGCTTTAGGAAATTGTGCTAGAGAGACAACTAGTGTTAATGAGCAATATCCCCTTCTTTCCCAGTTGCCCATATACATGCAGATGAAAATGGAAGACGGTAATTTAAACCATCCATTACTGATCCTCTTCCCTGGAAGATTAGCGACAATGAAAGCTAGATGCTTCATTTGTTTACTGTGTAGGCAAGTGGAAGATGCCCCCAAAGCAATGCCTGATAGTCTACTAGTATGTAAACATGATGCCCTGTCGTTTTACCCCAGATCTTAAGTGTTTCTCAGAGGTATATTCATGTTGAAACCTGTTCTAATGTTAAAGTGCAAAAGGGGGCAGTAAAGTGCTATCCAAACAATGTTTATTTTTGGAAGGTATCTTTTGTGGCAAAAGTTGCATTTCTCAATAAGTTTATAATATCCTGCGTTTAAAATAATGATCACATGAATATCCTGCATTTGAAAGACTTACAAATGTGGCCAAAGCTTATTGTCAGGCATTGTGGGAACAGTGTTTGCTGTGTGCATTTCCATGGCCTGTCCTTTTAACTCAGTCCTGAAACATGCTACATATTTGGAAGGAATCAAAGGCTTTCCTCAGATATATTTAGGACATCGCTATATGAAGCACTTCTGAAAGAATTCCAAATTTGCTAATCATGTCTGGTTCTCATGTTATGCATTAGCAGCACCACTTTTCTGGAAGAAGAAAAAGCAACAAAACCAATACGAAAAGAATGCTGAGGCGCTAGGGGTTTCAGTTTGAAGTACTAAAGTGTGTAGTGGTGGCATGGGTCAAGAGTTGGGCTCTCATCCAGACCCACATGCATCATTTGTCAAGAGGTAGCTAGAAAGAGCAGCTAATTACAATGCACCTACTGAGTGTTTTCTCTTTCAGAAATTCCTCAGAATAAGCCATTTATACAGATTGGCTGCTACTCTTCACTGCAGCCACTTGCAGTTTTTAAACTCTATGTAGAAAGCATGTTTCTGACAGAAATGCAGTAAAAGGAGAATGTGCCTCTGTGTGCTTCCATGGTTGTGCATGAGAGAGCGAGAGAGTGCAGTCATTTGAGGAGTGATTCCTTGTTTGCTGAAGCTCAGTAAGTCCAGTGCTGTTGGAGGGTTCATATTTCTGTAAATGCTGATGAAATGTTAATATAATACACTTAAAAATAGAACACTGCTCATATCCATGCCCTTTTTTTGGTGGGTTTTTTTTTTCCTCCTCTTAGTTAGAAGACTGTCCTGAAACACATTAGCAGTTCTTTTGTGGTAACCAGAATTGATTTAGTAAATGGATTGGAATTCTCTAGTGCTTTAAGTACTTTTAGCTGAGCGATAATTGCTTTCTCCACAATAACACAAAAAGTTAATTGCTATTAATAGTGCTTTGTGTGGAGGTCATATATGAAAACTGAATATAAAATCTGTATTTTTTTATAAAATATTCCTTTGTCAACTTTAATAAAAAAATCAAATCATGCCTCTTTCCAGCGTTTCAAGCCTTGCCCATGTGGTAAATGTTCTAAGCCAGGCTGGATGTTCTTCTACAAAAAGCCCAGATCTTGTTTCCCATT
This sequence comes from Neopsephotus bourkii, assembly GCF_033783945.1. Classification (NCBI taxonomy): domain Eukaryota; kingdom Metazoa; phylum Chordata; class Aves; order Psittaciformes; family Psittacidae; genus Neopsephotus; species Neopsephotus bourkii. The sequence goes on from NW_026902234.1 coordinate 11,652,215, forward strand.
GTGGAGAAAAAGCCTGAGCAGATAGGTGTTTGCTCTCAAGTTTTTTAAGGCAGAGGTAAATATGTTTCCCTTTTACACAAGGAAAAACCGTGCATTCATTTTTGCACTCTGGATTTATGTTAGGGAGAGGGGTAAAGCCCAAGTTGGTCTGAAGGTTTTAGTTGTGTAAGTGGGGTTTTTGCTTTGTACTGCAAGTGAGAGCCAAGAAGTGAGGGAAAGGGCAGCTTTCCAGCAAAAGCTAAATCATCTCTTGCAGGCGGAGATGGTGTCCAGTTGAAACAGATCTGCTGTCTTACAGCAAAACCGTTCTGGCAGCTGCATGCAGGGGGTTGAAGCCACGATGCTGCCTCTGCTTCATGGGGGGACGTGGGGAAAGGAGCTCTGTGGTCACCCTGAGATGTTGTGATCCCTTGGACAGGGACTGCAGTCAGCTACCTCTAGTAGAGCCCAGATTGGGGTAGTCCTGAAGTAGAGGCTGCGGCACCTCCTTTGGCTTATTTTTCCACGGAATGAGATCACATTCACAACCTCGTACATCACAGCTCTTAAGGTACCAGATTTTCTCTTAGAGAGAGTGCCTCCAGTAAGATGTATTTGGTGCTGGGTTGCAGGTGACCTTCCATATGCATGAAAGGTGAAAGGGGTATGGTTTTTGCCAGATAGCATGTCTTAGCTGCAGGTTTTGTGCTCTCTCAAGTGGAAGGCATCTTTAGGCTTGTAGCAGGCCATAAGCTGAATGGAGAAAAAAAGTGGCTGCGTGTATTCTTGCAACAGCAACACACAACTTATTTGTTGAAGGAAACTCATGACACATCTTTCTAGGAGATCGGTTAGAGCATATTCTGCCATGTTTGAAGAGGGATGGTGTCTGTGAGTGTCCCTCTATACAGTGAAAGCTCTGTGCCTTTAGGAAAGTGATGTGATGGTACAATTTGATTGTAAAATCTCACAGGGCCATGAAAAAAAAAGGTGGTTTATTCAAATAAAGTGTAGAAGTGTATCTACTTTCAGCCCATTCTTATGTCTACTAGAAATTCTTTGTTGTATTTTAAATGCTTTCCTCTAGTATTTTGTAAAAGCTAGTGCAATGAATCAATATATGAAACATAAAATTTCATACATGCCCCTTGTTCCCTGTCCACTGAAAATTTTTAGAAGACATAATAATGCTGCAGAATCATTCCTGTGTAAGTTATGATTTCCATTGTAAACATAGTGCATTGTCTTGCCCTACTGAAATCAATGGAAGTTTTGCAGCCAATTTCAATAAGAATAGGTCCAGGAAGAATTACCAAGACCGACCATCCATTTACATGGCTACTTGAGACTCACTAAATGGTGGCACCACTACCATCTTCTGTCCAGGGTGGTGATTAAAACAAACACTTGACCATTCCCCTTTTCAGTGCTCTGCAAGCTTTTGCCCCCAGGTAGTCTGAAAGAAGATGGGCTCCTTTGAAGGTGAGAAATGGGGAGGACAATGAGGTACCACAAACTCCCACCATGGAGTTTAGCTACAGTTTCAAGGGATTATTTCACAGCATTTATGGCCTTGCAGCAAGTTTTATCATGGGGGAGCCTGAGCCCCAAATAGAGGTTCTTCCATTCCAATGAAAGTGAGAAGTACAAGAGCTGCAGCTTTAGCAGCTTGTGTTACAGTACTTTATAATCTGGCTTCGTATAATGTGGTATTTACCACTAAAGATCTGAAGGGATGAACGTGAATATATTTGTTTATTTATTTGTGTTAATTCCATTTAGTTTCTAGCCTGCAAGTCTTATTAATGCCAGTAACCACTGCTTATATGAATAGTTTCATTAACTGCATGGAAAAATGATATGTAGAAATAAAGGTCAGCAGATTAAACTTCTTAAATTTTATTTAAATTAAAAAATATCCCTATTTAGCATGTTCTATAAAACTTTGTTATAGTATTAAAATGATTTAATAATACTTCACTGGCAAAGAAAAGTAGCTTCCAAAACTCACTTAAAAGGATTTTAGTAATATAAAATGCTGTACTTTTGATTTCAAAGTTTCATTTGCTAGTCTGTCATCTTGCTGTGTCACACGATGGTAATTTTTTGCAGAGACTTCTCTTAGGAGCAGACTTCTTTTTAAGCAAACTCCGTACCCATTTTCAGACAGACTCCACATTAATCTTTTTTGTTCTTTTTTTTTTCTTCTTTTTGTGAAACTTGCTTTGCTTTTTGTTCCACAGCATTACTGGTCCTCTTTGCACTTAATCCATTCAGTCCTGTAAAATAAGTGCTTCTGCAAAAATGCATTTCAGGTTTACAGCTGGGTGCATAGCTTGTTATCCACATGATGTGTCTGCATGTAAAGTTGACTGTGACACAAACTAATATGAAAGCTCTGTATGGAGAAGTGGACTCTTACAGAGACCTCTGGTCCATGTTTTTGGTTTTTACTCAGTTCAAAGTTTTGGAAAGCAGTGAACTGGTTTTTGTCTTGTTCAGCAGCCTGTGATTAGTCCACTGCTACTTCAGTGAACTCACTAGGAGCTTTTCCTGGAACTTTTACTTTCCTTGCATGAAGCTGGTAGGACTTACGCCTTCCGTAAATACTTCTCCTGTGGACAAAATGATACTCAAAATATGAATGTTATTACTTTCGCAAAAGCCAGATGATGAATGCATATACAGTTTTATAACTATTCCTTTTAAACAGTAAGGACGTGTATGTGGAATGCTATTCTATATTCTGTTTCAGTTTGCCCTTGTATAAGTAACGGACTAACATACTGTGTTATTAGTATTCATGACATTTCCTTAATAAAACTTTTCAATGAATAATTTTATAGTCAGGCTGGTAGTTAAACTTCATAAAGTTAAGTGGGTAGGATTCCCCAACAGAAGGTTTCAGGCTGCATTGTAAGAAGCATCTTGATTGTTCGCATTTTTAGGGTTATTTTTGTTACATTAATTTAAAGCTAACTGCCTACACCAATTAGTTCAGGTACGATATTAAAACGCAGAAATTTGGCACTGTTTTCCCAGACTTACAACAAGTACTAACGTGCTTTCTAAAATTGCATTCATTTGATAATTACCAGGATATAGTTAAAGCTAAGTCTGCATATATATATATTTATAGTATGTGTGTATATATCTAGTTTTGCAAATTGGAAGAAGCATGACAACACATTTGTTACATAAGTCAATACTGATTAAGAAGATCTCAAAGAATTTGTTTCTGTAAGAATTTTATCTGTTGATAATTTTACAGTTTCAGAAATGTCTGTGTAGTAAGGAATGGTAGAATATTTTCAGAGTAAAAGAGCGCTGACCGATAAAGTTTGGGGTTTTTTTTTTTAGAAATTACTATTAATGAAATTAGGCATGTTTGAGTGGTTATTATTAAGGAAAACTCCTTTATTGTTTAATAAGGTTGAATGTGCTAATTTCCTCTAAACAAAAAGTAGAATCTTAGGAATTTAGTTGGGAACTGTGCATAATACAAATTCTGGGTTTTGTAACATTTCAGAGTGAAATTTAACTTCTGTAGGACTTTGACCAGTAAGGCTACATTAGTGCAAGGAACTGTCGGGCCTTAAATTAAGGGTGGTACAGAGATTTATTGTAACATTGGTGGTAGCGGGGGATGGACTACTCGGCTCCTATTTTCTGTTCATGTGTCATGTGACTTTTTGTCTAATACTTTTAAGAAGGTTTTGGAACCCTACATGTTGCTGTTATTTGATAAGCAGCCTGACATGATAAGCAGCGTGGGAGGGATTCACTTCCATGGGCTTTGCACAGATGTCAGATGTCGCCCACAATACACCAATTTTGGGCTGACAGTAAAAATGCCATCTGTATCCAAAAGTGCCAGGCATAAAGTGCATAAATTTCATCATACAGCTTTTACTGTACTTTATGTACATTTCTGTCCTTTCTCACACAAAGCACGAGGATTATTAATTATGAGCAACATTCTTTGAATGCTCTAATCTCACTATATATGACTGCTGAGAGAAATGAGTTGGGAACTCCCTAAGCTTTTCTCCTAAGTTTCTCTTAGGGCACAGGGGCCTATATTGGTATGTAGGTTTCCCAGTAAAGAACATTTAGAGCGGAAAACCGGAAAGTTTGCTTTTTATAGAAAGTAATGTTTCCAGTGCTGTTGCTACCCTGCTTGCTTAAAGAGCATGTTACTGTCCCAGGCAGCACAGCCTTCTCAGGACCAGTCTCAGGATTCTGAAAACTCTTCCTTCATCTGTATTATATTTCTGTTTGTGTAAAAAAAAAAAAAAAAAAAAAAAGTTTTTAATTAGTTGAAAGGGCATTCTGATTTTTGATTGGACTTTCAAAGCCAGTTCATTAACTTTATTTTTATAGATGCCATCCTGCAAACATATTGAGAGTGTTGATGCTACCCCAGAATGCTTACGTACATACATTTTAGTACTTGCAGAAATAAAGATTCAGGATTAATCCTGAAATCTTTGTTAACCTCTACCAATGCTGGGTGTTTGTTGTTTGTTTTTTTCCAGCCACAAGATTTTCAAAAATAAGATCGTGAAACAGTAGTCTTAATCCCCCTGGCATTTAATAAATAACTTCAGAAAATGCTTAGTATCCAGCAAATGGGTTATTTAAAGTCTTAAGGAAAATATAGTAGCAAAAGTACTACACAGATGTGGGAATAATAATCATGCCTACTACTAATTGGCCACTGTAAATTTTGTGATTGAACTGCAATGCATGAGGTGAAAATTTTATGTTCTCTCCATCCCTGTTTGTGCTTTACTGTTGTAAGGAAATAAGGCAAGTAAATTGGAAAAATATCTTTCTTGCAGAGGTCACAATCAAAAGTGCAAACTGTGGAAAAAAATTGAACACAATCAAGTTCTAAGATTAATCCTTTCATTTTCAGCCTTCTTTCTTTCCTAATCCCATCAGCATTAGATCCTGCAAGTTCAGAAACTCAAGTGGAAGGAGATATACCAAATTTAGTTCTAAAACTGCACAGACTTGTAGCCACAGCAAGAATATTCCCCTGCCATAAAGTCTAACAAGTGTATCGGTTTAAAGCTCTTATAAAATGTAGTTTTAGCTGTCTGTTGGGGGTGGTTCTGTCCTCTACCTTTTATGGGGCAATTCCTGGCTACTTAGCCAAGGCACACAAGTATACTTCCTCTCTGGTAGCTGTTTCTCTGAACGCATCCTGTTTGTGCTCAGAGTTTGCATGTGGAATGTATGCTGCTGAGGAATGTATGCCGCTGGTGCTTCACTACACACGTACATATATACACAAACCCTAAAATTAGGATGAGTGTTTTTTGTTTTTCAGGGCAGCTTTTAGGTCATATGAATTTTGTATTTTTTATGCATGGGAATCTAAACTGATTTAACAAAAAAGATTTGGTCTCTGAAATCTTGTGTGTTTCATATTACATATTCCCATTACATGAAGAAGAATTACTGGGAAGAAGAAGTATTTACAGCAGTGGGATCATACAGCAACCAGCCTTTATCCTGTCATGCAGATGGGGGAATACAAGTAATTTTTCTCACATAACACTGCTGTGCAGGAGCAAAGTAGAATGTGACTGTGGTCAAGATAAGGTGGAGAAGTCAGTCACAGGTGATAGAGGTTAGCTCAGAAACTGTGTCCCTTTTCTTTTTCCTGGTCAATCAGTCCCTGAGGAGAGCCTGAATCAGGATCCATGCTGCTCCCTTGGGAACATTTGCTGGCTGGGGTCTTTCTCCCACCATTTCCTTGGCATCCTTGCAGAGCTAGCCTCTCCGTCAGTCGTCGCTCACCAGTCCGGTGACTTGGAGGAGGATGCCTTCCTGCCTTTCCACCTTTCCCTTTGTTTCACCATTTCAGATTTTGGGAGGTGGTAGTCACTGCATTCTTTTGGCGTGTCCAAAAACTGGAGGAAGAGGTGCGGCTTCTCCTTGCCTCCAGTGCTTCTCAGTTTGAACAGCGATGGCCAAGCCTAGCTTCTGTAGTCTGGAAATCACGTTGCATGGCACAAAAAAGTGCAGTGATTTATACATCAACAGCCACTTTTCTTGCCATAACATTTCATTGTTCTTTTTCCCTAAATCTGTAATTACATGTCTTTGTCCTGCTATGTGCTGTTTAACAACAAATATAATTCTTGCACAGGCTTTGTGGGTGAAAATAATCCCGCTCAATTAGCAGAGATCATAAACTTGCATTGTGTGGGAGCAAGCAGTTTTAAATTATTAACTCAAAAGTTGGGGTGTTGCATTGTCATTTTCTCTAACTTAGTAAATTCTGCCCTAGCACTACTACATGCTGGTGGGCTCCTTCAGTCAAGCCAGAGACTGGAGGTCATCAGCGCCTACAGCTTTGTTCCGGTTGGGCTTAATACTCTTAATTTAAAGTTTCCAGGAAGGCTGCCTGTGAATAAGCTAGATTTACTACATGTGCTGTTTAAATGCTAGCAGTTGGAGAAGGGTGTTCATCAGGCAGCAGTTGTTTCAGTTGTTTTTTTCAGGCTGATTCTCCATTAAGGAAGATCTTTGAAAAGGCTGGCAGGCGGGAGAAAGAGGAAAGAAAGTCTTTTAGGTCTGTGCATTCGAGGATGTTGGCTGTAGTTCTAAAACACGCACTTCTTGGCCTTAATTGGAACAAATATATCTTGCAGAGAAACAAACAAACCTGCTGTGGCTTTTGTCCTTTTGAGAACAAGGCTTCTCGTTTTTTGGATAAATCAATATTATAAGTAATTATTTATATTTTTCTTTTGTGAGGAAGTGGTGAGGTTTGCCTCCTAATTAATACAAGTAGGGTAGATACAATATCGAGTCTAACCCCAAACATTAAAGCTCACTGCCAGTTCGTATAAGAAGTCTTCATCAGCAGTAAGGCAAAAGCACATGCATGTTCCACTTACAGCAGAAGAAATAATGATGGTAATAGTAGAGCTAGAGAGAAGAAATTGTAGCATAGCAGTCACGCTGTCTTGGAAAAGTGTTTTATCAGAAGCATGTGGGATCCTTGGGTCAGGTAGATCTCTGTCTACCCAAGGTCTGTAAGCATGATCCTGGTGAGTGACTGATGCTCCTTTGTTTTCCACTGGCAATATCAATCAGTATCTTAATATGTTGTTAAATTTTAATGTCTAAGTTGTTTCTCTTCCCACACGGCTGTTTAGGGGGTTTGAAAAAACTATTCTCGTCATCCTCCCATATCCAAAATTAGCAAAGTATGTGCAAGAATAGTAGAAATGTTACAAAAGCTGAAAAACAGGATTGTAGCTAGTATACCACCAGATGTTGTACTAGCTGCTGTAAATGGCCAAATGTGGAAGAAACAGTGCCTGCCAGAGACATAAAACCTAATAGAGTTCCCAAAGCTGGGATAAGGATTAGACTACTTAATCCATCTGTAATTTCCAAGATCTATATAAACATCTTGTTGACATTGAGTCAGGCCTAGATTATTAAGATCTGGTTTGCTCAGTCATTTTGGTTTTGGAAACCATGTATTTGTTCTTTTCTGTCCACTGCAATTGCTACTGTTCTGGATGTGATCTTATCAAGTGTCTCACATTTTCCCTTCTTCCCTCCCTCCTTCCCTCCATCCCTCCCCCCCTCCCTGTTTTTTTTTTTTTCTTTTTGTGTTTCCACCTCCTCCCCTCCCTCCCATATCTTTCCCATCTCCCTCCCATATCCTTCCCTCCCCTTTTTTTTTCCTGTTTCAGGTTCCTTCCTGGACAAGGACTGGTACTATATCCACAGATAGGAGACAAACTGGATATTATATGCCCAAAGGTGGACTCTAAAACAGTTGGCCAGTATGAATATTATAAGGTCTACATGGTTGATAAAGACCAAGCAGATAGCTGTGCTATTAAAAAGGACAATACACCTCTACTCAACTGTGCCAAGCCAGATCAAGATGTTAAGTTTACCATCAAGTTTCAAGAGTTCAGTCCTAATCTTTGGGGCCTGGAATTTCAGAAGAACAAAGATTATTACGTCATATGTAAGTTCAAAATTTCAGTTGTTGATTCTTTTAAATATAATTGTTCTTTTGTGTGTTGTCTTGTACATTACAAGCGTACTAAAAAGAATGTGAATGGGTTTGTTTGGTTTTTTTCCTTTGAAAATATTTTCTTGTCAGCATTATTTTTGACATTATTCCTGACTTCCATGGGGCCTGTCTCTTTTCAGCTTGGTTTGTGTAAACCAAATTAGATTGTACTTCTGCGCCTGTAAAGTGCTTCTCCTGTGCTTGTCTTGTGTCCTGTATTGACATTGAAAGTTGTGTGCTGCTAAGCCGTGATGTGTTTCCTGCTCGCAGCTCTGGTGACGAGCCATGCTATTGGCCTTACACTTGAATGCTCTTACACCAGGAGCAGGATTAGGTTGGCCTGGAGGTTCTGAGCTGAGGCATCTTACGTTGAGATGGCCGGCCGTTACTCTTAAGTGATCCAGGGATTCTAACAGGAAACACCTTTGGTCACTTTGGTGCCAACTTTGACCATGTAACTTCCCCACAAGGGTTACTTGTGGGTTCTAGTTGAGCATGACTAGCTACAGTCCATACCTGCCATGTCCGTATAATAGCTAGGAGGGTTCTTGGTCAAAACCTAGACCAGCATGATCTTGAATTTCCTCCATTTTCATGGGCCTGGTCTTGTAAAAACAATGTGTGGGACACAGGCCTGCATCCAGCAAGATAAACTTTGTGTGGGTTTTAATCCTACCAGGGATTTATAGCTGAAAACAAGTCTGGAGGTAACCACTGTTTAGTGATTCAAATTACTTATGATGTGTAAAGTTAATGATGTGAATCAGGAGTTAGCATAAGCTGAGACCTCAGCAGTACAACAATGATTTACATTAGTTTAGGTTTTGTCATTATAATACTAAATGAGCCCGCGGGTCTCGTTAAGCTCCATGGGGACTTCTGAAGTCTTGACCAAGGATCACCCGCAAGTAGGAGATGGACAAATTCGCTGTGCTGCCTTTTCTGCAGTTACTAAGAAGTAGGATTCTGGTTTATCTTACTTCATGGACTCACAGAATAGTTTTGAGTTGGAAGGGACCTTTAAAGGTCATCTAGTTCCCCTGAAATAAGCGGAGACATCTTCGACTAGATCAAGTTGCTCAGAGCAAGGTCCAGCCTGACCTTGAACACTGCTAGGGATGGTGTGTCTACCACCTTTTTGGGCAACCTGTTACCACCCTCCTTGTAAATAGCTTCTTCCTTATATCTAGTCTAAATCTACCCTCTTTTAGTTTAAAAACATTACTCCTTGTCCTGTCACAACAGACCCTGCTAAAAAGTTTGTCCCTGAACACATTTCTGTCACCTCCTTGAAAATTGGAGGGCTGGTAATTACTTTATGTAATGTCTGCCACTCTAAATATTTCTTAACTTCTTAGTTAAAAATAATGGTAATTTTACAAGTGCTCTGAGCAAGTACTTTTAAAATGGAAATGGAAATGCATTTAATATAAATAAATGCTCACTTCACAGTTATATGCATAATGGTACACAGACACAGCATAAAAAAAGTTGTATGTCACAGAAACTAAGAATTCACTGCATTAAATATTAAATACAGAAATTACTAAGTAACAGTTGTGAGAGAAAAAAGCACCATTTTTTTTTTTTTTTTAGGTTTGACAAATAGATCGCTTAATATAAGCACTTTCTGTTCAGTCAAGGGGTATATTGAAACCTGATCCCACTTACACAGCATTTAGCTTTGACAAAATTCCCACTGAAATCCAGTGATTTACCAGGGTAAAAACTGCAAGATTAGATGTGGAGAAATAGTCTGTAATCCCAGTGAAAATGTGTAGCATAAAAATGACCATGCTCAAATAGTTGCCTTTAATAATTAAATCTGTTCAGTATTGAGTGCTGCTTTTAAAAACATTGACAGCAGACCAGCTGTAGAGGAACAAATGGCACCGTTACAATTATTACCTGAAAATTATAGGCACAAATTGAGCTTTCTGATACCCTGTCAGTTCTGTCATGTCTATGTCATGGATATACCCAGAGAATTATTAAATATTTTTCATTTTCATTAATTTTGTGTAATTATTTCATTATAGCAGTAAGGTGTAATAGACGTTGCATTTCCTGGAAGATTACAGTATAGTGAGGTTGAAAGAACTTTCTCAGCCTTCAGCCTAATGCCTCAGAAATCACACTGGCCTTGCAGTAATACTGGAGTGCCTTAGAATGTTACGTTCCCTGCTCATTCTGGCATAATCAAATGGCTAATCTGTCACTATATTGCTAGCATACTGACTGAGATGCATCAAGGCTACCCATGCATTTTAATATGCTGGACAAAAAAAAACCCCAATCCTTAAAACCCAGCCATCCTAAAGCTAAAATGCTTTTCTATCATTCAGGGAGAAAACAATGAACTCAGTGATACTGGTCTCAGAAACACTAAGAGGGAAAACTAGGCCAGGGCTCAGCTAGTACACCATTTTACAGAGATACTGGAGCTGGTAGGATTTTAGCAGCTTGTATTCAAAAGCTCATGACCCTGACACAGCCTTGTCAGATGAAAGTTCTGGTAGTTAGGACATTTACTGTGATTTCTACTAGTAATATAATACATCTTAATCATGTACGCAAATCAGGCCATAAATCATTTGCATACATCTCTGTTCCCAGACTTGTAATTTAACAGGTGTACTGGGTCTCCCACCAACTCTGTCCCTTCTCCTTCCCCTTCCCGTTTCCCTTCCCTTTTTCCTCATTTTGTTGTCCCCTTCTGCTACCTCTTTTTCCTTTCCCTTTCCTCTTCCCCTTTCCCTTCCCTTTGGTAGTTTTGAGTTTTGTCTTGATTTGTTGTTTTTTGAGGGGTCTGAGGGTGCTATGAAGTGAAGGCAGTGATGCATTTCATGTGCCAGCTTTTGATTTTGAAGTGTTTTAGGATCTTGTATTCCCCTGACTAAGGGGCATGAAACAAACCTGACACAAGAGTTCACTGAGCCCAGCATCTTTGTAGTGCTTACTCTGTCTGTGTCTGTAGCCTAATCTCACGCTGTTTATGCTGGCAGGCTGTTGTCAGACCTTAAATGGTTTGTGCATCATCATGTACCTTTATCATCTTGCCATTATTTGAAAACACAGTTTGTTTTTCTAAGGTAATAGTATGGTTTGTGGAGCTGTATTAAACAGTAAAGCTTCTATTCAGATTAGGGTTAGTCATTTTGGGATGAGGAATTATAACACAGGATGAAGCAGCTTCCTGAACCCTGTGTACCTTTAGGGAAATATGACTGTACAGGAATTCTTCAAGCCATAATTTTTATATCATGCAGATGTATTCATGATAGGTATGTCAGAAGGAGATGTTTTCTGCTCAGTACTTCCCAAGGTCTAAGTGTGTAAAGATGCAACTTTTCTCATTCCACAATTCACATTTTTTTAAAAAGTAAAAGTGTAGATGAGTTTCTGATGCCTGTTTTCAGATTTAATGGTACTTTAATTCAAAAATAATCAAATCCATTTCTTGACAAAATTAATATGAGTATCAGAATCAAAAGAGTTAATTCTGTGAACAGCAGTACTTGGAAAGATGATACTGAATGGTATTGTGGAAGTGAATAAATGATGTAACAGAGTGTCCTGGCTTTTCTGTTCTTTGCCATCATCAATTTTTTGTTCCTGGGAAATTAATAGATTCATTTTCCTACAGTTACCTGATTTCTTTTCAGCAGAACTGGAGAAGGTCAAATGTACTTGAGATCTCAGAAGTATTAATGTTAGATTATCCTAAAATATGTGACCATTTAGCTAACATATCATAAGTCTCTAAGGAAATCTTTAATCAGATGTGTGAAGAAAGATACATCATGCCCAACAATATAAATATCTGTGTGAAGGGCAAAGTTAAGCACAAGAAGGGTGTGCAGATTTGCAACTCTGATGTTTGCATTAAAAAGTTTTTTTATGTCTTTGTATGGTTAGGGAATGAAGTATAATTTTCTGCTGTTGTGGATTACTTGGAATGAGCAATGAGTATCTTCTCAGTATTTGGGGATTGATCTGCAAGTACTTGGCTCATGGTGTAAGTGCTTCAGTGCCTCTCTCAGATGCAGGGAGGGAGATGTGTTAGCATAGTACAAGCATATATAATACGCCAAAGATATTTACTTTGGGTGAACAGGAGTTGTCCTGAATCCTTCCCAATCAAACTTGGCCTTTAGTCAGAGGGCACAGAGAGCACGCTGTGGTACCCTGGGTTTGCACTGAGGAAGTGCCCTGGGGAAGGGAAGCTTGCAGGAAGCTACACCAGAGGTAAGGGAGCAGTGCTGCTTGCCTTGGAGCACCCTCACGCCCTTGGCATAGCTTGGCCAAGCAAGCACATACTCTCCTCACTTCATCCCTTCTTTTGCATAAGTGAAATGAAGATTATGGGCTAGCATCATCAGTATTAAAAAAATTAACCACCTGCAATGAAGCCTGCACCTGTTTAAAATTTGTAAGAGAATGGCCTGAGCCTTGGGATGGGTTTATACATGGTCCTAGAAGAGTTTCCTCTCAAATGCTTGTTCTGCCTGGGCCCCATTAGCCAAGCTTGCTGAGCTAACGATGCCTTTTGGCTTTGGCATTGGCAAAATTGAATAAGCAGCTTTCCTTAAATGTTTTTTGTCAACCTTTTTCAAGTGACCCACTTACGTAATTGGCCTCTGGCTTAAATTAAAAAAACATACATATATATATATTTGATCCCTGACTGATTGAAAGGTTTATACTGGCTAGTAGCAATGCATTGTGGATAACTGCTTTAAGAGTACTGTGGCTTTTAAAATTGAAACAGTCATTCTGAAACTTTTGCATTAGCTGGGTTTGAAAAAAATCACAAGGCTTTTTATGTTTTCACTTTGTCATTCTGTTACAATTAAAGGGCAATAACTGTCTGAGGAAGAACACATTAAAGGACAATATAGATTGTGCCCTGAAATATGGCTCAGCTGGGAGGAAGAAGTCTCTTTGCATGGCCAAATAGATTTACATTAAAATGTTATTTCTGTATTCTAACCAAACAGTTTAAGTGGTGGCTAATCTGGCTGTATGGGCATTCTGACACCTCTCTGAGGCAGGTTTCAGTCCACAGCCCCCTGCAACCTCCCAAACACCTAGTAAGAGCTACCCAAAAGGAAACAGTAGGGTTTCATTTGTTTGGAGATTAATTCCAAACTAGCCAAAACAGGAGACAAAAGCTCAGAATTTCAATTAAATTTTTTTTTGCAGCAAGCACATTTTTCACGCTTTTTGTGAAAGACTCTGTGGACCCACAATCAATTGTTATTTTTTTGGTGGCGGTGGGTGGTAATGAAAGCCTATGTGATAATAGCTGTCCTGATTCCAGTTGTACAAAGATCACATTTTTTCTTTCCCCTCTCCTCCTCCTTCCTTGGAAAATTAGATAAATGATTTCTTTTTAGTGTAAAATGATATCCAGAGGTCAGTCTTTGACTTTGCTGAGAGTCTTTTAAGGGATATATCAGCAATACCACTTAGCTCTTGTTGAATGAAATATAAATACAGCTCAAACAAATAATATTATTGGAGAAAAAAAATCACTGTGCAGCTTCAGATTTCTAACAGAGTCTAAGACCTACAGGATTAATGGAGTCATGGTCCTTCGGGGTTTTGTCCCAGACCACATAGGTCTTGTAAGAGAATAAGGCTATTTTAGATTGATGGACTTTGTTCGCATTTGGTGCCATTACCTAGGCAATACCAACCGTTTATCTCCTTTAAAGTAGACAGAGATAGTTCAGCAGGAAATCTGTTATTATTTCTTTATTCCGAAGGGAATGAGGAATGCTTAGTTTTTTAATTGATGGCATCTAGTGAAAAAAATGCATTTATTCTCCCCCACATTCCCAAGTATTCCATATAGATACAGAATCAGATTAAAATGAAGAGTAATTATTCAGACTGGAAGAAGGAATTACTCAGGAAATACTCAGAAATTAAACTGGTTTTAAAATTTCATAGAAGCTGTTTGATATTTTTAGTCACTGTTTATTTTTCTCTTTTTTTAATAGTTCCTCATAATTTAAAAATATTGTAAATATTGGAAAAGCACGCTAGCATACTAAAACACATTTAACTCTCACTTTGTCCCTAAGTTTGGTGGTGAGTATTTATCTTATCAAGTGGGATCATCAGTCTTTATTTTATGTAGTTGCTCATATAGTATCTGTTACATATTACGGTATTTTAAGTCTTAAAATAAAAGGTCAGAAACTAAGTATTTACAAAGGATTTGATGAAACTGATTTTAAGTACTTGAAAATGTGTGTCTCATTAAAGTCTTTACATAGCTGGATTGGAGGGAAATGTACTTTGGTCTGAGAACTGTGTTAACTAAAACACAAGGTTGAAATGGTCGAAAAACAGGGTTAAATGTCAGCTTGGACCTTCTTTCCTGACTTTAGTCAATCCTGGAAGCTTTGGAGTAAGAATATTCCAGGATTTATTTCTGATAAATCAGACTATAAAACTAAGCTGGACTGGGCAGTCTTCCAGTTGCTCTTTTTCAGTTCCAAGGAAATCATGCAAATATTTCTGTGAGTAAAAGCAGGATTAGGCTTAAGGAGGTCTTAGAAGTTCTTGGAGAAGAGTCCGTACTAAGCTGATAAGGCTGTTTTTAAAAAGCATGTTCAGATCTTTGTTAGCATGATTTATCTGTTTTCTGTTCAGTAGATGAAGACAGCAAAAATAACCGCAGCAGCAGACTAGTCCTTATGTGCTCACTGAGCTGCTGTAAGAGAAACAGAAGTCTGAATCCAAATCCTGCCAGGGAAACCAAGAAGGATTTGTTTTTCAAGTATTTCATGTTAGCACATAAATGCATTAGTCCACAGCAGTGCAGTTAATCGCAGAATTGCAGAATGGTTGACTTTGGACGGCACCTCTGGAGATGATCTAGTCCCTTGCTCAAGTCCTTGCTCAAGAAGGCTGAACTGCAGCCAGTTGTCCAGGACCACAGTGTCCTGCTGAATTTTGAAGATCTGCAAAGATAGAGACTCCATTCTGCCTGGACAGCTGGGTCCAGTGCTGTTTCACCTTCACATTTAAAAAGGTTTTCTCAGGTTTAAACAGCCTTCCCTGTATTTCAGTTTGTGCCCATTGGCTCTTTTCCTGTCAGTGAGCACCACTGAGAAGGGTCTGGCTCTTCCTTCTTTACTCTCCTCACCAGCTATTTATACAAAGTGGTAAAATCCCCCTTAGCCTTCTTTTCTACAGACTGAACAGTCCCAAGTCCTATACAGATGCTTCAGTTCCTTCATCATGCCTTCTTTTCTCCAGACTGGACGGTCCCAAGTCCTGTACAGATGCTTCAGTTCCTTCATCATCTCCATAAGCATTTACTGGACTTGCTTCCTTAAGTCCATGTCTGTGTTGTGCTGGGAGCCCGTGTCTGCACCCTGCACTCCAGTTGTGGCCTCACCAGTGCTGTGTAGAGGGGAAGGATCACCTCCATTTGCCTGCTGGCAGTGCCCTGCCAAATGCAGTCCAGGAGGCTGTTGGCTGCCTTTGCTGCCAGTGCACACTGCTGGCTTATGGTCAACTTGGTGTTTGCCACGACTCCAGTGCCTTTTCTGCAAATCTGCTTTCCAGGTGTTTGGCCCCAGCCTGTGTTGAAACTCTGTTCCACCTGCCGTCCAGAGGCTACCACAGCAGATTTGGTAACAGAATAAAGACGTTCTTGAAAGAATTTATGTAGCAGAAGGAATTTATTTTTTTTCTTTAAAGAAAACTTAATAATGTTATACTACTAAAACACTAGTGAAATATTAAAATATGTATGAACATAATTATTAGAAGTATCAGTTTTCCTGTTTAATTACAGTTTTTCAAAATTTCACACACTGCTGGATTAACATTCTCATCCCATCGGAGTTTCTTAAAATGTACCGAGATGTGCCTATGTGATAATTTATAAAAAAAGCTAAACCCTTTAATTTCTTACAGTGAGTATTTGAACTAGAGGTCCTGTAGCACTTTGGAAAGTCACATTGCTTTATTTCAGCAATGTTCCCTCATTAAGTTTTGCTCCATGGGCATTCTAAAGCTCTAAACACAAACATAAGCATACTGCAATCAAAACAGTGCTTGACTTCTGATCATCTTTGCCAAGCACACAGTCATCCCATAGTGTCGTAATTGATCTCAGTACTAAGGTGCCAAACTCTGTGTTGCTGAAGGATAGTTAGATGATGTAAACAGCTTTTTGTGTTTTGCAATAAAGCACACTTTTGTTGTGCTTGATGTAAAAGCAGGAGATGAAGGTATTCTTTTATTGAAGCAAACATGTGGAAAATTGCTCTAGATTGTTGTAGTGCAGAGCATCTCCCCTGAAAAAAATGAGGTTCATCTATAGGGCAAACTCTGAATGTGGCACTTTATTGGGGTTACTTCTGGACTCTATGTGGTCAAAGCAAATAACATCATGTCCATCTAAATTGTTCTGACCATGAGACTGGCACATTTTTTCATCTATAGTGTTATATTCTAAACTGTCACTAGGCATTAACTCAGTCACTGGTGAAGTCCTACCACCTAGAGATGAACTCTGCCTCAAAATGATGTTTTCCACTTCAGTGCTACTCGTATAGCAATTACTGGGTCATTAATATCATTGCATGCAATTAGTGACAGTAGAATGAGCAAGAGGTTTGTTATTTATTTAATATGAACTTTCACTATAACCCTTCCTTATCCAAGTGCTACAGACAGAAAGCAGAGAGATTTTCAAGGCAGATGAACATTCTTCAATAGTGGGGTAGGGTTTGTGCAATGCAGAGAATAGGTCCTCACTTAATGTTAAAGCTTCTGCTTTTGTTCCAGCAAGCTGGCTTGTCATTAACAATAATCAGTGTAACTTGAATGCTAACTAATTCTATTAGTTCTGTTCAGCTGAACTGTTAAGCAAAGCTTTTTGTTGTTGTGGTCGGGAGATACTTCTCCCCGTCCATGACAGACTTGTGCCGGGAGAAAGGATAAACTTACGCAAAATACCTGTTTGTGGTTGGTGAAGTTAACTAGCTAGTAATCTGCTTTAGATGCATACTTTCTGATATACACTGAATACATCATAATTAGTGGGCTTGCATCTGCCACAGTTACTTCAGCGCTCTCAAATATATAATTTGTTTATGTAAACTAGAAGCAACCATGTGTGCAGTAGATCATTATCTGACATTTCTCAGAGTATGTGAAATACGGAGCTGAAATACTTTTAGAAATGCTTAACTGTAATGAAAGACTTAAATTGTCAGTCATAGGGATACAGTATTGAGACGCTTTTTAATTTTTGTTTAATCTCTAAATTACTCCAAGACAACTTGCACTGAAGCAAGTAGGTTTTTGTTGTGGGTGGATGCGGTGACCTTCTGTAATAGATAATAATTCAGCCAATAGTTTGCTGTTTAGTGCACTTCAGCTGTGGTATTCCTTAACCCAGAGATAAAGTGGTGCTGTTTATAAAACGATAAGCAACAGAAACTCGTCAGAGCTCAACAGCTTTTTTGATGCTTTCCAACTGTGTCTTGCTCGCTCTTTTTCCCTTTATGACTTTGTTGACATAAAGGACTTATTTATTTATTTACCACCTGTACTCTTGTATGATGCTGTGTCTCCCTGGAATTAATAAAATCATTCTGAATGTAGGATACTTTACAAGAACTCCATTCCTATTTTGTGCTTAATACTTGGGTGCTCCTTCTCAGTTGGATGGTATGAGGTGCTGGAAGGGAGAGTCTGTGGATTTTCAGAAGTGTGCCTGGAATTAACCAACTGGTATACAGTAGGGTATATTGCAGCACAGAACTGATTGCCCTGCCTTGCTTCTGTCCTCCACAAATGGAGACTTCTGTAGGAACTATATAAAGACCCTTGTATCAAGAGTCCCATCTAAGTACCACAAGTCGCACAATTTGCCTTTGGACAAGATACATTTTAGAGCAGTAGTTAGAAATGTTAATCACAAGTTTTCACTTCTCCAGGCAAGAAGAGGCCTTTTTTTTATTTACTTCATTTTGTTCTGGTTTTAGCTTAACTGGGGAGGGCATTGCTTACTTGTTGTGCGGAATATGATTTGTGGATACTGTTTAGATACAAATCCTGAGACATACAACATAGGACTTAATTTTGAAAAACAAGAATGAGAAGTGGAAAAGAAGGGATAATTCTTGCCCTTTTTTTTACATGAAACTCTTGCCTCGTATGTGGGTAGAGGGAGAAAAGGCTGCCTTCAACAGTATTCATAAATACTCTATAAGCTTTAGTTTAAGAGAAAAACTTTGATTTGAAGAAATGTGTGGAATAAGACTGGGAGAATGAGAGTTTCTGAGTGGCCTTTAGGTTGAGAAACTCAGAATCCTGCTGCCACCTTGACTTTGCAAGTAGGACAAATGAAAACCAGACGTTAGAAAACTGCAAAATTATTGGTAGACCATTTTTACACATTTTTCATGACTGTCTTGGTGTCCTAAATTGTATTAATTGAGCCAATTCAGCAGGTTTTAATCTTTTTTATTAAAGACTCTGTAAGTTCAGTGGAAAAGTTAGGATGTGACTTTATTGTCTGTAGATAGCAACACAGACAACACAGTGACAGTACTCCATGCAACTGTTCATAATGCATTTAAGTTTTAGCTCTTACAGTCCAGGTTTGGCACTGCTGATGGTTAAATTCTGGAAGACAATTTCTTCTTCTTTTTAGTCAAGTGAAGGGTTCAGTGTCAGTCTCACTACAAGTAAGGGTAAACCATTAGTGGCTGGTAGTAGAAATTGGTGTGTGTATCTTTTCTCTAAACTCTCTGCAGCTCACCCAAGCTTTTACCAAGTGTTTGCCAAGCTACCTGTTCTTTGGTGAGTGTCCTGAACACTTTTTTCCAGTTGTTTCAGATCTCCATGTAGGTCTGGCGTTCCTAGTAAGTGGAGTAAGAAAGAAAAAAAAATAATTTCATTTAATTAAAACACTCTATTACCTCAGCTGCCTTGTTCTTCATCCCTGACTGGTCTAGAAACACCTCTGTGTTGTGATTTGTGGTTTCGCAGTGTGTGATTTCTGGTATTCTTAAACCTGTCCCATAAATTTAGATAATTTATGGGAAAGAAGAAGTATTTATTTGGTGCTTAGCTAAGACAGTCATTAAAAAGACCAAAAGCAGATGAAAGCAGTCAGAGGACAAATGCACAATGCCTGACCAAAATAGTGTTCTATTACTTAGTAAAATAAAAAAACCCTCAAAAACTTTACATGCGCTTAGTAATCCTGTGAGTCCATATGAGATCAAGTGCAGCTTTGCTTTAAGAATAACTTCTTACTGCTGTTAGATCTAAAGCTTTCATGGATTTTTGCTGCTGTTCAGGCTCTTCCATTTCATTTCTAAACACAGCTGGGGAAAATTGGAGGCGGGTAGGGTTATCGGATTTTATTTAGCTCTGATTTCGAAAAACCTGTTTTCTGATGCTGAGTCCAAGCAGTATTTAAGGGAAAAAAACCACGGTGAAAACCACTACCATCAGACAGTACTGATCTACCCCAAAGAAACTTGTAATTCTCATTTTTCTATTAACAGGCCCATATCAGCAGCAATTAATTCTTGATGACCTAGTCAATGATATGCCTTTAATACATGGCCAAATGGCTTGTATTGTCAGCACAGAAAGGGGGGGGAGGGCTAAACCAGTTTTGCGTTCACCCATCAGTTGGCATCACTCATTCATTCTTACAGTCTGTGGAAACAGGAGAGGTCACAGGAAAACTAAGTATGATGTTCATAATTTCTTTCTTTAGCTATGTAGTGTTGGTTCAAAGGACGTAACATTTAATTTGCAAGTAGGTAGTGTTTCTCATAATTCTAAAACGTAAAAGTATGGGTAATAATCATGGCAGAATTATGAGGCTGAGATTTTTGTCAGCTGTTTTTTTTCTTTTAAGTAATTGTGATGGCATTTTTTCATTTTGTAATGTGGGTTTTTAGGAGTGAAGGAAGTTGAATTTTTGTGACTGTGCCTTCATTTGTAATCTCTTTGTGAATGAAAAGCTATATACAGGCACAAATCCAGCAGCTTAATTCTCCATCTGATTAGAGCAATGTTACCAACCTGATAGGTTGGAAACAGCCAAGATCCATGCAGTGGCTTAGCCTCCTGGGAGGCAGAGTAATAACAATCAAATGAAGACATATTAAAATGTAATATTACTTCCTTTCCATGGGGACTGTATAGGAGTCATAGCCAGGAACTATTCTTGTCAGCTGACTCTGTTTCACTCACTGATTCCCTGCCTCTGCGTTTATGACTAATGCATTTCGAACAGTAAATAACGCTTGTGAAGTTTTAAAAATAAACAAATGTAAAACATTATACATTGATTTACATGACTTGCAGGTTTTGGGGGTGGGGTTTTTTCTGGCTTTTTTTTGGCTTTTTTTTTTTGTCTTCTCTTTTAATAATGTATATTTTGAAGGAGTCAGAGCTGGAATGAAATCCTTTGGTCTGAATAATTTAATTTCGTCTTGTGTAAAGGAGAGGGTATGTTAAGGCACTGTTTTATGAAACTGAAAATATATACTAGCTTCTCGAGTAAGTGTGTATCAGCAGACTCTTAACCATAATTTCATAACTAGTCAATTTTTTTTAAAGTTGAAAACCCATCTTAAATTCCTTATAAAATGGCAGTTGCTGATGTGTTCAAGGAATGCAGACACACAGTGTCTGTGTACGCAGAGCTCAAGCATCATTTTTGATTGACTGCTGTGAGCATTGCCTATAAATTATGATTTTGTCAGAAAGTCTTAAAATTATTAGAGATTTTAGGGCAATTATATGTGTTTATTTGTAGGTGTGGATACACTGTCAACTGAATAATTTAGTGTGCTTTTGACTGTAATTATTAGTTTTGTAATTGACACCAGTGGAACAGGACAGGTCTCAGAAAATCAGAGGTACCTATCCATCAAAAGATTTAAAAGTGTTTTGCTACCTGTTTAGCAACATTGTACTTGAACTTAGTTTCTTATGTGGTGCTGTATTAATACAAAGTGGTGTGGGATCCTGAGAACATTTAATACTCATGAGAAACTGTGTCAATCATTAATGGTGTTTATTAATGTCAATATTTAAGTAGTATCTCCTGTTCTTAGCACAGGGCTGTGTATGATTGATTGCCTCTGTAAAATATATCACTTTTTAGACCTTTTTTTTTTTAATATGCAAGCTGTTCTTTTTTATGTATGTATATAAAAATAAACTGGAGGGAAAGTCTAGGTTTTGATCATACAAACACACTGGGGAGTAGCTGTCCATTTTAAACACAAGAAGATTGTGTTATGTTTCTGTGTTTATACCCAAAACTCCTATCACAGACACTGGTGGGGTTTTTTTTAAATATCCTTTCATTGTGAGTAGAGCTGCAGGTACAGGGTCACTTTGATGCAGAAGTGAGAGTGCAGTGGAGGAGCCTACATGATAGTGGGTATAATTTTCATTTGGAGATAAATACAGAAAGGCAGTGGCGAGTGTTTGAGGAATATTTTGTGCTCACTCCCTTGTTTGACTTCTGTACACTGAACTGTCAAGGGGCATTAGCAGTATGAAACTATATTGTCTCTGATGTCCCAGATTGCTGCTTTTTCTCAGTGCTGCTTTTCAAAGCTTGAAACGATGTGTTCAAAACTGCCCACTTTGTTCCCGGTACACTAGGAATATGTGAGGTTGTATTTCGATAGTCATAATAAATTCTGAAATGTAATTTTTTCCAGTGGCCTTGGGTAATTGTCGGTTTAATTACAGGGAGCAGCTGAGATGGAAACTTTGCTTTGTCACTGAAATGCTCCTCTTTGAAAATCCCCCATTCCTTGGGACGTGGCAGTCTGTACTCTGAGCTATAACATAGGCTTTTTGAAAACCCCTTGAAGAACAGTGGAAAAAGTGAATACTTCTGCAAATTCATTCATCTGACATCAAAGCTAAAGCATTCTTTTAGCAAGCAAGTGAGGCAGATTGAGCTTGCGTAGGCACACAACCAGACTCATTGTACATCTGGGCCTTCCCGTTTGGAGACTGTATTTGAAGTAATTTTGCATTCTTTTTGCCATCTTACTTTCTTATTCCGTACTGAGGTCAGACTGCATCCTCTGCATCTTATTGAGGTCTCCTGCTCTGTGGGTTAAATAGATAGGCCTTTAAAGAATAAAAAGGCATTGATGTTCAGAAGAAGCAGTACTCTATTCAATTAAAATCCAGTAGAAGTGTTTAAGGAGATGTGAGCCCCCAGCACCTCGATTAAAAAACGAACGAAGGGTAGCAGAAAATGTGAGGCAATGTCAGTGTTTATTAGTTGTACTTTAAGTTGATGCTCAGCTTTGGTATTTCTATTTACTGCTTTTTTTCCCCATGTCCTTGTGCTGGTACATTGGCAAATAGGTCATAAAAAACACTTTCAGCAAAGACACATTTGATTTATGTCCAGAACAGGTTCTTAGTATTGATTTTTTTCCCCTCTGGAAAAAAACGAAAGAAAACAAAACTATATGTCTCCATTATTTTCTGAGCATGGCAATGCAGTGGCACATTTCAGATGACCTTTTATCTTAAATAACTCAGTGTGTTCTTCTGTGTTTTAAAAAGCCTTTTTGCAAGTTGCAAAAAATAGAAAAAGAAAAAACGTAATTGCACATGTGGCCATTGTAATGTTTTTACAGGGGGAAGGAACAAGGGGAGGAACTTGGATGGACCACATATTAGGAGAAGGGAATTTTAGGAAAAGAAAGCACGATTTGGAAAGTTTGCATGGTGGCCGTAATTCGAGTTTGTCACAAAGGAGTCAGAAGTGGAACAAAAACAAGAAGTAGATCAAAGGCTAGGAAGCAGGGTTCAGCAGTATGGGGTTTATATCTTTATGGCTAGAGAGAAGATTAGAGCAAGAAAAATACTGCCATGGGGCTAGGAAGACATTGTGAAAGAAAAAGGAAGTACACATAGGTTGCATTTGAAAGAAAATCCCCGAGGAAGGCAGAAAAAGAAGGAGAGAGAATTAAAAACAAAGATACGAACAGTGTGAAGCCCTGGTTGAATTAGATCCCGAGCTGAAAGGAGAAGGGCGAAGGCAAGAAAGTGATGCTTAAACACCTTGCCACAGCCACGACAAGTAGCGAGCTCTGCTATATCCCATTTTCTATTTGTTTTCTCCAGTTGGTGGCCTGGTAATGGTGCATGTGCATATTGTACCTGTTTTATGTGTTTTGGGCCTTGAATAAACAGCTGAAAGAAACGACAGTGAAATTCCCACCTCCAGGGCAAGCAGAGTGGGAAAACCCCTGTTTCATTCCCTAACTAGAGAAGCCAGAGTCCACTGCTGGTGGACGTGTCTGCATTACCGCCATGACTGGGGCACCAGCACACGTGCCAGCGGTGGTTGGTGCCTGGAGTGGTGTGGGGTGGCTGCAGTGCCTACACCTGAGGAGCTGCCAAATGGTTTCCCAGCAGCTGGTGGGGTTTTGCAACCAAGAGTTGGCTCGGGCGGAAGCAGTGGCACACCCCTACACTGACTCAACATTTTGGATTCTCCGAGGGAGTTGTGCTTGGTGCTGGAATTGCATTACAGTGTCAGCTTGTGGCGGGGTTGCATGTTTCTAGCCAGTACCTAGATAAGAGTGAACAATAGAAACAGAGGGGAAAGCACCCATTTGTTTGTATGAGCTCAAAGGTTTCCGTGAGAATAGTGTGTTTCCCGCTGCCACCCGCCCCCACGGAGGCTCCCCAATGCTGAGAAAAGTGAGATTGTACTTTAAAATATTAAATGGTTTTCCAATCAGTGCAGAATCTCAGCTTTCACCTGGGTCTTTTGTATGCATTCACTTCTTCCAGCAGGAGATTTGTAATAGAGGAAGCAGGTGTAATGTGGTGATTATAAAGATATTGTTGAAGGGGAAAAAAAAAAAAGAGCTGAGTTTTCAGTGCTTTGCTCCTCTGAGCCTGCCAGGGCTTCGTTTTCAGCTGATTCCCATCACCTTTATAGCAAGGTGCTGTGTTTTCAGCCAAGCCAGTCAGTCAGTCAATTGTGCATAGAAAACGAAGGTTGCTGGGTAAATCTGAAAGCTTGATAACGCATTCCTCCATTTGTGTATATTGTATGGCTTACCAGTGTATTCATTCCTTTGGCTTCCAACATTTCACAACTTGCCATAGGTCAGCCTGAGAAACAAGAACAGGTCCTGGTAGATTGAAAGATTTCTGCTTTCAGACATTCATGTTCACATCACTTTGCCTGTTGATTTCCTGATTTTTATTTATTTTTATTTTTTTATTTTTCTTTTATTTTTGATCAGCAACATCAAATGGGTCTTTGGAGGGCCTGGATAACCAGGAGGGAGGGGTGTGCCAGACAAAAACCATGAAGATCCTCATGAAAGTTGGACAAGGTAAAGACCATCTGCTGTTTCATGAAATCACTTTGATCAGTCTTAGTGTCCTTTTACTTTTCAGGCTTCTTTTAGTGGTGTAAAACAGGGAGCCAACCGAGCCTAGTGCAGTCATTCCTCCCTTTAGTCTGAAAGCAAAGCCTATTTTCTCTTCCTAGGCTACTGACAGATTTCTATAGAAGGAGGGTTAGCATAATAAGATCTCTTCATTGGAGAGATCCCTAGAAGGAAAGGTCACCTGGGAATAGTGTGTTTCAGTCATTTTTATTTTTATTTTAAAAACAAAAGCCACAACTCTAATGCTCAAAATTATTTAAAATACGTGAAAGGAGGGAAGCTAATATTTCTATAGTTTGCTTGTTATGAATTCTGATTACAGAGAGGTTTTTGTTCATTGTCTCTTTCCACATATAGATAACCTATTGTGCTGGAAGAAAGAATTATTCTTCTAAGTAGAGGTTGGTTTAGTAGTCACTCAGCTTCCTTAGTTAAACTGAATGTCATCTGCAAAGCTTTTCTTGCCAATTACAGGAGTCCCTATAGTTTCTGCAGATGGCCTCACAATTTAAACCTCTGAAATAACTAATCTGACCATTTTGCTTTAAAAGGAAAACGACATTCTTGTATCTCCCAGTCCTCTGCATAAAGATTCTTCTGTTCAAAACCATTTGTGTCTCACAAGGTATTGAGAGCCAGTTTATAAGGCTCCGTACCATCAAGCACTGAAGCTGCATGAGCCATCTTTCTCTCCCCCAGATCCCAACTCGGCAGGGCTGCCCCGGCACACGGATCCCACCAAGCGCCCTGAGCAGGAAGCTGGCACCAATGGGAAGAGTTCCACCACCAGCCCTTTTGTGAAGGATCACTCAGGTGGGTATGGTGGCAGTTGCACCTGGGGTGAGGCTCCAGCCTTTGTCCCCAAATGTGTTTTATTTTAACATTAAAGTGCCAAAAAGACGATTTTTTTTTCATACTGAAATGAAGCAAAAGCCAGTTCTAATGCTCTGGTGGGTAATGTCTGGGAGCTGCAAGTTCTGGCAACAGCTGCTCTCTCCCCTTTTCTGCTCTGCAATAGAACTTAATTACATCTTGTGAGAATATCACTCATTTACAGGAAAGTTTTTGGACAGGACATTCACTGAGCAGCTTTACAGTGGTGACTGCTGCCTTACATTTTGTATTCTGGCAGATGAACGAGTCTTTCTGTCTTTCTCTTAGAATCATAGAATCATAGAATATTTAGGGCTGGAAAGGACTTCAGGATCATCCAGTTCCAACCCCCCTGCCATGGGCAGGGACACCTTGCACTAAGCCATATCACCCAAGGCCCCGTCCAACCTGGCCTTGAACACTGCCAGGGATGGAGCATTCACAACCTCCCTGGGCAACCTATTCCAGTGCCTCACCACCCTAACAGGAAAGAATTTCCTCCTTGTATCCAATCTAAACTTCCCCTGTTTGAGTTTTAACCCATTACCCCTTGTCCTATCACTACAGTCCCTAATGAAGAGTCCCTCCCCACCATCCCTATAGGCCCCCTTCAGATACTGGAAGGCTGCTATGAGGTCTCCATGCAGCCTTCTCTTCTCCAGGCTGAACAGTCCCAACTTTCTCAGCCTGTCTTCATATGGGAGGTGCTCCAGTCCCCTGATCATCCTCGTGGCCCTCCTCTGGACTTGTTCCATCAGTTCCATGTCCTTTTTATGTTGAGGACACCAGAACTGCACACAGTACTCCAGGTGAGGTCTCACGAGAGCAGAGTAAAGGGGAAGGGTCACCTCTTCCCATATAATACATTATCAAGTGGTTCTTGACAGCAATTTATAAAGTTTATTTCAAGGCATCTATAATTATTGTCCTGATCTTTTAACTGACCATATAAAGTCTACACTTGAGTGGCTGGACTTTCACTAAATTTAAAGATTTGCTTTTTTTAAATAATTATCTAAGCAAGATAAACAGATGGTTCCAAACAAATATCTTTAGGATGCATTGACAACGTTAGATGACAAGAAAAAACCTAACTCTTAAGACCCATGGTCTCTGGAAGATAGTTTGATGAATTGGAAATGCTGGAAAGCAAAACTTTCTGGCAGTTGATTCTGGGGTTTCCCCAAATGGCTGCAAGTTTTCCTTGCCAATTCTGTCATTAGTTACTGGGCTGATGAATCTTTGATACAGTGGTCACTGGCCAGGGTTCAGCTAATTCCTACAGAGGTTTCAAGAAAAGGTCACAGTTACGTGCACGTAGTAGCTGCAGCACTCTTCCACCTGTGAGTTAGGATCAAGATGTGTAAGTCCAACTTTTCAAGTGACAAAGGGTCAAGTGATCTTTCATTTAATTTTTATGACAAATACTATGATGGGGTGACAGCACAAAATATTCAGTAGAGACAGTATTTCAGCACATGAGCTTTTCCTGTCTACCAAATGTGTGGTGGTGTTTTCTTGTAAGTAAAATTTCAGGTAATACAAGCAGATACATGCCATAGCCATTTTGCCTGTCTCCCACACTGCCTCAAGCTCCTTTGTTTTGTGTGCAAGCAAGAGGAGTCCATGTAAAGAGGCACTAAGAATGGTTTAGCTTAAATCGATACTTGAAGGGTAAAATACCGGAAGAACAGTGTGACACTGAACAGAACCAGTTGGCCTGAGAATTGCAATTTCTGTGTTATTTTCCCCTGCAGTCATATCCCACCCCTCTCTGCTGCCTGGGGCTGGCCAGCGTCTGTTAAAAGATGCGGTGTGTATCAGAGGCTGCCTTGTCAGTGCCAGTCCTCGCTGCTGATGGATGATGATGTATGAAACAGGGTGGTTTGGGAGCAGCACAAAAGTGAGACCAACAGACACAAAGTCTTGTTTAATATTGATTGCTGACTTTGGCTGTTTGCATTTAGCTATCTAACAGGGTAATTGGTTTGTCAAAGTTTAGCTGTCAGTTAATTCTTCCCAGTGTTGCTTACTCTACACATTTTAAGCAGTGTAAGTGCATCGCAACATGGCAATAACTTTTGTTTGTTGTATTTCTGTTCTTTTCAGGATCTAGCACAGATGGCAGTAAGGCTGGGCACTCCAGTATACTGGGTTCAGAGGTGGCCTTATTTGCAGGGATTGCATCAGGGTGCATCATTTTCATCGTCATCATCATCACTTTGGTGGTTCTTTTGTTGAAGTACCGGAGAAGACACAGGAAGCATTCTCCGCAACACACAACAACTCTCTCACTTAGTACATTAGCCACCCCAAAACGCAGTGGCAACAACAATGGTTCTGAGCCCAGTGACATTATCATTCCTTTAAGGACTGCAGACAGTGTCTTTTGCCCCCACTATGAAAAGGTCAGCGGCGACTATGGACATCCGGTGTACATAGTTCAAGAGATGCCTCCTCAGAGTCCAGCAAACATTTATTACAAGGTCTGAGAAACACACAACCAACTCTGTGGTACAGTTGAGTCATAGAGGAAACTTGCTGGTCAAATGCTTTCTGTTGGAGTTTGTGATGACGCCTTGTGCACTAGCATTGACTCAAGCACAGGGGGGAGAAGGCGACAGCTCTTTCTTCAGGAGCCGACATGAGCTGGACAGCTTACCTAGTCTGTAGAATTCCTATCGGTGAAAAAGTATTCACTAAAAGCTGGAAGACTTTTATGTAGAAGATGCCCATTCTGATTGCTGTACTGTTTTTACATTCATCATCCTCAAAGCCATGTGCTGCAGGCATTCAGGCGTGTACAAAAGCCAAGGGAAGATGGAGTGATCTGTGGATGTTAATAGCTCTAGGCATCCTGGGAAGGTGCTCTAGGATATATCAAGCTTGAAATGCAATCTTCTGACTTTTTTGTGTCTCTCTCAGCACGTGCTGGATTTGTCACACAGACCTTGGTGTCTAAGTAAGACTTGTTAAAGTTCTCTTGCTTTTAGTCTGTCACTGTTCCATTTGTTTCTGTTATCCGGGGCTCTGCCATCCTTCACATGAGATTTCCTTTCACTCCACCTCCTGAATCACTAATGGAACATTAATGTTTGGAGATCCACGCTCCATCCATCTGCTTACAGCAGCCTCACTCGAATGGGTAACGCATTTATAGAAATCGTGTTTGATAGTAAGGAGCCTTCCAGCCAAAAAGTTAGGCTGTCAACAAAGTCAAGAGCAGGACTGGGTGATGAAGGGAAGGGCTGACTGCAGTTGCAGTTAATACTGCTGTCTCAGAAATAGAAGCTGGTAAGAAAAAAAGAAAATAAAACCACATTTAGGTAGTACAGCACTTTGGTATGCTAAGTTTTAAGAGGCAAGTAGGAGACACAGTAACACACGCAGTGGATTAGGGCTGCATTTGAAGGAATTAATGGTTATCAAATACCAGTGTGCAGAAAAAAAATAGTACCTTCAATACAGTAGAACAAAGGGGTATTGTTAGTAAGTGAACAAGCTTGGAGAGGACAAGACAATAGCAGGCCGCTGAGGATAGATTAGGGGAGGGCTGTTGTGGTACTGGCAATAAAGTATACAGCTTTGAAGCTGTAGCAAAAACGTAGTCTGCTTTGGATGACTTTTAAGCAGACTCAGCTGCTATACTGTCACATTCTGTTAAACACAGGGAAAGCGTTTAAGAAAATAACAGAGAGCAAACTGAGCAAGATGATTGTAAGCCAACAGGTCAAATGAGCTGTAATTCTGTCACTGGTGAAGTTGTGGAAAGAAAAAAACCCAAACCAACCAAAAACCAAACCCAAACTAAAACCCCAACACTTTCTCATCTCTAAAGTAAGAGAAAATTTCTTTCTGACTGAGCCTTTTGACACTTTGGTTTACTATAGTGCTGTCCCTGCACAGTGAGTTTAGGTACTGTGACTGACACAGCCGTTCATTGGTGCTCTGTTGAAAGTTAAAGCACATATGGCAAACCTCTTGCAGTCCGTAAGAATAAAATAAATTATGACACTGAGATGGAGAAGGAAGATAGGTCTTTATTTATAATAGGTGTATAGAACACAAGGGATATAAAGTGAGAGTTTTTCTTTCGTTTGTTCTTTCTTACTTTTTTTGTTTTGGTTTGCTTTTTTTACTAATATATATTTTGAGATTGCACAGAATCTACACCAGAAGATGTGAAATTCCTTTGCGGCAATTAAATAGTCTTAACTTGTCATCATTCTGCATATATATGTGTGTGTGTATACATAAATACATATATATGTCTTTATATGCATATATAAATATACACACATTTTTTCTCTAAAAAGAAACTGCTTCTGGGAAAAACATTAGCCATCCCAAAATAACAATGGGAGCATATTAAAAAAAAAAAAAAAAAAAAAGAGATAAATAATCCAAAGCATCTCATACGAGAAAACTACGAAATATAAGGCTCGAAATATCAGGAAGTCAGTGTTACTGCATCACATATTTAACAGTAACAAGGCGTGCCGGCATTTATTTTGTGTGTTGTGTTTTCCCTTGCCTTACAGACTGATGTGTTGTGTAGATTTCGTTGAGGTTCGTAGATGGGGGTTTCAGGTTAAAGTTTTCTCTTTAGCATGGCTGTTCCCTACAGCTCCCACCCTGGGGAGGAAATAAAAAAACTCTTACTTTTATATGTGCTATGCAAATAGACATTTCTAACATAGTCATGTTACTATGGTAACACTTTGCTTTCTGACTTGGAAAGAAAATGTAGCAACAGCATTTGGGGATCTCAGACCTCCAGTGAGCACCTGCAAGGAAAAAAAAAAAAAGGAAAAAAAGAAAAAATATCTGTCATAAAAATGATCACTCTCTTTGTTTCCTGAACCTGAAAATGATGTTGGGATGTTGGTCCAAAAGAGAGAAACAAAACAAAAAAAAAAATCCCAACCCATGTTTCTGTGGAAGGTTACCATGGTGACTAACTACAGTACATATGTAATTCTTTTCAACAACCCTTCCTTTCTGTGAATCCATCCATACAAGGTTCTCTTGTAAGTCATTAAGATTTTATTTTGGGGAGGGGGTGGACGGGGGAAGGGAAAAGATGGGTTTACTGATACTGATTTTTATTAAATCTATGCTTCATCAGTTGGCTACATTCTAGTTATGTACTAAACTGTGAAAAAAAATAATCAGATGAATTGCTCAAGAGCAACCTGCAACCAATTGAAAAGAAAAAAAAAAATGTACTGTGCGTCTGTTTTGTGTCTGGTGCAGAATTATGACAATCTACCAACTGTTCCTTTCTTTGACGTTGGTCCAGCTTTGAAAAGTTCCTGTAAATGCCTTGCTTGTATGATCATCCCTAGTCAACCGACTTGGAATTTGCACCATCATGTCTAAGTGAAGATGCTGTAAATAGGTTCAGATTTACTGTATATGGATTTGGGGTGTTACAGTAGCCTTATTCACCTTTTTAAATAATAATTGAAAAAAAATCCCACATGAAAACAAGACAATAATGGCTTTTCTTAACCAGATTGTGTATATAGAGCAATGTTGGTTTTTTATAAAGTCCGAGCAAGATGTTTTGTATAAAATTTGAATTTTGCAATGTATTTAGCTACAGCTTGTTTAAAGGCAGTGTCATTCCCCTTTGCACTGTATTGAGGAAAAAAATGGTATAAAAGGTTGCCAAATTGCCGCATATTTGTGCTGAAATTGTGTACCAGGTATATTTATTTAAGAATTTCTTTGTCCAGTTTGTAAGTAACACAGTATTATGCTTGAGTTATAAATATTTTTTTGTTTTGTTTATTTGTTTTTTGTTTGTTTGTTTCATTCTGTTTAAGACTAGCGGGTCATAAGTTTGAAATCTGCTTTAGTTCCACATTGCAATTAGTTCCCAGAAAATGAAAATTATGAAAATCACATTCCACATCTGTTTCAAACTGAATTTGTTCTTAAAAAAATAAAATATTTTTTTCCTATGGAAACCTTGCTTTTAAGTATTTTCTTCTCTGTTTTGTGATTTTTTTTTTCTTCTTTAAAAGATGAAAATTAGAAAGCCACCATGCCTGCTTCCCTTTGCGTGTCCTTTTCTCCCTCCCTTTCTTCTCCCCCCCCTTCTCTCCCAGCTCTCCACCCTGATTGCTAATGTTTATGGGAAAGAAATCTTATAATATACTGGCTTCTGTTAACCTACTTCTTTCCTGGGCTTTCTCTTACATATATTAGCAGATTTTACAAAACACATGGATCTTAACGCTCTTGGAATTCGGAGAGCTTTAGCACACAAGCAATTGCCAGACATTATGGAGTGGGCTTATACTGTGGGTAGAGTCAGAGATAAAAATACATGTGAAGCCTTCTGGGTGCTCTTGCTGTCACTGCTGCTCCTGAGGAGGGTGAACAACAAGCTTGTGGGTGGCGGGGCTGAGTGAGAAGGGACAGAAGATGGAAGATGTTTGGAGAATAGCTAAGGACTGGAAATGCTGCAAAGTCAAAACATCTCTGCATGGTTCTTTCAATAGGGCCATGCATCATCCTGTCCATGCTTTACAGCACCTTAAGGGAGATGGGGGCCAACATATGCAGGTGACACAAGCCTTAATACAAACTCTGGTTGCATTGCTGTGATTTTCAGTGTGACAACTGAAAATAAATATTTAATAAATAATACCTTCATTCTTTTACAGAGCCCATCCCTTTTCCTTACTGAGAGTAAAGCATCTTTCAGTTTGTTAGCAGTGCTTAAATGGTGTGAGCATCCGTGGAGTAACTTTGTCCTCTACAGACGACAAAGATGCATTTGTGGCTTTAACAATAGATGCCAATTTGCCATAAAATTTTCATTGAAGAAGGGCAGCTAGATATGGTCATACAATGGTCACGCAATTCCCATTTGTCAGATTATTTTTTTCTTTTCTGAATAATCGAAAAATGACTATGACAAAGGCACTGTATGTGTTGCAAGTGGCACTTGCCACTTCACTTGTGGCACAAGTGTTCTGAAACGGGGGCTACCAAAAGCTGGAATGGTTGAGCTAGCATGGCTTCTTGCTGACAGAGCTCATTTTACAGGTCCAATTTACAGAGTCTGTGCTAGAAGTTGACTTTAGGGGTAAAATCACATAGTGACACTTAGATTCACCTCCTGACTGTTATGGATACTCTTGGGAGAGTTATGTGGCCCAGTGAAAGACATTAAGTCCCTGTGGTAGAGCATGTGAGCATCCTCTGACTTCTCAGTAAATCACCTGGGCCTAATCCTGCATCTAAACCACTGTAAATCACTTCAGAGGAAGTAGTGTTGCATACTTGGAGGGAAACGCATACTTGGCTGAATTGAGACTTCCCTCTCTGCTTTGTGCTTGCACATGGGCGATTCCACTTGCTCATCTCAGTGGGTTGTTGTGAGGGTCACCACACTGTTAATAGCTATGTGGTGTTCGGGTCTGGTCTATGCTAAAAGCTTGTCTGTTACAGCGATCTGCTAGAGCTGTGATTAGCTTAGTAAATACTAAGGCTTTTGTTTTTATTTTAGGCCTTGGTAAATACTGGAAGGTGGTGATAAGAAAAATAATACTGTCAAGTTTACGTGGCATTTTCATTAGTGTCCCTTTTTTTCCATCTATGATAAACATATTATTATACGATTATATATTTATAGCTAGCTTGTATACCAATACCCACACCCTTCTATTTTTGTCACTGTTATAGCAATAAGGGAAAAACAATGTTGCTATAAGCAGTGTCTCAACTTGGGGGTGGGGGGGTAAAAAATGGTTGCTGGTGTAGCTCTGTCTGTATAGTTATACTTTGGGACAACGATGCTGGGTGGATGAGAGGTCCTTGCATACATACCTCAGCAAACAACAGAATCTCCACTGAGTCTGCTACGCTCATTGTAGAAAACGATATGTGCCTTGGACACTCAGCATAAAGTCACTGACTTATAACCAGTCTTCTGTAATTTGGTAGAGGAAAAGAGTATCATACTTGCATTTTGCGCTGCTGCTGACGCTGCGCTATTAATTATCAAATAAGCACAAAATCAGAATTTACTGCCTTTGTTATGAGACTGGTTCCTGACAAGAACCAGCCTGAGTCAATAGGCTCTGCTAAGTGGAAAATATAATTTACAGTTGTTACTACTCTAGAGCGAAATAAGTATCTCTTACACAAAATAGTGCCTCACAAAGTAAGCCTAGCAATGTTGCTGCCTAGGTTTAAAATGTTATACCTCTTTCTTTATCCTTTGTCTATAGCTTTGCTGTGATGCATTGATCAAATGCTCACTCAGTCAGCAGCATGCTCATTTTGATTCTGTGGGCACCATAAGTTTTCTTTTTGCAGAAAAGCTTAAAATTGTGTAGGGGTTAGCAAAATAAAGGAAAATGAAAACTGTCATTCTAAGAGACACTCTCCATCTTCATAGCCACAATAGACATTTTGGTGGAGAAAAATCCCAGGGTTTAAAAGCACCTAACATACTCATTCGGCAGTTCACGTGTCATCACATGAAACATCAGATCAGAAATCAGGTAATATTTGTTTTGGAAAAAGGTGGGTGTTGAAGGATATACCACAGTGTATTCATAGTTGTGCCATTCATAATCTGAATGGTGCTGGATTCAGCTGGCTGAGCTATCATCTATGAGGTAAAAGAATATCTTTCACATGACTCATGGAAATACTCTGATGCTTAATTAAGACATAATGCAACCCGTAGGAGTCACCCTACAGATAAAATCATGGGGCTGATGGTGGAACTGGAGTTCCTGTTGGAAAAAGCATGTAGACGACATCCTTGCCCATGCCTGGGTCTCCTGATGATGAGTGAGGTGCTGGCAAATGGGGGCTGGTGTCTTCTGTGAAACTGGGCCAACAGTCAGTCCACACATGGTGAGGATGAGGAAGGGATGCTGCAGGAGGTTGTTCCCTGAGGAAAACCTGTGGAGCAGAGGGAGGAGGTGAGAGGGAAGATGTACAAGAAGGCATTGACTTCCTGAGGTGGAGAATCCGAGACATCTGTAATGACAAAATCCTGGGGAGAAATCAGACCAAGATGATAGGCCCAGCTGTGGAGATAGTTAGAGAGACAGTCTTTACAGCTCTTGTAAAGGCTTCAGTGGAAAACAGCAGCAAGCAGAAGAAAAACATTGACAGATGGAAGGCAAGTAAACATAACATGTGATAAGTGTTGGCTTTGTTTTGAGCAGGTGAGGAGGCCGGATTGTTCTACTAGACCCTGAGAGCAGAAACAGCCTGCATGAGATGGAGAACTGAGACGAGAACAGGCTGGGATCCTGTGAAAAAGATCAAGGATCTGCAAGAACTGAATAACTGCATGACTGTTAAAAGTCTAAGCAGCAGAAAAACTTGTGCATAGCTGTCATAACCTCTGGAGTAGGACTTGTGTTTTCATAAGTGTATTGACAGAGCTTCATGTGCTTAGGCTGCTAAAAAAGTGCAATTAATTTAATAATATGGGGAATCCATTGAGGGTGGGAGAATGTTTGCTTCTACATCAGACCTTCAGTGGATGTAAATTAGGATAGCTCACTTAGATATCTGATCCTGCTTATCACAGTTCAGAATAGCACATACATAAGCAATACTCATAATACCTCTTAGCTGTGAGAAAGTGCTTTATAACAGTGTTGTCCTGAATATTATGAAGACTGGACTCAAAAACATACCAACAAAGACTGCTTTTATAACAGACTATATTAAATGCCATAAGAATTGTAGTTTGTATTTTGTTGAACATCATCGGCAATTTGCTGTATCTGTTCATTAAAAGTGGTTGGATTACTAGCAGATGTCTAATAAAGATTGATCACATTTTAATGTATCTTTTTGTCTTCTAATATTTAAACTCATTCCTTCCTGCTCCTGTATTCAGTTCTATTCCATATGCATACTGCTGGGCCTGGAGGTCTTCTCTCAAATTTCCACTATTGAGAAAACAGTGACTGCTTTCCTTCAGCCTGTTTATCACATACCCTGATGCCATGCCCTGATCACCTGCTCAATGCACCAGCCCTGTCAGTCCCAACGCCCTTTCTGGGGCTTCGTATCTTCCCAGATAAGGTTTCGCTTTTGGACAAAGCTTAAGTTGCTCACTGTGAAAGTTTCTTTTCAAAAGTTGCCCTAGGCTTTCCTCCTTTTATATGACTGGCTCTGGATTTTAGCTTGTGATAACTTTTTCATGAAAGAAAAAAATGAATAAATTCTGATGAAACACAGGAACATTCCTTGTACCAAGAGTGTGTTTTCTTCTAAGCCCCTTATTTTCCAATCAGCTTTAGTTTGAATTTTTATGTGGCTTTATCTCTTCCTCTTGTATTTATTCAATTGCATCTGAAGGAAAATATCATGCAGTAAGATTCCTAAATATAATTTAAATATAGCTCATTTCAGTCTGTTTGATTTTACATCTCCAGTGATCAATGCATTAAACTAAAAATACCTCAGAATATTTTGTCTTGTTTCTCATAAGTCAAAAAAAAAAAAAAATCTATTAAAATATCTGTCAGAAAAGTGTAAGCACTTCACTTTGGAAGGCACCATTCAAGCACAATTAAGAAACAGTCATTGATGTGCAGCCCAAAATTAAGTGAGCATATTTGAAAGACAGAATGACTTTTGACAAAACCCAATATTTGGTTTTGTTTTGTTTCCTTAAGTCAGCTCAATATTATGAAGCAGGAAGTGCTTCTAGTTTTACCATCGGTGCACCAGCCTGGTGGCAGCCAGCTTGGGGTTTATTTATCTAGCTTTGTCCGCTCAGTGTCTTAAGACAAGCAGCGGTAAAACTAAAGTCTGGATGCTTTGGCCACTGGTAGGTGTAACCTATGTGATTGCACACAATACGAGGGATTTATCTGAAGACATTGCTCCTGCAGGAGAAACATAAATCCCTTTTGCCAGCTCCCCTCCATCCCCTTCTAGTGCTGCATTTTGAAACAGCAGACTTTTTTCCTTTGGATTTTTCACCCAGTGTAAATATTTCAAAGATAGCACCAGAACTATATTTATCAAGTTATACAACAGTTTTCTTTTCCTGTGTAGCTGGTTGCTTGCAACATTTCCACAGCATCCCCTCACTCAAGGCACCATTAATAGACCAGTGCCTACAAATATCCAGATGAAATTTGCATCAGTTTTTTGAGAGATATCTTGCCGCTGCATTTTAATTGTGTTACGTTACTGACAGATCAAAACACCACTACACCTTGGTCCAGAAAAAGGCATCATCCCTGCCCATAAAAGTTGTAAGGACTGATTTTGTTTTCTTTCAGTCACCAGCAGTGAGGGATTACCCTGGGCTGTTCAGGCTTTTGCAGGGAGGTGGAGAGGAGGTGGTGAGGCCACAATCCCCAGGGTTTTGATCATTCCTTCTCAAAGGGAAGATCTGCTCCATGTTGCACAAAATGGGAGTCTCACATGGCCCTCGTTGCAGCACCAAACGGAATAACCGCAGGACCAAAGCTCTGAGCAGTGGTGCTGTCATTCAGCTTTCTGCTCATGGCTGTGACAGCAAGCATTTGGGAATCAAAAGATTTTTTGGAAGTGGGCTGCTCAGGTAAGGAAGGTATACGGGGGCTGATCTAGGGCTTTTGGCGTGCCTTAGTTCATCTGTTGTACCACTGCTGAGTGTTCTGCCAGCTGTGCTTTGCAAGAAACAATGAGGAGAATCCAGCTTAATTAAACCTTTGGAAACTGCATGGGTGGTGAGAATCACAGAGGCAGTGAGAAATAGCTGCAACCATCACAGCAGCATCTTCTGCAGACCCAGAGGTGGGCACCGGCTTCTCAGGAGAGGCTGTTTCTGTGTTGCAGAAGGAGGTCTGGGAAAGCTTACACTCCCTATTTGTTATTTCACAGCTCCACTTAACATTACTGCCAGCTCCCAGAATAGCGTTTGACCCAAACATGATTTCTTAAGCCTGAAGCAGAGTTTTTCACTAATGCCATTGACTGATTTCCGTGCCCTGAAGAATTTGGCCCCTGATCACTCACCAATTGACAGCCATGAATCAGGTGGCAATTAAATCACTGTAAAATATAAACCCCATTTAGTAACATTTCCAAGTCTCTTAGAAGTAATAGCTCTTGCAAAAATACTATTCATTGCCAGCTGCTTTAAGATACACATAATCTTTGAGTCTACTAAGTCCTTTTTCTTTAAAAACAGTGAAAACCAGAACTCTGAGCACTTTCAATCAATATTCAAATTCTGTTTTTTTAAGCTCCCTAAATTCTAAGGCTGAGTAGCTTTCTGTGGAGGTAAGTTTTATAGTTCAGCCATACATCATATAAAAGAGTGTTTTCTTTGATCAGTTTTTAGCTTCCCACCTTTGAAACTCTCTATTCATTTCTTCTGAGACAGAGAAATAAACTCTTAAATTCTATCACTTCTTAGCATATTAGATCTTAAAAAAGAATAATTAATCTCATTCTTACTCTTATAGTACCCATGCTCCTCAGACTATTTCCATTTGGTGACTTTTCCATGCCCCAAACAATTATTTTTCACTTATTTTTTCTTTACTTTGAACTCTCCCTTAGCTCCACTTTATCCTTTAAAAACAAAGAGAAAGGGAATATATATAGTTTGAGATATATATATATATATATATATATATATATTGCAGGCTTTTTTTCCTGTAGTGTAATCTTAGAGTAGCTGAGGAGGAACTGCATATGAAACAGTCTGGATGCTATCATGGCCAATTTCTATGTCCACAGTATTGTGGGAAACTGCTCCTGTAAAACATCTTGCATGGTGATAAGCACTTTAAGCTTACATTAATAGTAGAAGGATTTAAAACTGCTCAGCACCTCTTAGGCATCCTGCTGAGAAAGAAAGGATTATATTTTCTGCTGTAGTCACAAAGCTTAAGAGGTTTCTACCTATGTTTCTCTACAGCAAAATCAGGATGTTTCCTTTGTAATACATTAACAGGGAATATTTCTCTGAATACTCCGTTGTTGTATCTTCCAACTTGGTGCATAAAACTCCTTTCTCGAATATGCCTTTTAATTCAACTTTTTTTTTTCTCTCTCACAAACCATGTGGGTCACCCTTGTACTAAAAATTTGCCTTATTTCTCAATCCATATTTCATAGACAAGACCATATTTGGAGAAAAGGCTGGGTCCTTTCCCGGGTACAAAGGATTCCTGCTAGCAGCTAGACTGTCACCATATCTGCTGCCTTTGGAAACATGCATTTTCCTTTCAGCTTAGGTCATTCACCAGGGGTGAGGAGTCCTGACTTTAAATACATATCCAACATGACTCTGAACAGAGATACAGATATATGATTTCAAGTTAGTGCCCTGGCAAGTATTTTGAGTCTGTTGTTCTTTTCTGTTGGAGTTCTATCATTTTTGGTAGCTGAACCGCTACTGCTTAGAAGAACTTCTAACATACTAAAATTCATGAACTAGCAGCCTAAGGGGTCAGGCTCTAACCCTTCTTGTCCAGTCTCACCAGTTACATGCAGTGGCATTATCCTGTCACTGTTTCGTAAAAGAGGCAAAAATAGACATTTAGGGAATTACCCTTTAATATGGAGGGCACGGCCCATGGTACAGAAGATACTGCAAGCCCATCTACACAACCTAATCTTGTCCAAGGGTTCTGCCCCTTATATTGTCCCCCATTCAACTGGTGTCCTAAGTGGGAGATCAGGTCTTACTGGCAACATGTCTGTTCTTAGTTCTCCTCTGAGCTTTGGCTTGGGCTGAGATCCCAAACACTTCCTTGATGGCGGACAGTGAACTCCATCAGGAGGTGGGTTTGGCTTGTTTGTTTTCCAGAAATCGAGGTACCCACTGTGTCCAATGTCAGGGGGAGGTGTTAGCAGTGCCCATCTGAAGGATTTGGATGAGGAAAGGCACAGCAAAAAGCCTGGCTCATTCTGAAGATCCGAAAAAGATGAATC
Organism: Neopsephotus bourkii; assembly: GCF_033783945.1. NCBI lineage: Eukaryota > Metazoa > Chordata > Aves > Psittaciformes > Psittacidae > Neopsephotus > Neopsephotus bourkii. The sequence goes on from NW_026902234.1 coordinate 11,691,524, forward strand.
TGTCATTTTTTGCTCTAAATGGGAAGCTGAACTTTAAGTCATGGCTTAACCAAAGGGCAGCATATGGCAGCACTGCAGCTGTTTGAAATCCACTTGCACTTCACACTGGCACTTTGACAAATGCTATTGTGTTACAAATGCTGGATGACACAGTAAATCTAGGGCCATATTCAGCTTTGGCATACACAGGAATAATTCCCACTGACTTTGTACACGTCTACACCAAGAAATGTACAGAAGTGTGTAGGACTGAAACAAATACTTGGTGCCTCTAAGCAATCCTGTCAGACTGAGAAACTTTTGGCGCAGTTAGACTCCTGTAGCAGGAAGGTGAATACTATAATGTGGAAATGGAGGTAAAATTAGGGAGTCCATCAGGTCTAGGAAATGCCTTGTGATTTTAAAGACAAAACTTGTATTTCTGCTTTGGAGGAATAGGCATGCTGGCCGGTCATTATAAGGAGAAAGGGGCTCTCTCCCCCCGTGAGATCTATTTGCCATCTTTCATACTTTATTTCTCATATCTCTGCTGGTTTCTACAAGGAAAAAAAGAACTCAGAAGGATCATTTTCTGGGGAGAGAGCCTACAGGAAACCTAGAAAGAGAATTAGACAAATATATCAGAGAATATATCATGTTGCAGGGGAGCTGTGGCTGCCAATGATGAGATCTTCAGTTTCTTAGTCACTTTAGGTCAGAAACCAGGTGCTACGTTGTGATCCCATGGCTGCTTGCCATCCCCTGCCTCTCCTCATAATGAACAGTCTCAGTCGTACAGCTCTTGCAGCTCCAGATGTTTTAAAATACACTTTCAGAGTACTTCAACAATAAAGTGCTCTTTTGAAAGCACTGCTTCCTATGTTCAGCCGCTGAGCCAGTGCTGACTCCTATATAGTGATTTTTAGATGGTATTTTAAAAGATTCAACAAGTCTGGACACATTTTCTTTGCTTCAAAACCTGTTTAACCCTTTCTCAGCACTGTGGTTTTAGTTCCCCTGAGGTTAGTATAACCACAAAAGGCTTAAAATTAGAACAGTAGAAAATAAGTAATAGGAAATCAATAGCCTTCTTTTTCTCAACAAGAGAAAAGGCAGAAAGGAAGACTGCTGAAAACATACCTTAGTATTCCAATTTACATGTGCATTTTCTATCACTAAAAGCCAGAGTGAGCTGGCTTACATCTAATGGTCAGGCAGCTGGGACAATTTTGCAAAGTGTAGAATAACTGAGGAAAATCCCATCCCATTGGAGCATTTGGGGGGCTTTATTTTATAACAGTCACAGCCCTGAATTTATTGAAACTAATGACATTACAAACAGTTGAAAAAACAGAGCAAGAGAAGAACATTGTTTAAAGATGAATAAATAAAATCTATCCTCATGTAAAAGAGACACACTTTATCCTAAAAGAGGCAGCGCTGGTGCTGGCATCAAAGACAAGGATGTCAGCAGGAAGTGCCAAGGAAACAGCTGAGGCCTTGCACTTCAAAAAGCTTAGCTCTGGGTGAGAGATGTTCCCACCAACAGTCAAGATTCACAGATGACATTTTCAGATGTCTTCAGTATTTTACATCCAGGCAATCACAGGATGTATCCTATGCCATATGTCTTTTCCATGGGCTTCATTTGCTTAGGTGTCTACAACTGCTTTCAGTTCTCTACTACAAGGTGGAAAAGAAGTGTATGAATGCCTGCCTGGTTTGTCTTGCTATTTTAGAATTAGTTCCATGAGATTTGGACAGATTCTGATTTATTTTCTATTAGAAGAGATAACAATTTTTAGTTGCTTAATGCAGTGTTAACCATTTTCTATAACCATTTCTATGATGGCCAAACCATCAGATCCTTGACAAATGATTGATTAAACCTAGAAATGTCTATTTGCAAGCTAATGCAAAAAAAGAAAATACTAAGGATGAGTAAGCTAATTAATGAGCAGTCTATTCCCTAAGGCAACATAAAATTACTGCTAGGCCAACAGAGAATTCAGCATTGTCCATATGCTTCTTCTAGTGGTGTTCAATAGTACAGGTGTAAACTCTGGGTCACCTTATTGTTTCATGCTTAAGTGGGTCATTAAAGGAAGCTGTCACCTATTGAATTAATTGGGGGTTTTAATTCCTTCTTGCTGCTGTGAAGAGGAATAATTAACTTTTTGCTACTATTACTAGATCTCTTACCAAACTCCTGCTTTTAGAAAAACTCTGCATCCCTGGAAATAAGGCTGATTTTCCCCTAAAATCAGAGGCACCATCGTATATGTTTATAATCTGAAACAGGGAGACACTCTGTGTCTTTAATGACCTTTATCCATTTATTTGCTGAGGTGGGGCAGAAAACCTCAATCTGAAGGGGTGTGGGAGAAAAGCAGCCTTAGGCACAGCTGATGTAGGTCTCCGTGCTTCAGATGCAGAAAGAATTGTAGGCATGGCAATGCTCAAACCTAAATTTTAGGTGTCTGACTTTTGTAGTGGAATCCAGAGACCCAGATGTGGTGCATGAATTCCCCATCTAGTGCTCTGGGAGAAGAACTAGTCAAATCATAATCTACTCAACTAAATTCAGCTATTATGTAGAGGCTCTGAAGTCCGTGGGGTTAAATTGAAAATTAAATGGAGAACACTTAGCCTGTGGTTTACTTGAAAGGAAAGAAAAAAAAGAGAAAAAGTGTGTATTTCTTTAAATTTTCTGCTGACAGACCAGAGATAATTAGCCCACAGCTGCAGACTGGGGAGAACTGCTCTTTTTTCTGCCATGAAGCAGCAGGTGAAAGTCTAGAGAGAGAAGCTGGGTACTACTGACTTAATTTAGTTGCTTGAATTGGAGGCAGAGTGTAACACCACAGTGAAACAGGGAAGTGGCAAATCTTCAAGACCACAATTTCTAAAGAGTGGCAGTTCATAAAGATAGATGAGAATATGACTAGAGAGAAGAAAGAATTAAAAATATGTACTTATGACGTCCCTGTATTATCTTAGATATCTTGGAGAACGATCAGCTAGACACAGAATCCTCTCTCAGATGTATTGCAGTTTGGTGAGAAACTTGATACGGTAATGGAGAACTGTAAACAGCAGAAGATTGCTATTCGGAGGAGAGTTACTAAAAAAATCATGCTATTATATACTGATGCACACATATCTTATGCAAGAAAACCTTTCCTCAGTTGTCCGGTGTGCTCCCACACATCACTCTGCACTCTACGAAGACCTGCTGTTTTGCAGGTACTCCTTGTGACAACCAGATACTCGTTGATGTTGTGAGCCAAAACACAGAGTCATGTATTGTTTGCAATGCTTCTTTTATTGTGAGAACTTCTGTTTTAGAAAGCTAGTAACATGAAGATTATTTGACATTGGTTAAGGGGAAATTATTTGTCTGTCTTAATAGGCGACTTTAGGAATATGAAAAGGCAATAATAATAATAAATTAAAATCATTATCTGCCACATAATTTCTTATGATACCTGTTCTATTGGGCATTTGTTTGAAGAAGCTTTTTATCTGTATGAGATGATAAAATTTATAGAGATAAAATTGCTCTTTTTTCAGGAAGAATCTTTAAAGTAGCCTGATAGCTGTAAGCTGACATTTTAACATCAATGGGAGGACTTGTGGAGTAAGTTTAAATAAGTGTGACAAAGTAAGGCACAAGATTAAAATGTATTAAAATGAAGGGGTAGAAGTGGTCTTTCCAACACTTTCATTTGAAGATGAGAGAGAGCAGTGTCAAAAGACTACTATGCTGCTTTGTGAATCAGAATATAAGGTTTCTATTAATGATACTGGCTGCTGGCAATCACCAGTCTCTCCTTCTCCTGATGTGCCATGTGTGCACAACATCAGGTCTGGTAAGGTGAAAGGAATCCTTGGTTTGAGACCTCAGTAGGTACAGTCAAACAGAGTAAAGCTGTGACGTAAAGCCAGATATGACTTCAGAGAAGAAACATAGATCTGGCCATATCTATTAGATCAGCTATTATGCGTCATGAATACCTGGAATCATTGTCCAGAAACAATAAAGCCATACTTGAACAGCCTTTACCCATGGTTAATAAATATTCTAGTATCCTAATCTGTTTAGTTGTAAGAGGGCTCACTAGGTAGGACACAGATTCATGTGAAAAAAAAAAGCCCCAGTACCCTGAAGCCTGAGCTGGCTAACTGCTCAACCACTACTGCACCTGAGCAAATAACCCCTCCCAGAGCAGCAGGTGCCCAGGAGTAGATGGAGAAACAGTAACTAGGTCAGATCAGGAAACAAGCAGTTATTATTCACATTTGTTTGATTTGCTGGTTTTGATTTTGTTTCTATTTAGTCCCGTCCCCCTGTCCCCACCCCCATTTTTATTCTCTCATGCTAGCACGCACACCCTCTAGTGCAGTATATGCTTGAGGTATTACAGAATGTTGTGGGTTTTCTTTAAAGCATGCTCTGACAGCCATTGTGTTTGATATACCATCACATCAGCAAATTTATATGCTCTTGATTAAACTTTTTGGTTTAGAATGGCACCTTTTATTGATACTCAAGAGCAGAGCCAAGTAGGATAGCAAACAGAAGGAGGAAGAATGCTGGAGGAAAAAAACCTGCAGATCTTGGATAACTGCTTAGAGATTTTGTGTGAAGAAAACCTGTGAAGAATTCTTCCATTACTGAGCAAAAAAAAGATTCTTTTGGAGGTTTGTAAGAAGTGTTAACAACTGTTTACTAGGCATTATTTTATCCTTGTTAAGCAGGGTAAATCATTACTGTACCAAGGCTTTTTGAACACTACACTACATGGCAGGTGACGTTTTTTTTAATGTGCTTACTTTTATAAATTAGTTATATATTGGATGAAAAATCATTTGAAGTATTGCATATTTATCCAGTAAGCATAAGTCTCAAGGCCTCTGTTAGATTTCTGGCAGCACAGTGAAACTCAGCCGTGCCCACACACCTGCATGAAGTGGGTGTTTTTCTTCCTTGGATCATGTGGATTATCTCCACTGTAAACTATGCATTAATAAAAAGCAGAGCAGGCATTTACCATATTCCCTTTTGGAATTCAGAAATAAAAGGGAACTCACACGCTTGGCTGCCTTTGAGGAAACTTCCCAAAAACAAAGTTTAGCAGGAGAATGCCAGGAGTATAATGACTGATAAAATGTGGAAATATACTGCCATTTTCAGTGTAAATGTGTCTTGGAAATGCCAATGCAAAATGTCATTGAGTAGCTAAGGAAGATGACTATGTCCTAAGTGCCCTTTTGCTGGCCATTTGAAAAAAAATGCAACAAACAACAAAATCACGAAACCAAAAAATCCTCTTTTGCGATGAAATCACACATAAAATATAACTTCTGATTAATTTTAGGTGTGAAAATTTGTATTTATAGGTAATAAAAAGTATCATGACAGTCACTTTGATTTTTTCCACCAGTGCTGGCCTCAGGAAAGGAAACAGAATCCAGAAAAACAGTCACACCTGACAGCTATTTAATCATCAGTTATCATAGTGCAATACTGCAGCAAGAAAGAGTTTCATCAGGAGATTAGGAATTTGAAGAGCTGGGAGTGTAGAGGCTGCGGGTATTCCCGAGAGAAGGGTGAGCAGGAAGACAGGGTTGCAGGGTGGGGTAGATTCAGTAAGGGCAACACTGTACAGATCCAACAGGACAAATGCAGAGGGGAACACTGGTAAGCAGGGAGAAATACAGTGCAGGTATCCACATAGTAACCTCTCCTGCATTAATTGTACAAAGTCACTTTTGTGATTTAAAATACTAAATAATGAAATTACTTATTCACTGTACTGGCAGCTTGAAATCAGCCTGGCGCCTTACAGGGCATGTTATGAAGATACTAAAATATGGTCTCAGCTAATCAGAAATATCCTAAAGCTTTGACCACTAGGATCCAGGACACTAGGAAGGTGCAAAGTTGTCCTATGCTGTTGGCTGTATTTCATTCCTTCCTAATTTTTTAGTAGCATATACACCTCGTATAGAACAGATCTTTTTTTTTTTTTTTTTTTGTTATTCTATTTTATTTTTGGTATTATATTTTCCAAAAGTACTGTATTTCTTTTGGTACCAAAAATTACCACATTAGTATATATTAGCGCCACCTTGTTTCAAATAAACACATACACATTACCACAACCTAATCATGTGATTCAAAAGCCCTGCAGTGCTTTGTGGCTGTAGGCTTATGTTACCTTGCTCTTACAGGAGTATTGTGGCTGCTGTTTTTTGTTAATTTGTTTTGTGCAATATCTTTTCTTTTTCTTAAGGCAATATGCAACTGTTGTGGATAGGCAAGGAACTGCTGTCTTCCCCTTGTCTCTTCATTTTTCAGGTGTGCTCACACTGTAAAATAGTGTGTAATTTCTGAAGGATAGAAATGAAGGAACACATTTAAAAATAAGTAACTTCTTGTATGTCTCATACTTTAAGCTTGCATCTTTCATGCACAGCCAAACATTAGATGATGGTATATAATTTTTTACTCTTTGTGTTTGTATTTGCAGGTTTATTTAAAAAAACAAGTACAAACTGATGAAGCCTGTACCTTTGTGCATATACAAATTCCCTGAGGCAGAATTATTATATTACTGTTTAAAAAAGCCCAAATAAACAACAACAACAACAAAAAAACCCAGCTTTTTTTCCAGCTTATTTTTGCAGGTTGGTCAGGATAAATACTATCTCTTCTCAGGTGTTTGGCTGTTCAGCCTCATCTGATTTAGCTCAGTTGCTCTTCATGCCAATTTATGCATGGGCCAGCTTTGCAAGGCAAAGCCCTAATTGGAAGAAGCCACCATTGCCCTGGGCTATTCGGTTTTGTGGTTAGGGCAGCTGATTTTACTGACAACATTATCTGCTGATGTTTCCAACCCAGGTAATGAAAATAGGAAAATTTGAACTGGGTCATCATTTTGATACAATTAAAACGAAAATGTTTGCTGAGTTGCCAGGGTTTAATAATCTGCCAGTGGCCACTGCAGCTTTCAGCATGAAGCATATCTGTGTCAGACTCAATTCAGGTAATCACAGGTCAGCTTAAACACTACAATTATAACGTTTATCTCTTTTTTGTAATGGAGCTCATTTAGGCACATAGTTTCATTGACACTAGGCTCTTACGCAAGAATTTAGAAAGGCAGAAAAGTTTCCTGGATTACTTCATAATTGTGGAGGCCTTGTTCAGCTTTTAAAAGAATGGTTTACAAAAGCTCCTCAAAGTGAAAGCCTGGAGGTATCCTAACCCCACACAGTGAAGGTGCCAGTCAGTCACTGGGGTGGGTCACAAAGGTTACCAGAGATAAAGTGATTTTGCAAACCCAGCATAGACGCTGCATGACTCAACACACCAAGAGGGGAATGCACTCACTCTGCTGCACAATTTAATGTCCTGAAGTAATGAAATGATAAGTCTGTTTCACACACTGAGCCTGTCAAAAAACCCCAATAATGATAATGGGATTCCCTTAGGAGAAATCTGGAAAGTTTTACTTGGAAGATTTAAAATCTTTATTCTGATGCAAAGTCATAATTAAACCCGTAAATTCCTGTGGCATATGGTGAAATCAGATTGACATTAACATTCAGAAATACTGATTCAGGTATTTTATCCATTGTACATGGTTGAAATAGTTAACTACTGTTACCCTTGTGGAGCATTATGGTTTGCAGGATGAGAAAAGATAGCTTGGTCCAGGAAGTGTGCACTTATTTTTACCTCAGTTTATGTTTCATTTGTTTATTGGTTTAGCCTCAAATTAGATGGAAATTAGAACCCTCAGATTCATTTACTTATAGATGTACTGGGCCTCTCCTAAAAATAATGTAGACACACGTATGTGCCACAGTATATACTTTCATGTCCATGCTCCTGTAATCTTTGTATGCTTGTATTTAATTAAAACTTATGAGATTAATACTTGGGGGAAAAAGGAGGACAATGTGTCACAACTGCTGCTTTTCATAACAATAGTCATTTATAAAAAGCATGCAGAATATTTAAAACCAAGTAAAACCAGGTAGCCTATTATATTTTTTCATGCTATGGATACACACTCTGCAGGTCTGTACACTTAGGCTATGATAGGTGCAACACCTTTTTTCTAGTTAGAGCTCATTTTTAAAAGCTTTGCTAGGTACTGCATAATGAAGGATGACTCTGGTTCTATCTAATGTACACTGCTACAATTATGCCTTCAAAATATTGCTTTAAATTTAAGCTATAAGATGGAGACTGTCTGAATAAAGGAATTTATTATCACTGCTGATAGCATATAAGCTTTAGATAATTAATTATCCTAGTTTTTTCTTGCATCACAGACTGAGTTTTGCTTCAGTTAACCACAAATTTATTGCAAGCTTGTCACTAACACAACAAATACATGAATAACAGCCTTTTCATATTCAGCAGTAACTGGGCTTTATTATGCTTAGTAATATCCAACACACAAAGACTTGGAATGAAGCCACTTCTAGCATACAGCTTGGAAACTAGTTTCAGAAATCATGCATAACAGGGGTATGAAATACAGTTGCCATACAGGAGTAATGTTTGGACAGTTATATTGTAATTATGTACTGTATTTCGTGAAGTGAAATTCATGTTTGAGTACTTGTGAATGTGAAACTGAGTTCCAAAATCTGCTGCTTTTCTACCAGGAGTTCCTGTCTGTTTTCTATTCTACTTGGTTCTAGTCTTATGTCAGAATATCTGATGTCACTGTAAAACAAAAGCAATGTCAATCAAAAGTATGTATATTACCGTATTAAGTTAAATTGCATTTCTCACTGAAAGATGAAGTTTTAAAGGAAGCCCTCAACTTTCCCTAGTTTCATACAGGGTTTTACAAACCATGTTACCTCTATTCCGACTTTGACGAATAAAGTGTCTTTATTACTTGACTTAGCAAATGAACTGGTTATTTATTCCTGGGGGGCCCCCCCCCCCCCCCATAAAACCCTTAACCTTTTACTTTGAAATACACACTGCTAAGCACAGTGCTAGCCTGTGGAAAGCCTGGTAACAGCTGAGAGTCCCAGATAAATATGATAATTCATTTAACCTTTACTTCAAATCCATTTATTTGTTACAGGCACCAATCACATGTAAAAGCTTGAATATACAACCTGTATTTGGATGTGTAGTTTGTGTGATTGCATAAAGACATGAAGTACTCGTGTTGCGTAAGCAAAGAAATCTCTGCAGAAGTTGCCAGCACAGGCAAAGTGTGAAATAGCAGTCTTCCAGCTTGAATACTAGATCAGTGAATCTTTTTAAAGTTGGCTTTAGATATCTGAGTTATTTGGTTGGCTCATACAACTCAACATATTTAGTTTTCTTCAGCTATGGCCCTTGGGTTTTTTTGTGTTCTATATCGCAAAGATATCATGTCAAACTATATTTTTCTAATCCTGTTAGAGCTGTATCTGTTATTATAGTAATTGGTGGAAAATAGGACTTAATAGTTGTCCTATTATGCATTCTTTTCCTTTGTCACTGGTTTGTTTTTTATTTCTACAGCTCAGATTTTCCTCTGGCTTTAATTCAGGATGTTTGAAAATTCAGGGCCTCAGCGAAGGCATGAATGGAAGTACGATATCCTCACTCTTTGCTAACACAAAGAAGTGTAGTATATCTATCCTTTGTTTCTAGGTAAGGATTTAGAATGGCTTTTAAAGTATCTCAGATTACTTTTCTCATATTGTTTATCCAATATGACCAATCATAACGGGCTCTCTGCCAATCCCCTTGTTTAACTTACCAGATTGCTTAGTTCTGAGGAATCTTTCTCGTACTTTTTTTTCCTTTCACACAACACTCACTACAGGTGAAATTCATTCCTGGGTCTAGAGCCAGATCAAGGCTTCTGTGATAAGTTACTGCTTAAATTTATAGCAATATTATGAGGGCTTAAATTCATTTTAGGAATCTGGCATGGTCCTCTGAGCACGTGTGAGTTTTAACTATTAAGGTAAAGTTCTTTTCAGCTAGAAAACTTGAAGCTTTGACTATGCTTTCAAACAATTTAGACCTTCAGACTCCTTTGCTGTAAGTGCAGCTTGGAGTGAGTGAAGCCCATGGTAATGTGATGCTTAAGCTTCATTTATAGGGAAGAAACACCGTGTCTGTTACAAAGTTTCAGAATGGTATAGGGCCGAAATTATCCAGTAGTTTCAGTATGAGCAATTCAATGAAAACATTTAGAAATTTCTGGATAATTAACTGACACTGTAGATACAGCTAAATTAGCTGTGAGAAGCAGCTACCAAGAAACTTACTATAACAATATGAAAAAGAATGAGCTGATTTCACTACTTGCCTTCTTATTTTTGTAGAGTAATAACTCCATACTAGATCTAGTTTAAATCAGATCAAGGAAACACTTTTAGGTTTTGGTTGGTGGTTGGTTTTTTTTGTGTGTGTGGGTTTTTTTGTTTTGTTTTTTTTTTTTAAACTTTCAAATGGGAAAATAATAAGACAAAAAAAAACTTTCAAGACTTTCAACCACCAATCAACATCCCTGATGGAAAATCAATCGTTCCCATAGCACATGACAACTTTTTCTGTATTATATCCGAGTCAAAAATTTAGTAAGATTGATTCATGGGTGCTATGATATTTTTAATTCTATATGGAAGGCCCTGGTTTACAGTTCTTTGCATAATGATAAAGGCACAGTGCTGGAGACAAAGTCTTTTGTTAGACCTTAAGCTGGAAGTAAAACTTTTCTTGTGGGCCACCCTCCTTCCCCTGCAATATAAGGCCCACCATATCCATAAAGATCGCACTGATTTTTATTGTTGGAATTTCAATAAGAGGGATAATAAGAAAAAAGTATTGGGTCACCTTCCACATCTCCTGTTTTGAGGACAGTCTGCAATTTGTAGCTGGTGCAATGACACCACAGCAGTTGTACTGTCATCCTTAAGGAGCTGAGGGTTAGTGACACTGTGTGCAAATACAAATTGAGTGTGTCTTCCATCAGGCTCCAAGTGGAAAGAACTCCTACTTGAAGACATATTTTCTGGCTGTGGCCTAGCAGAGCAGGCCAGAAGACGTTTCTTATTTATTTCTGTTGAGTACCTCTCCTTTCACTATTAGTGACACAAATCTGACAAGGAAAGTGTGTCCTATGCCCTGGTCTCCTGATGGAAATTATGTATCATGTAGTGGAGTGCTTACCTGATTGGACTTGTCCTTCACTGAGGTTGCACAGCCCTACCAACTCTGGGAGACCAGCACCCAAGGGGTAATCTGGTACTGCGGGTACCTGCTAACAAAGATAGTTTTTATAAAATGCTTCCTAGCAACAATGAGCCTGCAAAACAAAAGCAGCTATTAACTGAACAAAGCTTTCTAATAATAATAGTAATGATAAAAAACCCCAGTGCAGTAAAGAAAATAAAAATCAGTAATAAGCAGCAACTGTTGCTGACTGAGGTAAAAGAATAGAGATGAACTTTAATTAAAGGACAAAATTCACCAGGTTTTTGCTTCCATGTTTTTTCTTCTTTGAAATGTGTCTCTCAGTGTTCCCTTCTATACTTTCATCCTGCCACTATTTTAGCCTTAACTACATTGTTTTGTCATTTCTTATTTATTTTTAAGTGTTATATTAAAAATTCTGATTCACTATTTATGATATCCAATACTTGATATACGAGACAGTGTTACTGCATCACTGCTTTTGCCATGCTTCTTTCTTCTCTTAATATCTGTCTTCACAATTACTCAATCATTATCTTTTATATCATCCTGTTTCTCTTGTGCCTTATCTATGTTTCACTCATCTTTTCCATCCCTGCAGCCGGCCTCCCTCTCCTGTCACCTCTTCAGAGTCTGAAACTAGGCATGTGTCATCAAAGAAATATCTCATATGCATTGATTTTTTCTAAGTGCATCTGTTTGTCTCTTTAGTTCTGCTACTTGATCTTTCAGTACTGTAAACGATAACATTTGTAAATGTACAGTTTTGCTCCACAATTTCATTCCTGACAAATTAAAAGTTTTATTGCATACCTTAAAATCTGTCACCACTTGAAAAATCACCAGTATATTACACAAATGTTAATGATGATTTACTCTGCCCACATTAAAAGCGAACTTTAAGAAGGGGTTGTACACCATATTTACAGAAACTGGCAATTTCTTATTCTAAGACTGTCTCTGCTGAAGTTTGAGCAATTTGCTCTGTTGAGGAGGAGAAATTAGCTCCGGCTGCTGACACTGGAGAGGTAATGATGTCTGAACTAACTAGGTTGTGCTAGTCCAGATAGCTCTGTGCTTCAGGGGACTCACTTCTGAGCAGCCATATCCTAGAAACAGTGAGATAATTAGGAAGTAATCTCAGATAACTGGTGGCAGCACTTCACTTCTTTAAAGTATTGCTGAATATGCTAGAAAATTGAGATTTTTGAATAAGTGGTTTAAGGTGTTTCAGTTCTATCCTCTAAACATCAAGCTTTTGAAAACTTGGGATGGTTACATGGCGTCAGGGTAACCAAAATCATGCATCACTGTTAAACACAGTGGTAGTATAAGTATTCTAAAGGGTGCGTTTGGAATTACATTACCTCCTGATTAACAGCAGCTTTTCTGGCTTCTTTCATTTTGAGAATGAGAAAAACATTTCTATCTTTTTGGATGTTTTGAAAATGCGTTTGGTAGCCAAGCCTCAATACTAACTTCATTTTCAGTGTCTGGTGATGAGATCTTTTTCTAGTTATTATGTGGGAGAGTTGGAAAAAATATTTTTCCTCCCTTCACATCTCAAAAAGCCTAATGGGGTGTCCAAGGAATCCTTAGTGATATAAATCTGGATCCTCAACACCTCTTCATTATATCTCTTCCAGACTTCTATTGAATATCTGAAATAATGCTTAAAACAAATAGAGATCATTGTATCAATGTACCATATTAATCAATGATGTTTTTTAAGCTGTTTCAGAGCTATTAAATATTGAGTTTCTGGTCAGTGAGACAGGATTTTCATAAACAGCATGTGGATCTGACTATGAACCAGGTTTACTTTTTACTTAAAAAAAATATAAAATACCCTGTCTCTGCCAATGTTCAATGAAGTTGGTCATCTCTATGAGACCCTTCTGGAACAAATAGGGTAGCCTTCTGTTGTTTTAGTTTGTTGGGGTTTTTTTCTCCTTTTTTCCTCACAGCTGGATTTTTTCCCTTTAAACATCCTATGGCCGTATTTTTACCTTCATTGAAAATAGACAAAAAGTTAAACAAAAGCTTTGGGGAAGATCTACCTGGACTATTTTGAAAGCACATATTTGAGGGTTTTCATGTGTATCCTGCTGTTAAAGGAACATTAGAGATTATAAGATGGGGAGCCTGAGGGAGGAATGGTAAGCCCTGGCCCTCTGCAGTGGGGTGGAGAAGTTTCTTTCTGGTGAAGGTAAGACTTCAATAATATCAGAAACCCTCTTCACGCAGTATCTGTTGTTTGTCACATCTCCACTGTGAGGTGTGGCAGAGATGGTGAAGATGAAAAAGGTCACCAGCACCAGCTTCTGTTGAAGTACTTCCTCAGGCCACAGAGAGAGAGGGGTTTCCTAAACAGTGAGGCACTTCAGCTGCATGAAACACAAACCAACTCTTGCCACAAGAGCCATGTGTGACATGATAATGTGGAGAACACCTGATTTTTTGAAGTGAGGCATGTGACGAACTGTTGCAGAAGTCATGCAGGTCTGTGTTAATTGAAGCACATCTTTTTTTCAGTGAAAACCCCAACACGAACAACTAAAACCTATCAAGGTTTTTCCCCCTGAAACCAGCACAGAAGAGCTACAGTAAGCTAAGAAGGGGTTTGAATACATTCATGTGCTTCCTTATTCCTGTGTCAGGGTGCTATACCTAAAGTGAAACTGTATAAATGCAGAAAAAAGAAACCTGGAAGAACTTAAATCCAGTTGCCTCAACTAGTGTCAGTGACTGTTCTCTTCTGCTACAAACTGTCTACAAAAAATAGCGGCATCTTGAAGAGGGGGAGAGCTTTTATGGATATAAAGGGGCAATCAAGAGCAAACAAAGGCATAAGAATTTGTTGCTTGTTCCCCATCTTTTTATTATTCTCTTCCCCTCCTTTTCCTTTTAGAGGGAGGTACTATACAGTCTATCAGGTTTTAACGTGCACATATTAAAAAATCTTGTGATTGTTACTTGCCCAGCACCATTGGGTAATGATTTCACAGTATCACAGTATGTTAGAGATTGGAAGGGACCTCAAAAGATCATCTAGTTTGGATGATGGCTATCTGCATATTCTAAGATTATAATAAAAGCTCTGAATGTTGCATCTTGCTGTCATTCTCCCCTCTCTGAGTAAATATATATTGAAGTGAAGTAGGGTTCAAAAACATTATATTGAACTGTGATGGAACCAAGATGTAAGGACATCTGTCAGAAAAAACCTCACCGTTAGTATTTTCACAGTAAAGTTTCTCTTTATTTGTATATAGAGTGAGAAAATTGTTCTCATATATGATTTCCCCTTGTCACAACTACAGGCCTTTCCTGAGGAAAGGCAGTTGGCTCAGATATTAACCCTTTGTCCCCTTTCTTTGTTTTCTTTGGCTACTTGAACAGCAAAAGTTATTATTTTTTAAATTAGAGCCAATTACGTTTCTGTCTGCACATGTCTGACAGACCATCAAAATTTAATTCCCACAAAAAATGCTTGCAAAAAGTCAAAGTTATCTACATAGCCTGCGAGATAAAAACTCACTCTGATTCTGCAAGCCTATTTGATAACAACAGGTTACAAACCAGGAAAATGCAAAGAAACAGGAGATGGCAATTATTTGTTATTGGTGCACCAGCACCAGCATTCTTGTAAATCCTCCCTCCTAGGTTAAAACAAGAATGTCAGCTCTAAAGATTTTATGGTTTAATAGGAATATGATTTATTTATGATTTGTTCTTCCCAGAACCAGTGCTTACAGAGAAAACGAAGCTATATATAAACCTATGAAAATATAGAATGTATAAAAAAAGATTAGGATCTCTCTGTGTGAGAGAACTATTGCAGTATGAAGTATATTCATTATACCAGTTTATTGGCAAGTGGCTTATATATTTGACAATGTCTTTGAATGAGTAGAATTGTTAGATAACAGTGTAAATGCTTCCAGCTCCTTCTATCAATTTTATCAGAATTAGAATTGTATCATGTGGGCTAGCTAAAAAAAATAAAATGAATGATAAACATGAAGTTATTTATTCATAAGAATGTTTTCCAGCTTTTCAGCTATAAAATAATTGAGCCTGGAAAGTAGATAAAAGAATCAAATAATATAAATGTTCCTTCCGTACCTCACATATGTGAAGAATTAAAAGTTCACAATTAAAAGTATATTGAAAAATACCCACGGAAGTCTCTTGCTTTAACACAAAACTGACAAGAGTCAGCTCATTTTACAGAAAAATTGCTTTTGTTGTTATTTCACTCTTGGAAAACAAATATTGGTGGTTGATTGCAGTGGAATTCTGGCACCTGTGAAGCCCATTTTGTTTATTAGATAAAGTAGGTCATAGCGTCAGCCTTTAACTTTGCTGGTGGAGATTATGTTCTTTTTAGCTATTACCTGCCTTGATTCAATCAGCCTTTGATGTGTTAGATGGACATTAATAGAAAGAACAAGGCATGCCATTGAAAACAAGAGGAAACGATGTTACTGCAGTACATGAGAATGTTTAGGGCTGGATCCAATATCCTTTGAGTTTAACTGCAAAGTTTCTCCTGATGCCAACGGAGCAGGAAACATAAGGTGAATAGACATAACAATTAGTTTTGCTTGCTTTTCACACAGGATATAAGCATAACAGGGAAGAGGACCTCTGTGAAAATAGAAAAACTTGTCTAGACAAAAAATAATCCATAAAATAAACTATATCCACTGAAAATATATCCATTGAATATATATCCACTGAAAATAGTTTAACCCTCATGGGCCATTTTGTGACTAATCTTATTTCAGGTGAAGATAATAAAGCTTATGAGTTACTGATTGCAGATTATATGAGTCAGTAGCAAGAAGTAATAGATATTTAGGCTCTGACCTGCATTTGGAAGGAGCAAAATTGATATATTTCTTAATTCAGGTGTTCCTGCTGCCTCTGAATCCCCACTATGAGAGCCTGTGCTTGACCTCCTGCAGGAGTGCATGTGTACATGTACTTCTGTATGTATCCAGGGATATGAGAAAACAAAATGGATGAGTAATTCCCATCTGACTGACAGGAAAATCTAAAGTACAGGAATATAATTGAAATAAATGGCAGATGGCTGAGCTTGGAAGACTTAAATCCCAATCTTATATGCTATATAGGGAAATGAAGGCTGTTGGGACTGTCTCAGATCATCTCAGTTGAGGGAACAAGAAAACTAAATGCTTTCTAGAGCTGGAAGTCCATACAATAAATTATCTAGGCAAGTGTTTAAATTACACTTCTTGTATCTATATTTTAGTTGGAGGCATCCTTCCCTTTGAAGAAAAAACAGGCATATGAGCAGGGAAGGTGCTGACATACATGCCAATGGATCCCCCCATTTTGGGTGGCCAGGGGGCCCTCTCTATAGGTTGCACCATGGTGAGTGACAGTCCTGTAGTCACAGCTTGATAGCTACCTGGTATTAAGGGTCACACTTCAGAAGACACCTGGGTCACAGGCCAGAATAGCAGTTATTGACTAACAGGCATATCAACACCTTCTTCAGTTATGTTCTTCAGAAATGAACTGCAGGACTTATCCTTTCTACAGCAGAAGAGGATGCTAAAAAATGAAGCACTACAAAACACCTTCCCCCTATCTAAACTTTAAAGAAATTTCCTGCTTCTCCAACAATGCCATAGTTTCAGTTTAATACATTTTTTTACTTAGCTAAAATGGCTCTTGACCCTGTAGAAATGGAGTCAAAGTGAAGGAAAGAGGTTGCTGAGGGAGTTTCTATTTTAATTCTGAAACTGACCACACTAAAAGAAGTATTGTTGGAAGTACAGCTAATGGACATGGAAAGTTTTTTTCAGTAAACAGATCTTCCAGAAGATTTTCTTGTATTACTGGCTTGTGGACATAATTGTATAATTCAGTAGGGAGAACAGAGCTATGAATATCCTAACTGTTTGGGGTTTTTTTTTAAAAAAGGAGAATATATATATATATTCAATTCTATGCCCCTGATTTTGCAGTCGGATTTCACAAGCACTTGAAATCTGGTGTCAGCATTAGAATTTCAGCCATAAAATCAAGTTCTTTTGCTGAATTGTTGCAATTAGTTTACAAAGATAATCAGTGTTTGCCATGAAAGTTCTGTGGCAGATAACAATAAGAATGTTAGAGCCAGCTGGCTGGTAATGACTTTTTTTTTTTTTTTTCCTTTTAATACAGTACTGGAGCTTTTTTAGCTTTTCATTGGAAAAGAAAATACTATATTGCTTTGTTTTCAGGAGTCATAAATATGAACATTAGTTGATCAAAACTAAAAGCACTTCAATAGTGCATGATCAATGCCTGTATGTTTAATGAAAGTAATTTTAGAGAATATAAATATTTTGTCATGTAGAAGCCTTAAAATATCTGAAAAAGGAACTGAAAAATAATATTCTTGGTTTGCATCTATATGGGCATTTAAAGAGCTCATACCTTTTTATCTAAGAACAGGACCACTGTTGCTTGAATTTGTGATTTGTATGAGCGTCCCTTTGAACTTTCTGTATCAGAAAGTCATCTTTAAATATGCAGACATTAGTAAGGTTAATATTTTGGACCAACTTGCTTTTAAAATCTCCTGTGGAGGCAGAATGTCTACAGTATAATATGTGCAGCAGAGCATAGCATCACACACTATCAATATACAGGCAAAACTTTCAGAGAAAGGCACTCCTTGTTGACTAGCTGTACTAACAAAAGCGAATCAAATTACAGGACCCATCAAACCTTGTGCTTGAGGAAATAGGTAGATCATCATCTGTGCTTTGGCAGAAATTTAGCTTTATGGTATAGAAATCTACAGTTGCATACGATGTTAGAGTTTTACATATGCTTCTGAAATACCCAGCTTTGACTATTGTTAAATACAGGGAAAAAACTGTATGAAATTGATTAGTGTAAGCCCTTCTGATCCTTCAAAAAGAAAAAAAAAATTCTTTCATTGTGCTATATAGCTACTGAGCCTATTATAATATGTATAGCACAATCCATCCATTCAGTGAGACATACTTAAGCTTACTGCAAAGTTATATTAATTAACAAATGTTGTGAGGATTGACCAGCAAGAACTTTTTTTGTAATGAATAGGGCTTCTGTTCTTGGGATGTTTTTTTTTGCTCTTGATAAAACATAACCTTTTAAAAATTACTGATAGTTCAGACTCTGTGGTGATGTATTTTATGGCTTACTTTTTTGTATTTATGGTTAAAAGTAATAACATGCCATTAATGCTTTTGTTGTGCAGCATATTGCAATGAAAAAGAATTTTTCTTTTTCAGAAAGTAGAATTTAATATTACCAGCTTGTCTGTTGTATTTGTGAACATCCATATAAATTATATGCTGTTTGGATGAGTGCACACTAACCCAAGGAAAAATCAGCTTGTAAACATGGAAGAATAAAACTCTGGATACAATATCCCGAATAATTCCCTCTTATTTACACAACACTGTTTACAGTTATATCTTCTTCTCCATTTAATTTAGGAATAACTGCACAGAATTAGATCAAGTGTACCTTGATTGAGAGAAAAAAGCTCAAGGGAACAAAAACATTACAGAAAGATGCACATGATCTGAGAATAATTGTCTTAAGCACTGAATATCTGACCAGAACACCAACATGTCCAGGAAGGTTGGCTTGCCTTCCAGTTATTTTAGTGATGCTACAGTATGATGAACTCTGTTCATTTCAGATTGATCCCATATAATTTTTATACAATATACCAGTCATTTAATAAATCTGTCTTAGGAAGCCGTTTGCGATTTTGCATCTCGTGGAAGTATGACATCAGATTTCATGGTCTTACCCTATTTTACGATGTGTTCCCTTGTTGCTGTAGCAACGCTGTTTCTATGGATTGCACAACGGGAGTCGGAAGGGTCAGCAAAGATCAGAGCCCCGCCATTCTTCATTCAAAGGCAATTGTCCCTGAAAAATGTGACTTACTTCAATATTTAAGGCCTGGGTACTGATATTAAACCAGAATGATACTTCTGTTAAAAACCCATAATTAACCTTGTCTTCAACTCTAGGTCACACATTAATAGCAATTTCATAAAGTGGACATTCCTCTGTCTTTCATTCTCGAAAGCCTAGACAGGTTTTAAATAATATGTCTCTTGGAAAAATACATGGGTAATCGTTGCAATTTATTTTATGTCATTATCTAAGCCCTTGAGACCTCACATTCCCAGCTCCTCTCCCTGAGGTAATTGCATACATCTTGGGAATGTGTGAAATGGTGTTAATATTCAGTGCACCATGCCTTTTCAGAGGATCTGCAGCCTACAGTGGTGCACTGCCTAGATGCTTCTCTGTAGAAACTATTTTTGGGCAAGTGTAATATGAAGCAGTTCTTTACAGAACCAGGATCCCATCATGCTTAATGATTCCCTGGATCCCAACAAAGTTTTAAGTGGTTTCAGTTGTAAAGATATACTCTGCAGTTTGATAATACAACTAACATCAACTGATACATTCCCTTAGCTTTTTTTTTTTGCTTTCCTCAAGCAATAATCAGCAGTACCATTTCTATCTGTAAGTCACTCTTCTGTTTAATGCCCTTTTAATAGTATTTGTGCCCTCTGAATTTTCTGGGAAAGAAATTTGATATAAAAAGATTGTTTCTGAGTCAAAGCTTCAGGATGAAATGGCAGAACTCTTTACACTCTCATATATCTTGCATTGTTATTATCTTATATAAACTGCATTAAAAAAAAGTATCATCACTGAAGGGCAAGGCAACAAGCAATCAAGTTTCAGGTGCTTAAAAGCATCAGAACTGAATTTATTTCATGTAGAATTTAACTTGAAAAATAGTACGAGTGACCTAATTTCCTGCTTACTTCACAAGATCAATTGTAACTACATAAGATGCAACTTCAAAAAGGTAGAACAACATTGTCTTCACATTTTTTTTCTTTGTTGCTCCTTGATTACAGTCCCTGATGAAGAATACATTCTTATCTCTTAAAGACACAGCAGTTAATAACATTCTAAAGAACTTAATTACTTTACAAACTTACTTTGCAAATTAGCCTCCAACAGCCTTGTGAAACCTTCAGGTACATCCATTTAGCAGGGGAGATAGCTGATGCATGTAACAGATATATACAATTTTTTTTAACTGTAATCTACTTTTCTAGTAATCAAACACATATTCTGCACAAGAAAAGTAGTGTTTTCACACCTTTTTTTTTTTTAACAAGTCGAAGCTCTGACTGTTTTCCAACACCCCCAACTAACGCAGTCTTTAAAAACAAACCTATTCTCCTATCCTCCATAGATCCTGAGCAGTAACCTGAACTTCAGTGACTCACTGCAACCCCCCCCAAAGAAACCAGAGAACACTCAGGATTCATCTCACCCATTAGCAGCGTGGAAGTGAGGAGACCAGTTTAAATTTACTATCTAAAATCTCTATGGCAGTGGAGAGTGATATGCCATTCGTTCTGGCCCCACAAGGTGGGGATGGATAAGTTATGGAGGGGAACTCCCAGTCCTACTGCCCACCCATACTCCAAAGCACTACGCAATTTGCTGAGGAAGAAAATTTCATTCAGCACCTGTTCATGGTATACCAATCCAATGGTATTCAATCTCCATAGGCTGAAAGCTTGCTGCAGTTTTCAGTGGAGATGTCGTTCTTTTGAGCAGTCCTGTATATCTTCCTTTCTCCCTTGTATTTACCTTACCTGATTGTTTTTGGTATCTTAAATGTCAAGCTGTGAATGTTCTTATTACAGCAATTCTTCTTGTTATGTCTGAAAAGATACATCTTTGCTTTCCTCTGGCAAGGTAACAGTAATAAGTGATGGTTAATTCTGTAGATCTTAATCAGAGCTGTGGCTTCTATGAGGTCTGTAGGGCCATTCAAACAATATTTGCCCATGGCAAGTTAGAGAAAGCATTCTGTTTGTTACTCTCATGTCATTAGCTATGCAGACGAAACATGCAAAATTATTGCTTTCTCTGGCTACCATTTGTACTCTATTTTAAAACAAGTATCAGTAAGGTAACATGCTCGGTTCAGAAATATGAAGAATGTGACTGACACTGGAAAATGTAAGGATTCAGCATTTGTTTGATTATTAGAAATGTAGTTTTCTAAACACCCAATTGCTTCTTTGAGTAATCCATACTCAGAAACTCAAATGTAATTTCAAAAAATGTAAATTATTTCAACATCACATAGTGAAATGAAAGTTGATGTAACTGGGGGACTTGTTAATGTCATAACATCACACAAACTAATGCACATGGGAAAACAAATTGTTGCACATTTTCTTTGACTCCAAACTTCAGTTTTATGTCAACTCATCTTTTCCAATTAACTACTTTTAATGATTACATAAAATCATTATGTAATAACGACTAAATGCACTTCATTATCTTTCATGAAGAACTGAGACAGTCAAATTGATTACTTAAAACAGTTAAAACTATTTTACATTCATTTAACTTTGATGGGGTAAAAAAAAATAAAGTGAAAGAAAATAGAAATATTTACTTTATTAAATTTTCAAAGACCTTTAAAAGTTACGTTCAAGTCAGATTTTCTTTTGGACAATAAGCAGGTAATAATTTTTATCTTCAGTTTCTAACTTGGAAAAGATAATTTTTAAAGGTGATGCACTTAAATATAATAAATGGGATTGGGGTATTTTTTCAGTTTGTTTTCTTGTGATATCAAAACAGAAAACTATTTAGAAATGCATCCAGGAAGTCAGAAGCCAAAATCAAAGTATATCACTATTTTATATAATAATGTTATCATGTTTAATTCTTCTACTATGTTTCTTTTTCAGCTAACACTTTGTTTGGTTTGGCTTTCTTGGCTTTGTGGCACGCAACTAAGGTAATTACTGATCTTTGTATTTGGTGAATGTTACTTGTAACTCCAAATTAAAATATACAATCATAATTAGATTTTAAATATGTTTCTTCTGAAATGGTGAAATGACAAGTTCTTATTAGGTAAATCATCACAGTGCTGTTATAATCAGTTTAACTTCTGCACCTTTGTGGTTTTTTAGAAGAATATTTTGCAAGTAGACCATCCACTGAAATCAATGGAGCTGCCCCAGGTGGAAGAGTAATCCAAAATAAGTAGGCATAGCAGAATTTGGTCTGTGAAATGTGTGTTATCAATAGGATCTAATTTCTTCTCTTTTTTTTTTTTTTCCCACTCCCAATTTTCCCCATCACTTTTGCAGTTATTTCTGTTTAATTAAAAAATAAAATTGAGTCACAGCTTTACTTTCACTACACAGGTCACTTAATACCATCCTCCCTCTTCTGTGTCAGGGGAAGCTGAATGGTATTTCCTGAATGGCATTTCAATAGAAACCTACTAATACAATTTAACAAAGAGATCAAGGGATACTGTAAGGATGAGGCAGATTCTTTTTTTCTTTTTTGAAGGCGTGAATAGCCCCACTAATTACACACCTACATATTCATGCACACAGTTTTTTCCTTGCTGTCTCTGCCTAGCTCATCCATCCTTCCAGCACCTGTGTGCCATGGGGGTTTGGAGTCTATGCAGGCACGAGGCAGGTATGCTGTTTATTCCCCCTGTAAACAAAGCATGGGTCCCTATCCTCTGCCAGCCCACTGTTGGGTGAGATAAGCAGACCTCCTATTGCTGAATTATGATCTTTCTTTCAGGTTTATGCCCTGAAGATCTATAGCAATCCCTCTAAGAGCTTGAAAAATTGAAGCATTTTTCAAAGACAAGCTTGCTGGTACTGTGACTGACAGACTATGAAACCTTGTTATTCACACTCTGAGAAAAGACCATTTGTTTGATTTCAGCTCTTCTTTTCATTGAATTGTTTCCCAAGCAGTTATTTAAGTGATGATAACAATTTTTTAATTGCAGGTTTAACTACAGGGAAAAGTCAATTATCTCATAGGTACAGCATTTTACATAATGAACGAGACAATTTAAAAACAACAAGAACAACAGCAACTAAATTATGGCTCTCTCAAATATTTAAGTTCTTGAAATTTCATAGTGTGATATTTTTCAAGTAACCTTTGTCTAGTATGGGTATTAGAAATAGTTCCCTGTATTTAAGATATTCTGAAGGTGCTAATAAAAGTAGCAGCAACTTTTCAGGAAAGTGTTTTGGATGCATTTAAATGATTTCTTAATAAATTTACTGACCTCTGCTCATGGACCAAATCTTCTACTGGTGTAAAACATGCTAGCTGTGGTGAGTGCTGTGGA
Organism: Neopsephotus bourkii; assembly: GCF_033783945.1. Taxonomy (NCBI): domain Eukaryota; kingdom Metazoa; phylum Chordata; class Aves; order Psittaciformes; family Psittacidae; genus Neopsephotus; species Neopsephotus bourkii. Next base: position 11,715,001 of record NW_026902234.1, read on the forward strand.
GGCCGACTTATATCAAAGGGGTGTTTGGCCATTTTTGTCAGGCATGTGTTTTGGGTTGGGTAAAATTTGTGAACAATAGGTGGGAGTCCTGAAATGTTTGTTCAAACAAAAGTCACACTGATACCTTGCATTCAAAATACAGTGCTTCACTGGAAGTTTTGAAATACAGGTTGAGCCTAAATTTTGTGCAATATTGGACCATATGTGTATTCAGTTACAGCTTTTGATGTTGGTCTCACTGGGAAAATCCTAGTCGTTTTTTAAATTTTTTTCCAGATCACTACTACAATAGCTGCCTGTTTTTCAAGACAGTAAATATTTATAAGGAAAACTGCCTGTCCGAAATAATAAAACAGCTGTCTGCTCCAACACCCCCCTAGTGATTCCCTTTATTACTGTACTGCTGTTTCAGTCAATCACTCCAGTTTCTTGAATCAGCAGTCTCCAAAGTCTCTTGTTCACGCAGCCGGATTTGGGGAAACCTGTTGAGTTCACAGCAGACCAATCCTAAGAGAAAAGGAAGAAAATGGTCTGAAAGGTGTTTAATGCTAATAAAACAGAAATATGCCTTTAAAAGCAGTATCAGCACAAGAGCTATGTTAGGCAATATGGCACTGTTGATAGGAACACAGGGATAGATTGAGCAAATGTGTATAATCTGTGTGTACTCAAACAGGAGTATAAAGAAGTCATGTTCTCTCATGTAAACCACAAATCCAAGTACAGTCTTGCTGTGGCTTTGATGGCGGTAATTGCTGATATTATATCATATGAGGGGTCTGATGTTCAGCTGTGGCTTTCCTGTAGTATGGCCAGTCATATAACAGGGAGGTTGCTACCACTCCCCAAGGCTGATGCAGCGAGCATTCTTCTCCTTTCTGCCGTGGTCTGTCATAAGCCATGTGAAATGCTGCTACACTGATAACATAAAAAAATATCTGTACAGGAACCTCACTATTAGACTCAGTTACTGTGCCTTTTGCAAATTCAGCCTCTGGAGCAGCTAAAAGCACTGCAGAGAAGACAGGAAGGTGGTCATGCTCAGCCATTGATGGGCACACTCATGCAGCCCTCTCCAGCCTGAGTGTAAAGCAGACTTACAGTTGGATATAGAGTGTTTTGTGAGAATACTGGTGCAAGTTAGCAGCGTGCTTTTGCATCCCCTCACAGGGGAAGATCTCAGTGCCCTTTCTTCATGCAGGCCTATCAAGGAGGGCTGTAGAGTGGTGTTTTCTAAAAGCGGGCAATGTGAAATATCAGGTTTTTGCAGTTCGGAGGTTCACATTGAACATCAGTCTTTGAGTGTAATGTGTTTTCCTTTCAAGAAGAGATCTATATATACTGAGTTTAACCTGAGGTGCTGGAGAAAGGAGCCCAGATGTGGAGTATCTCCACTGCTCCTGATTTCTAAATACAGCTGTTTAGAAGAGGACTGGGTGCATTTCAAAGCTTATCATCTGTAATGAAGTACTTCACCACCTGTTTATGCACCTGTTTAACATCAGGTTTCCATAATACCTGTTAGGCTTCATGTTAGGCTTCCTAGGCAACCCCAAAAATGGAAACAAGATGGAGTCTGAAAAGTGTGAGCGTGTTCCTTCATGAAGACTGAAAGCAAATGTTGTTCAGTTTTCACGCTTTTCTTTTTACAGCACAAATGTGCACCTTCCAGTCATACATTAAGCAACATGCACAACAACTGTTGCTTGAGGTTTCTCTCTCTTCCTGTCTCTCTCTCTGGAATTTGTGTAGGCAATGCCATGGGCCAAGAATGGTACATACACTAGAACACTTTTGTTTTCAGTGAAAGTTACAAAGTTGGTCACTCTTGATGTTTGGTAAAAGAAATGTTCAGAGGTGTAAATAAGGTATGACCATTGATACATTGTATGAATCTTAGGTTGATTTTGAGATTTGAACAGAGACTGCAGTAGTCACAGACATTAGAGCAGACACAGAAATGAGATTTTGGAAGGTTACCTCTCCCATTGTTGTTTGATTAGCTTTTTTTGATGGGGTTGCCATAGTTTGAATGTCCAGGCAAGAAGGATGACATTTTGCTCACTAGAGATTTCAGAACATAATGGATATCCTCTTCTTATTTTTTTTTTAATAATCACTTTAGATCTTCCAATAGCCTCTAAATTATTTCAGTGAAGAAATGAACCTCAAGAAGGGCTAAAGGACTAATGATCCTATTTATACAATTGGACAAAATGGCAAAAATGTCTTAAAGTATAACAATCTTCCCTTCAGAGCATGTCTGAAATTCTCTGCAGCACCTTTAGATTGCCTTGATAGTTCTGCCATAGATGATGATAAAACACGGGAAATACAAACTGTAACAGCTAAATTTATCTGAATGTCCCTCTGAAAACAATTATTATTATGATGTAGATAATTGTATGTGTTTGTAGTGCTCTGCTATGTGTATTTTTGCCTGTGGAATTCATAAAGAATTTGTCTCAAATTAATATTCTAATAAATTATTGACTAAGAAGTATGTGTTGTATACAGTATTGTCTTTCCTTGGATTTAAGAAGTGTAAAAAATTCTACAAGTCTTTCAAAAGCTTCACCTGATCCATTGAACTTAAAATAGATTAGTCTCAAGGGAAAGTCAACTTCCCAGATACTGCAATCACAGTGAATGATAGCAAGCCAGAGACATCCATTTAGTGGAAACCTACAGACAATACAGCTAACTACATAATTCTCTTTTTCTTCCTTCCTGCACCAGGGATTCTGTCACATGGTGCTGATCTACTCAATACCAACATCCCTGCTTAGTCCAAAAGTAAAAAAAATTAGAGATATTTAGCACATGAAGAAAATGTAAAATTACGGGTGATCGAAATTAGGTCTTTGCCCTTGTGAAACAGAAAACAGAACAGTAGGAAGACACTTTTTACTCTGTTTCCAGCTATGGAAAAAAACCTACTATGCAGAGCATTGAGGACTCAACATCATAACTTTCACAGGGCTAATTGGTGAAGAGAATAATTATATGCAAAGCATGTATTCCTCTATACAACCTTTCAAGCTGTGGGATTAGCAGTTCTAAGCACAAGAAAGCTCCAAATATAAGCAATTTCGGGGGATAAACATAATGTTAAGAACTCTAACTCCCATCTATGCAATGACTGGAGCCACGCTGCTCTGTGCTATACTTTCAGTTATCAGAAAAGAAGCACGCTTTGGGTCCTAGATCTAAAGACTCATGACTGCTACTTGGAAGAGATGTTAGAATATGTCAGAAACCACTCACAGTGTAGGAAGCAACAATATTGGTTCAGTGATCCATAGCCTGTCTTTTCAAGTCTGTGTTTGTGTATGGGAACTCATTAGCATTATGAGCTGCAACATAGTGCTAATGCAAAATGACAGGAGGGAGTGAAGGTGGTGTTTTCTGGGAGAATTCCCCAAAGAGGAGGGAGATTCTGAGAGGAAAACCTACTGTCTCGCTAGAGAAACCTGCTGTTGGAGAAGATTTTTTGGCTGTTGTGTGTGTATATAATGTGGAGAGGTCCTGAGGCTGCTAAAATTATCCAGGTGCCAGAACTAAACTTTTATTCTTTAGATGACCACGAACGGACATGGAGGAATCTTTCTCATCTGTTTCCCATTTCTGATGTCTGGTATAGCTGTGTCAAGTTTAGAACATGTAATTCAGATTGCCAAAGTGTGTTGAGAAAGATGTCACAGTTGTATTTGGGTTAACACAGAGTTTTAAAATGGGCATAGAAAATGGCTTCCCTGAACAGTTTCAAACTGTTCAGAAGTCTCATTTTTGGTGCCCCTGTGTAATATTATTCTTATTTTACATAGTAATAGTTTTCACTTTCTTCATCTTCCCATAGGGAAGGTGCAGAATTCAGCACCATATGGAGATTCTTCAGTAGCAGCTAATGGGTAGCTCTCAAAAAAACACTGTTTAGGTTCACTTCATTTGTTAGAGGAGTGTATCCTGAAAAGACCTGAAGCAACTGAAAATTTGTTAAATAAATAATAGAAAAAAGATGATTCCTGGTAATTTTCTCTTCCTATATATCACAAGAAAAATTGTATAAACAAGCAATTGTCCATTGGAAAACTCTTGAACAAGCTTATGATGTGAAGCTACTGTTTCTGAAATACAAATGCTCACTTGTAGCAGCTGCTAGTACATAAATTTTATTATGTTAGTGGCTGCTCATAAACTCTCGTCATGGTTTAACCTACTCTCTCCCTTATGAAGAAATCCTTTCCCTCTGAATCCCTAAAATACCCTTTAAAAAAAAATAAAGATGTGTGATTTGATGTCTCCACATTAATATACGGTCCAGTGAACTTATATATATATAAAAATCAACAAAAAACCTATTTGCTAGCATATTAGTCTCATGTTGCCTATCTAGAAGCCCATGCCATTTAATAGCCATTTAATGCATAGCAGAAACTATGATCATCAGCCATATCTTCACTACTTGACACGCCCACCTTTCCCCATTCTATTTCTGGACTACCTCTTCTCAAAACAAGGCACTAATGTGAAGAACAAGAAGCAAAGAAAGGCACTCAGAGATAGCGTTCCTATGCTTGGCTGTTGAGTTTTAGGACTTGTGATGCTACTAAGTTATTGAATTTTATATGACTGAATGGCTTAATGTATTGCCTTGCTTTTTACGATTTTGAGTGAGGCATTTGGAGTCAAGAAGAAATCTACCTAGCATGTATTCTCTGCAGCCCTCGGAATCTAGTTGGAGTGATTTGCCTGCCCAGAGTGAATCCTGGGTTTGTGATGCTAATAAGGGCATGTATTGCAGACCCTGCGATATCTCCTTAAATCCACCAATGACTTTAGGTATTTCAAAGCTTAGCTATTTTACCAGTGTTTAAATTTAGATATTTAAGTTGGAGGTATGATAGGCTAATGTTTGAACTGCAATTGAACTGTCTATTTTCTCTTCCTTAAAATAGCATTTAAATAAAATCTTTAAATTATCCAGTATTACTCTGTGCTCCTTGAAGTATGCATTTAAAGACAAATTTGTAATTCTACACAACAATCTAAGGATAGCTAACTTCTAACACATTTTCTTTTCCCTCAGAGCCACTAAGTATCTTTCCTAAATCTTCCCAACCTATTTTCTTCCCTAACTGATATCTTATCAATCTTTGATCCATAGCAGTTTCTCACACCTCTCTTGCTTAATCAGAATCTGTCTGGATGAGGCAGTAGCATTACTTCAAAGCTCTTTAATCATTGTATTGAATTAATGCAATTACATGCCTGATGCATTAGAAATCTCACCTCTCTGGTCTCCATATTTGCAGCTCCTTTTGAGTCCTTTGTAGTCTTTTTTTTTTTCACTATCCTGGAGGCAGGATTTCCAGCCTCCGGGGACTTATCTGTTAATGTTACTAAACAAAGTAGTACATAGAGACGTATTTGCAGTGGAAAGAAGGAAGAATAAGTAGCACACTAGCAAATAAAATAAGTGTTGCTTTATTTTCTTAACTAAATGGAGTCTCTACAGGTATAATTGAAATGGGTTATGTATTCAAGAAGGAATCTTTAGTGTTCCAGTGCAGTGCTATCAAGGTTTGAAATCCAAGTGCTTAGTTATACATGTAAATTGCACAGTTATTGTGCCTTGCAATACTGAAACACTGAGCCCCTTGCATTTCAAAGGGAAAAGGCTTTAGAGAGAGCTGAAGGTAACTCAGAGACAAATATTCACAATAATAAAATTTAATATAAAGCTACAAAGAAATAGCTTTCTTTTGTAAGCAAAGTGGATTCTGATAAGGGGCTGATATATGTTTTTCCAGTATTCCTTCTGCCTGCAGGATGTGGTAGTACTTTTCAGCATATTCTCAGTAGGGTTGGATCAATACAACCTTAATGACATCAGTGGAATAACAATAACAGTTTATGTTATCTGAGGATCTGTCCCTTCATATTTAATACTTAACTTATTCAATTTTGTCCTCAATTTGTAATGGTTACTATTCCCAAAGAGATTTTCACTATTCTGCTATGATCCATCCTTGCTTTAAACTATTTTAAACCAAAATACATGAAACACTGGCAGATATCTCAATAGTAAAAAAATATTTCAACCCTGTCACTTGTAGACCCGTATTGAAAAATGGATTGGCAAGTTCTAATTAGAAATGCAACACTGATGCAAACCAGATGCAGAATGATATGCGCACTCTATCAATGCGGGTTTAGCTGACATCCTGTTGTAAAGCTGATTGCCTGCTGATTCCCAGACTACATTTTTTGTTGTTTGATTTTTTTTTCCCAGAAATTCTTTATTCTAAATTTAATTCTGAATAGGTAGGTAAAATGCAGATTGAAATTATTATTTCTATGATATTTGTTTATGGTTTAGTTTCAACGAAAAATGCCTTTTCAGTTCATGACCTCAGGAATAAACATAGTAACTTTACTTTGGCTTTGTTCTGTGGACTTTGGTAAGGAAGACCTTTCAGTATTTTAAAGGGATTTAATTAGGGATATTTCTGAGAGATTCAATGATCAGTTGTTAAATGTGTGATATTTGCAATTGAAGGTTTTAAATTAGAAACTTTTTCTTTTCTGATTCCAGCTGTTTGGCCTATGATGCAAGTAGGAGGATTTAGGAAACCACGGGAATGTGTGATGAGGCTGAGAAAACGTATGTCTGGGGGACAGCGAAGAGCAGTGGGATCGAGATACTGAGAGGATATAAGCTGAGCATGAGAAAAATGGGATCAGTGGGGGATGTAGGAGTAGAAGAGGTTGCAGGCAAAAGGGAGACATCAGCAAGGTCAGAGAGAAAGAAGGTGGTGGGTGCATGCAGCAGTTAGGGACATGAGGAACTGAGGTAACAGGAAGAAAAAGAAATGGAAAAATGTTAATTTCCCCCATGTATTCTAACCATATCCTGTATAGACTTAACTCCCACACTCTAAAAAGTCCTTTTGCATGGCTACCATATGCAGCACATGAGCACTGGTTGGGTCAGGCTTGTATAAATTATGCTGGGGTTTAACCTTTCTCCAGCAGACATTATGATTAGCCCAGTTTAAACTGGTGTTCATTAAAACAAATCATAAGCAGAAACTGCTGCCAACAGGGAGTTAATGTTGAAAGTATGCTTTGGTGGAGTCCAGCCAACAAAATACCCTTTTCTACACAAAAATTCATCACCTTTTGAAAACCCAAATGTTAGGGAATCTAGTAATGAATGGTTCAAGAGATGCAGACAGTTCACGACTGAAATTTAATCCTTCCCTACTCTTTGCTACTCTACTCAGCATATGCCCACCCATCCCAGCTTAAATGGTCCCAGAGTAAAGCTTGCAAAAAAATGTGCGCAAAGGTCAGAATAGCAAATTGCTATAAAAGGTCCACTGTGGGAATAACGTACGACAGGTGATCAGTGTTAAGGAAACAAAGAATGTACTGTAAAGGCATTGCTCTCTCTCCCTGCCCCAAATGGCCTTGAAATGCTCTAGCTCAATAGGAAAATCTAATAATGTTCTGCTTTATTAATAAACACACCATTTTTATATTGTAATAGATTTCATTAGGACGCTAGATTTGGCTTTCTCAATTTTAGTACAGGCTGCATATCAAATTGCTCCATATTTTTTGCCCATCTTGCAATGAAAAAACAATTTTCAGCCTATTATAATAAAGGCAGGAGGAAAGCAGAAGGTGACAAAATTATCTTGTTCCACATGTAGGTAAAGGGACCTTTTCCACTCATTTTCTCTTCCTAGGGAGGATCTTCCAGATCTCCTAAGACTGGACAAGTTTTATGCTGTTCTTCTCTGGACGGAAACTAGACAACTATGAGCAAACTATCTTTCTTTTTTTTTTTCCTAAGTGAAAAGCAAATGCCTCTGGCCAGTGGTAATTGCATTTGCAGCCTCAAAGTTGCCTCTGGCTCTGTCATGCATCTAACTAAATATCCTTTTTCACAGTGAATCACAGGGTTTCTTTGTTTTCAGCTAGTTACAAATGTCTTGTGCAATGCCTGTCTTGAAAGCTATGAAAAATACTTCATGCATTGTGAATAAGGATGGCAAATTTAAAGCTCATACAGCCAGGTGCAGACTGCCCACTTCATGCACCTCATTTAGGAAATGCAATCCATTTTTCTATTAATTGTTGCCAGGTTTCTGTTTAGTCTGTACAGTCAATGGAGAAAAGGAGACACCTCATTTACACATCTTGACTTGTTCTTAATAGTGGACTCTACCCAAACCAGCTGGTTTTGGATGTCATACATACATTTTGGATTCATTTCTTGGAGTCATGAATTACAAAATAACAGAAACTCCTTCCTATTTGCATCCCATTTCTAACTTTTAGTACTCAAGGAAACAGGATCCTGTGGTGATACTGCCTGAAGCCTCATGAGAGTTTTATCCTGTCCTGCTGTGGAAGAGATTGTTGCTCTTTCCTGAATGGGGAGGGGATCGCACCACAGTCGTTGTGCCTCAAGGAAAATCAAGTGATTTCCTTGTGCTTGAACTGTCATTGGGGCACTACAAAAAAGAGTGATAGCTGCCCCACATTTTTATTTCATGGGCCTCTAAGTCCCCAAAAGAAGAAGCTGAACTAATTCCACACCTGTGGAGGAAGTGTTTCCTGGAAAGTGTTGCTTGTCTCTGTGTCTGTGGCTGTCCCTTCCCTTCTGAGCAAAGCAAAGGAACAAAACAATTTCTTAACACTGAACACCAGCAGAAAATGGAGCTTGCTTTATTTATTTAATAAATTAATTGTCTACCTATGAATATCTGGAAAACACCAATGGTCTGACATTCCTCAAAACTTTCAGTCTTTCAGGTAGACAAAACCATTTACTAAAGAGTATCTATGCAGTGTCACCCAGTAGCACGTCATTGTCTCTTATGTGAAGAGTGAGGAGTGATTTACAGTACTTACATACAGTTGTCAGGGGAAAGAAAATTTAAGACTGTTGATACAGATTTAACCCATTTTTCTCGTTTGATAAAGAAGTCTCACCTCTATTGAATAAGACTCTATTTTCAACACAAACACTTTTTATTTTGTATAAAAAGATATTTAACTATCTAGCATGCCAGTTCTTAGAATCCATGATAGAGCATTTGTCAACTACTTGATATAAATGACAGATGTTTATATGTAATAGAGCAGTGGAACAAATTTTGTTAAGAAGGGTATGAACCAGATGTTCACAATATTGGCTTTTTCAGAGGAAAACATCTTTTTACATTGTATATGATTCATGATCCAAAAGAAAATGTGTTTATCACAGGAACTCACACTTGAGACTTTATCCTTTCAGCAGCAACATAAAAATGATAAAGTATCGTGCATAAGAAAGTATCTAAACAGCACTTACATTTTACGAATACTTGTGGGACCGTGGTATGAAATTTTTCTCACTCCCTTTATCTGAGTTATTTCAGATTTAAATCTAAGCACAAAGTTTTTAAAAGCATTACTGTCTGTAACATCTGCTCAATTATTTTTAATCAATCATAATGAAATCTGAAGAATTTTTGAGGAGTAAAAAATGACACAGTGCTTTTAGTTCAACTTCATTATTTTGTGTAGAGCAATCAAAACATTTTAAATTGCCTGTGTTCCCCTAAGTGATACCTGCTTACTGTGCCGAGAAAGAGTTAAAAGAGTTCATTTTACTTAGGGCTTGTGGTACTTCTGGCAAAGTTTTCCTCCTCTGTTAATGGAAATGTGAATGGTAATCCAGAAGCTGCAGATTTTACCCCAATTAACACTCAGAGTAGCTTGAAAAACAACAACCAAAACCACTTTAATTTCAACTTGTAGAATGTTGGATTTAATCCCCTGTTTTAGAGATTGAATTGGGGCCATAGAACAGGGAGAGGGTCCCTTGTTAAAATAGATTAATTCTTTGAAAGTATGCAAGAGGTGGATGGAATGGAAGAGAGTCCCCTTTGATAAACATTCGGCATTCAGTTCCTCATTAGTCTGCTAGGGTATGCATTTTGAGAGTCAAATGAATGTTGTTAGGGTAGGGAGACTTATTAACAGATGTCCATGACAACCTCGAGACTAAGGATATTAGTCCAAGGCCAGCAGTGTACCTAAAAATGTTCAGAGAATTGGCTGTATTTTGTGATCTTTTCACAATATTCTGTATGTCTACTGTACCTCTGCTATATACTGTGTTGCTTATAGTCGCATTCCACAGGAGAAGTAGGATTCTAAAACCTCTGAAAACACTTTTTTTTGGCAAAGCCAGTGATATGAAGGCTGAATTTGTCTTCCAACACACTTGACATAAGCAGAAAACATTAGTGTGTGCTCTTACGACAGCTTTCACAGGTGCTTAAAGGTATCATAATCCCCAAATAGTGGCAAGACAAATTCATACTTTTAGATTCTTGTCTCCAAGGTTTAATAATTAAAAAAAATCTTGTTAATTGCAACATTATCTTTTTGTACAACTAAATACATCCTTCCTAGGATATATGATTATTTTAGTAATTTGATGCTACCCTGTAATGCCTAGAGAAAATCAGGGATGTATGATGCAAGAAAGAGCGCAGGCCCCTTACAATGTCCATCTACAAGAAACAAAAATGAACTATCAATGATGGTGATAGTCCATGTGATGAAAAACAGTAAAAGAACAAGCTATAGCTCAACACTGTTCACTCAAATATTTAAGGTCCTTATGAAAGTATAAGAAATGTGAAGAACATATGATTTTCTTAGATCACTTTCACTGCATGAGGCATTGGCACTGAACTTCACTGGAGTGCAAAAATGCCAGCAAAGCTGTAAGTCAGGTATTTGTAGTTTATTTTATTAGTACTAGGCTGAGCCACAAAATAGATAAAACAGTTTTATAGCTTACATCTGGTTGAATAATAAAACATATGGCTCTGGAGTAAAGCATGTGCAGCTGTAATTTACTGTAAATATCCAACTCAAGATAGCTATGGAGATAAAAAACTTATGGCATGCACTCAGGGTTTATCCCACTATCCATCACTACTTGAATATTTCTGATATTCTGACATTTGTGGTTTATATGTTAATTAGCTACTTTTAAGGAGTTTTCTTTAGGGGATTCTCTTCTATGCGCAACAGATATGACTTCACAATGAGTGGACAGTACTGGACTAGTTTTTTTCTCCTAACATATCTGTTTAACAGGTCCTTCATTACAGAGTGATTAAAATAATGGAGCCACTATTGATATTGTATTGACTTTTTTACTTTGTTTGTTTGTTTGTTTGTTTTTTTAATGCTTTCCTTAATCAGATTTTCTATGAACATGGGTGAAGAGTTTCTTTTCTTGTTTTTATTCTTTTGGGCAGTTCTGATAGTAACAGGTGATTAAATAAATCAGTTTCTTCTGGGGCACTAGAACTAAAAGTGATAGTCTGTTTTTTTTTTTAATCTTTTATATTCACAAATCAAGAACACTGAAGGAAAGATTTTTGGACCCTTTTATATCAAATTCTTGAGTTGGACTGATAGGTAGGATTTTTTGTCAAACCTGAGTGTCAAAGTCTGGTTTGGTGTTTCTCTAATCATTTGATTGATTAGGTGGGGTGTGCCTGAATTATTCAGTCAGCCTGAGTTCTAGCCAGATTGAGAGAATAAAAATTAGTTCTGAATTTGACATTTTAAGCTCAGAATTTATTTTGGTGACTTTGGACAGGGACCTATGTCACAAACAAAATTAGATAGGACTTTATTCCTGGTTCAAATCTGGATGTGGCTAAAGGGGATGAAACCTCAGAGATACTACAGCCACTGTGAAAAAAATTGCAGTCAAATGTGGCACCAGATTTTGAAATTTGTGTCAACATTGATCCTTTTTGATGTTATAACCTGGCTGGAACACCAGTTAGTGCTGAACCTAGAAGACGACTTTATTACCTCACATATTGTCAGATATGATTTGTGTTCCTTACCACTTTACTGTCCAGATCCTGAGATAGCGGCCCGCTATTGTTGTTGCATTGACTTCTAATAGGTATTTCTTGTTTAACTATGAGAAAGCGAAAACAGCCTTTCAAGCTCTCCACTGCCTGCTGAATGTGTTCTTTTTCTAACCATATTTTTTTTTTTTTAAATTCATCTGTCAGAAAATGTACTATGGCCTTAAAACTCCCCACAGGCCTTCAAAACAAAAGCCAGGTGCTTCCTGGTAGATGGTGTTCTCTGAAAGACAGTACAAAGACCAAACCATTTACCTTCTTTCTAGAAAGGCAAAAGACAGGATAAAAGAATTCCCTGCTGCACTTTTCTCAGCTTACTATCCCCTCCCAAGTGCCTCTGTCAGACTTTTGCTGTGCATGTTAGTCTTCTTTCAGGCTGTTGAAGTATCCCCTTGAAAGGATTTGTCCTAGCAGAAAGTGTCTCTTGCAGGCATGTGTCATACCTAAGAATAAAGGAATGCAATACAGATGTAGATGGACCTCTTCTCCGTTCCTTCCTCTAAAGGAAAATGTTTTTCTCATTTCCAATACCCTTGGGTGAGAGATGCCATAGTATTGAGTAGGTTCTTGACTTCAGCAGTTTCCACCTTTCTGGACATAGTAGTGAGTGGTGAGATCTTCTAAAGGCTTCATCAGTATAAAAGATTTTTGTTTGGGAATGTAGTTCTCCCCGTGGAAACTGAGCTTGCTGATCCATTAGTGAAATGCGGGTGTCAGAAGGAATGTCAGTGAATGAAGCAGTGAAACTAATTGCAAGAGAAGGCTGGAACAACTGAAAGATGAAACCCTGTATTTATCCAAAGAAGATTCTTGTAGTCACAATGAATCAGGGATGCAAATGTCACCTTTTAGTCTGTCTGAAAAAGGGTCAGGGGTATGATTGCTTCTGCACAGAGAGAAAAAAAAAAATGAGAAATTAGAAGTGTCTGTGAGACCTGGAGACCCTGAGTCTGCCATTGCAGCTTATTTTTCCTTTTCCTGCTCCCCTAAATGTTTGTTCCAAGACCTTATTCAATCAAAACCAGTGTGGCTTTGATTCTTACCTGGGGGATAATAGTGATAATTCATTGTATAGTGCTGTCTTTTGGATCTGTCCTTGAAAAGCAGTTGCAGTTTCCAGGCAATGCAAAATGCAGTACCAATCCTTTAAGTCAGTCATAAGGTGATAAGAAATACATACTTCTAGAGGATTCTCTTATAAATAACCAAGGACTAGTTGTCTGCCTGTTTCAAAGGACATTTAATTGTATTGTCTATGAAGTCTAATCAGTTTGTGTCCTAGTTTTTTCATATATCAGTTCTTCTCTTCTGTTACTCCAGGGGGTTTGCAACATCCTACATTTTAAACAGACTGTGATCTAGCCAAGGATATACTTATGCTTGGTTCCGGTGAGTTGCAAGATGTGTAAGAAATGCTTCATTTAGCTTTAGATTCTCCTGTGATGTATTATTTCGGGGTTAGCAAGGGGACTGAAGTTGTTGCTATGCAGGAATTTTTTGTTCCTGAGTGTCGAAGTCCAGATACAAATGTTTTTCAAAAGTGTTTGGTTTTAGTTTGCTGAAATGTCTGTCCAGGGAAGTGATGGGCACAATTCAGGGTTTATTGCTATTGCTATTTTTCTTCAGCAGCTGGGGGGAGCAAGAGAGCCGGATTCTCCACTTGGCTCCATATTAGAATTCTCACCCCAATCATTTGCTATAAAGGAAAATAAGGAAATCAGGAGGATGAAAATTAATCAAACAAAGAAGAAAGACTTAAAAAAAAATCACCGAGAGAAGCTTATCTTAAAGCAATTTTGCAAGAAAATAAGATCAAAACCAAAGCAAATTGCATGCAACCTACGAACCCAGAAAAGCAACAATTACACAACAAGAGACTACACAAAAGACTATGCCCTATCATTAACTCTTCTTGCTCAGCTACATACTTAGTCACTAATTATGACAGAGTTGTGGACAGAAAACAGATTGATAAATGCAGAATCTCTTGGAAGACAAAGGAAAAGAAAAACACAAACCCAAACCAAAACAATAAAAAAGGCCCTTATCAATAAAATTTCTGCCAAGCTACAGAAACAAATGACATGCAAATTTAACAAATTAACCATGTGATTAACACGCAGTGGGATCACTTCAGGCATTTTGCTTTTCTTCTTGCCAGGATGTAATCCTACTGAGAGTTATTGCTGCCTCAATGTTTCCACAGTGGTATCATAAAAAGATTTCAATTACATTATAAAGTCTTCCACCCCCTTATTTTCAAAGCTGTAGTTTGAAACAAATCTGTATTTTAAACATTACGGCACTTTTAATACTATTTGTTACATACCTTAAAGGGGACAAGAAAAAAATAAGCAGTGTTCTAGAGCTGATTGTGGGCTTGAATTTGACATCACTTTCATTATGTTCCTTTTGAAAGCTGTCTTTGAGTCAGTGTTTGGCTCAACCTCCTTAGAATGATAAAAGCTTCCCATCAGTATTGATGGGTCTGTAGGCTGGTATGCTAAAACTTAAATGAGGTAAAATGGAGGGTATGTAATCAAAGTGTATGCAGAATCCAGAATTAAAACAAAAATTCCCTTTTTGATGCCTGAAATTGTGCCCAGCATTTATCTGTGGGAAGAAGGGAAGTCTCTGGTGTGCATCTTGGGTTTTGGGAAGCAAAAGTTCATCTCCATTCTCTGTGACCCCAGACATTTAAAAAGGCTTGAACAGCAATCTATATTTAAATCAATGTCACTGATGCCATTTAATTACATCCAGGCTTTATACTTAAAAACCATATTGAAGATAATTTTCAAATGAACAATGTATTTTATTAATAATAGACTCTTTCTTTACTTTTTTTAAATTATTTCAGTTAGATGTAGGTTTGTGTCCTAGCAGTTTTTGCGTGCAGATGTAAAGAAAATGTGGTGTTTACTCAAGCCAGTGGGGGATGATAGCTTAGGCATTTTTGTGGCTGGTGTCAGGATTGCAAACCATCTTTAGTGCCACTTCACAGGAGACTTCATTTCTTTTTTCAGACTCTCACTACATAGCGTCCAATTATTAGGTTTTATGTGAGTGAAGCGATTTTCACTCTGAATGCATATTAAAGAGAACACATGTTTTCATTTTATGGACCTGTAACACTGAATCTTTACTAAAAGAGAATAAAATGCTTATGAAATGTTGTTACAGAGAGTGCACAGAAAAAGCAGTCTGTGTCTTATTGCCAATTCCTTTGAGCAGTTATATTCCTACTTCCATAAAAGTATTAGTATGCATGAATTTTCACTCAGAGTTACGCTAAAAATTGCTGCTACACTGATAATCAGTATATAACCTTAATATAGACAGAAAGAGGAGAAAAGACCACACTCTCAGCCATGGTAAGTATTGCAGAATATGACAGCTAGAGAGGAGATTCTTATATCTGAAAATGAGAAAGGCTTTTGCTAGCATAGGCATAGCTCAGCACAAAGATGTGGCTTCCATGCACTGTGCTAGCTGGGGCTGACCATTTTGGCAGCTTCTGTAATCATAAATTAAACATGTCTGTGACTGCTCTCTGGACAGCTGACAGAGAGCAGCTAATGCCAATGCTATTAAAGTCTCTTTCTCTCCTGCTAGGAATGGTTCTGGCCAGTGTTAGCTCTGAGCCATGCCCAAGAGTTGCTTGGGAGGGTACTAATTGGCATTGGCCAAAAAACACAAGCTGCTATAGCATTGGTACTCACTTAACAGTATTTACAGTTAATTTTCAGTGCCTACGCATGTGTCTAGGTATATCTCTTGAGACAGTTGATTTTATTATTGGGAACATAGCCTAAACAGAACACAAGAAAAGAACTGGCTGGTATCTTGATGTTCAACCTGGAGTTTATTAGGTGAAAATCTCTTCTGTTTATTTCTTATCCACAAAATGAACAAAAACATTCCTGTACTTCATAGTATGTCAGGAGAGTAAACATAATAAAGACTATGCATGATGTGATAGTGAAGCCCGTGACTTCTGTAATAAGAGAAAATAACTACATCCCTTCCTGTCCCATGCCATTGTTCCATTCCAGAAGTTGCAGGGAATGAAACAAAGTAAAGTAGCATAGTGGGCTGGTAGCTCAGAGTGTTCTTTTGACATCTGGGGAAATGTGACAATTTTTCAGATCTGCTTTCTCCACTAGATTGTGGTTACTGTTTTGGATCAATATGTGTAGCATACAAAAATGTGCCCTGCCTTTCCACCATACTGAAAAGCCAACATTTTATTAGTCCTACAATTCCTTTAATATGATTTTTAAAGGAAAATTCTCCTCTTTTTAATAACCAGCCAGCCTAAATTCCAGCCTGGAATGTGCTGTCATAGCCAAGGCACAAGTATGAAACCACTGAAAAGGAGGGAAGAGATTTACAATGGAAATACTGACAATCACTTCACAATAATAGGGCTTGGAGACACCTGCTTTAATCAAGATGGTGTGAATATTTAAAGTGGTCTATTTCTTGATTTTGAGTTCATCTGATGAAATCATAATTTCCAGTGAATTTTTTTTTTTTTTTTTCAGACGCAGGAGAAAGAGAGAAAGTGAAAGATCCTAATTTTCTATTCACTTGGTAGAAATAAATTATAGCTTCTTTAACCCTCTTCATTCCAGGGCTGGCAGATGGAGTTGAAGGAATTACTTTTGTGTAGGAGCTGTTCTTTTAAGTGATAATGCAATATAGAAATATTGCTAGTTTGAGGTGACAGTAACTCAGATAGTATGATCATGGCATGCTTTCTTTCTGATGTGGGAATGATTTGCAAAACTTTGGATCTGGTAGCCACTGGTGTTCCTGTAAGTAACAGGGTAATTTGGGCTTCTGAAAAAAAACCCAAAACAAGCAGTTGTTGACTGAAGAGGCTGATTCACACTACTTTGGACTTCATTTCCATCAGTACTGGAGTGGTCCTACTGATTTTCAGGTGCTGCATGATGATTCTTGCAACGCTAAATGAAGATCTGTTACTAAGGGTAACATATCACAGTATCACAGTATGCTAGAGATTGGAAGAGACCTCAAAAGATCACCTAGTCCAATCCCCCTGCCGGAGCAGGAACACCTAGATAAGGTTACACAGGAACGTGTCCAGGCGGGTTTTGAATGTCTCCAGAGAAGGAGACTCCACAACCTCCCTGGGCAGCCTGTTCCAGTGTTCTGTCACCCTCACTGAGAAGAAGTTTCTTCTCAAGTTTAAGTGGAACCTCTTGTGTTCCAGTTTGTACCCATTGCCCCTTGTCCTATCATTGCCACTGAGAAGAGCCTGGCTCCATCCTTGTGACACCCCCCCCCCCCCCTTTATATATTTATATACAAAGGGAATGCTACTTTAGCTATCTTGGTAACTTAAAAAATAGTTTTTTCAGTACTACTCTGTTTTAGTTCTGTGCTGCATTCTTTATTTCTCTATACCCTTGGTGAGTTAACATAAATATGGTAAGACCCACCAGCATCCAACTTTCAAGTTTATCTGAGCTTTAATGTAAATTATAATGTTATAATATTTAGCCAAGTGGCTTTTTAGCTTTTTTTCTCCCTGATTTATTCCCAGTCTCATCGCTGGCTAGTATCTATTATTTAGATAATAATGTACAGTTCCAAGAAATAACATGCAATCTCTACTGGATGGAAAAGCAATTACTTTTTGACTATGGCCTAATTGTACTTTTCAGTTCTGCCCTGTGTTATTTGATCTAATTTGACCTTCTTATTCTGTGGCCATAGAAACAACTTGAAACATGTGAGTCACAGCAGTTGAAGATGTCTTTCTCTAATTCCCTCTGCTGCTTTCTTGCTATCATTTCATTAGATTTACCTCCTGTTCAGGCCTTCAATTTTCTTGCCAGGGTTTGAATTTACCTTTCTTGCAGAGGCTTTCATCTTTCCTCATGCTTTTCCTTACTTGGTGGCTGTTGACTCTTTAATTGACGCAAAAATAATTCTTTCAAACAGCCATGGTTAATGACCATTAACTCTTCTCCACTGTCCCAAACTGTCATACTAAACATTCTTTACTGCTTTGATATCTGCAAATAATACTTGTTATCCAGGTAAAAAATAATGACTTGTCTGTCCTGAACTTGGCTCAGGCTCATGGTTTAGTTAAGAACTTGGGTTTAAAAGGAAATTTGATGGTGGCATAAGATTACGAATGTGCAAGCCCTTTGGATGACAGAAGTAGAACTCAAGATGGTACTGTTAAACTGTGTAAAGAAATTTGTGAAGTAAAGCCAATATAGATTAGCATAAAGTGCTATGTCTATCAAGAGATAAAAAGAAACCCCACAAAAAAAACCCAACAGGAAAAAAACCCAACACAACACTCAAATATGAAAACAAAAAGATTAAGGAGCTGGTGATTAATATACAAAAAAGAAGGCAGGAGGCTACCTTGGATCATATCTATTGTACCTTCATAAGACTTAATAACATTTGTTTCTATACTACTGCAGTCAGGAGAAATTCAGTGGGTTCTGGTATATATGCCACACACCTGCAAATCCACATTAGAACGGGACCGACATGCACATAAGCATCTACATTCGAACAGCCCTGGCTCCATCCATAGAAGTTGTGTGCCATACTGCTGTTTGAAGAATTATAACAGCAGTACCCTGTGGTATCCTACAGCAAGCACTCATCTTGAAGCAACCATTGTGTGGCTACTGCAAGAGAAGGAAGGAAATCCTGTTCAGCAATATATTAATCGGAGTATTGCACACATAAAGGGACAGGTAATTTTTTACTTCCCATTAGTATTTTTCATCAGCCCAAGGTTCATCTCCACATGCAGCTATCACGCTTCAAGAAAAACTAGTGAGAATCCATAAAATAGCACCAAGAAGCAAAAGAGGTTAGATGTCCTGTGGCAGTGGGAATTGTTTTTGCTTTGTCTAATATAGGAAAGACTAAGGAGTAATGTGTAAAAGATGTTATGAAGAGGGTTGTGATCAATTGCTTACAAGCATCCACTGAAGGAAAGATGTGAAACATTCTTTCACAATTTCTGAGGGAAAAGAATGACTACAAGAACCAAAAGAGGCTAGAATAGACTTCCTAGAGAGACCGTGGACTTTAGCATATAGGGTTAGGACAGCACACATCATCATATTGATCTTGCCCCACTACGACAGGATGTGCTAAAAAAGCCTTTTCCAGCTCAATAACTGAAGAAAGAGACAGTGTGAGACAGTACCAAGATAACGTATTATTTGGCAGTATGATTGCATTATTTGTCTTCTAGGCAAGAAGACAATACAGTGGCATCTGCAGCACTGGTTTTATGGATGTTTCTGAGCACAGCGTTACAGAAAAGCAGTGATGGAAAGGTCCTCAAAACACCCTTTGCTCCATCCCTTTAAACTGGAGAAGATTCAAATGCCTCTGCTGCTTCAGGAATGATGAGGAGCACTGTGTTCCATGTTGAATTCAAAAGTTATTGTAACTTTCTTTTCGCTAATATTTTGTTCCTCAGTAAAGAAAAATCTTTATTTAACTTTGAGAATAATTTACACCTCTGGGGAAGCTACATTACTATAGTAAAAATTACCTGGGGCCTGCACTTCTGATTTTTTCCATAAGATCATTAACAATATTGCAAAGGATGCAATTTTGACACAATTTTTTGACCTCCCCTAAATAAAAGGCATATTATTTTACTGATTTTTTTAACTTATGAAATATTTTGGCCAGATACATTGTTAGTAGAAAAAAATCTGAAATGAGAAATTTCTACGAAAATGACAGTAAAGTCCCACAAGTTTTTAATTAAAATTCTCTTTTTCACCCTCTATACTTTTTTTTTTTTGTGTGTGTCTGCAATAGTTTATTTTATTGCAAATATGTTTTAAACATGTCCACTAAATTTATAGCTTAGACTGTACCACTGTCTGAGTGGCAATAACTGAAGATCAGGAAACTAAAATATTTTAAACTTCACAGAAAACAAAGATAATGTCCCCTCCAGGGTCTGCTAGTAGTTGAACACTATGTTAAAGGGTTTTATTTTATGAGTATTTCTGTCAGATAAGTGAGGATGTAGATTTACATGCAGCTACTCTGAAAAAACTGCCTTTGCATGCACCCTTCCCCTAAGCAAAAGGAAAAGCCATTTATTGCAGTCAACATAGGCAGCAACTTTCCGTTTATTTCTTATGGCCCATGAGTGTTTATAAGGGCTGTTTTCAGACAATTCCTGCCTCAAAACTGATATTATAAATGCACGCTCTGGCTTCTTTTGTAATAAACTCTTTATGTAGCTATGCTTTAAAATAGCAGTTTATCTATGGGGAGCATCTCTGAATTAAACTGCTGGAGCAATAGCACTGTTTTTGATACTGCTGGGAGTCCTTGGTGCTTTTTGCCATTAAAGTATATAGTGGTGTTCTCTGGAAGAAGTGGCGTGTGTTTGTTTGTGTGTTTGCACATGAGGGGATGAGAGAGAGAGAACACACAAGAAAGAGAGGGAGAAAAACTAAAAAGAAAAGGAGAAAGAGAGCATAAAAGATAAAAATATGGAAGTAAAGAAGGGAGAAAGAGAAAGAAAAGGAAGAAAGAAAGAAAAAGGAATGAAAGGAAGAAATAAAAAAGTGAAGAGAAAGTAAGTTAAAAAAGGAAAAAAAAAAAAGAAAAATACACCCTTGTGTTTATGAGTGTTTTGCAGGTCTCATTGTTCCAGCAGTTCTATTAGAACCCACACCAAGAGCTGTTTTGGGTCCTGGGGCAAATAGACTCTTCTCCCCCTCACTCCTCACCTGGAAAAGCACCTGGGTGGTCCTGTCATGCCACTCCCCTCTCCCCAGTGCCCTCCTCCCTCCCTTCTTGCACTGTAGCACAGAAACCTTAAATATGGAGCATCGGTGGCTGCCAAGAAGTGAGGGAGGCTGAGCCAAGCAGAGGAGAGATCTGCAGCCAGGGGAAGAGTGGTGTCCCCCAGAGCTGGTACCCCTGGCAAGGCCAGCTGCCCCACTCATCCTGTGCTGCTTAACCCCCACCAGCCTCATTATTATTTACCTTGGCTGCCACTATTCAGGGATTAGTTCTCTATGTGGAGTAAGCATATCTTCATCAGCATATTTGGAGACTGCGTTATGTTCCTACCACACTCACAGTGTGCCTGAAGATACTGGCTTGGTCTAATTAGCATGGGTGCGCTGCAGGTTATGGTATCCATCTGGACCACAGTGCAGTGCATCTGTGCTCAGCCATCACTGCTACCTGGGAACCCAGGGGAGCACAGAGGACTGCCTAGTGTTATCATATAATGCTTATGTTTCTTCCTCACTTTCTTTCTTTGGTAGGAAAAAAAATAGCATGCCTCCTGGCTTATATAAGTCTTCCAGAACGGAATCTCCTCTCTCCTGGAGGTTGTGTTCTTGAACTCAAAATTAAATTTTTAGATCCACAGAGATCTGTTAAATTGGAAAAAGTTTCATACTGTCACATTTTAGTAGGTTGCAAATAATGATTTATGTGACTGAAAAAAAGCCATTTTGTTCAATGAGGTTTCATTACACTGTAAAAACAATATTCATGATAGTGCCATTATTCCAGTCGCACTGGAAAAAGCTTGAGAATAGTGCCTATGAGGGAGAACACTGAAAACATCCTATTTTTCCTAAAGCATAAAGGGTATATTGATTTTTTTTTAAATGAAACACCGCCATATTCTATGAAACATAAGCTTCTCCAAGACAAAATGTTAATCTGTATCTAATACATATATAAGGTTAAAAATGGCATGAGAGGCAATAGAGATTACTGCAGCTCTCTGGTTCGCTGCTTTAAGGGAGAGAAACCTTCCACAAATCTAATTTTACAAGGAAATTGCTGAAAGAATGGGTGTAATAGAATGGATATAATAGAACAGGGTATTTAAAAATTCCATGCTTGGTTGGATAAGACCTCAAAATTATATCCAGTCACTGAGAAATATGCACTTACCCCAAAGAAACTACTGCTCTTTAATTGTCACTAACCAGAGCATTTAATATCTGACACTTTGATTTTTAGTATTAAGATGACTTTGGTTTGAATATATCTAATACTGAATAATCTAACAGAATTTTAAAAAATAAAACTCTGCATATTTCTGACTTGAAAGAAGGCAAATACTAGACTTTTCCTGAGCTGTATTAGAATAATCAGCTTTTGAAGATGGTAAAGGAAATACCTTAATACCCAAACAGTATGCCTGAAGAGCAAATATTGATACTTTTTGGAAGCAGGATATAAAAGGAAAGACAAAACAGATTTCTGTTGCACTGCATCTCAAGGAATTTTACAAGCCTGACAGAGGGCTGATTTATTGTTTAAAGCACAAGCCAGCAATCATTACAAAAAGGGGAAAAGACAGCTCATTTACTTTGCTGAGAAGATCAGCATGTAAAATAATACGAGAAATTGCTAGATGGTTAAAAGTAATCCTTGGCTCATTGGGTACAGGTTAACAAGTGAGCTTGTGTCTATTGACCTGAGCTGGCAGCTGATGCTTGAGAGGTGGTTAGATCAAACATGGTAGATCAAAGAGACACAAAAAGCAGTGGTTGCCCAGTACTACTGCCGTTAGATACAGTGACAAAATTCCCACTGATAGGAGGCCTTGCATGTACAAGACAGGTCAGTGATAAAAGGACCCACTCTTCACAATTTTAGGACGGACATTTACCATGTAGAAATTTGACTTACTAGTTGAACTGTCACAGTGGGATTTGAATTCACTAGCTGAAAAAAAATGATAAATGCATTAAATTGTTTTGCTGTCTGTGACAGATTAAGGGTAATCTTTTGAAAAGCTCCTACATCTTATTTTCAAGAGAATCACTGAGGTGTTTAAAAGGGCTTTGGATCAGTGCCTCACTTAACTGGCATCTGATTTTCCCTGTCAGTTGCTCCAGCTGTCCTATGGCAGTCAGCAAGCTGTCTTGCTGTTCCTTCAGGAATCGCTTTCTGACTTGCATCTTAGGAGCTATGCATAATAGGGGAGGACTGTACTCTGCACTCAAGGGGCTAAACTGTGGCATTTATGTCACTAGTCTGTGCAAGTGGTGTTAAATCAGTATGGTCTACAAGAAGTCCTCTTGGGCCACATGAGACACCTGGTGTCTGTAAGTACTGAGGTTGGGGCAGGTGCTCCTTGCATATGTCAGCACCGTTGCCCTGTTGCATGAAACACTGCGGACCCTGGGCCAACAGTGAAGTCATGACACTGCTCCTTCTCTGCTTCATGTCTTCCTTAATGCCCCTCTTTTGTCAGCTTGTTCAGGCATCTTCAGAGATATGTAAAGATATTCTGCAAGAATAACATATGCAATGAAACAGTGTAAAGCAGTTATTCATAGGCTAGCACACACAGAAGATAGCTATGATCAGTGTTAGGCTAAGCACTTGTGTGCTCGTCACCCTGATGAATGAGGCAACCAAAGATATGCTGCCTGGACCAGTGTTTGCCAGAAAGGGGAAGTACTGGCCCCACAGCTCTCCCAGAGGCCCCACAGCAGTGAGGAGGTGTCACTGCCTACACTGATGACACTGATGGCAGCTTCTTTCTGGGACATCACCACCCATACCCCCTTGCATCTGGCTTTGCACTTTGCTAGCTATGCTTGTGTTTTCCATCTTGAATTCTTGATTTATAGATTATTCCACCTAAGCAATCTCAACTTTGCAATTGTGGCCTTTCTCATCTCTGTACAGTCTTCTCACAGCTTTTTCTCAGCAGAACAAGCCCTGATTGGTGCAGGGGGAAGCTTGCTGTAGGAGCTACAGAGAGGCTAGAGCATAAACCCTAGAGCACAGAAAACAGAAACTGCTACAATGCGATAATTACACTAAAAGGGTAGAGATCTCTATTTCTTTTTCTTCTTCTACACTGCTTATGCATTGTACCTCATTTTTGGGATCTCTTTCTTTAGTACTAGCCTTTGTTTTGACTATTGTCCTCAGATGCCAAAGATAAATTTTTATTTCTGTTCATTTGTACAAACCAAAGCTATGTTTTCCAAACAGGGTCAAAATTGCACAGGTAGCAGCTTCTTTGCTCCATATTCTAAGCACTTTTTCCAATCATATTCCCCCTCCTCAAACACTCTTCCAAGGTCATACCTCAGCCATTTGCCCATAGCTTTCTGAGAGTTTATATTTCTGGTTTGTCTAAGCATAACTCAAACAGCACCACCAATCCTATCTAAAAAGCCCTTTCTTGGTCTTGAGTTCACCCCAATTTACTACAGGCCAGCTGATTTGTGGTAACTCACATGGGCTAATGTGATGTAATTCATATAAGCACAGCTGCTGGTGAAAGAGAAGAAATCAACCTATGGCAGTGAAAAGTGGCTGACGTAAGTCATATTTGCATTAGGGATTAAAATACATACCTGGGCTGTTACTCGAGATTCACCAATGCAGGTAATATTTTTATCCAAACCGTTTTTTTTAATGTGCTTATTCTTTTAGCTACCTATCAACCTCTGTGTTGAATGGTACTATCCAGTTTCAGTTTTAATCTAGAGTCGTAATTCCTTCTGCAGTTTTCATGCATGAAGAGTAGCCATGTTCATCCCCATTTTGCTCTATATAAACCTAACTTATCATCCTTAGTTATCAGTACTAATAGTACTTACATGAATATAGAAAGATTGAATCACAGAGGTAGTGGCTTATGCAACTTATATACAATTTACTGTGGACAATATCAGTAAAATCAGATCTGTATAAAGCATATATTAAAGCATTTGTTGTTATGTGTGCTGTCAAAAATTTCTTTGAAGACAGACTGATTTTCTGAAGTGGTCTTTGCATTGAGGATGAAAATGTGATATCCAAGGTCTGCGAAAAAAAGAGCACAAGAGTGCAAAAAATTCATTATATCTATTGAGAGGAAGGGAATAAGCTGAAATAAAAAGCATACCACTGATGCTTCTCTTGACAAGCAATCAGATAGGGAGGCTGAGTCCATCTGAAACTTGTAGGTGCCTCAGGAATTGAGCCAGTGCAATTCTCTACAGGTCAGCAGGGGATAATAAGAAAATCTGTCAAAGTTGAGGAAAAAGTCAACTTTCTAGACCACAAATCTGATCTAAGCAGAGCAAAGAGACAAAGAGTTTAAAAGGTTAATGCTGCTATGGTTATTTAAGTGAACATTAACGTTGTTGTGAGAAAACAGATGGAGAAGAACTGGGGGAATCATTTGACTGGTTAGGTTTATAAAACACTGAGCAGAATGACAGACATCTCATGCACAGAAACTTGCCACAGTGAAAATGTAAGCTGAGGTCTTCTTTCTCTTTTGCTTACAAGTAGTTTGAATTAATAGCCTCCCAATCATCACAGTTATGTGCTCCTATTTAAGAAATCAGTGGGGAAACATCTGGGTTGTACATAACATTCACTATCATGTCTTTCATTGAATAAATTAACAGCTTTGTTTTGCAGTGGCTGCAGAAAGAGACAAAAACATTGGCGCACAATGGTGCTTACCATTTTTCTGTCAAGATGGAGACACTATTAGGGATGTTACTATCAGTGATGATCAATGTGAAGCAGACATATTTACTGGGAGTCTGTTCGAACACAAAAGAAAGGAACAAATGGAAAGGTGGGGCCATTTTGTGGATAGATTACAACCTATTGCTCATGACCTGCCTTTATTACATCCCTTTCTTTCCATCTGAAGAGAAGAGAAACCCAAATAACAGCGGTTTCTGTTGCTCTGATGACAGCTTGAGAAAAAGTAATAAGGAATTCCTACAGCTATAAAAACAGAGTGAGGAAAGGGAGCCAAGTTACCCTTGGAGCTGTCACTCTTTGCAAGTCTCTTTTCTTTTCACTTACTTTTGTATAAGACTTTATGGTTAAACAGCTATTTTTATAGCCAGATGAGGTCATAACTCACTCTTTGAGGAGTCTTGGAGAATTGGCGAAGGATTTCTAGTAAATCTTCAGACAGCAAGTCTTATTTCTCATCTGCCTACATACTGTGTATCTTGAATATTTAGGCATCTGAAATTATGTGTTATCTCATGCTTATTGGATCTCTTGTTTGGTCTTGAGCTATGCTGAATTTGAAAAACAGTGAATCCCCAAAAGTGTTTCTAGGTGATTTATTTTTTGTAATCATTTGTCTTTCAAAAACAAGGCACTAACCTGAAAAATACTATACTGGAATACCTGAGTTGGTTTGGAAAGCACAACTATTTCATATCTTTCATTCCTTTACATCCTACTTTAACTTTTTGTTTTCCTTCCATAACACAGGAAAAGCCAGAACTGGATGAATATTGAACAA
Organism: Neopsephotus bourkii; assembly: GCF_033783945.1. Classification (NCBI taxonomy): domain Eukaryota; kingdom Metazoa; phylum Chordata; class Aves; order Psittaciformes; family Psittacidae; genus Neopsephotus; species Neopsephotus bourkii. Next base: position 11,741,278 of record NW_026902234.1, read on the forward strand.
CAGTATTCATGAACATTTGCAGGAATTTGTAATGGCTGTTTGATCTATCCATATCAAGGCCCCTTGTTATCTGCTGCTCCTGCGGTTTCAGACAGAAAGGTTTTTGTTCCTGAGGAGGTTTGGGGAATGTCTGATTTGTGTGAATACCCGTATTTGCATGCGAACTAGGCTATTCCTTTACAAACAAGAGCGTTCATTATTCCTCAGTTTAAAAGGATACACTAACCCAATTAGTGACTGGGAAGAATATCCCGTGACTTAGCTGACCAATAACATGCTCCAAATATGAGGCAGTGAATACTTAGACAGTATCTGAACCCCCCAAAGTTAGCATTTCCCAAATCTTTGAAAGTTGAACTGTCTCTTTAGGAAAATAAGAACAATTGCACTCCTCGCCCCTCCCATGTGTTATTAAAAGCATACCAAAATGAACACTCAGAGCAGTCTGTGTGGATCTTCATGTTCAGATTTTTCCCCTCCTTCCAAAACATGCTTTGAACAGTGTAGAAAGAAACTTACTGTTGATGTTTAAAACAGCTTAGTTAACTCCTCTTGAAATGAAGAGTGCCATAGCATTGCTAGAGCCACTACTTCAGGCTTTCTGCAGACTCAGGTAGGTATCAGTTACACCTGAGCAACATGTACTGTATAGCTTATGAAATAAAAGCTGAGATTAGAAAACAGCTGAAAGACTGATACTGTGCTGCTATATATTTCCTCATGTTCTGCTTATAACCAAAAGCAGTCCATATTTGATGATGATGAGCAAAGTTAGTCTACTCACCTAACTCATGCAAAATGTGAATTTCAGACTGTAGCTACATTAAAGAAAAAAATAAAAGGCTCAGAGGAATCAACAGGATCAAGAGGCATTTCACATTTTGGAGATCAGTGTCAAAGCCTATTCACAAATGATTCTCCAACAGAAAAAAGGTTGTATTTGCTATTAGTATTACTGAGTATGAATAATGCATCCAGCTGTGCTAAGTAGCATGAGAAAAAATGAGTTCTTAAGTTATTGCTGGCTAAGTTACACTATATATAAGGAGGTTTATATGATTTAGGTAAGATCTGGAAAAGCATCCAAACTTCTGAGTTTATATTCAAGCTTCCACACCTTTGGGCTCAGGGTAACAGGGAAGATTTATAGAGCCTGGCACAAAATGAAAAACCATGCATCACCTGACTAATCATCAGTACTCCTAACCCTTTCCCACAGCTGCTATTTACCTCCTCCTTTTCATTTTCTTTCTCTTTTTTTTTTTTTTTTTTTTTTTTACTCTAGGGGTTTCTTCCCCCCCTCCTCTATTCTACCCCCTGGGATATTTAATTAATCTTGAAAATTATCCTCTTTTTATCTCAGCTTCTTTAATACTGTTATTTCTTTACCCCACTCTGTTCATTTTATCTTATCATGTGGCTTCCTACATCTATTCTGCAGATACGTTTTCAGGGCTCTTTGCAGCTCTGCTCCAGCACCTCATCTTTCATCACCCCACCTCTTTGTTCCTCTTTATAGTGCCTCCTCTTCATACCTTGTTGCTGCAGCTGAACCTATGACATTTCCACACTGTTCCCTGGGCCTAGGAGAAAAGCAAATATAAAACAGTTGAATTCCAGGAGATGATGTTGGCATGAGAACATATACAGGCACTGTATTTAAGCACTGGTAAAACAAGACCTCCGTGTTAGCTATAGAAATACAACACATAGGCCTCATTCAAGATAGGATTATACCCTGTGTCTGGAATTTGAACTTTTGATTTTTTGGCATTGATATCTATCTTCAACTGGTATTTGTTCTGGGTTTAAATCAGAGAAAACCTAGAAGTACTTACAGAAGTACTTTGATGACAGACCTATCTTAGCATGGTAAAAAAATTGATGACTGTGATGGAAATTTTTTCTGATTTTTACAAGCCACCTACCAAAATCTTCAGATAACTACAAGACAGACACCACATAGCTCAGAAAAACAGAGGAAAGTATCTCTGGAGTTGTTTAATGGAGGAGAATAAATTAATGGAAGCCCCATATATCTTCTGTGGGCTGTTGTATTGCTGTGATCTATGATGTTGCTCCCAGAAGACCTTCCTGAGTTTCTTTCTTCCACAGTCCATGGTCACTTGCTGATTGCTTGCAATGAAATGCCATAGCCTAGAAGTTAAGCTTGAGCTGCAAGATCCTTCTTAGGGCAAACAGAAAAGTATGGCTATTAGGAAGCAAATAATCTGGTTTTACTTCCTTTCCCTTGTGTTCTTTTATCTTTTCCTTTTAGTTTTTTAAAAAAATAACCATAGCACAATATATTGGCTTCAAATGACTTATGCTGTTTGCATGTATTCCAGAATACCTTCTTTGTTTGAATAGTTTCAGGTTCTTCACTGAAATAACATACCTGCATACTTTTCAGGTCAGTCTTGTCTTCAGGTCCAGTGGAAAGTTGCTCAAAGCCCCATCCAACCTGTCCTTGAACACAGGGATGGGGCAGCCACAGCTTCTCTGGGCAACCTGTTCCAGTGTCTCATCATTCTCATAGTAAAAAACTTCTTCCTAATGTTTAACCTAAATCTCCGCTCTTTCAGTTTAAGCCATTGCCCCTTGTCCTATCACTACATGCTCTTGTAAAAAACGTCCCTCTCCAGATTTTTTATAGGCCCACTTTAGGTACTGGAAGACTCTTATAAGGTCTCTCTTGAGCCTCCCCTTCTCCAGGCTGAACAAGCCCAACTCTGTCTTCATAGGAGAGGTTCTCCAACCCTGTGACTATCTTCATTGCTTTTCTGGACTCGCTTTAACAGCTTCATGTCCTTCTTATGCTGGAGGCCCCAGAGGTGGATGCAGCTCTCCAAGTGGGTTCTCACATGAGCAGAGGGGGAGAACCACCTACGCTGACCTTCTGGTCATGCTTCTTTTGGTGCAGTCTGGGATATGGATCAAGATGAGAATTTGGCCATTTTCTCTCCAGCCTCCAAAGACTCTACACAAGAAGAAAAAGCTTGTCCTTCATCACTTCTTGAACCTTGAAGAAAGGCATAAAATCTCCCATTCCTCACCACTGATATGAATAAGACTGCTTGAGGACTTCAGCCAGCCCAAACACAGTATTAAAGAGCAAACTGTTTATACTTTGTCTCCTTACTCTCTTAGGTCTTTCTGGAAGTTTTGGAAAAATGCCGTTTCTTCTCTCTGTCCCAGCAGAGTGGAAGGCACTTGTACATCTCATTTGTACCTGCTTCATATGTACTCCCAGAACTGCAGAGCAAAAAAGCAGGATGGGATTGCTTCACTGAAGAACGTTCCTGTCTTTTCTGTAAATGTTCATGTAAATTACTGTGCAAGCTACTTCAGCTACAGAATGGACAAGCCTGTATGTAGTCACTGTAAAACTCCTTTACCAGCAGCTAAGGGTTCTGATCTGCCTTTCCTTAACTCCCAGCTTCTCTGTATTTCATCTATGCTTCTGCAGCTACAGCACGGATCTGTACATGTTTATTTTGCACACCCAAAGTCCCAGATTTCAGGCTGAGAGAGGTATCTTCTCCCTTAGCATCAGCACTTCCACGAAAAATTGTTCTTGTAAAGGAAATAGAGGCTTTTGGCTCAGGATGAATTGCATTGCCCCTCTGAAAGTATGAAGATGCACAAGAAACAGGGTCATGACTGTAACTAATCAGCAAATTGCATTATTTTGCTCTTTAAAAAAAATGGTTAAGATATCAGCAGCAGAATTTGCCCAAGTACTAGTTCAATTGAAATCTCTAAGTCATCTTTAAATCAAGTAACCATCAAGTTATGGAGAACATTGCTAAAGGAATTCAGAAATCCCCAACAATTAGTTCTGTGGCCACAGACCTGGACATTCCAGTTCCTTCACTAGAAATATACCCAAAATGAGCAACTTTTCCCAAAACACAGTCTTGATCCTGCACTCTTACGAATATTGGGGGTTGTCCTGGTTTTGGCTGTGAAAGAGTTATTTTTCTTCCTATTAGCTGGTACAGTGCTGTGCTTTGGTTTTAGGGTGAGAATAATGTTGATAACATGCTGATGGTTTAGTTGCTGAGCAGTGCTTACCCTAAGTCAAGGAGTTTTCAACGTCTCATACTGCCCTGCCACTGAGCAGGCTGGGGGTGCACAAGAATTTATGAGGGGACACAGCCAGGACCCTGACTGACCAAAGAGACATTCCATACTATATGGCATCACGCTGAACTATAAAACTGGAGTGAACTGGGCAGGGGGTGGTATCTCACTGCTTGGGGACTGGCTGGGCATTGGTTAGTGGGTGGTAAGCAATTGCATTGTGCATCACTTGCTTAGTATATTTTGTCATTATTACTTTCCCTTCCTTTTCTGTCCTGTTAAACTGCCTTTATCTCAACCCAGGAGTTTTTCCTTTTCTCTGATTCTTTCCCCCATTCCACTGAGGAAACTAAGTGAATGGTTGGGTGGTGTTTAGCTGGCAGCCAGGTTAAACCATGACAGGGGTGTAGGAGCAAGCCTTAGTATTTCTTTTGAAACAGTCCTTTACACTTCATTTCATTTCACTTACAGCAGAACTGGGCACTTCTACTGAAACCTTAGGGCATTTCTGAAGCACTAATAAGTACCTTAATTAAAAACAATGAACATTCTCTGAACATTCAGAATTGAAACATAATGCTAATTTCTATAAAAGAAATAGTTGACTTTTACTGCACTCAATGGAATATTAGCTTTATTGTTACTATGTTAGTAACAAAACTACTGTTGATGCCAGCATAGGCAGGACTTCACCCATTTTTCTTTGTACAGCATGTTCAAATGTTAATTTAGCTTGGGCAAAAATAATCTAGAAGTTAGAGCTGTCACTAGCACTTGGAAGGTGGCCCTAATAAGTGTGGAAGCCTTACTGAGGTCTATGGAAAGTACGCATTTTTGATTTGGTTCAGAGCGATTGCATTTTTATCCACGTTCCTGACCCTAAATAAATATCTTGTGCACAATTGTAGCAAAAAGAGCTTAAAGCAAGTAAAGATAGCAAAAGACTCCACTGGGGAACAGCAAGACATCTATCCACTTTCTGACTTCATTCCCACAGGACCAACTTGAAATGCCTTCGGGGAAGGACAGGCTATTCTAGCTATGCCAGCTGTTCTCTATAGCATCATTATTTGCTTGCACAGTGAAGAATGGTCCTGAAAAGGCTCTAACTTGAAGGAGGAATTGATTTGTATGTAGGAGCTTCCATGACCAAAGAAGTGGGGAATAGTGGGGGACTGGTGGAAAAGTTGTCATTCTAAGGTTCACTAAATGCTTTTCTGGCACTCTGGGGATTTAGTCTTTAATATATCACTGAAAATTAGATGAAGAATTTTATTTCCACTCCTTTGTATCAATCATTCTGGTTTCCTGTGCAAACACAGACATTTTTTTCATTAGGCTAAAAATAAAGCCTTTTGAGGATCCAAGCAACTGGTCTGTCTAGTTCTTTTCATGCAATGTTTTTGCTGGTAGCAGCAATAACAGGATGCGCTGCACATTTCTCAGTGTAATAATCTGGTCTACTCACCGATATAAACAACTTCCCTTTTGACCTTACAATCTTTGTCACATCAGGCATAACCCAAGACAGTTTAAGTAACAAAAGTATTAATAAATAATTTGCAATTATAGACTTTCTCTTGTGTGCATTAGAAAAAGCGTGATTATATCAGAAATAGAGGCCTGTAGTGATAGAGGTTTTTCATGTCTTTCATAGATCTGACTAATGGAGTACTGTCATCACTGTTGGCTTTCTGATTATACTTCACTTAAAAACCTGAGTATGGCTATGGCTCTTTCTCCAGTGTCAGGGAATCTAAAGTGTTGTGCAAAAGGCAAGTCCACATTTTGGGCAAGGAAATCTTTCTTTGGAAATTGGCCGTGTTAATAACTACAATGTATGCATATAAAGGTGAATTAGAGAAAAGTTTGTGTGGGGTTGAGGGTCCACTATCATTTCCCTCATCCCTCCCTTATTTCCTCTTTATTCACCAGACTCTCATCAAGCTTTTCATTGCCCTCCTCCCCTGCTGACTTGAGGAAATGTTTTTGAATGGTGCTCTCTGAATTAATTTTAGGGTTTAGGTCTGAAGGGTCCACATTTCTGTTTCCATCCTGATCAGGAAATACAAAGCCACAGTTCGTATTCATGCTCAGTTTTGCAAAGAGCCATTTCACCAGCACTTACTTTAATTTTTGTTTTTCTGAGAGGAAAAAAATCCAGTTTGAAATCAAGCCAAATTAGTTTCCCTTCCTGAATTATTTCTTGTGTTTCCAGAGAAAAAACAAAAATGAACCCAGAAAAACAACCTAGAAAAACCCGCAGATCCAAACAACCAACCAAGAAGGCTGAAAGTTATGAAAAAGTATTAATCCTGCCTGCAGACCTATACAGATGCTCATGCTTTGTTGAGAAAAATAATTGTATTACAGATAAAATTTCTAAACCTTATCTCATACACATTAGATCCACAAAAGGGATTTTAAAACTTTTCCCTGAATTTTAAGAATGTATCTTTAAAGTGATTCATTACTATAATGAGTTATAACAGAGAGTGTGACTGTAGAAAACTGCCACTTTTACTCTGCTACTCTAGCCATCCTGTAGGCTATTTGCTGCATTAATAAGGGCTGTGCTTTTTATATTATACTCGGAGAGCTGTAGCTGACTGTCTAAAACAGAAACTGATGTCTACGGGGACACTGGGTATGAGACAATGTTTTATGCTGCGCAAGCCAAAAGCTTGTAGGGATTTCTTGTTCACACACATTACTTCTATGCTAATGCATTAACAACTGTGGTGAAATATTAATCATTTATAAATAAATGTTACAAATAGTCCCATAGAATATATAAAGGAAGCTTGAAATTAGAGCCAGAAGTAGGGTTTTGCATCCCACTAGCCCAGTGCAGATACTGTCTATGAGGGATATTTACAGAGCTGCAGCCCTGCGAGCCCATGCCAGGGTGCATGAGGCACCACTCACATGCTGGCTGGCCATTGTCAGAGCATGCTTGCCTTACCTTTGTAGTCTGAACATGTCAGAGAAAGAAAAATCTGGATAGAACTTCAATCTGGGGTGAAAGATGGTGGCTTTGATTCTTTGTGCTCACACCAACACCATGACTGTTATTTTCTGGGAGACGTTAACTTCAGTGGAGAGTTACTTGAGCAAAAAGACTGTTCAACCACGAATCAGGTCTGGTTCCCCATGAGAGCTAGAACAGATGACTAACCTTTAGCTTGTATCTCTTGAAGGAACAATTTATGGAATATGGGATGTTTATTTGATAACTGTATAGAAACATTTATGTGTTATTTTGGTGGGTCTAGGATTAATGTAAGAAAATACAATACTACATATTTGTTGACAGGATGATTTAGAGTGGAGGGTTCATCTTTCTATGGATTAATTCAAAAGTAATTTGGCTTTCTTTCCCAGTACTGAAGTGTGTTGGGGACCAAACATTTACAAGATAAACGGTTTTATATACAGCTCAGATGAAAAGGCTGGTTTTCATAACAAGAGCAAACAACAACATAGTAAAGACTTGGCCTGTAATACAGCGTATGAAATTGCTTAATCATTTCAGTTAGTGTTGTCATGCTCTACTGAAATAATTTTTCCAGGAATCAGTTGTAACTGGTAATTCTTGTAAACAGTGGCCTTATGTCCATGTGGCTTCTTTCCTTTACTGTATTAGAAGCACCAGACTGATGTGACCTCTTGTCAGATTAGATCTGACTTTCTGATCTCGCTTTGTCTGCTCAGCTTGAGTGGAAATTTAAGCAGGGACTTCATTGGTGGAAGAACCCAAAGAAGAATCTAGTCCGTGGTCTTACCCAGAACTCTGTAATTGCAGAGCAAAAAGCCCATCCCCCTTTCCCACCCAAGTTTGCACCACACACCTCTCTCTACTGCTAAAGCCGTTTGTGTTTCAGTCTACCACAGTGTATATGTTCCTATGTGAAGGCTCACAGTGGCTTTGCCTGTAGGTAAAAGCAGTGTCAGTTTTCCTTGTAGAGATTGCAGCTGAGTGTGCTGCAGAGATTTAATAAAGAATGATGATCTGTGAGGCTTCTTCTCCTCTTTGAGCACCTGTAAAAGATGATTAATTGTTCCCCCAAGACATATTTTTTAAAAATGTTTTCTCACCTTCCTTTTTCCACCCGTTTCCTCTCAGACTACATCTGAGCTTCAAATTTGTCACAAAATACAGGTGGTGAAAAGGTAGAAATGCCTTACCTGCTGCCACACAATTGCATATTATTTGAAAGCAGAAAGTGGAAAACAAACAGAAAAGTAAAATGTGTATAGGCCCATACCATAAATTTTATCAGTCTCTCTCTAGATTTTTTTTGTTTATTTTTAATATTACAGAAATTAATATAATCAGATAACATTCTCAGATACCTTTAATGAGCACAGGAGATAGATAGACAGAAGGGCCATTTTGGACAGTATTGCCAAAATGTCAGCTGTATGGAGCAATGAACAGTGACTCAAAAGAGAAGAAGGTGCCAATTCTCAGGCAGGCAGCATGTTGGGCATGTCATCTGGTGAAGGAATTTGTTGACATTGCACCCCAGCTGGTGCAGATACTTGGCCTTTTAAAATTTGTTGACGATGCTGTAACACGTAATATATGCTGCACCTCTAAAATTGCTGGGATCTGCACTTTTCCTGCAAGTAATAGCACTTGGCCTAAAAGTGGGGAAAAGTGTGTTTCTGACACATAGCCACTTGGGGACAACTCAAAGGATGGCAAACTTAGGGAGCTCCTGAGCAGGCTACTATATCTAATATCATTGCCTGAGGAAGTATTCAAAACATATGTCCAAGAATAAACACTGCCTGCTTACACACAATCTTTTCTACCTGTTACAGTGTTACAAGAACACTGACTTCAAGGTTTAATCCCATAAAACTTCATTTTTTAATTTTTTTTTTCCCTTTCCTGTTTTCCACAGCCTTTCAAGAACATCTTCTTTGGTCTTATTATGTTTTTTATAGCAGAAGACAGGTGGTTTCTATTATTTGTTAACTGGTCACAAATGAGCTGGACATGTTAATTTTCTGGGCCTCACTCATTCTAGGCTTCCTGCTACTAGATGGAGCAAGCTAGCCTGTTGCAAGGTTGATTCTGTATTTTTCATGATTTTGGGTGATTTCCACTATATGCTGTAAATAAAACAGTAGGCATATGTGCTTATTTCCCTTATGAATCATGGAATAACATGTGTGCACTGAATATGTTGCTATTGGCAATTTTTATGCAATGTGTCCTATTTTTTTTATTACAGCAAGATATATGTTACACTAGACTGCAATACACAGTCACTGATTTATTTACAGATAGATATATCTAGGTATTCAAATCTTTTCACAAGCTTTTTGGTGGAACACTTTTTTGTATGGGACACACTTTAATGCTAAGCCAAAGAATAAAATCCTCCAAACGTTACTGAACAGAGTCAATAATTCTTGTTTCTCCAATGATGCTGACTTTACAATCCTTCATTAAATAGATCAATGCATTCCCATCACATTGTTATTCTTTCTTTACTGAGAAACTAATCATGTGTCTATCTTTTCAGAAAACTGCATAAACTGGTAAAGAAAAATCAAACTTAACCTTTACATTTCTTTCATAGCTGAAGGAAAGTACCTTATAGAATTTCCATTAAGATCTGCAAAGAATATTAAAAATTCAAATAATTCCACTGTAAGAGGAGTCTCTTTCTTTCAGAGGGAGTAGATTTTTCTGAGCCACAGAAGGCTCCAAGATTATTATTGAGTGACTACAAAATCCAGTTATTTTAACTGAATTGCAGTTTTAGGGTTTTACTTCAACTGTGAATGAACGTTACAAATCACGTGGTATGCACAGTGGAAGCAAAAAAAAACAAACAACCCATCAGTAACAGAGAGATGGAAAAGACGTTAGAGAAGTAAACTTCTATGCACAAACTGGTGTATGTAGTTCTATCCAAATTAGCTTTCTGATTGCTGCCCTTTATTGCTATTAGAAAAACCCACATCTTTCCACAGAAAGTTCTGATAAACTTCTTATTAACCTGGCTGCCACTGACATTTCCTCCTTGAGTCTTTTTGGCTCTAACCCACTAAAGAATGGCTTCCACTGTAATTGTCAGCAGTGGAGAATTAAGCCACAATGAACCAGGTGAACTTCAATGGGGTTCTAGCACTAATGAACATAAAAGGTCACAAAAATATTTGCTAATGCTTAATCCAGCCACATTGATAAGGAAAGAAGTATGTTTTGAAGGGAAGCAAAAAAAAAATAAAATATTGAAAAACCCCTTACAAGTACCATAATGTTTAAATGCATGTAATGTAATGTATGTTAACTCATCTTATTCTATGGCTGAAAATCTTTTATAGATTTTCTTTTTCAGCAGGTGTAGAATAATAGAATGGTTACAGTTGGAAATGACCTTAAGAACATCTAGTTCTAGACCCCGTGCTCTGGGAAGAGACACCTTTCACTAGACCAGGTTGTTCAAGGCCCTGTACAACCTAGCCTTGAACACTGCCAGGCATGGGGCATCCACAACCTCAGTCTGTGTTTGATTCTGTTATCATCTGAATTCATTTTAGCAAGCCCGTTCTTTTTTCTTGCTTGCAAAATTGATAAAGAAGCTGTATTTGTGAAGAGTAACTGTTAGGGTTTATTTTTCTATCAGACTAGTAAGATCTTTCGGGTTTAGTACAATCGAACCTGCAAAGAAACTATTATTTGGGCAGTTTCCTGATATTTCTTGCACTTTTGTTAACAGTTCTTGGATAAAGAACTGGAGTTACTTACCCATGACACTTAATACTAATTCTGTCTTACTTAATTTATATTTACTTAGTACAGAGTTTGCATACATTTATAATAATAAGTAGAAATAGCTAAAACAAATGAGAATCTTGTTATTCTATCATTTATGTACTAAATTATGTAGAAATTGGTCAAACAAGTAAAACAAAAATATTTACTTTTGAACATATTTGTCATACTTTTGCTTAACCTATAAACAACTTAAGCTTAGGGAGAATTAGCAAGAGGAGGGATAGTTGGGAGGATAACTTGGAAGAGAAAATGATTTTTTAGGTCAGATTTTTGTTATATATATCTGGAATACAAACTGAGAAATATAAGGGCTTATAAAGGCTTGGATTGCAGGAGTCTCTCCTCCTTTCTGCCGAATCCTGTGTTTTTAAGGCACTTGGTGGTCTTTTATAGTGTCTAGGAATTGCAGAATGAGTTAAAAAACTGTAAAACCATCAACCAAACTACTTTGGTTATTTCCAAAGTTCAGGAAGGAGGTTTTTGGTTTTGGTTTTGTTTTTGAGGGATGGGTTGAAAGATTTTAAGAGGTGACAAGCCAGTCAGGAAGGTTTGGAGTACTAAAGAGATCTTTTATAGCTGATAATTTAAGAAAATACTTCATTAAAGAGGGCTGGCAGGCATATCTTCACTCTTTTGAACCTTCAGTGTTGATAAGGTTTTATAAGGTGTAATTTGTAAGAAAATGTGTTTTTCAGATCTCCTTATAGGTAGCGGATTTTCAGTGTGAGGGACATAGCAAAAAAGTGAATGTGTCTTCATCTGAACAAAGGAGTAATATCAGTGTCACACAGATCTGCCTTCCAGCAATTTTTTTCACAAATCCAGTAGCAAAAAAATTTCTGGAGCCACTTAGTGAACCCTGACAGTAGTAGATTGCATGTATATGTCTGAAGCCAACAGACGATTCAAAGGAAAGTTGTAATTAATGACCGAATACCTTGAAAGATCTTGTTAGGACCAATCCAAGGAGAAATGGGGAAAAGGGTGGTGTATCCATATTTCACCAGCAAGACAGACAGTGACTTTACAGAACATCAAGATGTTTCAATCTCTTTCCAAGATTTTTCTCATATGAAGCAAATTATTGGGTCCTGGAACACATCACTGAAGGCTGCTTTTATCAAACAAAGAAGAAGCAAGAGAAGGCTGATCTCCTTCTCTGCTTACAGAAATTTTATATTTCTTAGGATTATATATTTAAAACACTTTCTATACCAGGCCAGGCACCAATGTTATGAAGTCACTGAGTGTGCATATATTGAAAATAATATACTGAGCTTTGAGCCAGCAACAAGAGGTGGGCTGAAGTTTCCCTAGAGACCAAAATAGTCATTGTTAAATGACATGTTAAATGACAGACAACTTAAAATTGATCTTTCCCTCCTTCATTACCTTTTCAGCTTGAAAATGGCAGGGTCTGATGGTTGGATCAGGAACCACCAAACAACTGATAGAAACAACTGGAAAAAATACAGTTCTATCTAGTAACATACAAACACAGCATACCTGAGTCATTTAGTCACTCACTTCTTCCATCACACTCTTATCTCTGTTGTATTATGTTTTATCTTTTTCACAGGCCACTCTGGGTCTAAATCTGTAACATATTTACACTGGGTTAATTTAGAAACATTTTTTTTTCCCTGCAAGTACCTGCACAGTACATCTTGTTCTTCTGGTGTGACACTCTTTATAAATAAAAAATAATAAAAAATATTTTTCCTTAGGAGAAATAATAAATAGATACATAAATTTTATGCTGTATGTAGCTTTCTCATCCACTTGCTAAACATGTTTATTTCATCTACAAGACAAGCAGAACCTGGTACGAGTAGCAAAGCAGAGCCTTACCTTCACTGGGTTTGTAAGTATGACCTAAGGAGAGTTTTTTTATTTATGTACTGAAAGCACACAAAAAAGTAAACTCGAATTGATGCTATTGATTTGGTTTCAAACAGATACATGGGGTCTGACTAAGAGGTTGGGTGTGGGAGAACTGCAGTAAGTTGAATTCATTTTCATTATGCTTAGAGATCTTTTCTGCTACCACCGAGGTTAAACTGAGATGTCCAAGTTAAAGCACCCATATATGAAACTTTGCATGACATAAAATTTGTTACTTTAAACCTATGAGAAAACTAGAAATAAATCCTGTGGCCCTACAAGTGAAAGAAATCAAAATTAGTCAAACAAAAAGCAAAGTCAAAACAACTGGAATAACCTGTGCCAGGATAGGGAAAAAAGCAGGGATTTAGCTGGTGGCAGGATGATATGGGGTATGTCAGTATAGGTAAGAAAGGGTCTTGGACAGATCTGGGCTAGTGCGGTTTTGGAGAAAAAGCAGCACCTTCCACCAATTACTATATGGAACATAAACTCTCTGAGGAGGGACTGCTTCTGAGGAAATGAGTGAAAGGAAGGCCTGCCCCAAAACCTGAGAAAATCCTTTTATTTTCCAAGCAGTGTGTGTGAGCTATTCATTTTATGAATCTTGCAAGCCATTTTTCTGATGAGTTGAGGAGGACTGACTGGTGAGATTGACTTTGCTGGCCCTTTGTGAACTCCCACTCTGGGGTTCAGCGGTGAATTTCCCTTCCTTCACTATCTCAAGAGCATGCCTAATTTACACAATCTATCTCCTTCTGTACAACTTCCACTGGAGTCAATGGAAGCTGTGTGCCTGAAGCCAAGGGCAAAATTTGGCTCAGAAAGAATATAACAGCTCCAGTGCTTTGCCAAATGAAATACATTTAGAGTCTGACATGCACAGTTGGATGCAGTCAGTAAGTAAAAAATCAGTTTTGCTGGATACAAGGCTTCACTGACTAGTGCTACTTCCCTCTCATCTTTGTTAAAAGATGGGCTTTATAAAAAAGCCTGTGCTAGATCAAACCAGAGACTTATCTTACCTACTGTTCATAGAGTGATACTTCATGTGGTTCCTTGGTTTCCAGGGCTTTGTGGCTTAGGACTTTCTGAGTCAGAGGCCACATTTTTTATTTTGCTCTGCATTGATTATAATGAAAGTTGTGCCAAGTTTAATCACTTTCTTTGTCACAGTTCCTTGAAACACAGTTCTTTTAACTCATTCCAAATCATTTCTCAAAATTCAGCAGCAGTAGCAGCACAGTTGACTTATATGATCTGTACCTCATTTAAAACAGCCATTCAGCTTGTCTAGTCACTGCTGAACAACAAGTATTTTACTGCTAAGTCACAGTATCTCAGTTCATCAGTGTCAGGAACACAGGTTCTTATGTGGCTTTTTCTTGTGAGGTTCTCATGAAAACCTATTCTGAACTGCATGCAAATGACTACCTTGTGGAAGTGGCTTTTTAGTTGTCTTTCTTTTTTTTTTTTTTTTTTTTTTTGCATTACATATAGGTAATTCCTGTGGGGCCATCTCTTCTTGTAGTTATAAAGATTAATTGAACAAAATTGCACATATGGACAAGAACTCAGCTATCCACAGACTTTTACAGCCTACAGGAGTCTTCCATGGGAACCACTAGCTGTGGCTGTTTGTTCTTCCCTAAAAAAAAGTGGCTTACTGCTATTTCCCTAAACAAATAACTCTAGAAAAAAACCCAAAACAAAACAGTGTTTTTAAGTGTTAACTGCATATCCCTAAAGTGATCTGGGTTTGTTTCTGGGTTGTAGGCTTTTTTAATTTTTTTTTTTGGTTTTTTTGCTTTTCCTCTGTGAGACTTTTGCTTCTTATTCCTATATTTTTTAACCTTTGCCCTTAAATTTACAGATCATACCTTTGTTGAGAAAATCTAAATGAGGAAATCCCTTCACTAGAAATTATCTTAGTAGAAATACCAATTTGTTCAGTGTTCTTAAAACAGCCAGTATACACTCTAGTAAGGAGTCTGGTCTCTCTGACCTGTTAAAATTCAAGACTTTAATAATTTTTTTCCTTAAAGGAACAATGCATAAAACCTTGATTTTTTGATTATGTGACAGTTTACAATACTTCTGTTCAATGCAGCATACAAGGCCAGACCGTTTTTCTTTAAAATTATGTCAGCACTTTGTGCGAAGTTCCCACAAAGCACTTCTTTCCTAGCTAGATTTTTCAAGAACAGAACTATTAAAATTTTCACAGATGAAAAAGAGATTAGTTTAAAAAATCAAGGTGAAAATGTCTTGCTTAAAACAGTGGAAGATATTTGGGATTCTTTTCACCTTCAACATGTGGAATTTAATAATTGCTGTTTGTTGTTAATTACAGAACATACTGCACCTTCTAATAAACACATCAGAGGACAATCCAGCTAATTTGTTATATTCCCCTTTGGATATCGTTCCCATATACACAATATTTAGACTAAATCCTGTGATTACTTTTTTTTCCATTGACAGCTTAGGAAAGCAAGTTCTCAGCAATTTGAACTACAGTGGATCTGAAGCACTGATCGTGTTCATACACAAAAATGTCGCACTGTACACGGCTGTGAAGTTAGTTGCCTAGAATAGACCAAAGATGCCTAACTCATATGCATTTCTTTGAGCAATTAAACCATAACACTAGATGCTGAAAGCCTGTATGTATGTGTGAAGTTAGCTTTCAGCATGTGAGAAAGTTTGCAGATCCTGAAAGAAGGAGAGAGAGAAGGTAAGATTAGAACATTATGTAGCAGAGTGGCTATCACCTGATCAGGTCTTCAAATATTGTACGTAACATCTGAAATATTTCCATATGAGATTAAAATATATGATGTACAGCTATTAGATGTGCCACAGTTGATATATATATTTCTTTTTAAGTATTTGTACAACATGCACAAACACAGAATCATAGAATAGTTAGGGTTGGAAAGGACCTTAAGATCATCTAGTTCCAATCCCTCTGCCATGGGCAGGGACACCTCACACTAGACCATGTCACTCAAGGCTCTGTCCAGCATAGCCTTGAACACCGCCAGGGATGGAGCATTCACAACTTCCTTGGACAACCCATTCCAGTGCCTCAACACCCTCACAGTAAAGAACTTCCTCCTGATATCCAATCTAAACTTACCCTGTTTAAGTTTTAACCCATTACCCCTCATCCTGTCACTACAGTCCCTAATGAAGAGCCCATCCACAGCATCCTTATAGCTCCCCTTCTGACAATGGAAGGCTGCTATGAGGTCTCCACGCAGCCTTCTCTTCTCCAGGCTGAACAGCCCCAACTTTCTCAGCCTCTCTTCATACAGGAGGTGCTCCAGCCCCTGATCATCCCAGTGGCCCTTCTCTGGACTTGTTCCAACAGTTCCATGTCCTTCTTATGTTGAGGACACCAGAACTGCACACAATACTCCAAGTGAGGTTTCCCGAGAGCAGAGTGAGGGGCAGGATCACCTCCTTTGACCTGCTGATCCTGCTCCTTTTGATGCAGCCCAGGATAAGAATGGCTTTCTGGGCTGCAGGTGCACACTGAAGCCTGCTCATGTTCAGTTTCTCATAAACCAACACCCCAAGTCCTTCTCCACAGGGCTGCTCTGAATCTCTTCTCTGCCCAACCTGTAGCTGTGCCTGTTATTGCCCTGACCCAGGTGTAGGACCTTGTGCTTGGCTTGGTTGAACTTCATGTACATGTAATACAGAGGAGGCAAACTATATGGAGCAGACAAAGAAATGGAAGAATCAAAAGCCTGTATTTGAATAACAAATAGCACAAAGTTATTGCAAACCAAGTGTATTTTTAATTAATCAGAACCAATGACAAAATCCTAAGTAAAATACAAATAATTTCATAGAAGTTTCAGAGCTTCATAATAGAATAAATCTCTTGTGTGAAATATATAGGTAATGACTATCATAAAGGAGACTGCTCTAGTGTGCAATAATGTATTCTGAAAGAGTCTTCTTTTCTGTGTCAGTTAGGAAGAAGATGTCATTATAATTGTCAGTGTATTCATTGTCTCTAATACTTAATGAACTGTAGCTGAGTAAACCTGGAATGTATGCCAATACTTCCAGAGTACCTGCCATCCTGCCCATAAACCCTCACCGTAACTGTGATTGTCCCCAAAATATTTTGTATAGCAGAATATACCAGAGACAGGCTGAACTGATGAAAAAAAATTAGATAAGTCATCTAAGAGTCAGTCTACTACTTTTTAGTTTTATAAATCCTATCAGTGGTCACCCACAAAAATAATAGTGTGTTTTTTTTGTTTTTTTTTTTTTTTATAGAATCATAGTATCATAGAATAGTTAGGGTTGGAAAGGACCTTAAGATCATCAAGTTTCAACCCCCCTGCCATGGGCAGGGACACCTCGCTCTAAACCATATTACCCAAGGCCTTGTCCAACCTGGCCTTGAACACTCCAGGGATGAAGCATTCACAAAATTCATTTTTAATTTATTCTTCTTTCTGTCATCAGATATATTTACAAATTCATGGCTGTTTGAATACCAGGATTCTTGGAAGTCAGTAAAATTGGGAAATATTTGCTACAGCTTTGATATGTGTGTTTTCCAGAGGTATTACTGTACATGACTGATGTGAGAACATTGTGATCCTCTGGTGTTCATTATAAGTCTAAACCATTAGAAGGTTTGCTAAAAATACCATAAAGATCATTATGTATTTCTATGACTAACTATTCTCATTAATTTAGAAAATGCATGTAATTTATGTTGGTATTGAATACAAGCTAATGCATGGAAAAGTCTGATTGCACAGTGAAGGAGCAGATGGTCTTTGCCTTGAGATGCTTATCACCTGAAAATACAAAAGAAAAGTAGGGTGAGGGTGTATACATGCAAATGAATGGCTCACCACAGAGGAGTAGCGTGGAGAAGGGTTGAGTCACTGGGGAGGAATGAGCAACGGCCTGTCAGGAAACACCCTGCGAGTTCCAAACATTTTATTATTGTTTGATAGGGGCTTAGGTAGGTGGAGATCAGTTAAACAGGACAAAGAAAAGGCAGGGAATGAGAGGCAAGGGCATTTCAGGATGTGGAGAAGAGAAAGGGGGAGCAGGCATGAAGACAAGGGCAGAGAAAAGGAGGGGTATGAGGGTGAGATGGGTTGCAACAGTCAGCACGTGGGAAAGGATAATTAAAAATCATGGGTGTCTGTCAGCCGTTAAGCCTCTTTTACCTTTGCTATGTCAGCTTCTTTGTCAAGACTGGATCCTCCCTGTAGTCTCTTCCTCATTCCAGGCTGCTCCTGTCATTGTTTAACACAGTTGTGTATGAACAAGAAGCGCAGACTGAAGCCATAAAATTATACAGTGCACTTAATTGAAAGATTGAAAAATTACTCTACAGCGACAGTCTACACAATGGTTGACACTTAGAGACTGATCTTGCACTACTGTACTCAGAGCAATTTAATGTTATAACTTTTAAGTATGAAATCAATGATCTTTCCTTTGGCAGATGGAAATTTTTCTTGCAACACATTAACTTTTAGGGCTGGAAGGAGAACTTCTTCCTTTACCTATCGCTCTTAGAGATTCAGATAGCTAGTAATATTTCTCACTTATGCTTGAGACAGAAAGACTGAATCTCAAAAATGGTCTCTGTGTATATGTGGGTACTTCTTTAGGTCAAATAAAATATTAAATTCCATTAATATTGAAATACTTTGCATATGTGCTGAGAATTATTATTTTTGCTTTCAAAACTGATTGTAGATTTATGCTAAATAAATTTTCTTCTGAGAAATCCCAGGTCAACTCTAAGTCTTTTGTCACTGCAATCCTTCCTTTCTCAGGGGAGCAAAACCCAGCTAAGGCCCAATTTTATCAGTCTTCTTGCTCCCCACAACTCGTTTGAATACAGAAGCTTATTTTTTTCTGTAAAGCCACATTAAACCAGAAGAGTTTGAAATGGAGAGGCTCTGTGTTCCCTAATTTCTTCCATAAAACATGATGAAAACAGCAAACTAGATCCAAACAGCATCTAAATTTTTAAATAGTGACAGTATCATGGCTAAGCCATAGAGGCTGCATGCCTGGTTATTTAAGTTCAGCTACTGGCTGCCAGAATTACACTCATGGGACCCTAAGATCTCCAATCCATAATCTTATTTTCCAGTCAGAATTCAGAAAAAAACTCACCCAAAATAATAAAAGAAACCCAAACCATTCTCTGTATGAAGCCAGTTTGGTTTTTTTTTTCCCTGCAATTCAGTAAATTCAGCCCTTCTGTCTATAAGCTCTGTATTTGCATTGTCAGCTCTTATTCTTTTAAGTGGAATTAGAAAAACAAAACATCAATGGAAAATCAAGCTGATTTCAATATTGTTCAACAAAGCAGGAATCTTCTGACACTGTAGGAACTTCTTATCCCATTTTCTCCAAACAGCAGGGTAGGAGCACTTAAGTATTAAGATATGTCATTTTCTCTAAAAATTATACCAAAGATTGCAGTTTGGTGTATGTAATTTATAAATATTTGAATTTTATAATTGTTTCCTTACAATATGGAGACAGAATCCAATAGAATTCCTGACGTATTGCATATTCTTGCTACTGAAGTCTCACTTTCAGTACGTAGTGTCAAACTTGAATCTTTTGATTACATATGCTGAATCTCTCACATTAAAATAAACTTTTTTATTTACTTTTCAAACAGCTTTTCTCAAGAAAGTGGAGCTAATAGCACACTATTTGCAGCCTCTGTGCAGTAACACTTCGTTCAAACTAACACCTCTACCCAGAGCTCATTAAATCAGCACTTACATGCCTTCAATACAAAGGGAATAGTTTCAGGATGAGCACTGGATGTCTGATCTCGTTTTACACAGATTATCTTTTTTTTTTTTTTTTGCCCCTGCTCTAGGCATTGCATGAGTGAACTTATTCCTGAAATACTGTAGCAAGAAATGGCTTCTTCAGCTCTCTTATTAAACTGTCAAAAGACATATCTAAGAACCAGATATCTCACTGAAGTGTACTAGGAAATTTAGGAGATCATGTAGACATTCTCACAAAGAAAAATGCGAATGTTCATCTTCTACCTACCTACAAATTACAATTCCTTGTAAGCATTATTTTTCCTCAGGTTTGCAGAATTTAAACCTTTTTGTGAATTAAAAATATCAATCCTAAAAATGTGTTGTACGTTTAGTATAAATATCTGAGTCTGAATCTGATTGAATGATATGTGATCCTGCTGTCAAAAAGCCTATCTTTTATAACACAAGAGTGCTACCTTCAAAAATGTAACTAACTTCAAACATCTCTGGTTTGTTTTTACTTTCCTTTTCCATTCATAGCTTTCAAATTGCAACCACAGAGTCCCAGCTGGTGAAGGAGAATCTCATTCCTGTGGAATGGTCAAGCACCTCATTTCAAGAGCCAGGTGACAGTTATCATGCACCTTGGATGAGCCTTTTGGAAAGTCTAGTTGATGACATCAGGCTTGGGTGTCAGGTAGTTAGGTGCATACTTTGGTTAAGGCTTTACTCTGCTGCCATTAAATAAATGGATCCAGATGTTGCTGATGAAATAAATACCTAAATAAATTCAAGTCTTCCCTTTACTTTGTCCAGATCTCCGTTTTGCATGCATATTCCTGAACTAAGAGTCCTGGTGGGATGAGGGTGTCACAAGGAGGTAGATAAAGAAATAGTACATGTCCTTTGTACGTGCAGACAAAACGTCTGTATTTTCCTGACTAACCATCCTAACTTACCTCCTGAATGTCTGTATTCTCCTGACTAACCATTCTAATTTATCTCCTGAGCCAAGCAATACTGCAGGATTGTGGAAAAATGGCTGGAAAAGGACATAAGGGTGCTGACTGATGGCTGCTGAACATGAGCCAGTGTGTGTTCAGGTGGCCAAGAAGATCAGTGGCATCCTGGTTTGTATCAGAAATAGTGCTGCCAGCAGGGCCAGGACCGTGATCATCCCCCTGTATTAGGCACTGGTGAGGCTCCACCTCAAATACTGTGTTCAGTTTTGGGCCCCTCAGTACACGAGAGATAATGAGGTGCTGAAGAGGGTCCAGAGAAGGACAAAAAAGCTGGTGAAGGGTCTGGAGCACAAGTCTGATGAGGAATGGCTGAGAGAACTGGGGTCATTTAGTCTGGAAAAGAGAAGGCTCAGGGGCAACCTCATGGCGCTTTACAACTACTTGAAAAGATGATGGAGCTAGGAGATGGCTGATCATTTTTCCCAAGTATCAAGAGATAAGACAAGAGGTAATGGCCTCAAGCTGTGCCAGGGGAGGTTTAACTAGATATTAGGAAAAAATTCTTCACCAAGAGGGTGATCAGCCATTGGAACAGGCTGTCCAAGAAAGTGGTGGAATCACCATGCCTGGAAGTGTTCAAAAACCATATAGATGAAGCCCTCAGTGACATGGTTTAGTGGTGGACTTGGCAGTCCAGGGGTAAAGGTTGGACTCGATGATCTTAAAAGTCATTTCTAATCTAACTGATTCTATGATTCTGTGAAATAATGCTCCAAGGGAAATGAGCACGGGACTTAAATACCCCATCCTCATGTACTTCCCTGTAAAGCGAACACTCACTCATTAAATCAGGCTTGCTGACTACCATGACAGGACTCCTTTCTAACTGAACTAGCAAAAAAACATTGTCTCGTCTCTATCCAGGCTTACATCTGTTAGATAAATCAAGCTTCATTTTGGTAATAGAAAGCATCATGAAGGAAAGCAGTGAACAATGCTAAGTCATTCACAGTCCTACTCTTCTGATACATGTTATTATTAATGTTTGTTGTTGCATTAGCGCCTTGAAGTTCCATCCAAGAATTGCCAACAGCTCAAGAATCACTGCATGGGTTGTCACAGACAGCCATAACAAAACACAGATCCTGCCCTGAAGACTTTAAATTTAAAAGGGATGACAAATACTGAGCAGATGATTAGGACCTGAAGCCAAGAGAGTTATCAAAAACATTTGCTACACATCACAAATCTGTGGCAGTCATGAAAAGACCACTGTTACAGCGTGTTGACTTGTGTTTAACCATAAAAATGACTTTTTTTTTCACTGTACGTGTTACGGATTTAGAGTTGTAATGCGCATTACTCAGATGATCAAATGTCACCTAGAATTTATAGTTGTAATTTGGATTAGATCCAAAATTAGTGTTAGATAGTGCACAGCTGAGCACTGTAGTGAATAACTTATGACTAGGACATCAAGTGTGGTTTGGAACCATGAGGTGAATGCCCCAGCTTCTCTTTGAAAAATGAGAAGCTAAGAATAGGGAATTAATGCCAGTTTTTTCCTGGGAAGATGTATTAAGTGAAGACCCCTAGGGGTCTTTGGATCTCTGCAACTTAAGTTGTTGTGGATACTGAAAGTTTATGTGGGTTCAGAAAAGTAATTAGACATAGGAAAAAAACTACCTTAGTATACAACACAAAATTAATGAGTGGCTCAGGAAGGCTTTCTGCTGCAAATTTATGGATGATGAGAAAGCAAATAAGGACAGGCTGAGAAAATTTGAGCTGTTCAGACTGGAGAAGAGAAGGCTACATAGAGGCCTCATCATAGAAGCCTTCCAATATCTGAAGGGTGCCAGAAATGGACTCTTTATCAGGGACTGTAACGATAGAACAAGGGGTAATGAGTTTAAACTTAAACAGGGGAAGTTCAGGTTAGATATAAGGAACAAGTTCTTTACTGTGAGAGTGGTGAGGCACTGGAGCAGGTTGCCCAAAGAGGTGGCAAATGCTCCATCCCTGGTGGTGTTCAAGGCCAGGTTGGACAGAGCCTTGGGCTACATGGTCTAATGTGAGGGCCCACCCCCTCCATGGCGGGGGGGCTGGAACTAGATGATCTTAGAATCATAGAATCATAGAATAGTTTGGGTTGGAAAGGACCTTAAGATCATCTAGTTCCAACCCCTTGCCATGGGCAGGGACACCTCGCTCTAAACCATATTACCCAAGGCCTCGTCCAACCTGGCCTTGAACACTGCCAGGGATGGAGCATTCACAACCTCCCTGGACAACCTATTCCAGTGCCTCACTACCCTAACAGGAAAGAATTTCCTCCTTATAGACAATCTAAACTTCCCCTGTTTAAGTTTTAACCCATTACACCTTGTCCTACCACTACAGTCCCTAATGAAGAGTCCATCCCCAACATCCCCATATGCCCCCTTCAGATACTGGAAGGCTGCTATGAGGTCTCCACGCAGCCTTCTCTTCTCCAGGCTGAACAGCCCCAACTTTCTCAGCCGATCTTCATATGGAAGGTGCTCCAGTCCCCTGATCATTCTCATGGCCCCCCTCTGGACTTGTTCCAACAGATCCATGTCCTTTTTATGTTGAGGACACCAGAACTGTACAAAATACTCCAAGTGAGGTCTCACAAGAGCGGAATAAAGGGGCAGGATCACCTCCTTCGACCTGCTGGTCACACTCCTTTTGATGCAGCCCAGGATATGGTTGGCTTTCTGGGCTGCAAGTGCACACTGCTGACTCATGTTCATTTTCTCATTGACCAGCACCCCCAAGTCCTTCTCCTCAGGGCTGCTCTGAATCTCTTCTCTGCCCAGCCTGTAGCTGTGTCTGGGATTGCTCCGACCCAGGTGTAGGACCTTGCACTTGGCATGGTTAAACTTCATGAGGTTGGCATCAGCCCACCTCACAAGCATGTCACTCTGGATGGCATTCCTTCCCTCCAGCGTATCAACCGAACCACACAGCTTGGTGTCATCGGCAAACTTGCTGAGGGCGCACTCAATCCCACTGTCCATGTCAGCGACAAAGATCTTAAGCTCCTTTGCAACCATAATCATCATATGATTCTGTGATTCTATGAACTGTAACTATATTCTAGTCCTGTTCTTTAGGTACTTGCTGTTGGCTACAGTCAAATATATGATACTGCAATAGGTGGATTTTTTTTTTTTTGCCTGCCCCTTTACAGCTGCTCCTAGGATATTATAAGCAACAAATGGGCCTGTCAGTATAACTCATAACAGCTCACATGCTGAGTAGGAAACGATCTAAATCAGCTATACACACACTGAGGACAGGTCTGTCACAGTGGTAAAAATCCCGTTTGACCGCAGTGATTGCACAGGATTTGAGTATTCAGCGGTGTTTTCACTGTAAGATGATAGATCTTAGCAGAAAACACTCAACACCAAACAGGGTCAGGCCTCATAGCATAATTAGATAGAAAGCTCTTATCAGATAATCTTTTGCTTTGAACAGATTGTGAAATCTCACTCAGGCATTTTGGCTACTTTTACCTCACCAAGTAGCAAAGCAAGGGCAAAGGCAGACTCAGCTCTCTGGTAGAGTTCTGCAGAGCTCATTCTTGCATCGCATTTCTCAGAAAATAAGTTTAGTATCACTGAAGTCAGGGCAGATTCACAATCATGTTGACTATTGTGGATCTTACTGTATTTACAAGATAGATGCTGACTAGAGTGGAAAATGTTTCATGAACAGGTTTTGGAGTAAGTAATGCAGAACCCTTAGGGGTCTTCTGCTGTCCGTAGTCCCTTGGGAGCAATTGTATTCCCTTCATCTGTCACATTACAATTCCAGATCTGAAATGAAAATAATAATAGCAAGGAAAAAAATCTCAGGCTTGATTTAAACTTACAATGAACCCCCCCCCCAAAAAAAAAAAAAAAAACTACAACAAAAAAACCCACAAAATCCACCAAAAAATACAAGCAGCATTCCATTTCATTAAATGGCTTTACAATGTATTTGGCAGCTTTGACAGAAGTTTGCAGGACTGAAAGCAAAAAAAAAAAAAAAAAAGAAAAATCCAGTATTTTATGAGTGTTTTTACAAACTGTTATTCTCCCTCCTCCAAATCTCTGGTATCATAGGTGAAGCATTGTGTGGCTGGTATCTTGACTTACCATTTGCTCTCAGGCTCTGCAGGGAGTGTCAGGCCATCAGCACTGGTGTTCAGTGCAAAGCTGTGAAAACAAACTGCAGTAGATTAGTTGAGCTGCTGACCAGGTTATTTAGTGCTAACCACTTCGTATGGCCTTACATCTCAATCAAACAATTACTGTTTTCCATTCTTTTATTTGTGCATGCACTTATCAAGGAAAGCAGTGTTTGCAAGGGAACATTTTGTTAAATAGGACGACGCTTTTAGGATGCGTTTCTTTGACTCTAGAATGCTGATATATTCTGCTTTTTAATTAAGAAGACAAACAACACAGTTGACAAATATTAAAGTGCTAGTTATCTGAAATTACTTGATTATCTGAAAGAGAAATAAAAGGTAGTTCTAGAAATATTGGAGCCTCCTTCTGTCATTTTGAACAGTTGTTTTTATACTGATAGTTTGGTTGTTTACTGTAAGATCACTCATGAAGTGAGTGCTTTTTGTGAAAATTAGCCTTGGTGTATAGCCTTTAAAATTAAGATATAAAAAGATGAGGGTAGATACTTCAAAGCTGCACATTTTTCTACCCATTTATTTTTTTCTCACCTTCCAGAAATGTTTTAAAATGATTTGTCAACTTGATTTGTCCCTTTTTTGTAACTTAATACGTTTGTGATTAGAAGTAATGGCAGATGAATGAAGTAGAGCAGTAATTTCTAGGGAGAAATCACAGGGAATTAAAGAGGAATTCTTATGCAGCTGTTTATTAAAGGCATCAGGGATCATGTTCCTTAAAAAAACCCACTATGCAATGTGCTTTGAAAATCACTTTCATTTTTTTTTTTGACATTTTAGAACTACAGCACTTTCTAAAGGGTTGTCATTTGTTCTTAGCTATTGAGACTTAGCATCAACTTTTTGTTTAGTGCAGCAGCAGAAAACATTGAGCTTGCCCTGGCTTTTTTGTGAATGAGTAGATGCTGTCAAGTTACTAATGCTTCAAGAAATTTACTGAGGTATTTATTCTGCTTTTGATGCTTTAAGGCTTATGCTCTTTTTTTCTTTTCCTTTCCACCCCCTGCTGCCCCCTCTGGGGTTTCTGTTGTATTGTATACAGAGAGTACTTGTTCATGACTATCTGTGGAAAAACTTAGCTAATAATATCATTATTGATTACTCTCAGGAGCAGTATGATTTGCCTTTAGCACACACATACATGCTACCATGTTAGCATCTGTGACAAGCCTGACCCAAGACAAGCAATTTGCATCTTGTCCAAGTTCTTGATTTCAAGCTGTCTGGGAGAAGGGAGCAGAAAAATAAAATCCTGTCAAATACATCTCTCAAACTCTGTACAGGATGGTAGATCTGTATTCTCTGTGCAGAAAAATCGTCATGACAAATTGCCAAAAGATCCTCCAAAGATGTGCACCAGTACTATAGAACACATTTTATCCTTTTCCCATTTTGAAGCATTAATTTTAAGCCTTCAAACAGACAATGCAAACAGGAAGGAAAGATTACCACAGGAGTTAAAGAGGTATCTTGATAGCTATTTCTAGGTTGCATAAATATCTCCGTGGTTAATTCCCCCATTTTTAGACATTCCTCACTCAAGTTATTTTTACTCATCAGATTCACACTTCATACCTTAAAAGAAAGGATGAATCAAAGACTCTTGCTCAAGGCTATCTTAATGAACCTGAGATGCAAAACCTAATTTTAAAAAGTAGATACTTTGACAGCATTTCCAAAACCCATACCTTACACA
The DNA here is from genome assembly GCF_033783945.1 of Neopsephotus bourkii. Taxonomy (NCBI): domain Eukaryota; kingdom Metazoa; phylum Chordata; class Aves; order Psittaciformes; family Psittacidae; genus Neopsephotus; species Neopsephotus bourkii. The sequence continues at coordinate 11,767,733 of NW_026902234.1, forward strand.
CAGTCCTAGCTCAAAGCAAATGCTCCAGGAATAACTTGTTTATTGTTTATATATAAGCTTACTTCAAACTATTACTCCTGGGGTGGATTGCAGCTGGAGTAGGCAGGGCATGCATTTCTTTTCTTTCTTTCCAATTAGATTATCTCGAAGATACTTCTCCCCTTCTCCTCCTTTGCCTTTTTCACATAAAGCAGAATTAAGCACAGCTGTCAGGAAGCAGAAAAGGTGAAACCTCATCTTTATGCAAACATGTATCTTTTCATTAAACTAATTCACTTAAAACAGTGCTAAACTTGTGTAGATACTCTTATTTAGCCTTGAACCATCTGATTTGCAACTGACTTTACCAAACTGGAACAAGTGTATCTGCACAGCCTCTTGCTCCCCTTTAATACCACAGGTTTAAAGCCATCAGCAAATCTTGAGCATTCCAACACTCACAGAGAACCAGCAGACTTCAGCTTCTTCTCAGTGTTTTAATTTATCATGTACTACAGAGCTGCCAAATGAGTGGGGGATTTCTGTTTATTGCTTGTAGGGTCTGCTGTAGCAGAGTTGTCTCGGATCAGCCAAATCCTGAGATGAAAAGAGAAAAGACTGTGAAGTTCCTGTCTTTCTGTGGTAAATTTGGTGAATATTAGATTACCACAAGCAAGTACATTTCCTGAAGTTTCTCTGGCCATACGATTAGAAATGACATTACTAGATCATTTTAAGGAACATTTTCCTCCCTTCCAGCTCTACTTGAGAATGTATCACAAATGCAGCAGGTCTGTAAAAGCTAAGTGCATGGTGTAAGTATTTTGGATGGCATTTGGGACACTAGCATGTGGTTGTGTTCCTCCCTACTCAGCAGGGACTTCTCTGCTCTTGCCCTATGCATACTTACGAAGAAAGAAAATAACACTGTGAAGATGAAGACGACATTTCCCTCTACCAGCTCCTCATTTTGGGTTGTGTGGAGGTGCTTTTGTTTTGAAATACGGAGTCTATGACATTGCAACTGTCTATGGCTCATGTGCTCCAGTCAGAGATGTCTCCTGACTCTTCACAAACATGTGATGATCTAGGAAAAACACGGGCTTTTCATCTTTTCAGGATCCTTATGGTGTCCCCTCCATCATTTTAGGTTGAGGCTTTTTATGTCGTATATTCATGGTCTGCTTTCCTTTCCTACATTCGGGCACAGTCTTCAGGAAGTCAGTCTTCTCATTAGAGAACTAGGACTTTAATGACTTTTTTTTTTTTTTTTTTCCAGAATGCTTGATTTCCTCTGATGCTCAGACTGATCATCTCATTAAAGGATGGACTGCAGGGTTACTCATTCTCTGTCATAAGAACAAAAGAGATTTTGTTTCCCAGGTGGCAACGTTTTTTACTTCTGCTGAAAGAGCAGTTTTATGTATCAGTTCTCCACATAGCTTTTTTTTTGTATCAAATATCGGAAAATTAACATTTCCTTCTGATACACTGGCCTGGAAGTAACAACTTGTAAGTTATGAGGATAGGAAGAAATGCTGCATTTCCGCCTGCTTATTATGACAAACATAGTAGGTGTATAACGTCTGAGTTTTCAGTGCCAACGTCCCACCAAACGTGTGCACAAACTGCCTCAGCGTTCTAAGTAAGATTATAAAATGCTGTTTTGGGGGAAAAATGTGTCAGTTGTACTGATTTGGGTGGGCCAATTGATAAGCTGCTGTTTCAGTTCCATGAGAAGAACCTGGAGTGAGCAAGCAATCAAGAAAGCAGGGTGGTTTGGAGAAAGGGCATTAATGTAAATGGAATAGAATGAAGCTAAAAGACCGATGGAGCAAGTATCCTGATAGCAGCCATTGCACAGTCTTACAAGTGGAGACTTACATGACTGAGGAAATCATCTTATCAAAGCATTGTGAGGTACATCTCAGAAGGAAACTGTAGATAAATACAGTAAAGACCTCAGATCATTCTGCAAGAAAACCAAAAGAAAACAGAACAGGCAAGGCTTCCTGAATGCCCCAGCATTTGGAAAAGGCCTGTGTTATGGCAGTGTTAGGAGCCCTGCTTTAAGAAGACTGGGGCTGTCCTTCTTTTAACTCCAGTCTGGAAAATGTTCATGCATTAAACCCATAAAGACATTTTGCAAGTAAGGTAGCGAACATAGGCCTTTCTAAGGCAGACCTGTGCCTTGAGCAGGAAAAATGTGTGTGTATGCACACATTCGTGTCAAGTTGGCTAGAATTATGATAGCTCTGTGATGCCTATCTCAAAACACCTCCTCTGGATTGTGTCAAACTGTAATGAAAAAAGGTAAAATTAGACTCTCAGAGGAGCACATATGAGATTGCTTGTGAATTTGACTGAATTTTGGTGTTGGTTATTAGCACACGTGTAGGAAAAGGAAGAGTACAAGAGAAAGAGCAAAGGTGTTTGTGGGAATTGTCATTAAAGCCAGACCAAGATTCAACCTTGACAAAGGAGATACTTCAATTCTGCTGTAATGAGGAAATTAAGTCAATAAGGAGTGCATTCTCTTGAAGTCAGAGGACTACAACACAAGCTTGTTTAGAATTACTGTTAAATTGTGGTACACTTCACAAAGAAAGAGATGTGAACATTTCAGAAAGCAGTCATCAAGCACTTGTTGTTTGCCAAGAAAAATAGTCAATTATGAACATTATGTCCAACTATGCATCGTATCAGCTCCAATCAAAACCATTTAAATCCAATCAAGCATTGCTTTCACACATAAAACCCTATCCTATGCTTGATTATACCTCAGCATACCAGGTATGTAACCTAGGATGTTGGCCAATAACAATATTCCATTGTCTAGGAATTTTAATCCATGCATCTATATTTATAAACATCATAAATTTGATTGCAAAAGATTACAATTATCAAACCCTTGCAGTTTTCTCTTTTCTGTCCAGATCTGTTAAAAAGCCTTTGAAATTGAAAACAAACAAATAAACAAAGTCTGATGAAAAGTGGCCCTGTCAAGCTTTTAAGTTGAAAAACTCGACGTAGAAAATGACTTAGCTTTTCTACAGCTCTTTACCTCTCCCCAGGTGATGCTGCCTCTCAGCAGAGTAAAATTATTATATGGAGAAAATGGTTTAGGTTGCACATACCCAGACTGAGAAAAAATTGCTTCAATATAGACACATTAAAAACAAACAAACAAAAAACCCCTTACAGGCACTTTCGTGGTCTCTCAGAAACAATGAATTCTATTCCTCCTTCTGCTCTGCTGTGGTAACTAATTAGTTTGGGTTGGTTTTACACCCTGGCCTGAGTGCCCCCCCCTCCCCCCCCCAAAAATCCTTTTATACTGGGGACTTATTCTAAAAATGTGTCACTTGCTGGTATGCAAGCATCAGGTCATCTCAGCAAGTGTCAACAACACTGGGAGTCTTATCACAGTTGAGTGACCAGTGTTTTAACATTATGTCAATTTGACCTGCAGAGAGTATGCTATTGAATTTACAACACTGACAGACCAACTGAAGTAAGGCTCTCCACACTTAAAGGAACCAGAACTGAGTTACTATTAGCAAATCCAGGAATTTTCTGCTTTGTAAGCCAGCTGCTCAGGGATTCAGTCTTCTGGGTCTATGCTGCTTCTATATGCTAGGTCTATGCAACATCTGGGTCCACTGGATGAGTACTTCCTTTCACCTTGTCCATTTGAATTTTCATTTAATTTAAATAATTCAATTTTTTTTTACCAGCTTGCAGTGAAAGACACTTGCTTGATTTCTTTTTGCAATAAAAATGATGGCTAAAATATGTCTGACAAAAATCTCTTTCCAAGAGCAATGTTGCCGTCAGACACTCCAGACAAAATATGTGGCTAAATGTTCAACTCTTGTGTACAATGGCCACAGCTTAACTGAAAGTAAGATTTTATCACTGGCATTAAAAATGGTGTGTATAATCTTAAAGAGCAAAAAGGAGGGTTCAAATAGTGTTGGGCTGTCACTTCATGACCAGATGATTCAGGAATTTTTGAGAGTCCCTTACCCAGGGAAAAGACATGTACAGTAGCTGACAAAAGTATTTTTGCAAAGGTGAGGCTGCACAGAGGTAGCTGAATTCATTTTATTGCAGCCAGCGTTGGAATGTACCTGCCAGAAACAGGAATGCTTCCTTCATTTAGCCTGATTTATCATTACAAGAACTAACAGAGCTCCTTCATGGATCTTAGCTCTGGCACATGTCCAGCAAAGTTACACAACTTGCTTAACACTACAAAGAATATAATGCCTCTATATATCCTTAAAATAGTGCTCACCATTTTTCTCAGCATTGTACCAGAATCAATGAATTAATTCTGACAACATACAGGGACAAAGGAGATTCTGTTGGGTTTTTTTTTTTTTCCAGTAGAATAGAGAGAATAGGAGCTATATTCTGAAAGCCACACATGGCCCAGAAATTTTAGGTAGGTACCTAAGGTATAGTTTAGAAACTGAGCTGAATTTATTGGAAGGGGTGATAGGCACCTGAATAGCTTTGCAGTGTGCTGGCCATAGAGAACCGGGTTCTTAGGCACAGATTTAGGCATGAGCCCCTCCCTCCTCACACCCATCTGCTGGATGACTCACACTCTACCTAATTTAGATGAGTGCTATCCTTTTCTCCCCGTAGGGCTCACGAGAATTTCCCTGGTTATTTGCCCTGTGTAGGCAGCTCTGGTTTTAAGTATCTGTGGTCTAGACACTTTCTTTAAGACCCTTTCACTGTGGGTCCATAGTAAATTGGTATCAAATTGGGAGCTGGGTTAAGTAGACTATGTTGGCCACCTTCCACATCCTTTTTGTATATTGCATGTGTGTGTGCAGAGAGAATGTTAGTCTTATGCAAGCAATGATAACACAGTCCAATGTACTCCATGACTTGCTTACACTTCACCTTGGTTCTCCCTCTATGCTTGACTCTAGCAACCTCATATGTACTTTTTCATCTTATCTTTATGCAGTAACCGAGAATTTGCATTCATAAAGTTACTAAAGTACCTAAAGCTACTGTTGCTTTAATTCCTTTGATATGAGCAGGATTTGGAAGACTAATTAAGAGCTGGGTGTTTGACTGTGTTTATAGATCTGAGCGTTGGTAAGAGGTTAACAGCCATCTCTGTGAGAAAAATAAAAGATTTATGAGTGTTTTTTTTGGGCAATGTGAGTGAATAGTTTGAGTGCTCTGAGAATCCTAATATTATTGCACAGGCATTAATCTGATTTCACTTTTCAGTGTTGATCTCTATTCATAAATACATTAAATAATCAGCAAATCAAGCTCTGAATACTATATTAGTTTAGAGCACAAACTAGGAACAACATGAAAAATGAACATGGAGTTCTTTTTGCTTAAACTTACGTATGTAACCATATTAAGATGTTGAATATTTCAAAGGCTGAAAGTATTTATAGCTTTTGACTTTTAACCATATTATATCCTTTGCCTTATTTCTTGTCCTCAGAAAATGTCAAGTGGGTGTTGTGTGGAACTGAAAGAGACCAATCTCTGGAGAACATCTATCCTCAGTAAGTGGAACTCCAGATTACACAAAGCTGCAGGCATAAAAGAAGCTGCAAAAGCAAGTTCAGTCTGAAAATGAAACAATTTTCTCTAGAAAAATGAACATGAAACTTAAAGGAAGGACTTAACTGAAATCATCATGCTTTTAGGAAGTGTGCTTTATATCTAACAGTATTTACAGTCAAATTAAATCCGTGATGCAGGTTTTGGTCTTAAAACCTTGTATTTCCTTTTCCTAGAATGGGCATATTTATAGTAAAAAAACAGTCCAAACAAGCACACTGTTCCTGAGAATTGCGATCTGCCTAGTAAGCTTGAATTTCTTTGTAAATTCAGTTCATTCTTTTAAGAAGACGATATAAATGAGCAGGAAGTTTTTTCAGAGATGTAACTCAACTCCAAGGGACTGTATCTAACTTAGTATAAAAGAGCCCAGCTTGTTTTGTAATGCTTGCACATAGGGCAGGTGACTACTTGAGCTGTGAAAGCTCTTATTATAAAACCTGCACCCACACATTCTGTAAGCTTAGCCAGGTTTATCAAAAGGTTAATTGAAGTTGTGAATCTTTCAAGTAAACCTATGGCTAATTTTGAGTGAATCTTGACTGATTTATGGTTACATGTATCTGACATGCCAAGGTTCACCTTTTTTTCTTACTGCGTTACAACCCCCCAGAAACTAAAACCAAGGACAGTGATAAAAATCTGAGAATGGAAATAGCTGAGTTTCAGACATGTCTGGTTGCAGAAAAGCCTCCTTTTCAGTCCCTTTGAAATCCTGCAGTCTGCTCTGAGAATAAAACTGAGGTGTGTTTAAGGGAGTTTTGGCTGAGCGGAATGATTGACCTCTGAGAAGATAAGGGCAGAAAAAACAAACAAATTCAGTTTGTCAAGAGGCAATGCAAAACAGCTGTATATGCTCCATATCATGCTGTAAGATACAGTTTCTCCCTAATTTCCCGTGGCACAGTTCTTTAGGAAAACTCAAAACATGGTGCATCCTTGGAGCAAGGAAATGGAAATGGTATGTCTAGGGTATAGTTATGTCCTATCTAAGCCTGGCTGCCATAGCAAACACAAGTGTGCAACTGTAACATGTAACAGGCATAGACCCACTGATGTCTCTTGATGGTCTGTCTTCATTACCGGGTCAATTGCTGAGGTGAGTAGCTCGAGAGAGGACGCCTTGAACACCGGAGCGGGGGAGATCAGCGTCCAGGAGCCTCAACTCAGAGCGACAAGAGCCACCGAGGGAGCCTTAAGCCCTCGACAGGACCTGCCCAGGAGCCGGCAGCTCAGCTGACGCGAGCAGCTGACTCCAGGGGCGGAGCCAGGAGGAACGGCGCTAGCCCTGAGTGGGTAAAAACCTGCCCCAGGGAGCGAGAGCGGGGTGGTTTGTGCGGGCAGGTGAGCGGGGTGGTGAGTGCTCGCCGTGTGACCAGGGCCCGGTCTGAGAGCTCTGCACTGGCTGTCTCGGCAGTGGCCACCGTAGGCACCCAGACAGCGCCGATGAAAGGGGAGGCTGCTGTGCAGACTTCGGGGTGTAGGGAGTGCCTGTACTGGTCTAGTGAGGGAAAGGTGTACAATGGGCAAGGCTGCACTTGGTGCTCCCTGGTGGAGGTCTTCCTGCAGCAGGTGGCTGAGCTGCAGGAAGCTATTAATAGGCTACAAGATGTCAGAGTAGCTAAGAAGAAGCAGGAATGCTTGCTGCAGGCCCAAACTATGCAGAGTCCTCAAGCCTCCCCTCTAGCTCATGGAGGAAAAAAGGAGGTTGTTAACCGTGAAGCTGGGAATTGGTGACAAAAAAAAAACAGGACAGAAAAAGGAGGAAAAGGACAGTTAAAAGCAATGGACTTCCTCCTAAATCTGTTGTCCCCACGCAGAACCACTTTGCTGTCTTGCAGGGGGCTCATGAGGAAACGCACTTGCACCAGAAACAGCCAGCTGATGCGCTGGTAAAGAAGATCTCTACTGGTGCTGCCAGGAAAAAGCAGCGGGTCATAGCAGTAGGGGATTCTACTTTGAAAGGGACAGAAGCACTCACTGTTGGCCTGACCTGGTCTCAAGGAAGATGTGTTGCCTACCAGGGGCACGGATCAGGGATGTGGCAGAGAGGCCGCCTGCTCTAGTAAGACCCACGGACTATTACCCACTTCTGGTGATACATGTGGGTGCTAGGGATATAGATAGTAGTAGCCTGGGGAACATAAAGAAGGACTACAGAGCCCTGGGAGAGGTGGTTAAGGGCTCTGGAGCTCAGATAGTTTTTTCGTCTATTCTCCAGGATACAGGGGAGGACCTAAAAAAAGCTAGGAGCATTAGCCAGGTTAATAAATGGTTAAAAGGGTGGTGTCACAGTCAGGGCTTTGGGTGGCTTGAACATGGAACCCAAGTTTGTAGGCCAGGTCTAGTGGGGGCTGGTGGAGCTGGTCTGAGCAGCGGTTTTGGTAGGAGGCTTGCCAGGCTGGTCAAGGAGGCTTTAAACTAGATGTGTTGGGGGAGGGGGGCATCATTCCATCCCAACACACCCAGTCAGTTGCCAGCACTTATAATAAATGCTCGGAGCAATGTAGAGATATTCCGGTTGCTCTAGCCAATGAGCTGGCTTCGTTTGGAGCTCGGCTCAGATGCCTCTATGCGAATGCCTGTAGCATGGGGAACAAACAACAGGAATTAGAGATGTGTGCTCGTCTATGGGGGTATGATATAATAGGCATTGCAGAAACATGGTGGGATGGCTCCTACGACTGGAGTGTTGGAATGGAAGGTTACAGACTCTTTAGAAAAGACAGGCCTGGCAGGCGCGGAGGGGGAGTTGCCCTTTATGTTAGGGATAGGCTGGAGAGTATGGAACTCTGTCTGGGGACAGGTGAGCAGTTAACAGAGAGTTTGTTGGTCAGGGTTAAAGGGCAAACAGTGATGGGAGGCATTACTGTGGGGATCTGTTACAGACTGCCTGATCAACGACAATCTGCGAATGAAGCACTCTATAGACAGATAGGAAAAGCCTTATGCTCACAGGCCCTTGTTCTCATGGGTGACTTCAACCACCCTGACATCTGTTGGAATGACGGTACGGCCTGGCACAAGCAATCCAGGAGGTTCCTCGATTGTGTGGAAGACAACGTCCTTCTGCAAGTAATAGAGGAACCGACAAGGAGAGGTGCCATGCTTGACCTTGTGCTCACCAACAGGGAAGGGCTCGTTGGGAATGTGGCTCTCCAGGGCAGCCTTGGATGCAGTGACCACGAGATGGTCGAATTTGAGGTCCCCAGGACAGTGAGAAGAGCGTGCAGCAAGGTCACTGCCATAGACTTCAGGAGAGCAGACTTTGGCCTCTTCAGGAACCTGCTTAGTAAGGTTCCATGGGCTATAGCCCTAGAGGGCAGGGGGGCCCAAGACTCTTGGTTGGTCTTCAAGGATCACCTGCTACAAGCTCAGGAGTGTTGCATCCCAACTAGAAGAAAGTGCAGCAGGAGGGCCAGGAGACCTCATTGGATAAGGAGCTGCTGAGGAAAATTCAAATGAAAAAAGAGTCTTATAGAACGTGGAAGCAAGGACAGGCGGCCTGGGAAGAATACAGGGATGTTGTCTGGGAAGCTAGGGACCAGGTCAGGAAAGCTAAGGCCCAGTTAGGATTAAACTTGGCTAGGGATATTAAGCATAACAGGAAGGGATTCTACATGTACATAGCAAATAAAAAACAGACTAGGGAGAACGTAGGCCCCCTCAGGAAGCTCTCGGGTGAACTAGCTACACAGGATTTGGAGAAGGCTGAGGTTCTGAATGAATTCTTTGCCTCGGTCTTCACCGGCAAAGGCTCTGACCACACCACCCGAGTCTTGGAAGGCAGATTCAAGGACTTTGAGAAGGAAGACCTTGGGCCCACTGTAGGAGAGGAACTGGTTTGAGACCATCTTAAAAATCTGAACATGCACCAGTCCATGGGTCCTGATGAAATCCATCCGTGGCTCCTGAAGGAGCTGGCAAATGAAGTTGCTAAGCTGCTGGCCATCGTATTTGAAAAATCATGGCAGTCAGGTGAAGTTCCTGATGACTGGAAAAAGGGAAATATAACCCCCATTTTCAAGAAGGGGAAAATGGATGACCCAGGGAATTACAGACCAGTCAGTCTCACCTCTGTGCCTAGCAAAATCTTGGAGCAGATTTTCCTGGAAAGCATGCTAAGGCACATGAAAAACAACAAAGTGCTTGGTGACAGCCAGCATGGCTTCACTGAGGGGAAATCCTGCCTGACCAACTTGGTGGCCTTTTATGATGGGGCTACAGAACTGATGGACAGCAGTAGAGCAGTTGATGACATCTACCTGGACTTGTGTAAAGCGTTCGACACTGTCCCACACGATATTCTTGCCTCTAAATTGGAGAGACATCCATTTGATGAATGGACCACTCAGTGGATAAAGAACTCCCGGACAGTAAGAAATGCTCTCAGTGTTTGCAGCTTGACACAGCTTTGGTTGGGCTTCTGCTCTGAATTGCTCTCTGGAGCAATCTCTCTGTGCCCCTTGATTGTATGAGGATCCCAGGGAAACCTGCGTTTCTACGTAAGTATCCAATAGCATGCCTGGAGAGAGGTAGTTTCATCATCCTCCACTGCCGTAGACTGTTACATAGTTTTACATAAGTTTGTTTCACTACTTAAGTAGATTAAACAGATAATAATGACCTTGAAGTCAGGTATGACGACTTTCACATTAAATTTCAGCCTCATGTCCTGAACTCAGCTCAGTCTATAAAAGGCACAAGTGAATATATATACAATATGGAGTCTATTGTTTCCTGTCATCTGGAATATGATTTTTATTGTTCTAGGTGATTGCTTTTTATGTCTAGCTTGAAATAGAGTTCTTGTAATTGTACTGTTTACTTCTCTGGAGAAGCCAGTTTGTTTTCCTATTGTCTTTTGAAATTTAATGAATTCTGTCATGAAACATGAGGAGCTGAATAGAAAAGACCTGCTTATGGGCCAGATTCTTCTGGCTGTATAGGTCCCCACAGTCTTTCCCTGCAGCAGCATCAAAATATAAATATCAAGAAGAAGCCAGAACATACAGAAAATAATTACTAATTATTAAATAACTCCTACTTCTAAATCAAGTACTTTTTACCAAAAATAAGCTGGCTTTATGACAATCTATTTTTGGTAACTGTGGTAGTACAAAGAAAGGAAAAAGATGGGACTAGTTAATTTATTAAGAGAGTTATAAACACACCTAGCAGATAGTTAAATGTTGACATTACCTTTCACAGGATGAGCAAATGTCAGCTATATAATGAAATGAAAGCCAACTATATTCCAATCTGTGTTTAAATGTTTGGAAACGAACACCTTCATGATTTTCTTAATGTGTTTTGTTAATTAAGTCTGTGGGACGTGTGCTCCCAAGTCCCACAGGCATCGCTGAAAGTGTCCCGCTATGTCAAACTGACAAATGTTATTTGATTCAAAAAGCATAGCAAATGCACCCTGTTATAAAAGAACCCTGCCAGTTGTTTAAAGCTACAAAACTAAATAACGGTCTCACAGGCTCGTGTTTTGTAGTACATGCTCTATCCAGCTCTATGCTGTTCCTCTTTCTGTCCACCTCAAATGTCTGTCAAAACAAGTAGGGTCTGCAGGGCCACCTCAGAGGCGCCATGTCTGAGATGCCTCCCAAAAGCAGGGAAAGCACACTCGTGTCAACAGCAGGATGAATGGATTGCAGAAGGTGGTTGTCGTGGTCTGGGACAGTGTGACAGACCTGAAACGAGGCAGGCTTCGCACTTCTGAACTGAAGGCTGAGGAAGCTCTAAATAGGGTACTGCAAAGGACTGTGGGATGGATGCAGTACATGATGGTGCCAGGAGAGACATAACAAGGGCAGGTCATGGCACTGTGGAAATAGCCTTAAAGTGCAGATACAGGTAAGTTTCATCAGCTGGGAAGGTTTTCCCTGGGTGCTAACAGAGCCTTGTAGCTCTGACCTTTCAAAAAAGGCCTATGCAATTTGCAAGCTTTTGTTTCTCTGATTACAGTGGAGGAACCATTGAACTAAGCAGACCTTTCCTAATCTTGCAACTCTGTATATTGAAAACTCAGTATTGTTTCTGACACATGGTCTGTATGATGAATCCATACACGATTCTAAGGGCACAGGTAATTGTAAGTCCAATTTGAAAATCCCTGGGCACTTGAACATGTTATCTTGGTTGCATTTTTCATTCTGTTTCACATACTGTTTGGTAAAGTCAAAATATTTGGATGGACTGAACTAACCTCTGTCACAGCAGCCGAGTCACTAACAGCTATAAGGTGTCAACCTTTGTGTGGATATGAGATAGAATAACAGAAACACAGAAAAGCTGAATATGACGTGAAATGCTCTACCAGTGTCTTTTTTTCTTCGTTGCAGCAGCCATCCTCACCTTTGCCTGGATGACCTGAGAAAGGAGGTGCAGAAGAAATTCTCCACTCTTTGATCCCTCTGCATGGGAGACCATCAACAGCACTGTAGGTGTGGGACTGCTATACCAATGAATTAAAAGTGTCTGAAAATGTTCCCAGGCTCTGACTGCTGGACCAAGAAGCAGACCATGTTCCTGCTTATAAATTCCATCGTTCTGTGAAATTAAGTGAGTGCATGAAAAAGTGCCTGTTGGAAATGATCCCAGGAATATTTATACTCCCGAGCTGTTTTGGGGAATTTTTGAAAGAGTGCTGGATGGCATGTGTGTCAAAAGTATGCCAGGAAATAGTCTGACAATTTAGGGCATGTCTATATTAGGGAAAAGGCCCAATAAGAACAGATCTGTGGAAGAAAACATCTGGTGCTGAGTATCACATCTACACTGATGTTCAGACTCTTTGTATTTCAGAGTTCTTTACTGTTGCCTAGATCTAGCCTGCTCTTGCAGACAGAATGTCCACTAGCAGTCAAAGTGCATTAGATGCTCTCCGAGACTGCTATTCCAAATTTATTTTTGTCTGCAAGGAATTCATTTTGCACGTTATAATGTGATGTGAAACAAAGTGCAGGAAGTTGCAACTACTGGGATATTTGCTTCAGTAGTGCTTTCTGATCTGAACTAAAATGCTACCACAGATACACCCAGAGGCAACTGTGTCCCAGGGTCTGAGAACATTCCCAATCACAGTTTAGTTTACCAGTTCACCCAGTTCAATTGCACATAAAAATTATGTGAGGCTTTTGCATGCTAAGTGGAAATTGGTTTTAAAATTTTATTGTTAGAATTGAGTAAATCTCTGCTAAATGTTTGAACTATCATTCTTCAAGTGCTTAGAAGAAATTTGGGAAAGTTTGCAAGTGGACGCAAAGGCACAACTGTTATATATATGTTGTGTTCATGAAGAGTTTTGAATGTGGCTTGCTAACATATCTGAGAAGGGAAAAGAAAGGAAGGTAGGGGGAGAGAGAGAGAGAGAGGCTGTGAATGTTAAAGGAAAGAGAAAGGCCTAAGCAGGATTTCTTCTTGTAGGTTAGAAAAATCTCCATAGTAAATTTACAGCCAAAATTTCCAGTCCTGACTAAAGTGAGTGATGTTTGGCACGCTGTATCTGTAGATTGCGAGCTTTAATTACACCACATTATCTTTCACTGTAAGATCTGGACAATAGTTGCCTTTAGGTTGGAATCCAAACTGATAAGATGTTTTTTATCACTCTACAGTACATCAGGCATAGTTTGTAAGGAATACATAGCCATCTGCCATACCAACCTGCCTATTCTAGTTGAAGTTGCCTCCAGGGAACAGATACCAGAAACCTTACATTTAGAACACTTGAAAAGGAAGATTCCTGGCAAATGTGATGGCATAAGTGGTATTTAAGGAAGAGCTGTGTAATATAGTATCTAAATCATTTTATAGTCCCACTGCTATTTTAGTATGCTGGTAGGATATCTGAACCACTTGCTCTTGACTTGTACCTTGTCTGTAATGATGTTATGCATAATGCAGCAAAAGGAATTCTTCATTCCTGAGCAGGGGAACAGAAGTGAACAGAAGTGCTTTTTACAACTCATCTCTTATGGATCAAAGCAAACCTCAAGCTTGCCTTATCATGTAAGTGAGGTTAGTGTCTTTGAGCTTTACTGTTACAGTAACACATGCTTACCCCATATTTTTTGCTATGTTTATGTTATAGATTGCACAGGCTTGATTTCTGCTGTTAGATGTTCAACATGTCTATTAAACCTGCCTATTTTCAGGGCTTCCTGGTGAAATATATGCAGAAATGATTAAAAAATGTGTAGGTATTTATGTCATGGTAAAACTAGTAAAACAAAAAAATAATAAAAAATTAAAATCTCATACCAGAAATAGTCCTGGGGAAAAAAATAAAATCCTAATAAATGTTTTTTTTTTTTTTTGTGTGTGTGTACACATTATATTTTTATTTTCGCTATTAATTTCTTTCTTTATTTATTTGTTAAATATGTCTTAAAACCAGTATAGATGTGAAGCTGAAAGTTGGAAAACGGATCCTTATTGTGGTCATACATCTAAAATGAATGAGATATTTTGTTGCTTACTACACATACATTTCCATCTGAAGCATTTTATACCTTCACTGTATATTGTGTATGTGAAGTACAAATCATATAAGTGATAGGGTAACTGCTTTTCAGTGCTAGTCAACCAATAAATGCTGTTTTAGAAATAAACAAACAAAGGCACAATAACGTTTCACCTTTTGGTGGTGAACTAGTACATAATGTGTCTGGACTGCACTGCTTGTCTCATTTAGATTTCAAGATTTTTTTGGGCAAAATGTATATTCCATCTGGGTTTTTTGTCTTGCTGAGCAGTTTCACAGTTTCTACTAAATCATAATAATTACAGCAGCAAAAACTGTAATTGTTGTCTTTGAGGAAAAAATTGTCCCAACAACCTTCCACCATGGAATGGTCAATACATACCTTCTTAGTTGAAGAGCTCTGTAATAGCCAAAAAACTCCTTATTCTTAGTCGTGCATTTCCCCCTTCCCATCAAATCTATATTATGTTCTTGTTGTAAGACAACAGTTTAACTGGTCAGGTGGTTGTGCTGCTATTGGCTCGTAGATTTCTAGTCTCCAGCTTCTAGTATTTTGCTAGTTCAGCATTACTTCAAAAGAACAGTATTTTCTATGAAAAAATGCCTAAGAAAGGATCCTGAAAATGCACTCTGGGCGTATTTATGTATTCAGCTATGCTCTACTTTCATCTGTTGTTTCTTGTAAACCAGAAAGGTATGAGTCAGTTCTTGTCCCAAAGACAGGTAACTATGTCAGAAACTCAGGCAGAACTGTGGTAATTAATCAGAACATGCATTAAAATATAGATGTAGCTCTGAGACTGGAGATGCCATTCTTCCTGCTAGATTTGGTCTTATGGGCAGAAGTAGTGTGCCAGTGACTACTTAGAAACTCCCCATGTCTGAGTCAAGGAGTGGCATACTGTGCTGGTGCCAGCTTTCTATCAGCTTTCAGCCCTCTTCCCCAGTGACACATCTCTGGAAGTCAAAATTGTGGTATCCTTTTCTTCTGTGGTGCTTAAAAACAGTGGGTGCCTACTTTGGTACTGATGTTAAATACTTACCTAACATTGCCAAAATTAGTGATAAAAATAGAATCTTTACTTCAGTGGGAAAACCACACTGGCAAATCAACCAGTGTATGCTGTCTGGATTTCATTTTCTGTAAGCTCAAAGAGGCAGAGGTTATTAATGGAAAGTGCAGAGTATGTTTTAGCTCTCATTGAGAATAAAATGGCTCAGATCTCAGAGAATTTTGTCTATGGATGGCCTGTTTGTTCTTTCCTTTACTTGACTGTACTGGTATTTGGAGCCTGTGACCAAAAATGTTTTTAAAGTAGCTTTTATTCTAAGTCTTATTTTGGCATTCAGCTACTCAGACTTCTGTTTGAACATTAACCCTCTCTACAAAAAAAAAATAAAATACTCCTTATATAGTTGTGTTCTGGCATAATTAATATTACTATGAGTTCGTTGTTGACTGAATACAGCCAAGATTTCACCTTTGTTCCCCAAAAACCTATACAAAACCCCCCATAAAGTTTTCATTTTCTTACTTGTTTTTTAAAGTCTACTGAACATGATTTTGGGCTGGCATAAACATGGGAACACCAGAAACACTGGACTGGTTAAGGCAAATGTCTGGTCTGGGATGAATTAAAGATGCACAATTTAGCTTAGGAGTTTTCAGACTTCATGGTGCAGAAGTGATGATGCAGAAAACTACAATATGGAGTCTATGTAAGCTTAGATCTTCTTTGCACAAAGAAGTACTCCAACTCTTTCCCTTACACACATATTAGACATAAACTATTCCAATTGAGTAATTTTCTTCTCAGGGCAAGGAGTACAAACATTCTGCAGTTCTGATTTCAAGTGTTTCAGAGGTGCTTGATGTTACATTTTAATTACGTGGATAGATAGGTTCGTTGATTTATGAATTATCATTACAACACATTAGATCAAAGACTTTGAAGCAAATCCAGGTCCGGTTCTTAACACTCATGACACCTACTGTGGTCTTGAATCTTTCAGGCTTTAGCCTTAAATCAGTTGAAGAGTACTGCAGAGAAACATGGAGTTTATTGAATTCAGGTGTTTCCACTGTTACAGATTATGAATTACAGCAACTCCAGTGTTAATTAGGCCCAAATAAATTAGGTTTTTGATAGAATTAATGGAGTTTCTCTTCAGAAATTAAAGCCATGCCCTGGTCTGAGAGAAAGATATTTTTCCTTTCATTCTCCTGTTAAGAATAAATGCTAAATCTGTTAAAAACTTTTATACCTTTTTATGTATAGCATGAAATTGCTCTCATCTTTACATGATTAATGCTATTGGCTTCAGTGGGACTCTGATATAGTGGGTAATTTGGATTTGACTGTAAATATGCACTGTGTCATGCGTATGATGTATAGATGCCATCTCTTTTAGCTTCTATTTTATTGTTTTCCTGAAATGTCTCTTTTTGTCTGAAAATCAGTTATAGCAGGAGTAAGATGTGCCACCCTTATAACAGTTGCTGTTGTTGCTTCATCACTTTCCAACTTCAAAAATTGTACTCAATGCAATGTAATGTTAAACGGTGCTGTAAAAAGTTAGGTACCTATGCCCCTGTTAGTTTTAAAGATATTTCCTTTGTGAAAGGTACAGGTTGAGAATCTACTCTCACTGATGTCAGATGTACTCTTGTCACTTGTTTCAACTGAAGCAGTGTGGGGTCCTTAATTTAATTTAATTTAACTCCTTGACCATGAAATCACTCGTGCTAGACCTAGTTAACATGGGGTAGGTATCAGTGACTTTATTGCAAATGAACAATCCCATTTATTTCAGATCAAAATGGGGGAGAAGATGAGGAGAAAGTTCTACAATACAATATCTTTTGTCTTATTTTTATAGCAGTTAGTTGCGCTTTGATAATTACTCCATGAATCATAAGTAATCGCACTGAAATCAGTGGGTAAGGCTGGGGTCTGATCCTCAATATGGACCTTATGGTCCAGGGTTTATTCAAGTCTTCTGGGTATTTTTTCATGAACTGTGACTATAAAGTTGATCTGGTCCTGCACTAAGAATCCTTTATTTCTCCAATTAATTCTGAGGCTTGAAATTTAACATGTACAGAGGGACAACTCAATGTCTGAGCAGCACAAATAACCATTAAAATCCTCAGATTAGGCCTTAGGTGGGAAGGAAGTGATTCAGGGGTCTTTTGTTGGACTACTGTGCGGTGTGAATCATTATAAGAATGAACCTTCATCTAATTTACCCTTTCTTCCCATTTTTTTCTATATTTTTCTCGGAAGCATTGTCATTTTATTAATTGAAAAACAGATTTTTTTTTTTTTTCCTATTTAAGATAAATACATATTATCTTTCTCTCTTATGTTGGAACTTCTGTACTACAAAAAATATGATCAGCCTGTGGTGGTAGATTCTTATTTTAAATCCAGTTTGTACCTCAAAAGCCTTTTTGCAGATTTCTGATCTACTGTTATAAGACATTATGATTATTTCTAGCCCTGTTGATAAAAAAGTTGCCTTTTCCATAAGGGCAAAACATGATTCACAAATGCACTTCAAAAGCAACCATCATATTAAATGAGACCCCTACACAAATGACAGCTGCTTTCATGCTGTCCTGTGACTCAACTTGTTATTGTTTCTCAAAATATTTATACTTGATAGTCATACTTATCACAAGGTGCCTTCTTGCATAAACTGACATTTAGTATCTTGTAGTCTAAAGTAAATATTTTTACTTAAAAGGAAGGTAAAATCAAGACAAAACCTTGTAAAGCCTTGGAATGGAAAAGCTAGTTTAAACCCAGGGTTTTTTCCCTCCTGTGCTTCAATCCACCAACAACTCAACTTTTGAACACTTCAGGGAGCTTTCTTTTGTGAATGGCTTAGATTTGTTGATTAGCATAAGAATGCTGCCTCCTTGCATAATGTCAAAATCACCATCTAAGGAAGCCCAGTCATTTTATGGCTTGGAAAAAAGACAACAAAACGTGTACAAATGGTGAATTACTTTGGTGTGAACTGGTCTTTTTCAGAATAAAAACATTTTCAAGAGAAAAAGTGTTTGAGGTTTTGTGGTGATTTTGGTATGGGTGTGGTTTTTTAATATTTGATTTTCCTTTTTTTTTTTTGTTTAATTTCTATTTGTATTTACACAAAAGTTAAGGCAATTTTCCTGCTAATATTGATAGAGCTCTAACATCATCAGAGTATGTAGTGAAGATGGTGATACTATTTTATGCATTGTTAAAATGTTTAAAATTTGGGAAGATGCAAGTCTCATAGAATGAAGCATCTTTTTCTCTGGAGGAAAAATTAATATCTTAGTAAGTTTTCACTGTCTTTCTGAAAGATGCTTTAGCTTCACTAATAGACTGCTGAAAGAGCTGAAGTTTTGTTAAAGCAAAAATTGGGGGTTTATTGTCTAACTAAGGAAACAACTGCTTCCATCAATGGGGAAGAAAAAGAGATTTTCAAATACAGAAGGGCTCTTCCAGATGCTACCAAAAGAAATCTGAACATGTTAGGGAAATAGTAGATCTCAGAAAAAATGTATTTTTAGAGTGACTGCCATAGTAGCATAAGTTAGACCACAGGTCCCCAAGTCTGGGCTTTGGATTCAATCTCTCCACTGAAGAATTAAGTGAGATTAAACAGTTGTTTGTATATTTGGTGTGAGCTAAATTCATCTAAAGGTTTGAGGTCAGCAGTAGACCCAGATAACCTATATATCTGAAATTAATACATGAGTGCTACAGGGCTCTGGCCTTTCCCCAGTGGTATTGCCACAAGAGTCACATTTTTGCTGCCCTTGCTTTACAGCTAGCAGGCAGGATCAAAGGAGACAAAGCAGAGAGACACATTGATACCTTCTTCTCATGCTGGGTGATAGCTTCTAGAAAAAGGCCATTGCTATGGAACTCTTCAAGGACACTTGCATCAGCAGTAAATGTTCATGTTCATCAGCTCACATGTGATGGGCAGTGCAGAGAGGGATGGGGTGGATCAGTGGCTTCTTGGCCATCTGTGCATGCTGGGGACCACCAGCATGGCCGTCTGTGCAAGTACCTGTTTCCTTCCCTGCTGGGGCTAGCAGATCACTGTCTCTAACCCCCCTGTATAGAACCTGTAGGTGTGAATTAAATTGCCATTGAGATAATAATCTAATTTCTTGCCATACTCTTTCACAGTGTTGGTTCCTTTTATCGATATTATTGTCCTTCCTTTGCTCTTTCGTGCTTGTTCATGTTCTGTTTTGTGCATACTCTTACTCTTTCCCTCTTTTTCTCTGTGATCAGTTGTCATACTCCAGACCTCACTCTTCTCTTTTTCTCTGAACTTTCCATTTAATGCATTTTCTTAGGCCCTATGAAAAGTCTTCTGGTTAAAATATCATCTATAACTTTAGCTTCTATTTCTAATATGCCCTTGTTTACAACTGGTTTTGTTTCAGTTTCCCTTATGTTTGGCATAAATAAATTGTAGTCTGAAAAAATGTTATGATTAGTTAAGGGTTGAAGGACATTCTTGTGGGGGGGGGAGGAAGAGATGAAGTACCTCCAGTAACACACAGAAAAAAAGCAAAGTTGAGGAGGGGGAAACTAGTTGTGCTAACAGGCTCTCTGAGGCACTCTGCTGTCCCCTGAAGCAGGCACTAGTACTGTCTGTGATAATTATAGCTGCCCTGTTTGCAACGTCTTTCCCTATAGGAAGCGCTCAAAGTGAAAAAGAATATCTGAACTTTGAATGCAGACTGCAGAGAAGCATAAACAGGCAATCAAATCCAGCTATAAAAACATCTATACATAATACATTTGCACCCTACCATATCGGATGCTTTTTATTACAGTTATTAAGAAGAGTCCATGAGATATGAAAAATAGCCTCACCCTAAAGGGAAAAGAAAATGACGCTCTTTATTTGAAACTATTACTTACTGTAGCATTTTGGGGGGTTTAACTGCATTGTCTAGCATGCATTGTCTTGGCACACTACTTTTTCACAGGGGAATTAATTTATGTAATTCACTATTTTCAGTACTTACTGGAGTTACATGCTCTACAGAGGGGAACACAATACGGACTTCTGTGTCTCGAGTAGTTAGTAACAAAACATATGGAACAAATTACTAGGGAAAAGCAATTTGAAATGAAGAATACAAATGGGTGAAGTTTGTTTCTGTGGAAAGAAGAAACAGACTTATAATCCAACAGCAGAAAGCCTG
Organism: Neopsephotus bourkii; assembly: GCF_033783945.1. Classification (NCBI taxonomy): domain Eukaryota; kingdom Metazoa; phylum Chordata; class Aves; order Psittaciformes; family Psittacidae; genus Neopsephotus; species Neopsephotus bourkii. Next base: position 11,788,048 of record NW_026902234.1, read on the forward strand.
GGACTGTAACAAAAGGAAAACGGGCAGATCAGAGCAGGCGAGCCTTTGTTAATCTTGTAGCTGTATGCATTAGAAGCTCTCATCTGTGCCTTTTACATTAAACACCAAATTTGTGGGCATACTTAGCTGTACTTTCATATGTCATCTTCAAATTCTTTAACCTCAGTATTCTGAGTCTACAATCATTTCCCAATTAATCACTGCAAATTGCCTGACAGCCTTTAACAGCCACTGTGATGAAGCAGGAATGAATCTATATGTTCAATTCCAAGAGACAGGCTTCAAACTCCCTTACTCTACTTTTAGCAGATGAAGGCAATAAAGATGGTGTGACAACTTGCTAAGACACCATTTTTGCACTGTTACTAAAATGCTAACTTTTGCAGCCAGAAAGTATCACAGCTGCCTACAGGCAACATTGAGAACTCTCATGACTTCTGGGAAAAAGGCACAAAATAAGAAGCAGTCCTCACTGTTCTGTGGGAGGAAGATGAGTGACTGGGTTTAAGGAAGTGTCTTAGGTAAAATTTAGTAGGAAGTGCTGATGGAAGGTGGCTAGTGTTGCTAAAAGAAAATATCACTGACTTGGCAAGTCTAACTGTGAGTAAAAGACTCAAGAGATTTGTTGCCTCTTAATAAATCTGGGAAGAAAAAATGCTGTGGTGCAATGATTTCCAAAAATACAGAATAAAGAGAAACTGACCTCAACAAAGCAGTGTGTGGAGCAAAATCATCTGCCCATAAATGAATTTTGTACTGTCCTGCTTTTTAGATGGGATTTGCATGTTGTGTAAGCTTGAACTTCACTCTTTCTATAGGTTTGATTTTTTATCTGCTGTCTGTGCTTCTGGTAGACTTTAACATGTGGTGTTAGAAACATGGTGAAGATACTGTGATTAAAACTTTAGTATTTGGTGAAGCACTCTTGATGATATAAGCAAGAGTAGTGTCACTGTGAAGGCTCTTGGTATCAGACAAGGGAAGAGACTGAGATTATCCTTTTGAAAGAGGAACTAGAACAGCAAAATAATTGGTTTGATATCTGTCCCTCCCTCAAACACTCAGCAATCAGATCTGACTTCAGCATGCTTGCTGAAAGAACAAGTGTAGTAGGAACGTATTTCCTACCTAAGGAAAGTCTGTTTTGTTTGGTGGTTTTTTTTTTGGTTTTTTTTTTCATTGTTTTTTGAGATTCTGTTGATAATACAAATGACATCTTCCTAATTTTCAAATATTTATATTCTCACTTTTAAATAAGATGAGGAAAGAATGTGATAACTTAGATACCTGAACTCTCAGATGGTTGGTATTCAAAACTGACCATTTGTTGGTTTTAATAGTGATAGGATTATTAAGCTACAATTATAAAATGTAATGACTATATGGCATGTTATTTTGGATCCCACTTGTGATTATTATTCTTCAATCATTTTATTTTTAAAACCATATAAATATTCAACATATTCTCATGGGAAATAAAATTTTAAAATATTGAGAAATTCAACATTTTGGCATTTAAAATGACATATTTTTTCAAAGCTGTCCCATTGCTTTGGAGATACAGGGAGCCCTAGCATTCAAATCCCATAACAGGGACTGAAAATGTCAGTCTAAAGGCAACGTTAGAAAACACAATAGGTCAAATTATTTCTTTAAGAAAACTGTCCAGTGCTATCAAGAGAATATTGTTCTGTTTCCTTAGCACAGAATTTGTTTCAATATGTGCCAGATGCTACCAAAAAAATATTTAGAGGAGTTATTCTCTGCATGGGCTACAAAGTCAGCCAGACCCTCATCGTTCCTTATGTTTCTGCTGCCTGACTGTACACATGTCAAGGGCCTTTCTCAGCTAATGTTACTTACTAAAATGTTTCTCTCACACAAATGCCCAATCCCACAAGCTCCTGTGGTGCTTCTCAGCTTTTACAGGGTATTCATTTTGTTGCCCTTGAGAATTATAAGAAGATGCTGAGCATCTGTGTTGCTGGTTATAAGGCTTAGAGTATTGTTGACATGTAGCTATACTTAATGCAAAACATCCTGTGGCAAAAAATAAATGAGGAAACAAAAAACTCTAAATATAGACAATGCTATTGCAGACATTTTAGAATCACATGAACTGGGAAACAAAGCACACACATACACATGTTATCCTCATCTCTATTTGTGTGTCAAATTATTCCCTGTCTATGAGAAAAACAGAATCTGTTAACAACTGGCCTGTTGCTCAGCTAGCTATAAAGAAATCATTAACCTATTATGATGCACACATGCTGTTCCACCTGGCAGGAAGATGTTTCAATTTTAGTTTTTGACAAAGATTTCAAGAAATACAGCATGCTCAACAGGAGGAAAATCAACTGAGAATGATGTAGAACTCTGTGATGTTTTTTTGAAGGATTTTTAAAGGGATCTTTAATGAAAGCAGCTGAGTAAAGTGTCACAGAAAGAAATAGACTCATAGAGGACCTTAAGTATATTTGAGGGAGAACAAGATCCTCATGTTTCAGAATGAAATAAGAATGTGGGGAGGCTGAGAATGCTAGGATAATGAGGCTATAGAAGGGGTGTCTTGTTCCAAAGAAACTTTTTGCCTCCACCTGGAAAAGCTTTAGGGCAGCAAAGTATGTAACAAATCCCTGCAACCTCCGGCAGGCAGCTATGGTTGTTCAAGGGAGGGTCTCCCTTGCCTTGTTGCTGAAGTACTTTGTATTCATTTTCACAGACTCCTATTGGTCCCACTTGGATCTTTTCTAGTTAGGCTAATCCTTTCCTTGTTTGCAGATGTTAAAAAGCTGGGAAGGGTTGATGATGCATCAGAGGGTTGTGCTGCCTGTCAGAGGGATCTGTACAATTGAGCCAAAGGAACCTAATGGACTTCAACTGTGGGAAATGAGAAGTCCTTCCTCATGTATCCCCATGGGAAAGGGTAACTAAGTCCATGCACCAGTATGAACTGGGAAGTGACTGCCTGGAAAACAGCTCTGCAGAAAAGGATCTGGCCGTCTTGGAGGACAAGCTGAACATAAGGCAGCAACATGCACTTGCAGCAAAAAGGAACAAAAGTATTCTGAGTTGCATTGCCAGCAGGTTGAGGGAGGTGATCCTCCCCATCTACTCAACATTAGTGGGACTCATCGAGTGTTGGGTCTGTTGTTTGACTTCCCAGCAAAAGATATGCTCACATACTAGAGTATATCCAGTGAATGGCCATGAAGATGATGAAGGGACAAGAAAATCTCTTCCATGAAAGAAGACTGAGAGAGCTGGGACTGTTCACCCTGGAGAAGAGAAGGCTCAGCAGGATGCTATCAATGTATATAAATAATACCTTACGGAGAGTGCAAAGAAGACGGAGCCATATTCTTCCCAGTGAGGCCCAGGTACAGGATCAGAAGCAATGAGCACAACATTGAAACACTTGGTCATAAAGAAAGAATTCTTCTACTATGAGGGCTTTCCTGAACATAGGAAAAGGATTCATGGCCATTCTGAAATATCTCAATTCTTGGAGATAGTGCAAACTGATTAGTACATGGCCCTGAGCAATTTGCTCTCAGGGACCTTACTTGAGCAGGAGAGTCGGACTAGATGACCTCGAGAGTTTCCTTCCAGTCTCACCTCTTCTGTGGTTCTGTGATTTTACTTTTGTAAAATTCTTCTTAGGTTAATGTTGTGTTTAGATAATCTGGAATTAAAACAACTCAGAAAAAAATGTTTGGCCTCATTATGGATTGCTTACATTTAGAATGAAAACAGAAAATGAAGAAAGTATAAGGGTTGTTTTGTATATGGTATGTGAAAATTGTTATCCTAAGCATGGAATTGAGCTGAGGATTTCCTTATCACAAGGAGTAGTGTTGTATTAATTTAAAAATTCTGAAATGAAAGTTGTATGATTTTTTTCATGCATCATAAAGACTGATAATTCCCATAGTTTTGTTGGAATATCAGAGGAATTTTTATATGGATAACTTTCACAAGGACAGACAATCATTTCTGGAATCTACTGTACAATTCCTCAGTCTCTAAAACCCAACACCTTAGAGACAAAAAAAGGATGTTGTACCCACTTTATATTTGGTTCATCACTATAATTATGTCTTTAAGACACACTACTTTCAGAAGACTACTATGGTCCTTGGTATAGCTTGCAAGATGGGAGGGGAGGAGCATCAGGTTATCTGATAAGAGCCATAGAGTTCAGTGATGTACAGAGGCTGCCACTACATAGTGCAAGTTGCTCAGAACTTGGGAAAATAGAAAAATAAACCAATTTCTTAAAAGCATAAATTATTTGGAATAAAATGCACGGGTGCTTAACCTAAGAATCTCAAAGGATCTATGGGTCACAACTGTGCAAGGATAAAAGTTGTTAATTTTCCATCTACAGGTTGTAGATGCATCAGAAAGAGAGTCCACAGGTAGCTGTATTTCTGCCTCAGGAGCCCTCTGTGCCATCTCAGACAGAAAGTTGGCTGTGAAGCCAGAAGTATTCACATCTTGTTCAACAGAAAAAGCATAGGTGATTTAAACAAAATTTAAGTGAGAAACTCCCTACTTTTTAAAGGCTGAACTCTTTTAACTGTAAGTCAGGAGAAAGTACTTGGTAAAACCCAGGATTTGGTTTGGAGCTAAAATAACTCAGTGTGTGGATTAACTGTATGATCAAGTAGCATTCTGAAAAATAAACTTTGAAACAGTATGTTTACAAAATAGCATGTTAGTTCAGAAGCTATGTATGATAGCTTAAGAAAGCTGTAAAGCTTCCAGCCTTAAGAAAAGATATGAAAAGGAATTGAAACCATTTACTAAGAGCAGGGATATTCTCAATGAACTACTGAACAGAGCTTGAAAAGCCCAACTAGTACATGATTCATGCCAGAAAAGCTCTCCATTCTGAAGACAGATATTGAGGAGAGTAGCTTGTAAGGTTCAATGCAATATGGACCCAGTGTACAAACTTGTTTGTAAACATAATGAATGTATACACTTTGCATATGCATAGACCCCAAAGAACTGAGAACTAACTATATCAGAAGGGAATATTTTGTACTATCTTCAATGGGGAAAACTCTTGAAAAGATATTTAGTTTGAAGACTTTCACTAAACTTGGTTAGGTAGAAAAACAAAGGTTGCTTCTTTGTATGTACAGCTCTTGTTTAAAGAGATGCTATTCTTCAGACTGTCTTTTTGGCTATGCTTTCTACCTGATGTGTCACTAGAATGCATTGTAAGAAAATTTGACGTCACGACAGCTATTAAGTCTGATGGTGTTTTACACTGTGGGAAAACAGTTCAAAGTGTGATAAGAAAGAATGAGCAACTTTAAAAATACTTAGATCCTAGGCTAAGACTATAGAAATAAAAATTAAAAAAAGATATGTACAGAAACAACATACCTAGGAGACAAGTCAGCATAGAGAAGCTAGGTCACTAGCATTAGCAAGCTAGGTCACTCTGAGTGAGCTCTCAAAGATGCTTGATCTCAAACACAAGAGTGACAAGCAAAGATTTCTTTGGAGCAGTGAACTATGGAGTATGAAGTGACTAATTTGGCTGCTAGCAATTTGAGTGCTTTGGTGCAAAAATGTCTAACAGCTATCAGATAAGTATCTTAATAAAGAGCATAAAGAACTAAAGGCATCATTTCTGAAATAGTTGGAGAGTAAATTAAAGAACAAACTGCCTATAGACATACATAATAGCAGGCCTTTGAGAAAATCCATTTCAAAAGAAAGAACAAGAGAATTCTACCACATAATGAGCTATCACTAAAATTGTTCATCAATATGCTCAGATAAAGACAGAAGCTTTGGTCTTGGTCTGCTGGGATAAAAGCTTTCATGTCTTTTTAATGGGAATCCACAACCCAATTACTGAAATTGTCAGGTAAATAACTGGGTAAGTTTGTAGAAATTTATATATGTTTTAGCTGCATATGTATGATTTTCAAATTGAACACCAATCTGGAAGAAAAGGCTTATTGTAAATTCATGCTCTAGAGAATTTTGTTTAGAAGGACGTCTGAGATAGATTATATACATGTCAATCTGTTACAAAGTAAATCTGTTTGGTCTTCCATGAAATATGGAACACTATTGCTAGAAATATTGCAAAGGATATGATATACTAAAGAAACTATTTAAGTCATAGGGTATGTAGAGCAGCATATTTATAGAATCTCTTATCATTTGAAAAGTTTTATCTGAGAAAGAAGGACTTTTGGGGGGGAGTTAACAGCATAATGATTCCTAAAATACCCAATTAAAGAAAACATTGCTTTTATTTTTTTTAGGTATGTTGAGAGAATAATTGAAGCTTTAAATGCCAGGAACAAGGATGCTCTACACCGCTGTAGTGTGATGCCCAGTCTAGCAGAGATTGGTTCGGCTTGGCCTGGCATAACAGCTTTCAGCTTCATGCCCCAAGAGAAATTCCTGTGCCTGTGTTTTTCCCTGGGATTTAGAAACAAAATGCAAGAGAGACTAGAGGCCTGCCATGCAAGACACAGGGTACTATTAGTTATAAATCCATCTCAAGCTATTAGCTGTCCTTTGCAGCCTGTTTGAATGGTGAGACATGAGGGGCATTGCCCTTGTCTCCTGTGTTGGGTGGTTAGCCCTGCTGCAGAAGATTAAGCTCTCCAATATTACTGTTCAGCATCAGGGAGACAACCCTGCTTTCAGTTTGTGGTGGGTTAACCGTGGCATGTTGCCAGGTGCTCATCAAGCCACTCTCTCCATTCCCCCTCCTTCTTCACTGAACTTGGTGTCTGCATAGTTCATTCTTTTGTGTTTTTTTTTTTCACTCCTCTCTCTCACAGCTGCTGTGCAGTGTTTTCTACCTTTTCTTAAATGTGTTATCACAGAGGCTCTACCTGTGTCACTGATGGTCTTAGCATTTGCCGGCAGTGGGGTCATCTTGGAGACAGCTGGAACTGGCTCTCCAACACAGGGGTAGTTCCTGTTGTAGCATGGCCTGCACCCCCCATGCTACCGAAACCTACACCCAACACATCTTTAAGACTCTCAAGGCTTATATATGCGAGGCAAAAATTTAGGTCAAGGCAAGAGACAAAGCTGATGGTCCAGCAAAATGTGCTCTCTAATCAATATAGCTCTGAGTTTGCTTATTAGCCAAAAAAGTATTCAGAATCCTAACTAAAGTGTTTCTTCTCTGAACCAACCTTATGTGGGACTTGCAGCACTAAAGGCATGCAGCACTAAAGACAAAATCAGTGTATATTAATTAATCTCTAGTTGCAATATATGTCACACAGAAATATCTAACAGAGAAGTACTCCTTAGTGATTGGAAGCAAAATACTTGCAGAGAAATACAGGAAATGAAGCTTGCTGTTTGTGCTGCTGCAAATACGCTTGAATTTGTAATCAACCCTCTACAGACAAAATAATAAGGTGCCTGAAGAAGGAGCCCAACTTGGTTGTGTGTCAGCTGCTGGTATTTTTTTAAAAGAAAAGCAAAACCAAGTAGACCCCTCGGGAATACTTTTAGATTTCAAATCCCTTGGCACAGAAATTGTGATTTGTGTTTTCTTAGTGCTTAGACACTGGTCTCTACATAGTGCCACTATAATTTTCATCTCTATTAAGAATATATATACACAGACTTTTATTTTCTGCTTTTCATTTTTTTTTCCTCAAAAATCCAGGAAAATAAAAAAATGCTAAAAAGAATACTTAGCACTGACATAAAAACAGTCTTCATAATTTTCACTTCATGTCCTATATCATTAATGTGGCCACAGAGAATAATGCAAAGAGTTATGTCAAATAACACTAGCTCTTTTTAGAAAAGTTAGTATCTTAACAAAATTCTGTTGAGCATAATTGGATCCTCTCCTAGAGAGGAAACTTTTATTCCTTGCAATTACCTTAATCTCAGAGGTGATATTGCTTTTATTTTCTTTGACTTTCATGTGCAACAACATTGCTTGTCTGCTTTTCTGGCATAATCAATGCCTTCAGCCAAAGAATATTAAAGATGGCAGTAGAGAATATGATAGGCCTCTTCAAAGAGTTTGTATAGTCTTAGAACCACTGGTTTAAGCCATACCAAGCTGTACTTTTTGCATGAAATCTTTGCTGTGGTACACTTTGCTTATGACAATAAGTTTGGGTATCTTATATTACAGTTTCAGAAAGGGAGAAATTTTTGAAATTGAAACCCAGTTTTTCTTAAGTGAAAAAGTGACTTCCAAAATGTTGATATTCTAAAATGTTAGAGCTACTTGAATTTAGCGCTTGTGAGCTTTACTTGAGGTAGATATGCTTTATTACATCAGAGTGACATATTGGTGGAGTATTGTTAAGCACTTGCTTTAGCCTGATAATGCCAATCTTGTCAGGCCTCTTGTATGGAGAGTGAGCAGAGAGAGTGCTCCAGGGAAATGGTGGGCTCTTCAGTCAGGGTTCTGGCCTGAGCCTCTCCCTAGGGAATGCCCATCTCTCTTCATGGCAATAGAGGATTTCTTGACAGCTATTGAGGATAAAGACAGCTTTTTAAAAATTGTTGCTGTCCTTATAAAGTCCAGTAGTCTTTCAGTGCAAATTTGGAATGTTTTCTGATAAAGGTTTGGGGTTTTGTTTACTTATCTGATTCCATACCGTCAATCTCTGATGTAATATTTATATGCATATTAAAAAATATATATATTTATTGTTATGTAAGTTGTATGATATTTATGTTTGCTCCCCTCATCTTTGAAAGAAGCTTTTGCACCATAGGTTTATGCAGCTATCTAACTGGTTAAAATCTGATGTGGTTTTCTCTTATGAATCTAAAAATACATATACAGTCTTAAACCCAGTATCTAAGTCTTAGTTCGCTTGTCATAAAATACTGTCTAGTATCCAAAAGAATGGATTTGGCAACTACTTTATGTACAACAATGCTTGAAGAACATTGTGTCTTATTAGTAAGAGCAAAATGAAATTATTTTTTTTTCTTTTTGTCCTGTGATCTTTTCTTACATGGTGTTGTGTAAAAGCAATTATTTGAATAGTCATCTGCTCATGATATTCAACATTTACCTATCAAAAGGCAAAACTCCATGTAACATTATGAAATACATGTGATTTTTGTTGTTCTGATTCTTCTTGTTTAATAAACAAGGGTTGTAATCCCTGAAATTAAAAAAGAAAAAAAAAAAAAAAAAGAAGGATTTGACTTAGCATAAGCAAATTCCAAACAGGTTGAAAGAAGAACATGGTTGTCACCCACAGCTCTTTCAGGGCTTGCAGAAATATCAGTAGTGCTATATACACAAGATAGGATAAAAATTTTTCCTTTATTTTTATATAGAGACTTAATTTTCAGTAATTAAGGAAACAATATATTCTAGTGGAAGAGAAAAAGTATCTTAAGTGCACAGAAGACATCCAGATTACAGGACGTAAACTGGACTGAAAACTTAGAGCATGCTAAATGTTCTATGACATATGAACTTTACTAAGTATATGGACAGGGAAGATGGGAACAAAAAATAATGCTTCAAAATATGAAGCTCTAAAAGCAGATAATGAAGTACACAAGATCAAGAGAAAGAAATAAATCATTTTGGGGTGATGTAATTTCTGGTTACAACATTTGAACCCCATTTACTAAAAATAACTTCTGACTTTCAACAGAGAATTATACAGGTGTATTGAGAACTGTGCTTTAGAGAACAAATACTTCCTCTTTCTCATTTTGTCTACAGAAAGTATTTCTGAGGTCACACGTAATCAGAAGAAGGTGAAATTAAGATTATGCATCTAGAAGCTGTTGGTTTTTATGGAAGTTAAAATTAAATTCTTGCAGGAAGTTATCATAGAATCCTAGGATAGTTTGGCTTGGAAGGGACCTTAAAGATCATCTACTTCCAAATCCCCTGCCATGGACAAGGACACCTTCTAGATGAGGTTGCTGAAAACCCTATCCAACCTGGCTTTGAACACATTCAGGGACTGGGCATCCACAGCTTCTCTGGGCAACCTGTGCCAGTGTCTCAGCAGCCTCACAGTAAAGACCTTCTTCCTTTTAGTTCGTCTAAATCTCCTTTCAGTCTAAATCCATTCCCCTTTATCTTGTCACTATATGCTCTTGTAAAAAGTCCCTCTTCAGTTTTCCTTCAGGCTATTTTATGCACTGTCAGGCTGCTATAAAATACCCTTGAGTCTTCTTTTCTCCAGGCTGAAAAAGTCAAACCCTCTCATTCTGTCTTCATCAGAGAGGTGCTCCAGCCCTCTGCTCATCTTCATGGCCCTCCTCTGGACACGCTCCAAGAGGACCATATCTTTGTTATGTTGGAGGGTCCCCAGGAATTTATGATCGTCTTTTATAAAATGAATGAGCAAGAATAACCTAAGAAGATAAAACATTTGTTTGGCTTGATTTTTATATTAATATTTCCACTGCTACAAAAATTTTAACAATGCTTATTGTTTAAGAAATTTTGAGGCTAAGTATGTAATAATTTTAATGATTACCTGGATGTGTTATACTAGTATGTCTATAGATAGTTATAGGAAGGCTTATATTCAAATGATGTTAGTACTTCGAGCTCTTAAGCCCTTTGAAGCTGTTACAACTTTCTCAGCCTTTTTTCTTCTCCACCCCCTTTTTTTTTAAAGCAGACCTTTTGTATTTAGCAGTAGTTCAATAGAAGATTAGTAAGACTGAGATAGATTGGATACTTGGACTTTGTTATGCCATTGAAAAATTAAAATTATTGTTGTTCTCTCTGAAACTTCCTGAACTAAGAAGGTGTATTTTCACTTTGGGACAAAAAAGTGTTATCTATGGCTACAGATCTAAGCATGTTACTGTGCTACTTAGAGCTTCACTGAAAAAAAGACAAATAGTTGGCAGCTGATGGGTTATCTTCAAGAGGCTCTGTTGGAACTTAGCTCCCATCAGTATCTCCCACTAAATTTAACTTTCCATGGGAGTTATGCATCCAAGTATGGACTTTATAAAAGGTACCATGTCATGAATATTTGAGAACTTCATCCCTGCCCTGGTAATAGTGATGAGATAATTCTGAGATTTATAAAGAAACCAGCTCTCTTTTCTCCGAGATAAAAATCCCCCACTCCCTTTTTAGCTTTCTGCTGCTGTACTTCTGAACAGACTTGATATTCCCTGCTACCACGTAAGAGAAATAAGAAATTAATTCTTTGATCATCTGTTTCTTAGAGCCTGCTTCCATTCTTGCATGGTTGGAAATTTAAAAGAGAAGTGCCAGAAGCATGTTATGTGAAGAAAATCAACTAGGTTATAGAGGGCAAGATTGTGTTAATCCTGAAAGAGGCATTAATACTTATCACAAAATAGTAGAAAAGATTTCAGTGAATACTGAGTGCACAGGTGGGGAGCAGACCACACCTAGTTTTTCCGTACCAAACTTCAATGTGTGTCTTAATGGCATCTGAATTTGATGAGTTTCCAAAGGAATATTCTTCTATCCATGATATCTATTCCATCACTTTGGAATCTTTTTCTCTGTAATGACTCCATCTGGGCATGAATATCTTGCACTTCAACTGTATCAAATGTATCTTAGTGTTTTCTCACTGATTTTCTTTATGTCAACTTAAAATGACTACCAGCACAGATTTTGTTTTCTCCAATAAATGAATTAATTAAATTTTGTAATACATGATAATTGACTAAAACATTCAGCAGCAAAATGTGGGATGGTTGGGAGGAATGATCTGAAGTCCTTTTCTGTTAATTTCTTCATCCATTTCTCCTTTTTCTAGGAAATAGTATATTAAACACTTTCTCTTCCTAGCACAAAGTTTGACATCATCATCGAGATGAAAAACACGGAAACAAAAATGTTCAAGTCTGTTATGACAGAATAGAATAGACTTAGGCCAGCTGTTAATTATAGATATTATTTAAAACTAATCTGACAGCTTTATTGTTTGCTATTGTTGGAAATCAGAATTTTGAATAATTTGAATACAAATATTTAATTAATTTTTTAAATCACTAATTTTCCATATAAAATTCACTCTTACTATTTTTATTATGTTGCTGAATATATAATTAGGAAGATACTTATGTTATTGACTGAAAGAATCCATGTAATAAATGCATGTCAATACTTTAAAACAGATATCTGGAGAACTCAGTAGTATTGGAATTTATGACAGTCTGCAGGTGGCTTTATTTTCCTCTGTATTTGTCCATGTACCAGTAACAAATGACCTGATAGAATGAATCACAGCAATGTCAGCTCTGCAGTTTTATTTTTAACTGTGCAATCTGTTGTGATTTGAAGACTGAATTGAAGAGATGCATCTTGTTATGCAGGAAAAACTCTTCTGTCACATGGGCAGTGTTCACCTGCAGGGTGTACATGACAAAACACAGCATGCACAACATTATAGTACATGTATTACAATTAAAAAATACCACATGGAGGAGCAGAAGTATTGTAATGACATGGAGATGTATTTACTGGTTCTGTACTCTGCTTTCCTTCTTTAGAGATCAGTTGCTTAAACCTAAAATAATTTACATAAACATCTGTACATTATTTATATCTGCTCTGTTTTAATCATTTTAATATTCCCCAAATTGTGGTGGAATCTTCCTGGCAGGGAGGAAGATGTGGTAATCATTTCACTGAATGTTTAACCCTCCTTCAGGAAATGAAGAGTCCAACACATTTTTCAGGAAGTGTGGGAAGGAGATAGCATGACAAAGGACAAAATTGCAGTGTTCAAGTAATGCAAACATTTTGCTGCGACAGACTCTTCATGAATATATATATTTTTAATAAGGTTATTTTGGTTCTGCAAGCTGTTGTTCATTTTTAAAGGTAGCATAGACTACATTTACTTTAAGGCAATAACAAAATAAGATTTGCCTAAACAATTTTGTGGTCATTTGATATCTTGGACATATCACTTTGAATGCAAATTGATTAGTTACCCAGCATTCCCATACAGAGGTGACTCTCATGTGCTGTCTCAGATGTTTCAGTGTCTTTTTAGCTGTTTTTTGTAGGTTGTAAGTGTAAATTAGAAAACAGTTTTGTTTTGAAAGACATATCTAATAACACATGTACTTCAGATATAAGATTTGAAGATTTTCATGAGGGAAAAATAGAAAGAATGCTTGCATTAGAAAGAATAAAGAACAAGTAACTCTTATCTGTTGCTAGAGCGTTGCTTTCCCTAAAACATTCTGTAAATACCTTCATTCATGTCTGAACCTGACACACAGTACATTATCTTTTGCTTAATTAGTGGTATTTTCAGTCTCTTCTTCTCCTGAGGTGAAAATTCATTTCTAAATTTTATGAGATGTCAGATTTCCTCTAACAGTGTGAAAAAACAGCTTGAAGGCTCTAAGCAAAAGGTTTTAGGCCTTGATTGACATAGTATAGTGGGTCATATGCTTGCCTGACAAGCAGTAAATTCTGAGCTATACTACAAAATACAGATGTTTCTGAGGAAGATTCTGACTGGATAATTTGTAAACATCAGCCTATATATCAAGTGTAGCAGAATGTAAAAGGCTTGTGGAGAATTTTTCTATGCTACATGTGCCCAGAAAAGACAAGGTGCTGTGTATGTGACAATGAATTATATTGAACCAATGAAAATGGGGATTTCAGATTACACTGATAAAAAGCACAACCATCACTCAGACAGACTTTGACAGGAGCTTCCAATCAAAATTCCACTTTCTGGCCCTGGTGGATTAATTTACAGACACACACACATGCACAAATTGATGAACAAATAACATCCTCACAAACAAAACTCACAAAAAATCATCCCTTGGCAATGACTGTTTTGTAATGTACCCAGCCTTGGACATGACAGAAATGCATTGCACAAAACACTTTGTAACAGAGTGAAAGAATGCTTTCATTGACAATTAGGATTCCTCCCCTCACCTGATATTCTGATACAAAAGGTATTTTGCTACCATGAAGATGTGATGGTTCATATTTTCCTGCCTATTCTGGAGCAGTTAATGATGGATAGACACTTCCTTGTCTGACAAATGTTGAACTGCCAGCAATGTGTGGAAACTGCTTCTCAGTACCCTGCTTTTCTGTAACATGCATTTTCTGCTTTCTTCTGCTATTTGGTATAGGTAGAGCTATTTGCATGAAAAGAGAGGGTTGTTGAAGAGGTGGACTTAGAAATCCACCTAATCTTGCTGTTTACTCTTTGCATAAAGTCATAATCCCTGATGAAGCAGTCAGCATTTCTGCAATAGCAAAGCAATAAATTGCACAAAAGAGATTTCACTTCAGGGATTCTGATCCAAAAGAATTCTGAGGGCTGTTACCTGGTGGCTGACTTCAACAGGGCCTGGAGACAACCAGCATTTCTCACTATCAGACCTTCTTTCCTGAAGTCGACCAGAAAAATTGCCATTGTTTTCTATGAAGCAGAATGATACCCTAAATGAGAAAAAGGAAATGAGTGCTGAAGAAACAAAGATGCTTCTTTCATGCAAATTATTTTAGTAATAAATAAAAAAAGAGGAATTAGAACCAGGAAATACAGGAGATAAAGAGAAACTGTTGTTTGAATTAATGCCTTTTAATTTTTCCAATGAGGCATTTAGTTAGCATTTAGTAACAACGTTCATTATACTTCGATAATTATTTAGAGCTTTCTTCATCAGAAACTGGCTGTAGTGAAAGACTGTATCATGGTTCAGTAGTTAGGGATTCTTATACACTATTATACAAGAAAGAATAAAGAGCTTTTCTAAGGGGAAGGCTGGGAACACATGAAATAAAGCAGCTCAATTAGAGAAGACCTGAAGTTAACGGGAGTGAGTTCTGTAGGATATGTATCTTTTAAATCAGCAGATCGCAAGAGAGTAATCCAAATTAAATTAAAACTAAAAAAGCAACACCACCACCCCGCCTCCCCCAAGCCAAACCATAAAATCTTTTCTTCTTGTCTACCCACCACAATATAAGTAAAGGGAAAATGCAATTAAAATGGGTGGTGTATATTTGGTGGCTGGTGTTAAGATCAATGCTTGAGAGCTGTTACTGTGCAGTAACAGTAATGTTAAAGTCTTGCATTCAACTTCTGTTACCACAGTTTTGGAAATTACTCCAAGTTAACTGACTCCTGAGATTGTAGCTTGTGCAAACACCAAGATCTGTCTCCACTGAGCTAACATTAAATTGTGCCCAACTTATACATGTATTTGGTCAATAACTTACACTGTAAGGTGAGACAAACACAAAAAATTAATACATACTGATGAAACTGTATCTAAATTAATTATTGCCAAGAAAAAGCAGCAGGTCATAGTAGTAGGGGACTATACTTTGAAAGGAACAGAGGCACTCGTCTGTCGGCCTGACCCAGTCTCAAGGGAGGTGTGTTGCCTACCAGGGGCACAGATGAGGGATGCTGCAGAGGGGCTGCCTGTTCTAGTAAATGCCACTGACTGTTACCCACTTCTAGTGATCCACGTGGGTGCTAGTGATATAGATGGCAGTAGCCTGGAGAACATAAAGGACAAACTGCTTTTTTTTTATCTTGCATTTTTAAATGGACGTACTATTTCACAGAATCATAGGATAGCTTGGGTTGGAAAGGACCTTGAGATCATCCAGTTCCAACACCCTTGCCATGGGCAAAGACACCACATGTCACCTACGATTCTGTTCAACCTGTCCTTGAATTGCCAGGGATGGAGCACGCACAGCTTCCTTGGGAAACCTGTTCCAGTCCCTCACCAGCCTCACAGTAAAGTGCTTCTTCTAATATCTAACCTAAACTTCCTCTGTTTAAGTCTGATACCGTTACCTGTTGCTCTATCACTACAGTCCCTAATGAAAAGTTCCTTTCCAATTTGATATTAAAAGCCAAGTTAAGAGAAAAAAAAAAAGATTTTATATCATAACATACTCTTAAAAATCAGAAATATGGAGAGAAATATGTTATTCCTTGTAGGTTTATGTCATTAGTCTGTTCAGATCATTTATTAGAGCCTACCTATTTTGTTTCAACTTGACCCAGTCAAAGCAGTTTGAAGACATTTACAATGATGAAGAGGGAGCTTCAATTAACCTTCTTGGCTGAGATATTTGATATGCATGAGTTACTATATAACAGCTTAATTATCTAATACTCTTTGTAAAAGGTTTCTAATAAAGAATGGAATTGATTTATATATTATGAGAGCATAATCATTTATTTAATTTCTCATCAGATTTCTTTTGCCAAAATTTATGTAAATTAACTAGCAAGCCATGGGACCAAGACGAGTTGTCGGGACCTGACGACTTTCTAATTCTATGTATGTTTTGATAACTTTGCTTTGAAGGAGAAGCAAAGCTGCTGGTAACTAATAACCAAGCACTACAAAACTGCACTGCAGGTCAGAACTCATTAGAGCTATAGAGAGGTGTTTTAATCTTCATTCTAAAGATCCACCGTCATAATTTGTTCTGCAGTAGAGAAAAAGACATAGACTAAAAGAATATTTTTAAGAACTAATTTTACATATTACATATATATACATATTACTTATATATAAAAATATATATTTAATAATGTGATTTACTCCTACTATTTTAGTGACATTAGAATTAAGGTATTGTCTTTAACAAAAATATAAATACATGTTTTTTCTTAAAGATTTCACACTTGTGAAAAGGGATAAACCAGTAGATTTGGGCTGAACTATGGAAAGAATGATCACAGTGTTTCAGATTAAGTCCTGGTTTATCTCAACCCTGATGCAATCTAGGACTACCCTGAGCATGGAATGATCAGATTCCTTGAGTACCTGGCGGTCCGTTGCAACAGTACCAGTCAAATCATGTTTGTTTTTACTGTATCAGATGTCAAGGCTTCATAATGAGAAAGAAAGTTATCATATTACAAAGGAGGAAATTGAGGCACTCTGGAACAGATTCAAATATAAGAACTGATTTTGAAAAGAGTTTTCAAAAAAAGACAGAATATTAGTCAGTAGATGAAAGGACGGAAACAGCCAGGGTGAAAACCTTGCTGAACTTGATGTGAAATTTTCCACTGACTTCTGGGAATCCAAAATTTCACTGTAAGACAAGTAATAGGAATAAAATCTCCAAACACCAGAAAAGGTTAATTCCTGACATTTAGGAAGAGGTTTGGGAAGTGAGTAAAAAGCAAAAAGTAAATAGAAAACAATGAATTCAGGGCTGTAAACAAGAGTAGACTTGCACATGTTTCTAAAGGTGGGAATAAATGAAACAAAACAGTCTCTTATCACTGACAAGGTGAAGATTAATATTTTTGCATGAGGGCTTGTGTTTTCTCCTCTTTTCAAATGTATTTTCCTCTCCAGTAATAAGCATAAAGCTAATAAACATAAATCCTTGGCAAGGCAAACATAGATAAACAGGGTTTGCTAAAATTGGCAGCAAGTGACTTCTCTAGAAAAATGCAGTGATTTTTTGGTTTCTTTTGTTGTTTACACATTTTGCTTAATTGTTAAGAAATTTCTTACGTTCTATTTCAGAAAAAATCCCCAAACCCAACCAAGAGTCTTATCTTGTGTACAATACATCTATAAAACATTACCATTCCCTTCCTTTCAGAAGACAGTGTCCACTGTGTTTTGACCTGGTTACTTCCAGTTGAACCCAACCTTCAGGTCACCACAATGAATGTCTTAAGTTCTCTTTATGATTAGGAAAGGGAATTTCACCTCCAGCAAGCAGGTTGTCTCGTATGTAAATTGTTATGCAGGCTAGGAAGAATGACCAGGGGTGTGGGGAAGCTGCTGACCAGCTGCTGACAGGAGGCTGGTGTTCATGTAGGTTGTAGGCAGAGGTGGTCTCTTAGCACAATGTCAGTATCTTCTCCAAAAATTTTGCTAAAAAGTCCAGAAGCTTGAATGATATAGGAGACATAGGGATTGTTTTGTTTAGGGCTTTTGAATATATATATTTTTTAATTTATTACAAAATTTAGACATCTAATTTCTTCTTAAGTTATATTTTAATGCTAAAGTATCATCTTGAATATGACCTGAATATAAAATAGAGAATGTGGACTATGATTTTTATTTGTACATTTTAAAGCAAGGAGGTAATTTCCTCCATTTTACGAAAAATGAAGCTATTAACAGTAATCGCTCTCAGTGTGGGACTGAAATGTTAGGAAAGAACTTGGATTTCTTTGTTAGAATGTTTCAAATTGTATTAACTATGTGAGGTTTTTATTCTTAAGAATATGTATGTCTTTATTACAAGTTAGTAGGAAAAACAATTGTGAAGTTCTTAATCTGCTGACTAGGATTAGAGCTTTCCAGTCTACAAAGTGAATTGATAGAGAAGACTAGGTGTGAAAAATTAAAGTGAATGAGCCAATGCTTCAGGAACTGTATAAATCTGATACACCTTTCAACTGGAAACCTACAGTACTACAGAACAGGTTTCATCTGACTCAAAGCAGTAAGTGCTCAGGAGATTTACATTTCTGTAGTGAAGAGTTTGAATTTATCAAGAGAAATTAAAAAAGTCTATTATGGGATTCATAGTACTTCAGTCTGGATGTCTCATTCCTAGGCTAGTTGAAGAAAACTGATTTAAAAGTAAGTGTCCTTGCCATCTTAAACTATGAAGTAGGTCACTGACACCAACTAAGGTAATAAAAGCATTATAATAATTATGGGGGTGGAGAAGTAAAAGGTTTAAAATTGAATAAAGATTTGGACTACTGACAAGGTCATCCAGGGCCATCTGAAAAAAAAAAAAAGTTAACATATATCTGCTTTAAAGTTAAATGATTTTTTTTTTCCCCCCCAGATAGTGAATGGTTCACTGGAATAAAGAAATAGAAGTTCTGACAATTTTTTACTAAACCAGGCCTTTTTGTTGTTATATTTTAAGTGTTGGAAGTGGCAAATAATTATAAGATGAAGCTCCAAAAGTTTTGAGGAAAATTTTTTTGAAAAAGGTGAAAAAATCCTAATGAAACTGCTTAGGAAAGGTTTTCTGCTACCAGAGCTCTACTTTAAGTACCACTTGTGTTCAGTTTACCTGCTTTAGTATAGCCATATCCTGTTTGTCTTTGGTTGCCAAGAACATATGATGTAATTGACCAAACTTTTAAACAGCTAAGGTAATTTAATCTTTTTTTTTTTTTTCACTCCAGCTCTAATTTTCTAGTAGCCATAAAAGATGAAAAACATTATTTGCATAATGAGTCCTTTTCTAGATCTGTTATCATGACATAAGAAGGCGTGATTATTTTTACTTATAAATGACATTCAAAAAATGTTTATAATGTTTTTCTACTTTTTTTTTTTTTCAGCACTGTAACCAAATGTGATGAATTTGTGGAAAAAAAAACTTGACCAGAAAAAAAGAAAGAAGGAGAAATAACAACACACTGAAATATCTTGGGTTTTGTGTCATTATAATGAACATGCAGGTGACTGAAAAGATGAGAAAATGGTTGTATTCTTCCAGTCGACAATTTTTCCTCCCCTGTCATTACACTGTGTCTTACCATGAAGCTTTACAATGTTGATACAGTTCCTGTAGGTTTGCTTAATGGTAAACACGCAAAAATCACTCAACAGTAGCTTTGAAAAAATTTCAAAAGGTCTTTGTTTAGTGGCAGAGTTAAATTTCTCCTTTGACAACTTCAAGCAACAGGAATGCAGAAATGGAACACTCTCAGCCAAAACACTGAGCAAAGTTTATGCACATCCAGGTATGTTTAGAACACAGACTTCATTTAGCAAGCTAAATGGCAACATGGCAACAGATGCACAAGTTGACAGAGATAAACTAATATTTTGGAAAACAGAAAAATTTTTTTGTAGGTACTATCATACTTTGCATTTGCTGGCTGCTGTTGGCAGAAGGAGGAACAGTGGTGTGGGGGAGTAGAACAGGAACGAAGGAGTTTTTGCTGTCTCTTTATCTCTTCGGAAAGTCCCTGAGGTTACCAACCACTTACTAAGATGTTTTTAGAGTTTTGCTCATGGCAATAAATTACTATTTTTCATATTAAAATGTTTGAATGGTGCTAAAGAATTTTTCATTCTGAGTAGGAAAACAAGGCCGCAAAGGAAATACCTTTTTCCAAGAACATGTCTAAAAGTAATTTTCTTAAATACAAGGCTAAATTGCATTTTCTGTTTTTAAAAATAAGTTTCATAAGTTATTGTGGTGAGAGTCAAACAACAACTATTTGATCAGTTTGGAAGAAATACATAGAAAAGCCTGTAAGTAATGGGAAAATAAACACTGGGAGGCTAAACTGGCAGTTCAGCATTTCCTGATTTTTATGTGTGTACACACACGTATGTGCATGTGTGTGGTTGTAAGTTCTTCTGTGAGCTATTAATGGAGAAAATGGGCTCATTACATCTTGCAGAAATTGCAGAGTTGCCTTTGCATGGAAGGAGAGGGGAGTTAATGCAAACCCTAATGCAGTTACAGAGGATTGCTGCTGCTTCTGTGATTTCAGGCACCATGGCACTCTGCACTTGAGCATTGAGACAATATTGGTAACTTTTTCAGTACATCTGCATATTTAGCTCATTCCCAGGGAAGATGACAATTTAAATTACACAAAACTAAACAAAACAAAATCTGGTAATCTCACATTTAAGCTTTTTAGCCTTTTGCCATGGATGTGCATTTGGGGTATCTGCTTAAGCCTGTAGATGACATCAGCATTACAAGTGACAAGCCAGAGCTGTTACACCTGGCCCCCTTACCCTCTCTGATGAGAAATGTAAGATGAAGCTAATGTCTATCCATATGCACAGGGGCGACTGGGGTAATAGATGTTGTATAGAAAAGCCAGCACAAGTCCTGGTCCTCTTGATACTATACAATTCCATTTCCCTTTGATCCTTTTCTTTATCAATGACAAATTCTGTAGAACATTTATTCCAAGTAGTGGAGTGTCATAGAGAAAAAAACAACAAACCAACACATATAGAAAAAGAATGTAATGATAATGCAATGATAATACAGCACGATATTAATAATACAGCATCAACTTTCACTTCAAAGTGATGTGGCTTCATAAAGGATATATAGCTTTTATACATACAAGCACAGATACACATACACAAAAATATACATATACATACAACCCCACACTGACGACTAGAAGAAATGTACTACTGGAGATGACTTAAAGTTCTTCTAATCCAGTAATAGAAGAAGCTCAGAGGAAGGGTAAAAAGAAGAATACATATAATGTGATATTTCCCCAGAAATAGCTGGTCATCTTCCAGTAATTAATTAGTTAGACTTTTTGAGCTAGATCACTTTATGCTTCATGAATTTATTGAATCCCTTTTTGAACACATGTATACCTTTGGTTTTCCCACTAACCCTCAGCAAGGATAATTCATCAAATTTCATATTAATAAATTGATTCATTGTATGCAATCTTAAAAACATAAAGCAAGCAAACAGACATCTGTATCCCCCTCTTTTCCCACCTTGTACTTGTTTTGATCCCAATTCTGCTTCTAGTGAAGATATTTTTCACTTGGTTGCTTAAATCTTGTTCTTAAACAAATAAAGCAAACAAGAAACAAAAGAGAAAATATTGTTTTTCTGGTAAAAATGGAAGACCAGGGAAATTGAGCAAATTATAGAGGGTACCCAGCATTGCGGAGCACTGAACACAGAACTGTTCTGTGTCTCCTGGAGGAACATCTTTCCTTTGAACTCTTGGCTTGTAAGTTTTGGTTGACGGTTTGCTCATGGCACCAAGCTGTGTGGTTCGGTTGATACGCTGGAGGGAAGGAATGCCATCCAGAGGGACCTTGACATGCTTGTGAGGTGGGCTGATGCCAATCTTATGAAGTTTAACCATGACAAGTGCAAGGTCCTACACCTGTGTCGGAGCAATAGCAGGCACAGCTACATGTTGGGCAGAGAAGAGATTCAGAGCAGCCCTGTGGAGAAGGACTTGGGGGTGTTGGTTTATGATAAACTGAACACGAGCTGGCTTCAGTGTGCGCTCGCAGCCCAAAAAGCCAACCGTATCTTGGGCTGCATCAAAAGGAGTGTGACCAGCAGGTCGAAGGAGGTGATCCTGCCCCTTTATTCCGCTCTCGTGAGACCTCACTTGGAGTATTGTGTGCAGTTCTGGTGTCCTGGACATAAAAAGGACATGGAACTGTTGGAACATGTCCGGAGGAGGGCCACGAGAATGATCAGGGGACTGGAGCACCTTCCATATGAATATAGGCTGAGAAAGTAGGGGCTGTTCAGCCTGGAGAAGAGAAGGCTGCATGGAGACCTCATAGCAGCCTTCCAGTATCTGAAGGGGGCCTATAGGGATGCTGGGGAGGGACTCTTCACTAGGGACTGTAGTGACAGGACAAGGGGTAATGGGTTAAAACTTAAACAGGGGAAGTTTAGATTGGATATAAGGAGGAAATTCTTTCCTGAAAGGGTGGTGAGGCACTGGATGGGTTGCCCAGGGAGGTTGTGAATGCTCCATCCCTGGCGGTGTTCAAGGCTATGCTGGACAGAGCCTTGGGTGACATGGTTTAGTGCAAGGTGTCCCTGCCCATGGCAGGGAGGGTTGGAACTTGATGATCTTAAGGTCCTTTCCAACCCTAACTATTCTATGATTCTATGATTCTACGATTCTATGATTCTATGATTTTATGGTGTGGAGAAAAAACTAGGCTGCAGCAGTAACAGTGTTTTTCAGAAACTTGCTTTGTGCCCCAAACTATGATATGCGACATGGAGCCGTCTCTCTTCTCATTTCCTTCACTCTTAGCCCCCCCCCCCCCCTTCTTTCCTTACTTCTTTCAAAATGCATGCAGCCTAACATGTGCTCGTGTGCAATAATTCAATAATTCCCAATAAATTTCATTTTGCAGTTAAGATGGGAGTCTTGGAGTCAGGGATTTACTATTTGACATGATTCAACAGTGGTTTGCCATGTATCTTTTTCCTTCTTTAATGACCAGTTAGCTGGAAAATCCTTATATATTTTTCATAATTTCTAAACAACCACAAGTCAGAGATGTTCTGACTGTATCCCCCTTCACAAAGTGCAAGCTTCTTTTATTGGAAGAAGCAACAGTATCGAGGTGGCAACTAAGGAATGTGACTATACTTAGTCATATGAGAATTTCTCCTTTTAATCCCCTTAAATCAGATAAATGAAACACTCATTAAACTGTTTTTATGAAGGTGTGCACTAGTATTAACAAAGACTGATTGTGTCTCCAACTTAAGTTCTCAAGGAGCAAACCTCATTTTGAGAATATATAACCTTTCGTGAAAGCTTGATATTAAGCTGAATATAACTGTGAAAACATGGAAACACCATCTATAATTTTTATATTTTGGTAAACATAATCATATGGTGAAGAATTTTTCCAAAATGTACTCAGCATCTAAAGTAAATAATAGGTTAATTGCTACTTCCTTTAACTACTACTATCATTAAAGACTCAAATTATAATCCAAGATAGACTAACTTGGAGGTTAGGTTTACTATGTGTTTTATTATCCCATGCGAAACAGAAACAGGTAGTTTTCTCCAGGGCAAAAATCATTAGTATTTAACACTAAAACCCTGTTAATTTCATATTCTTGCTCTAAACATTTTAATCTTCCTGAGCAGCTGTAAAATGAGTAGTTTCTTTTCCAGTGTGTGGTAGAGCCAAAATAAAGATGTTAAGGGGGAGTTAATCAGCTGAAAGGGAGAGATGAAACAAATTGGAGAGGAAGGAATGTAAATGTGTATGTGATAGTGAACTGTAATATAGGTCTTAGCCTTGAGTGTGTTAACTGTGGCTTACTCTCTTGCTGGTCCTCTGCTTAAGCACATGCATATTTTTGCAGTTTTGCAAGGCCTATGGGTTCAGTGTCATTTGAGTCAGGAATGGGCAGTGTTCTGTGTGCAAGCAGCATCTACAATGACAGGATGTTGATGACTATTCAGAGCTGGTAGATGCTATTCATGAGATTATATTGCTTTTTACTCTACAAGACGAGTTCATACACTTTAGAGAAAACAGATCATGTTTGCTGTATTTTGCTTACAACAGAAATTATGTATGGGATTATTATAGGATCTGCTATTCCAAATCACTATCTGGTAAACTAATTACACTGTGACATGATGCTATTCCTACATGGATTGTAAGTTTAATTAGCTGCCAAGATCTATACCACCCTTGCATATAGTCACCCTTTGGCATTTTAAAAATAAGTAACTCTGATACACCACTCATTAGATGTCTAAAATCTTGTTAACACATGTTTTAAATTTTGTTTTGCATACCAAGAAGAGCTTACCTGTTTCTTCAATTTATTAATTAGTGATTGCTTTGTAAAATGAAATATTATAATTGGAGTTCTTGGGTATATTCTTAGATTTCAAAAGCATGACTGACACAGGCTTTTCAAGAGCATACTCTAAGTCTGAGAGTAGTTTAACTTAGCTTAGAGTTTAAATAGTCTAAAGTAGTTTAACTTAGCAAAGTAGTTTAAGTTAGCTTGACTTTCTTCAGCCCTGGGTTAACTCAAAATTAGCATATACTTGCTGTGGATAAAGAACACGCAAAGTTTGTTATCACAGGTGAACTTAAGTTCAGAAACTTTTCTAAACTGCAGTGCTATCTGAACCCTTACTGGTTTTAGCACACTATGCCTATAAAGCCAACCATTTGAAGATATACCTTAATGCTTATTTGAACATGGGTAATAACAGTTCTCATAAACTTTAATTTCTATAGTGATCTTATCTAGAAGAAGGTAAGAAACACAGAATTTGCGTGCCGACATTTCAATTAATAAAATAGTGATGAAGCAGATGAATGCAACAAATGGAGGGTTATCTCTTTCTTTTAATCATAATGTGTGTGTGGGGGTTGATACATATTTTTTTTCCTGAGGAAGTTGTGGGCTCCCATATAAACAATATACACTTCTAATAAAAAGGGTCACAGAACGTATAGAAGTTTAATATGTAAAAGTATAGAACACTTTTGAATGTAAGCAATACATTTAGTAAGGCTTCCAGATCTTGATATAAGTGCCAGCTTTGATTTCCATATTCTAAAAATTGGGTAAAAATAGCGTTGTGTTTATTAAGGATTTTAGGAACTTTTAAAATTACTTAAGCTGAGGAACAAGGAATATAAATTATATTTAATTTACTAACACAAAAATTTTGTGGTAATGGGAGTAGCTCTCATTCTTACCAATTTGTAAAATGTATTTGTTTTAAAGTAGTCTTTCTCTTAGCAAACTAAAGCTAAACCCCCCTAATATTCATACAAAGTCTCATTTAACAAGTATTAGGTTGTATGTTGAAGGGGCCTATCTATAATCATGGAATATGTATCCCCTGGCATATATCTATGGGAATGTGGCATATGTGTGTGGAAATGTGTTGTTATACCTTAAGTAACAGTCATTTTAATTTTAGATTACTCACAAAATTGTCTAGGAGTGGGTAGGGAACACCCCCAAGACATTACCTCCCCAGATTAGATCCTTTTCTTGAGAAAGAATTTCTTCCTCTGCCGCCAGTGGATGCAAACTGAAGAAATTCTGACATAATATATAAAGGAATAAAAAAGAAAAATAAATTATATGTATGAGTATGTACATATATATGTTTACTTCTTGCTTTTACCACATGCTTGTCAACTGCAAATGTGGAGGCAGGCCTTTGCTCTTGAATAAGTACATGAAAAATACACAGTTAAGCCCCCATGTGACTTTTTGAAAGCGTACCCCATGTTGATAGGCTTTCTTTGCTCAGCTACCAAGGAGGGGAAGCCTCATTCAGAAACTCAGATTATCAAATTCTCTTGTTTGGAAAGCTTGAACAGCTCAGGGAGATAAACATACTGCTGTCCCATTGACTAGTGAATATCTATTTTAAAAACATTTCCTCTGTAGAAATCATGGTGAAACAAAATGCTGTGACGCTTCAAGGTTTTGTAGTTATGGTCTGAAGTTACACTGGTCCTGAAATATGTTTCAGGATCTGTGCTCTAATCTTGCAGAGCACAAGCTCATTTCATTGAAATCAGGTTAATCCCCAAAAAGTGAGAGCAGTGAATGACACTAAAGCTTCTGATATGAATGATCAGGAACATGTGAGGTTGCTGAAAGAATATCGTCACTGTGGGAGGACTTACGGAAGCAATGAACTGTAATCCCTTGAATGATGGTCCCTTTTTAAGGAAAATGGCTCTTAATGTCTCTTGGGATATATTCTTAGAGTTAAACCTGTATTATGTCTTCTAATTTTCATATTGAACAAGTAGGAATTATCTTTTTTGTTCCTTACAATAATGAAAAAGGCTCAAATGGTCTGGTGGATTATACACCCTTGATTGCCAGGAAGGATACAAATGTTGTGGATTTGTTATCTTGACCACCTTAAATTACACTGTTTTTATCAATGTCTTTTAAACAGCAGGGTCAAATATACTAAGACAGTCCATGTACAGGTCTTACATATGATATGTCTGGTAACCAGCATGATGTGTCAAATATTCAGTGTTAGTGTCAGACTTATTGTTCATTATCATTTTGACTCTCTGGGTATCTGTGTAGGAATCATGTTGTGAAATTATTCTCCGTATTCTCCATGGTAACAGCCACACAGAAGTTGTAATAGATGAAGGCATGAAATTATCCCTTGCAGATCAGGAGTAAGCAGCCTGTTCCACTGCCTTCTCTAACATTGAAGAACGCTTTACACCACATTTCTGCTGATTTTGAGAAATGATGTTTTGCCGAGTTGCCTCAGAATTTGATTTTATTCAGGGTTATTCAGATTTAGTTAGGAAGTCTAGCGCTGTGATACAAAGGTGATGGAGAAAAGGAACACTGGATATCTGGGAAGAAAAATGATTTCTGGTCCAGATTATTCTACCCCACATACTTTTGGAAATGGTTTTTTGATCAAATTGTTTGAGGTTAATAAGAAATGGCTTTTGGTGCTGCTCTTCTGCTGATGAACAAATACGTTTGGCAACTCTGAAGCCATCCGTCAGCCAGATAGGAGGAAGCTCCATGGGGGAGGTGTCGCTTTGACAGATGCCTGCAGCTCTTGCTTGAATCAAATGGACTGTACATCTGGCTGCCTACAACTATATCACACAACATGGCACAATCTCTTTGTCTCTCTGTCTCCCATAACCTAGCTCCCCACTCCCCACTTATTCTGTCTCTGACTCTGCAGCTGTGACACTGACTTCATCATATAAATCTGGGTAGAGTTTCCACTGCCTGCTAAGAAATGTTTTCCAGAAATATGGCTGCTGTCCAGACCTCTGTTCTTGTCTCATCTTGTACTTCTATTTAGACCTTTTGATCTCATTCCTGCCTCTGTTGTTTTGTTTGTTTTGCTTCTTGTCCCAAGAATCCTGTTGCTTTTTGGTCTCTGAAGCCTTTCCTTCAGTCAAAGAGCTGGGCTTTCTGTTTGCCCAGGCTAAGGCCTCCACCAGGCTGCAAATGGGTTATCCAGCTGATAACTGCAGTTATCCATCAAATCATAGGACTATGTGGCAATATAGTCTATGACTGGGAGGCCTTTTTGACTCCCAGATTTAAGAAGATATTATGTGGTTGGCATTGACCAGCATTATGACTGGTTTTGGAGTATTATGAATTGCTTAGAATACTTTGTTTATGGAATGATGGCTTTCTGTTGTTAAGCATTTTCAGTATTGCCATCTTCATACCTCTCTTTTTTGATCTCTAGCCCTTACAAATTTCCAGTTGTCCTTTGGAATATTTGAGTTCTTGTTCTACAGTCCTTTCCCAAGTAGAAAGTCTTTGGGTTTTGCAGAGTTTAAACCATTCGGATAGGGTAATGAATACGAGAAAGCTTACCATAGACCCAGAATATTTATGTACACTGAATTCTAAAAAACTGCAGAGCTTGCAAGTGTTTAAGTGCTTTGGGTTTTTTTCTTTTTTTTTTTTTTTTTTAATTTTGTTTTGTTTTCATGGCAATGGCATAATCTGTAATCACCTTTTCTTTTTTTTTTTTTTTTTTCATAAGTGAAGTGCTTTGCTTTAAGAGTTACATAGCATCAGCTTTGGTTTTTTAACACAAAATGAGCTTTACTCTGGGGACTCTGGTAAAGTAAATCACATGCTGAACAGTCTGGTTTGTCATAAAGCAATCCACTAAAAGTTAAAAAATGTTTAATTCATTGTAGGTGACAAGAAAGTTATTAAAATTGTTTTAGTTTCAATTTTAATTTTTTATCTCAAAATGTGTTTTGTAGGTTGAGTGACTGCAATGATGTACTATTGGTAATTCTAAAGAATCGATAAAAAATCAGTATGAACACAAATGGAAAAGGGGAGAGACTATGTGTACTTTATTTACCAAAGCAATGCACTGAGCTTGAAGGAATGCGCTGTACTGACATAATACTACAATATATTCATCAGAATATAATGCATCAGTGCAATAAGGGATAACACTGTGGTGAGAGCAACTGGTCAGTGACAGAATGAAGAGTGCACACAGTTAAAGACATCTTCAGTGCTCCCCTGCTGGACTGTTTCCTAACTGTGATTGTGCCCTGTCCTATTAAAATCAACCCAGTTGCGAAAAAAAAAGATATTTAGAGCAGTTTAAGATTTATTAACTTTTTTTAAACTTTGCATACAATGAACAGCAAGAATATGCAGTAAGACTGTCCCCACTCCATACTTGGGAAAATGAGGATATAGGATTTGCATCCTGGTTTACGCTGACCCTGCTTTCTTTCATGAACAGGAAGAGCCATGCAACAACATTATTATTGCTATCATTGTTAACATTGTTGTTAGGAATAACATTGTTTTTTCAGAGTCGAGTTCAGCAATGCTGTCAGCGCAAATCTTCAACTTCATGTTGTCAGAACACTAGCCATGAATCAACAAGTTTGTGTGGACATACAACTCAGTGATGTTTTCTCTTCCTGGGTCTGTGCTGTACATTTGCATAGGAGGAACTCTTACAGGATCTTGCAGTTTAAAGATGCATATTCACATTCATTCCAAGATGCCTAAAGCTTTCCAAATCTCAAATTTCAGCCACAAATTTCATTGAAATGCTGCATTTCAGCACCATCAGCAAATACAAACGAGCAATCTATTTTCTACACAAGCAGAGATTTCTGAGACATCTTCAGTACTTAAGATAAAGTAAACAGAGTTATATTTCTCCCTCTCTCTCTCCCTGCCCTCCCCTCCTAAGTTTTCATGAGCAATTTGACACTTTTCTGTAAGGGTTCTCATTTGTGACTAGACTTTATGAGAGACTCTTTAACAAGCATGTGTAATCTGCAAAAGACATATGATAAGCTTAGTGATGAATATATGTAGAAGCTGAACTGCTTCAAAGACTCCCCAGTCAGATTCCCTGGCAGTTTTTTGGTCTCTTCTATGTAACTTAGGATGCTTTCGTGAAGTTACTAACATATTGCTTGTGCTTCTCAAATTAAAATTGAGAATTGATACTTTTTCCTCTTTGCTGGGAACTTGCAAGCTACTTTTGATGCTCAATAACCAACAGCATGCAAAGACACAGAAGAAAAAAGAAAGAAAAAGAAAAAAACAAATGTAAAAACATTAACATCAGACTGCTACAAGATAAATGCACAAGCATAGCCTCTTTTGTCTCTGTATCTGGAGACTTACGCGTTTTAATTAGTGTTACCTCTACTCCAGTTTTATTTCTTCTAAGATTTGTGTCAATTTTCATGTGTTTAATGAAAAAATTTTATTAAAGCCAGAGAGTGGATAATTTTGGAGAAAGTGTGATCTGTCTCAGAAGGGAGACAATAAAACATAACATTGTTAGAGAGGGGGCAGACTGAAATGACCTGTGCAGGGATGTTGTCAGAAGTGCTTGTGACCTTAAAAGGGCTAAATGTTTTTTCAAAAACATAGTCAAAGTCCAATCGTGATCTTAAGATTAGGGAGGGTCTTGCAACTGTTTAGCACTTGTCACTGTCTCTGACTTACTAATAGTTTAGATAAACTATGCTTCATCCACAATGTCTGGTCTCGTGTGTTAATTATTAGAAAACACAATTGTTGGACACAATATTGGAGGTAGCTGTATCATACAAGTGAACTATTAGGGGAAAATAAGAAGGGAAGGGGTGCAGCATTTTTGACATATGCTAATAAAAATGACATTGGATAAGACCAAATTCTGCATGCCTCGAATTAAACTACTGGAAAGATCTGGTTATAATATGCATTTGTAATGCGAAGTAAAGATAATGTTTTGAAAGCTAACCAGTGTCAGACAATGACTTTGTGAATGACATGCACAGCAAGCAAAACCAAAGATAGTGGATTTATACTGGTTTGCTAGGTAGACCTAATCCTGACAATCCCTCTGAGGGAGGGAAAATATATACAAATGAATCTGAAAACCAATATATAAACAATCAGGTTTTTAAGCCTGACTCAGAACAGCTCACTTACGTTCATTTTTTGGTGAATTGCTTTATTCCCAAGCATTATTACCAAAATAAGAGACATTCTAGGTCAGCCACTCTCCAGTGACAAACCTGACTGGGTTGTGGATCTCCGAGAAGAGATCATTGCCTGTGTTCCAGAGTGGCTCTCACACCTCTGGTACAAGCAGGATGGAGTTCAGGAGCCCCATCTGCTGCAGTGAGTTGTCACTTTACATCTCCCAGCAGGATTAACACCTGCTAGCAGGGTGAGTTCACTGAAGAAAAGCCGCCGGCCTGTTACATAACAATAATAGCAGAGCACATTGTACTGTTAAATCATAAACATAAGATTGCAATAAAATGCAATACCTCCATAAATCTTTCAGCAGAAGTTTATGGCTGGAAATGCCTGTATCTCACCCTTCTGTGCAAAATTACTAGCTCAGGGTTATCAGTGAATTCAGAAAGCCAGCCCTTACAAAACTAGCATGTATCAGCAGAGTCAGCTACTGGAAATGCATGCAGGTAGGAATTCTTTTGTGGCGCTTTTGTTTATTTTAAGTATCACACCCTGTCCAGGGCTGAACATGAGCCATTTCTGTCATTTTCTTTATTCACTCCCAGTATTTCATTAGTCTTTTTTTCCTTTGTTCAGCTTCACAGTGTCAGTGCTTTAGATATTATTCTTAAGCTCCCTTTTTAGCTTAATGCACTTCAGAGAATGATTTTAATTAAACCATGATATTTAAGGTGCATGATATTTCCTGAAGATTAAATGAGTCTGGAGAAAGTCAGTAGTTCTTGGTTATGCCCTACCAGGGAGACGCAACTCATCATTATTTGTCAAAGATGCTTTGTGTTTGCTGAATTTCTCTTACAAAAGCAAAAGAAACAGGAAAGATGTAATTCCTAGTGGGGTGTGAACTTTCAGCAGTTTTCTAACTTTTTTAAAATTTTGGGGCACAACAGTTATGTCACACTGATGATGGTGTCAGAGCTTGTTAAGCTCCCTGAGTTTCTCATCTTACTATCCAAGTCTACCGTGAATGACTGTGAATACACGTAAGCATTGAAAGACACAGTGTCCAGGAGCATGAGCCAGGTGCTGGGTGGGGTGGGGTAGGGTGGGGTGAAGTGCGTGGAGAAAAGCCTAAAATTGACAACTGCATTCACTTACCTGAGCTAACTGGCTTTAGGGAAAGTGAAAGTCTGAACCAAAACTTGTTCTTTACTAATTCTGTGACTTGAGATTAACAATACATACACTATCTCCAAAGACTAGAGACTGCTGAATTTCTTGGCTTAAGTGGATAGATCTTTGGTGTTGTATTGTTTTACAGCAAGACTGAATATGACTTGTAATATCCTGTACATGACTCAGGTAGCATTTAAAAACATGCATTGTGAAGGTGTACAAATGAATCACATTAAAAAAAAAAAAAAAAAAAGGAAAAAAAGAAACAGAATACCACCTAGATTCAATATTTGGCTTTAGATGAGCTTCTCAATGCATAGGTGTAGCACAAACAAATGCATATAAACTCAGTGTGAAAACTGATGAGCAGTGTAGTTATGAAACCTGATCCAGTATTAATGATTGCTAATAAGCAGTCAATTACCATGCCTTGATCCAGAGAAGGATTTTATGTTCCAGAAGCCACTTGAACCATATTTACTCAGACACATCCAATAAAAGCCTATTCAACTCTAGTGCACTTTAGGCTGATTTCCTATGGAAATTCTCCAGCCTGCTGTCTGATTGGGTGGAAAGCTGTAATCTTGGAGATAATTGCGTTTGAAAGTTTTTGTGAAAATAATGACTGGTGGAGGAAGGAGACATTCTAGGTAACCCGACTTAAGAAAAAACATCCAGGTGAGTTTGAGCTTCTTAGATATTCCCTGGTGATGAAAACTTTCTCAGTGTTTGAAGTGTCCCTTTCAAATAAAGGGCATGGAAGACTGCGGCTGCCTGCCTTGTCTGTGTGTCAGTCTGAAACCTCCCTTTTACTCACAATCGTCCAGTCACAAGTGAGTGTGGATCCTCAAAGGACAGAGCAGCCCCATTCTAAGTTGGAGAGAAACTGTGTGGATAGGCAGCAACTCCTGTCATATAACTTGGGAGCTAGTGAAATATACAGGGCAGGTGGAAAAAAGTCTGCTAGACCCCTTAAGGTCTTGGCTCCCAGCTACAGTATGTCTGCACCTGATGCAGTGCACTTGGCTCACAGGACTGAGACACAGCCACGCAGGAGACTAGGCAGCACTAATTCCTCTAATCAGAGAGGCATTTGTTTTATCACACTTTGCTGCAAGAGGGAATGAGTCCTGCAGGGTCAGACTACTGCCATTTGCCATAGATGAGCATTCAGAGCTCTTAACTCCAATTGCGCTCCTGCGGAGTCTCCATTCAGGCTTGTCCTGGAGAGTAACAGACCAATTTATCCTGCTATGCAGCATGCAAGAACTTGCCAAACATAACCTGTTACCTGTTAAGAGCTCTGGCTTCCATTAACTAACCACAGTAATTCAGAAATTAACAGAGAATTGTAAATTTGAAAAAAGAAACACAATGGAATAAAAATCTGTAGGAGCTGAGGGCCTTGGGTTCCCTAGTTTAGGCTGGAGGATGAGACAGTGGCTGGTCCTAGCTTAAGCAGTGTTTATCATGTCATCAATTGAATCAAGTAGAAATAGCTCTTAAAAACTCCTGTCTAGCAGAAGTGGAGCTTGATGGCTTAAACTTGTATGAACATATTTCAAGGCTGTCTGGAGCTTAAAATACAGATCATGCTGTGAATTGGAATATTTTTTTCATGTTGGTATTGTTAACTCTTTAGCGTCACCAGCTAACTTAACTCACATGGTCTGACTTTTATCTATTTGACACAGTTTTGTTTGTTTGGGGGGTTTCCATAGCTTCTGAATCACACTTTTATAAAGTTTTGTAGCTGTCATTAATGAGTCTTCTTTCTAGAGTTCATTGTAGTGACACCCTGGAATGTAAAAAAGCCTCCCTGTATTTTGGGCAGTCGCTAATCAACATTCTGTTAGTTATGGGAAGTGGAGACTTCGTAGTACAAAGGAGTTGATGTGTCCCGTTCTCTTTCTGATCATACTTGAAACTTGGTATTGAGTTCAGTTCCTCTATAAATGCTTCAGCTTAATTTGACCTATGGTTTTTTATTTTTTTTATTTTTTTTTCCCAAGTAAGCCTTTATTTTTTTACCTACAACCTAGCAGATACACGTATTTGCTGTGGACTTTATTTTTTTGACAACACATCAAGGTAATAATGTTCAGATTCATTTCAGATATTTATAACAAAATTTGCTTCTTAAGGTAGCTGTGTGCTTTCTGCTGCTTTTCAACCAGTAAAGAAAGTATAAGCCTACTAATTATTCTAGTATCCCTTTTGTTTCTGTTGATAAGGCATTTTATAGAGGTATGGGCAGAATTTTCAAGATAGTTGGTTAACTCTTTTCCATTAAATCAGTCAATTTAACACTAATAAGTAAGTAGATTTGGACCTTCGTTCTCTCTCTGTTTTCTTCAAGTAATAGAGAGCAGATGAGATTCTGACCCACATAATGACCACAGTTTTGATTTAAAGTAAGTTTTGAAACAGATAGATGCATCCTGTCACACTCAAACTCCATATTATAATGAATAAAAAATGACCTGTCAGTCCTATTAGCTGCCCTTAGACTATATGTGAAATTAAGCTAAGCTGAACACTGAAGGAAAAGAAACCTTCATACTTAGTCAGCTTGAGATGTATTTTTGTTTGAGCATGAAAAGTTCATTCTAGACATCTGAAGTGCATCAAACATGGGTTTGTTATTTGCTGAATTTTAACCATGTATTTTTGCTGGAATATTTCATCAAGGAATAGTTCAGACATTCAAAATAATGAAATGAGTGGGAGGTTTATACATTCATTTTAAAAACTAGTTTATATCATTCCCATCAGATTATATTATTCACTGGGTAAAAAAAAAAAAAAACAACAAAAATCATCAAAAAACAAACAACCCCACTGAAAAAACCCCATAGACAGAAACCCTTATTCAATTTTGTCTTCAACATTTCATGTTTTAGGAATATTTTGTTTTAGGAATGGTAGGGAATTCCCTGAGTAAAGACCAAGCAAACAAAGAAAAGGAAGAGAAACAACTGCTCATCTAAAGGACAGCTCTCTGACACAGCAGTTTAGACTGGATACAAGAACAAGCTGGTCTCTGCTATGTAGAAAGTCAGCCTAGAAGGTCATAAATGGTCTGTGGCCATACATATCCACAGGAAAACAATTCTTATTGATTTCATAACACTGATGGACATAGATGGGGTAGGCCTAGAAAAACAGAAGCTAAAGCTGCCTAGATGAAAACAATAAGGAAGAGGTGTAAAAATAATGATTGTATTCTTTGTTGAGAAAGGCACAAATATGAAATACTCCTCTTAGATTTTTTTTCTGCTGGTGGTACTTGCTAGTTGCAATATGTTCTAGATCCTCTTCATTTATAATTTACTTTCTGACCATATATATTATATTTTGAGCACTTGCATTCTATTCACTCTGTATTGCTATTTTAATGCAAATGATTACCAAATAATGGCTTTCTACTTAAGAAATAATCTCCATTGTTGCAGTATCTGCATCTGATAATTGGATATGACTAGAGCTGTGCAGCCAGACCAGAAGGTGCATATGTATAACAGCGATCAAAATCAATTATTGGGCTGCTTCATTCATAACAAAAGTGAATTACTGCTATTAGATGTTTTTTCTGGAAAAAAAAATTTCATAATGTATTTAAAATTAAAACAAAAGGTATACTGTAAATTCATTTTTTTCAGCTGACAATCAGAGTGAAAGTCAGCCAGACTAATTGTTTTTAAGCAACCATTATATCCTCATTTTGTTTCTACCAACTTATTAAGCATCTCTGAATGCAGATGGGCTTGTGAGATGGAGAGGCAAGTGCA
Organism: Neopsephotus bourkii; assembly: GCF_033783945.1. Classification (NCBI taxonomy): domain Eukaryota; kingdom Metazoa; phylum Chordata; class Aves; order Psittaciformes; family Psittacidae; genus Neopsephotus; species Neopsephotus bourkii. The sequence goes on from NW_026902234.1 coordinate 11,823,481, forward strand.
GTTTAAATTAAGGAAGAAATTCATATTGTCTTGTGAAAGAAGTTTATGACTTGGAAAATGATTGACTCTACCAGTTTCTTCCACCCAGGAAACTGACTGATGCCATGATTTGTAGACTCTTCTATCTCCATTTGAATCTCTATTGTTTTCCACATTCTTGTGTACACAGAGGTATATATGTGTACACAGACACACGCTCATGTAAAGTACAGAGAAATTCTGTTTCAAATTCAAGTCATTTTACTCGAAATGGCAAGTATTTTTATAGTGTTTTTTTGTCTTTTTGATATCACTTTCTTTTACAAGACACACACTGCATAATCAGCCAACTACTCTGTAATTACGTTGCAAAGACTATGTAAATACCTAATTATTTTCATGCAGATTACTTGATAATTATACTACCAGTTACGAAGTAATTCAAAGAATAATTACCATGTAACTTCAACTTTTTAGATGTGAGGATAAGGCTTTGTTTTAAAGATATAGAGAAGTGCATAATTATCCTGGGGTTGCATTCTACTCAGATTGTCGATTATCCTATATTTACAGTATTATTATATGGCTACTGGGCTCAGTATCATGCTATCAAAATTTGAAAAAAAATAATCTTTGCTCTCTGCTTTGTAACAAGTATTAGACAATGCCATTTTTTTTTTATTTTCCTATTAATTGAAACAGATTTAAGACTTTTTGACTGTGAAGAAGACAATGTCTTTTTGTACTAAATTGTACTGTGTTTTTTGAAGATGAAAATTACACGGGCCCAGATCCTTAAATGGCACTTAGATACTGAAAAGCTCAATTATGCCCAATGTACTTTTTGTTTTAAATTTTTAGACTGGTTACCATAGTGTATAGGGCATAAGAATAGTGAGGTGTTCTAGAAAAGATGCTGTCCTTCTCATAGACTAGCATGGACAGAGAGAGAGGGTGATGAGTGTCCTCTTTCTGGTCTCAGGACACAGTTGTCTTCTTCCATTTGCAATTGCATAAAACAGATTTGGGGCAAAATATACAATGATCACTTTGCAAGATAAGAAGTGACTCCAGGACTGTAATTTCATTTCTAGCCACTAAGCTATAGATAATGAATTTGTTGCCTTGCTAGCCCAGTTAATCTTTCATTACATTGTGGAAAATGAAACCACTTAAATAACAAGGGATAAGAATATTCTCTTTCCTCCTTCTGAGAAGCTTGTTGTCTTGTTTGTTTGCTGTAGCTAGTGGAGAAAGAACAGGATGTACAGCATGATTTATTTCTATTATAATGTCCAAATACTCCCGATGAACTTGATGTTGAATTTAGATGAAGTACACATCACCATGGGAGTAACAAGACTGCACATAGAGGGTATGACTCCAGGCTATCTCATAGTAGGCAGTAGTTGAGCAAAGGGACGAATCCCAACCATAAGATTATGAAGGACCAACAAAATAAATGATTGGCTGGAGCAGCATGTTAGTGGAGGGAGTACAAACTCATCATCTGCCATAAAGCATGTCTGGGGAGATTCACATTAGTGATAGCAGCCTCTGACTGCCTGATACCACCTGAGCAGTTAGCTCCCCTGGCACAGCCCTTCAAGAACAAGCCGAGCTGCAGAACCTGAACAAGGTCTCTGCTACTAAGGGAAGACAGTTGCACCAGCACTTGAAATTTAACCTTTGTTTTGCATGCTTCCACCCATGCAGGTAGGAGAGGCTGTCTCTGTGAGTGACAAAACGAGAAGGAGGGAGCCGGTTCCTCCTTTATTTTGTCTCCACTTGTCTGAGCATGCTGTATTTACCCAATGAAAAATGGGCATTGTTGCCTGATGCACGTGAAGCAGAAAGGAAAGCTTGCTGAGTGATGGCTGATGCTTCTGGGAGCTGCTCTATGACTGAAACACAGCTAAATCTTACCAGTAAATTATTTTGCTGTTAAAGGATGGCAACATTTGGTATTATTTACATTGCTGAGGAACCCTAAATGAACCTTGAAACTATTTTCATTAAAGGGCTGAACATATTATGGTTGCTTTGCTTTTACAAGTGTGATTACAGTGTATAAAAATCTGTAAAACACAGTACCATGGACATTTGGATCTGCTGCATCTAACATAAGAATGCAGAGGAAAATCTATACATATAGGCATGTAAGATATCTAAAAAACCATGTTGGTAAAGGATGAGGTCAATATCAGTTTTGAATGCAATGTACCTTTTCTCCGCTGCCTCTGCATATACCCTCTGTGGCAGCAGAGAACTAACCAAAGTTATCTAAGATCTGCTATACTTAGTTTTATTTAGGCAAAGAAAGCAAACCATGCTTCCCTCTTGCTTTTGGACACTACAAATGACTGTTGACATGACATCAGGGCAAGTTTGGCTTGGAGGGGAATTTGCTTCAAGAATGTTCAATATGCTTTTTACCTAAAAAGCTTGGTAATTCTAGTGTGTTACCCAGGTTTCCCATGTATGTGTTGTTTTATAGTTTGTAAAACAGAAACCAGTCTTTTATGCATGTGTGTGTATTTTATATCTATGTATATATCTATATATACAAAATACATATAAGTCTATGTGTATTTTTTTATCTGCATGTACATATCAGACAGTGGATGATCTTAAGAAGAAAATGCCCATTATAACTAAAAATGTGCTGTCAGACACCTTAGTATCATATATCTAATCCACTTGAACTGCGAGACAGCATGTCCTGGGGTACTTGATAAATTTCAACTCATACCTTTCAAAAGCATCCCACCTGCTAATGCCCTGGAGCAGCTGAGATGTTTCATAGGTGACAAAAGGGTCCAAGGCAAATCTGAGCTCTCAGGGAACCTCTTGGTTAACCTATAAGAGTAGATTGCCAAAACATTTTCTTTCCTTAGACTGGAGGACAATCAGACCTAAGATAATTTTTAATGCATTTTCAATGTTCCATCTTTTCCTATTTTAAATATGGCAATTGGCCAGTACTTCCAGTGTAAAATGTACAATGGGCTGTCAGAACCAGAGACATTGTGTTTATTTGGCAGGACTTAGACACGGCTTACTGCATTGTTTTAAAAATCCACTTGGGTTGTTAATTCCATTCTTTCTTAACCTGGCTGTTCAAATGTGCAGTTTTTTGGGAATGGCTTCAGCCAGCTGGTATAGTAAATGATGAAGAGTGAGAGTTGGACCTTCCTACTCTCACTGGATGCTGCTTCTGTCAGAAAAGCCAAATGTACGAGTAGAACCAATCTGTCCTTTCCTGCATACCTCTCAAAGCAATCTACACAGTGGAAAACGTCAAGCTTCACTGTGAAACAGCAGAAATCTACCTATTCCGAAGAGGGTATTGGTCTCTGATTGCTGCAGCTGTTCAAATGATTCAGACACAGAGAAAGCCATGACTCACAGCATTATTACTGGAGCAGCCCAGTCTCCCTAATGGTGAATGTCTGACTTGCTAGGTATGATTTCTCCAGGAGATGTATGATGTAGGATACTGGAGAGATAGCACAGGATGTGTGTGGGTGTTACAGATGGCACAGGAGTATGTGTGCAGGGCTAGAGCACATGGAGCCTTAGGGTTTGCTACGCCATATTTAACAACCACCACAAAAAAAACCCTTTCTGAATTAAAGACCTGGTAACAGCAGCTTTGGCTCAGCACCCTTGTTCTCTAATGTGCTTCATTTTCAAAGCTGGAAGTAAAGGGAATGTGGTCCCCATCTTCATCAAAATCTGCTTTTGAAAGCTATTTTAAAATCTCGGGTGTTGCAGCAGCAAGGGTGGGGAGTGTTCAAGTGATGTAGCATATGTTCATGGTGTCACTAACTCTCCTAGTGGAATCACAATCCTTGTGACAAAGTATTTTTTTCCACTTGAAGCAACTGGTCGAATGAGGAAGTTGTATGCGAGCAACAGCTATGTTTCTGAAAAGGAAGTACATTTTGCAATTTCCTTGGACATTAAATATCCGGCGAGACTTTTCAATGGTCTTTTAAAACGGATGTTCAAATGTTCACAGAATCTGTCAAAATGAAAAGTTCATAGGAAAACATTACTGCAAAGCATGCAGGGAATTCAGTGGCCTAGATGCAGATAATTGATGCTGCAGGGTTCCTGAGACATCCACATAAAGCTAGATGATATGGCAAACAGAAGGCCTACAGCTCACCCAAAACTTTCTGGAGAGCAGGCAGGGTACCTCATGTTTACTTTTGTGGTAGATGCCTGTATTTAGGCCACTGGATTCCACTTTTGGGTTCAGCTGATGTAAATTGTCACACCAATACGTCTTGCAAGTGATATGCTAGACACAGCTGGCAGAAATCTTGCTCTGTGCTCACTGTGCTCAGCTTGTCCCCTCCTCCACACAGAGTGCTCACAAGGACTGCATCTTTGGCTCCAGCTTCAGTTCTAGCTTGTGTTTCTGTTACCCTGCTCAATTGTTTCCTTTGCTAATATAGGCAGATTGCAAGGAGTTGGCTTGAGTTCTTGAAAAAACTCTGGTGGGAATTTTGGACACTGAGGTCAACAAAGTAGCTGGAGGGATGCTGGAACTGCTTGAGGGTTTATTAGTTTTCTGCAGAAGCTTGGCTACTCTGATCTGAGTGTGAAAATCTCACTCAAGTTATATGTCATCCTGGCTTTCCTTACATGCCCACGCAAGACAAAATACAGTGCCAGTATCTCATCTGGAAAGCCTGAGCTTTGCTTCTGACTGGCCAGAATTTACAAAACCAGGCACAAACGTTACCTGACCTAGAGATCTGTGTGCAGCCACAAACGGCAACTGCCTCCAGGGTTTTTTTTTGGTGGGAGATACTGTTCTGAATTGCAATGAATGACTGGGGGCATGACATTTAACCAAACAGGTATAATATACCTGTGCACTGTTTTCTTTCACTTTAGCAAAGATTCTAAGCAGGTAGATAAAACAAAGCTATCTGGAAGCTTTTCCTGTCCTGATCCAGGTCTACCTGGATCCCTGCCTAAGTAGCTTTTCAATGCAGAAAAGAGTTCTGGGCACCTATCCTGTGCTAATATATAATCCTTTTGAATGTGTTGGGATATGTTCAAATCCTACCTTAGAAGGTACTGTTTATGCTTTTCCTTCTGCTTACAACTCTAGATAATATGGGTAATTTAGTGGATTCAAGTTTTTGAAAATGTATGCCCTCATTATTTTTATCACACCAGTGCTGCACTTTGCAAATTAAACATTACAAGGATGCTCAGCCTGCATTCTGTGCTATTTAGATTCAAAAGGAACCATGAGACTTTGTGAAGAAGTGAATACTCAGTGGATTTCCTGATCGCTTCTTGTACCAACTACTTCATCTCATTGTTTTCTCAAAGGAGATACACTGCATGATTCATTGAAATCATTCACAACATTTTATACGGACTCACATCGTTGCAAATTGTATGAAAATTCATGCAGTGTTAGAATTAGCCAGTGATCTTTAATGCTTCCTTTACAATTCCATTTGGCCTTTTATAAATGGGTTTAAAATTTCAGAGTGATTCAAGTGAAAAAGCCATTAAGCTAATCTTTTCTTTAAAAAATACAGAATTTCTGATAAAGTTTTTCGCTTTCCTAATACATTAACATGTCTATGAAGAACTTCCTTACTATTTTAAAATAATGCAAAACACTGGAATTATCTGATAAAATTATTATAATTAATGTTGTCAAAAATGTCTGTTATAAACAGTATGTCCCAGTTGACACAAAATTTATTTGCTACATAAATTCTTCTATATTATTATCAGAAAGTATCTGCTATTCCTTCTTTATCAGATAGCATCCTTTCCTCTGCTTATGAAGGGAAGACTTTAATTTTTAATCGTAGCTTGTAAACAAGTTTTAAATAAATAATTTGCAGTGCAGTCAACTGTAGGTACTTTTTGTTGTAATTACCCTATATGAAAGAAGACTAAATTAAAATATTAAAGTGTTCAGTGTTTTCAAAAAGAACAAATTTACTGTATACAATATTCAAAGAAAACACCATAACAAATTTTAGAATTAACCATTTTCATCTGTATTATTGGTAAAAAAAAATGTTGGTGATCTTCTTGTAAGTTCTCTCTCTGGCTAATAATAATTTTTTTTTCTAAGTGTTCTATAGTATTTAATTACATATTAACTTCTATTTTGTTGCTTTATTAAAAGCAAATAATTTGGACCCATTCTGTGTAGAGTTCTTCACTTTGAATTAGGTTCATCCCATTCCTAAGTAACACTCATTTAAACAGATTATTCAAGTCACGTCCATTTCACACTGTATTGTAGTGTATCCTAATTTGTTCAGTTAGGGTGAGGCAGAGAAGACTCCTGTAGGAACAACAGGGCACGCTGACATCATCAAGAGCCAAATTTGACATTACAATTGCCAGTGATACATATTGACTTAAGTTGTGCACATCTGGCAGCATCCTTCTCAAGGTGCAGCCTAGAACTGAATTGGTACTGTCTCTGGGGGTGTGCAATAGCTGTAGCCTGACCTTGCTGGTGCTATGCAATGGAGTGATGGGATGAATTCATAATTTCTGCTCCTGACATATGCCACATCTTTTTGAACCTGCATAAGGGCTGTTTGAGGTGGCTTACTGCATCAGCACCATGGTCTTCCCTTTCAGTTGGATTTTGATAAATATAACAACTCGTGATTGCTTGTGTAACTTTGATAGTGCCAGTTCCCCTCCTCCTCTCCAACTCTTCAACTTAAGAAAGAAGGTGAAAATGTTTATGAGCTGTTTAGTACGCCTTTTCTCAGCCACCTAACATAAACAAGGTGAAATATCGGATTGCTGAGTAGTTCTTTTTAGTGGGTTGCATTTGGGAGCTTGGTGAATACAAAACATGAATCCAGTGAACAGTTTAGGGGTTGTAGAAGCATTGAATATTTTATTTTAAATAAAATTTCGCTCCTAGAATATAATTTCATATACCAGGGTCTGGCTACAAATGAACCATTAATGTTGATTTACTGTCTCCTCCCTCTCCTTAAGGCTATATAAAAAATTGTTCTGGCCTGTAAATGAAAGCACTACAAAGTATTATTAATTAGGGCGAAGAGGAGGGGAGATAAACCTTTTGTTTCAGAAGACTCTGAAGAAAAAGGAAAAGCAATACCAGCCAGCTAATGAAAAGCAATGAAAAAAGCTTTCTATAAGCAACAGTGGCCTGCTTGAAGGGAAAACAGAAAAGCTGCGCATTTACAATGCACATTTATCAGGGGAGTGTCACTTGAAAAAAATGGAAATTCAGTCCATATACTAAGCATGATGTAGTGAACAGCAGTCCTCCCTTGCCTACCCTCCTGTTTCTATATTTACCATTATGACCTGAAAAAAACCCTTCTGCATATTTTTCTATTTCTAAACATTAACATGGCTTAAAATCAGATAAGAGTGACCAGAATAATCGAAGTTAACACTGTTTCTTATCCTGAGCTACCATCAGCCTCTTTTTTTCTATTCCCTCCCATTGTTTGCCTCATCCTTTTGCTGAACATGTGTCTCAACTTATCTCTGAAGCCCAGAGAGAGAAAGGGACAGGCACTGAGGACAGACCAGGCTGAACAGCACTGAAGACTGGGTGTAATGTTGTCACATGCTAGAGAAAGCTTTCTACACTGGCTGTAGCCAAAGGAAGAGGCAACACAGACTGATTCATGATGGAAACTTTTCAGGTTGGCACAGGTTTGTGGGACCCACACAGTGATTCTGATCTTGATCAAGATGCTACTGCACTACTTGAAAAAGAAATAAAGGCACTGCTAGCATTTCTGAACGAGGGAAACACATCTACTGTATCAGAGGTAGTCAATTCTGTGCTGTGACTTTTGTCTTATATTCAGTTTGAAATAAATAGATGGAGATCTTACTGCTGCTCTAACCCAACATTTCCACTGCATTGAAGTTTCTGTAGAAAAAAAGCATGAACTGCAACTGCTATCACTTTGCAGAGACTGAGTGATTGAGAGCCTCACAGTGCCTTGCCAGATAGATCTTCATGCATCACTGATGCTTTTTCCATTATAACAGATAGCCACCATCAGAAATGATACACAACCAGCATTTCATGTCCTGGATAACTGGGTTTATTTTGCAGGGTGTGATACTGGTTATTTAGTGAATATAGGCACAGGCAGTCTTTTTCTCCTACCCAGACTGAACTCCAATTTTTGGAAGGTAATTTTAATCTTTATCTCTAAGATTGTAATTTGGCCAGAGGGTGACAGACCAACACACATTTTAATGTTGTTCTTATAGAAATATATTAATACAAACGGATATCCTCAAAATGCAACTGAAGCAATTGGATGTCACCTTAATTGTTTCAATTAGTTTTTGCATAACCTGCTGCTGGGAAATAATCATGCTGTAAAGCTTTCAAAGAGATGACTTCAGCAATGTGTTAAGATGTAAATCAAAACACATTTTTTATCTGCTGCATGCTAGAGGGATTGTTATTTGAACACTTACAGGTTTTAGATTGTGAAAATTTTAATGACAGTGTTTGTCCTCTTGTACATAAGATATTTTATATTAAAGGCAAATCCATATTCAAGTGAATAGATTTGATGCAGCATTGCAGAAACAGGCCGCAAAGTATATCCTGTGATTCAGAGAGGCTATGTCTGAATAGATACAAAAAGTTAAACTAAACTTAACATAGAAAAGAATTCTGCTAGTCTTGAGGATTTATCATCCCCTTACCTCCTCAAAAAAGACCCTCACCAAAAAAAGCCTGATTCTGAAATCAAATCAGAAGTAAAATGAATGATGCAAAAGTCAATGAAGAACATAAGAAAAACATTGTAGGTTAGTGGTAACTAGTAAAATGATTCTGTCTGGCTTTCCTCCTACTTCAGGGGTTCAGGATAAAGAGAAGGAAGTGAAGACATCCAGGCTGGCAGACTAGATGACTGGGAGATTTGTCAGTTGCCTGTTGTCAACGTTAAAATTCCCCCTTCAGCCAAAGACAAAGTCAGTCGCTTGTTTGCAGTTTTTCACCATTTAGTGAGTTTTCCATCAGAAATCTAGGTTTTAAGGAACTTTACTGCAGATTAACCACTCTTACTGCAGAAGGGAACTAACAAGCAGAGGTTAGCCCTTGTGTTCAATCTGTTTTTTATCCTTTCCGTATCCTGTCTTGGTCTTTGCAGTTTTTTTCCTTTGTACTCTGCGTTGCGCCATAAGACAAAAGGCGGGTGAAGCTGAGGGGTGGGGGTAGGGTAGCAAGTAAGAGAGGTTGGAGGTGGCATTCAGAAATGTGAGTCATGCACACAGAGAAATATAGTGAAGAGTTTGTCGTAAATAACTTGAGTTACGTGACTCCATAAAATTTTAAGTTACAGCTGAAATGGGATGTATTCACATGCCTATATGATTCCACATAAGCTTCCACACCTGCCATAGATCTATATGCAGCATTAGATGCAGGTTGATTACTGATGTATTGGGTGTGCTTTTTAAATTTCAGGACAAAATGCCTCTGTTTTATGCAGTGGAATCAAAATGCATGTGTTTCTACTTACCAGAGGTGACAGCCAGCTTTGTGCAAAAAGGTCTTTTATTTAACCACTGAAAAACTATACAGCTGTCATAAATCTCTTTGAAATTGTATTTTATTAATTTCTGATAATATCCACCTTAATACCATTGTGTTCACTTTATGCTGTCTTAGCTCTTTCTCGTGTATTATGTAATAAGAAAGTTCAATATTCTCAGGAAATCTTTATGCTGCTGGATGTGAAAATCTTGCTTTCAGAAGATTAATGATGGCCTCTTGATTCTTCTTAGCCCTCTCACCTTGCAGCTTTAAACTTTTTCATGATTATTGTGCTTTTCTTCCCTTTGCTTCATATATCTATATCAAACAGAGGGGCAGCAAGACAGAGTTCTCAAGTCTCCATATTACAGGGGCAATAAACTGTTCTTTTTTTCTTTCTTTCTCACCTCCCTTCTCTCCTTCCTCCTATCTTGTTTAATGTCTTCTTTTCTGCTTTTCTTCCTTGTTTTTCTTTCTCTACATTTGAAAGGTCTTCTCCCTGCAGAAGGCAGCTCCCTTTTTTGCCCAATATATATGAAAATTTTTTAAGAAGTAAAAAAGTATCTGAATGGATTCTAGATCACTTTAGCTGTAAAGCTGTCTAATTTGTTTCTAATTTACACAGAGGATGGCATTCCTTTCTTGTATGATGTAGGGATGCTACAAAGCTGTGTACTGCAGTGTTGTAACTCCAATAACTGTATCTGGCAAACAAAAGAGGAAGGGTGGAGTTGGCATTTTTAATGGTTTGGGGAATAAGGTATCTTTCAGAGCTACTGTGGATATTTTTTTCCCTTCCCTTCCCTTCCCTTCCCTTCCCTTCCCTTCCCTTCCCTTCCCTTCCCTTCCCTTCCCTTCCCTTCCCTTCCCTTCCCTTCCCTTCCCTTCCCTTCCCTTCCCTTCCCTTCCCTTCCCTTCCCTTCCCTTCCCTTCCCTTCCCTTCCCTTCCCTTCCCTTCCCTTCCCCTTCCCTTCCCTTCCCTTCCCTTCCCTTCCCTTCCCTTCCCTTCCCTTCCCTTCCCTTCCCTCCCTCCTCTCCTCTCCTCTCCTCTCCCCTTCCCTCCTCTCCTCTCCTCTCCTCTCCTCTCCTCTCCCCTCCCCTCCCCTCCCCTCCCCTCCCCTCCCCTCCCTCCCTCCCCTCCCCTCCCTCCTCCCCTCCTCCTCCTCCTCTCCTCTCCTCTCCTCTCCTCTCCTCTCCTCTCCTCTCCTCTTTTTCTTTTTCTTTTTCTTTCTTTTTCTTTTTCTTTTTCTTTTTCTTTTTCTTTTTCTTTTTCTTTTTCTTTTTCTTTTTCTTTTTCTTTTTCTTTTTTCTTTTCTTTTTCTTTTTCTTTTTCTTTTTCTTTTCTTTTTCTTTTTCTTTTTTCTTTTTTCTTTTTTCTTTTTTCTTTTTCTTTTTTCTTTTTCTTTTTTCTTTTTCTTTTTTCTTTTCTTTTTTCCTGTCCCATCCTTCCCCCCCCCACCCCCCCCCAGGGGACACTTATGGCTTTAATCTCTTGTTGACCAATATTGCAATAGTGATGTAACAGGCTTGAAACTGAAGGGTGTTGTGATCTCTACGGAAAGCCTTGAATTTGGTCTTCTTCAGGCCTTTTCTATAAGGCTCACAAGGAGTTCTCATTTTGATATCTTTTTTTTTCATATATTTTTGTCTTTTCTGGTTTTTTATGCTGATTTGTTATTTGACATTGACCCATTTCTTATATATAACTCTTCAAATGGCAAGGTTTCACCTTTGATAGTGACAAAGGTAGCTGACTCACCAACTTAGACCCATGCAACAAGGTGTTTAAAATACGGCTGACTACACCTATGCTTGTTGGTGGCAGTAGTAGGATTCTGACAATGACATTTTGCAGTGACTGAGTACAACAAAAGTGAAAATAATGTCTACTAAAGACAAAGCCACGGTTGTTGTGTTCCTTGAGAAAGGAGGATTAGAGGAGAAAAGATCATACAATACAAATGATAATAAACATCTCTTTAAAATTACCCAGTTGACAGAGATATGAAAACTGTGTTTGAGCCTGAAGATGTTGAACAACAGATTTATGCCTTTGTGCTATATTCAGCTGATGAGGTGTAGAACTGTAAACCATATTTTTGAAAGAAAATTAATGAGGGTGAACTTAGTTTTCTATCAGCAGTTACTGAAGGGAACTGAGTCAAGTTGTTACTTTACAAGATAGCCAATCCCTGAGGCTCCTAAGCAGTTCAGGGGTGTTTCCATGTCAGGATTCAGCATGTGACCAATGACAGCACTGGGGCTAGTAGGAGAGCATTAGGAAGAAGACAGTATTGCATTTGTCTATCCATCAGGGGCCTTTCCCAGTCTGAATCCATTCTTCCCTGGAGTGGTGGTGCTTGAAAACATTAGGACCTGCATGTGAACCACAATCAATGAATGCTTCCTTAGCTTGCTTGGGGATGTGGTTTATGTCTTATGACGTGAAAATTTTACATATGAAGCTTATGTGGTCAGGAAGAATATCAGAATAATCTCAATCACTTCAGAAATGTCCCTTATTAAAAATGTACTCAGATGAGTCTGAAACATTTTAAAAAACAAGTTGCAGAGAGAAGGACTAAATGGAAGAGCTGGAGTATTTGAGGCTCTTCAATCAAGCAAAAAAGAGACAGAAAAAGGTAAACAAAATAGTTCAAGAACAAAAACTACAAGAATGAATAATGTCAAATGGGCTACAGTAGGTCCTGTATAGATGCTATATGATGTTGAATTGACAGAGCTGAAGGAATGGAGGACTCTGGATGTATTTTACCTTATGTTTGTTTACTTCTATATGCACTGCCTTTGGAACTACATCCTAAGTCCATCAATCCGTCTTTTGTTCCTCCACTAGGTTCTGAGAATACCCCTTTCAGAGGCTGCTCAATCTGGTTCTTGTCCTGTCTATCTGATCCTTTCAAGTTCTGCATGCCTGAATGACCAGTGCTATGGCTTTTTCAGGAACTGATGAACTCGGCCTCAGCCTAGCTTTTTTTTATAGCCTAGGTTATTGAATGTAAGAGATGAAACTGAATAGTGAATTCACTTACTGTTTCCTGGAAGAATACTTTAAGCATAGAGCTTTAACAGAAGACACATGTTTAAATGTAAAGGAATGTATATTCCATGTTTTGTGCCCAGCCGTTTGGCTTTAGCATTAAGTGTGCTCAGAGCACATTGACTGCACTCAGCATCCCATGGCCTTGGATACAAGGAAATCTCATGTGAGATTTATTTGGTAACAAGATTAAATTTGGAAGTCCAGGTCACCTAAGATAATGGGACCAGTACAAGGATTTCATATGCTTAAGTAAATTTGGGTTGAAAATGAGAGATGACAAAAAAGATTGAAACTGATGGATTGGGGTTTTATGGGTTATTCTATGATGATTAAACACTTATAAATGAGCTAAAGTAAATATGTGCCTCTTCTTGGTAAAGCTCACCTCAGAGAGCCCTCAAAGAGCATTTTTGAAAGTGGAGGCATATTGATTTAATCTGAAAAGGAAGCTCATGAGTTCCTAAGTAAGAACAGATCAGGGTAAAGGCAGAAAACATTTGTGGATTATTCCAGAAGCACAGGCAAGGAGACAAAGTGAAGAACACTCACAGAAACACTCATCAAGTTTTAGCTGGGAAGAATTTGTCGACTGACATCTAAAAGCATGTTCTGAGGATCCACTGTGTTCCCAGTCAGAATGGTTTTAGGGTTTCAGATTAACGCAGTTAGCAATGTGATACATCTTCTGCCAGAAAGGTACACTGCTAGTTCCTCTGAGATCTATGGTTTTTTTATAGGTTACACTTCTCATCAAACAACTACAAACAGCTGCTTATTTTAAGGTTTCATTTGGGGAGTTTCAAAACATCTTGACATGAAGGGGATGGCGAAGCAGTGTGCATGGGAGAGACATTTAAGGGGGTTGGTGTACAGGAGCTGCTGGAACTCTGGTATGATCTCATGTGAGGAAATAAAATATCAGATATTGGGAGGGTATAAAATGCAGCTGAAAGTTCAAAACAAGAAGCCACATCTGCTGTCTGAAGAGCACATTTCTGCACACACCCAGTAAAGGTCAGGAATACGCTCAGTGAAGATATCAAAAGACATACCTTTTGGTATTTTTCTTGGAAGTCATAATGTATTAATGAGCCAGAAATCTGGTCCTTTCCTCACTAAAAGCATAGACAGCTGGCTGCAGGAATGCAGCTGAGTGTATCAGTGAAAACGCATGAGGTGATAGGGAAATACAAGTGGAGGGAAGGTCAACATCCTCTCCCTCCATTACAGGCAAAAGTGAAAGCCCTTATCCTCAGGTCATAATCCCAGTGCCTGTAAACTGATGACTCAGAGTAAGCAGGACCTCCACCCATTTCCACAGGGAAAACATCAAGTACATTGGTCAACTTGGAATAAGTGGTCTGTGACCATGAAAGGTAACCTACTGCGTTGCTCATGAGAAACTAAGGATGAAGGTATTATGCAATATGATGTACTTGAATTTGGGGAAACAGAATCAAAAGAATCTGCTCAGACACTTAACATGCACACAGGCACATGAATCCATTCATCCCTGCATTTGGAAAAAGTACTGTTAAATATGTGAGCTTTGACAAAAATCCGTTGGAAAGAATCAAAAAATCAGGAGAACACCATGAAATTCTGTGGGCTCATTTTACCTGGAGACATGGAGTTGCAATTAGATGTGCTTGGAATGAAACTTAGGCTTGTTGAAAGAAGGGTTCGGGGCAATGAGGTCACAGGAGGAAATATGAAACTTTGATCTGGAAACCTTAACATTTTGAAGCTGATGTCTAAAAAATTATGAAAACTGAACTGTTGATAAGAAGGTACTCCAAGAAACATTTTACTTTTTGATGTAACAAATTTACCATCCAAAACAGAGTCTGTAGCCTAGCCTCTTTAGGATAGTTATCAAATAGATCTGCTCATCTGTTTCACTAAGGTGCAAGAGATGTTGAAAATGAAGAATATCTCAGTACTGTATTGTACAAATATAATATGCTTAATAATTTTCCTTTTTCATATTATCCTGTATATGGTATGGAGTTAAATCAGAAGAGACTCTTATGGAAAAATCAAAGGAAATTAAAAAATACAAAGACATGACAGCCGTATTTTCCAAAGAGCATACTGAAAATTCTTCACATATGTAGGTGTATACTTGTGGATAATGCTATCCAATCAACTGTAATGAAGCTAATGATGTATTTTATAGGGCAGCGAGGCCTTGAGCAGAATTTAGGACTGAAGGGACACTTCACAGTTAAAGATCATTTCTAAAGAGGAAGGTGGAAACAAAAAGAAGCTGAGTGTAATAACATGCATGTATTTATAGATGGGGGTGGGAACTTAGTCCATTCCTGTCCCTGTTTTGGCACTGGTTTCTGTGGTGTGCTCACCCAGGTTGGCTGGCTTAGCCACAATCCTACAAACATGCAGCTCCCCGCTCTTAAAGGGAAGGCACTGAGACAGTGCAGCAGCATTGTGTGCCTGCTGCTACACAGATTTTGGTGCAAGTGGGCAAAGATACCCACACATACTTGCAAAAAAAGAATAAATTTCAGAAAAAAAAGCACATGCACGCTTGTTATTTCAACCCTTCTCTGTGCACATTGTTTCTGTTTGGCTGACTGTAGAGAGCACTTGTTTTAAAGAATCTGGTTTGGGATTAGTTTAATTAATGAAAGGCCCAGGAGAAGTTTTCATCGAAAGAACTTGGACTGTCTATTTTGCCACAACAGGAAAACTGCAATGCAGAAGTCCAGTTTGTGTATGATCAAACAAAATTTTTCTCTCTTGTTAAGAAATAATGCAAGCCTTATGACCCGAGGGTGAGGTGCAAGACAAATTACAAAGGAATGCAAAACACAGCTTGTCCTGTAACAGGAGTATGAGAGGAGGCACCCCAGCCCCACGGGGGAACAACTGAGGTGGGAGTCAAGCTTAATTGGAAGAAGCCTGAACTGCACAGAGTGTGGCTTGGGCAGGCAAGGGCAAGACACAGGGCTTGGCCAGGGAGTGGGTACATGTTTAAGTGCCGACTAGGTCAGGCACAGGCTTTACTCAGGCTTTAGCAAGCAAGCTGAGATCAGTGATAACAGGGAAAGGAGCTGAGATATTTTATACCTGTTATCTTCTTGCAGTTATCTTAGATTGCCTTTCAGAGGCAGAATGCTTGTTGCTGGTTTATTGACAAGCAGCAACTCGTCACTGCTTACAGCTCCCTCACTAAGCACCCTTTTCACTTAGCTGTTGCTATGTCCCTACTTTTCGTACTCAAGCCTGGAGGTTAGCACTTCATGTTGTACCTATCACTAGCCAAACTTCATGAATATGTTCCTACATATGATAAAACTGCATTTATACCTTGTTTCCTCACCCCAAATGTTACAGTGCAAATGAGGGCTCTGTATCGTTCCCTGGTGTTCTGGAAACTTGTCCATATGCATGCAAGTTGATACAGTGTGCTAAGAAATGCAACCTTCCAGCTCAGTACTTACTTTTATTCTCAGAGAACAGGGCATAAGGCTTAGGCATGTTTAAGACATGGAAACCCTTCCAAGTGTATTGGCAGATAAATACAGAAGCTCATAGTTGGTTGCCCAGTGTAAAAATACTGTGAGCAAAAATATCCAAGAATTATATGGAAACTTTCTCATTACTGGGATTACAGAACATACTGGCTGTTGGATGTGATCCTTAAGGCCAAAAGTCCCCAAATCCCATGAAGCTCGTGTAATGCAGCAGGATGCTTTAAAAAGCATAGCACAACTCCAATGAACCACCTAATGGGTCTTGGATCTATCTAAGGTAAAGCTGGCACATTTTGTTGGATTATTGTCCAGCATTCCTGCTCAAAATCAACTTCTTTGGTATTTATGAGCAGGAAGCATAGTGAGAATGCTATTTTTCATACTAAATGTAGTTTTTGCATCTATTGTTCCTTGTCAGTAATTTTAGATTATATGCACTGTATTTTAAGGGTGCTAAGTGAGCTAAGCATCTTCACTGTAGTGAACTTCTACTCAAAAAAAGACACAAAATCCAATCCTAGCAAGAAAAAGCCTTTCACTGTGCTACGGAACTTAAAAACATCTCAGTTTAAACTTTAACACTGGTACTTGAGGGGAAAAATGATCTAAAAGTACCTTGGGGCAGTAGGTAGCAATGCTTCCCCAAAGGCTCCTATCCTTTTGTTCTGGGATGGACAGATGAATAGATGAGTAGCTGGATCCAAAGATGATGTGACAGTATTAATTGTAGAAGTCCCTGCTGATTGAATCTCTCTGACCACAGAGTCTCATATTATTTAGCCAAGATGAATAACGTTGTGGCTATTAACATGACGTAACCCTAAGGAAATCTTACTTCAACTTTTTGTAATGCTCCATAGTTACTCAAGAGTTACTAGTTGTGCATGTAACTACAGATGTTATTCCAAAAGCAAGCAACATTTTAGAAGTAGGAGTATAGCTGTAGAACTAAGTCATTTACTCTGGTTACTCTGATTAGATTACAGAACATGAATTAAAAATACTTCTGTAATGATAAAATTCTGTGAATAAGAGGAACCATATGTTTCATCACCTGTACACCTACAAAAAATAAAACAACCCGAACCCTGTATTTTATCTTCTATATGACATATTTTTTCCAAAAACCTCATGGAATACACCCAGTGTCAAGTTCAACTTAACTTCTACACTTAGAAGCAATTCTGTAGAGTAAATTTCTTCCATTCTGAATTCCATTCTGAAAAATGGGGAACCCTGAAAATTATAACTGAAAAAAGCAATTGGCCTACTTCATTAATTTCACCAACAATTCTATGTGTGATTTATATTCACACTCCCATTTAACTTCCGTTTGGCCCATAAACTGTTTTGAGTTTAACTGTCTAGTTTATGTTACTTTAGGTATTTTTCCAACTTTGCTGAAGACAGCATATAAATCTGTCCCTGTCTTTTTTATTTTTTGGCATTCTTTAGCACATAGGGAAGGGTTTTCACACTTTGTGTGTGGTGATTTTGTGTTATAGGTTATTGCTTTATATTGCAATAACAGTATCAAATTAATTTGATTTGATCCATGGAACTGAATTCCAACCACCAGGCCACATAGGGAATATATCTTCTATTTATAATTCATTCACTACTGACAATCATAGTGGCAATTTCATTAAATGAAATATATTCCACACCTAAAAGCCCATTAATATGAACTTATCATTGATCTGACTTTAACTTTACTGACTTTTTCTATTTGCTTCCAGAGGGTTAATAAAAATATTTTTTCATTATATATATTTAAAATATGTATGTACATAATTGCTTTAAATATTTAAAAAATGGGTGTTTCAAAGAAAATAAAAAGCTGTCCTCTTTTCTAATAATAATTTTTAAAAAGGTCACCTTTCCTTAAAAAGTAGGAAAGGTTAGTCAGTCTAAAAGTAAAATCTGATTGTAATTATTTCTCTAATGGTTAAAAATAAAATAGTCTTTTCAAAACTACAGCAGGCTGAATAATAATCCAATTTTAACCTCACAATTTTTTTGAGTACTGTGGAGTAATTTTCCTTCTTATCAGTTGGGCAGGGATTTCCTGCTACTGAGCATACATTTGTGTCTTAGACAATATAATGGGTATGTACATTAGCTACTGCATTGCTCTTACAGTGCAGCACAAATAAGCAATAGGAAGCTGTTTTATCTTTCTCTCCAAAGATATTTCTAACTGGCATTTCAGACCATGTATTGTCACTTTTACATTTTGCTGAGAAAAAAGAAAAGGAAAAATATATATATTACAGCTATTGTTGTTATTAATATGAAGCCTGACTTTTCTTACAGAGATTAATTTGAAATGACACTGTGGAGCTTGACAGTTGTTGGTTATTTTCATTTATGAGATAATTTTGCATGCTATTGGCATGGGGACATGGTCTCAGGCAACAGCTTTGTACCATTGATTAGTATCCTAAATTAAATAAATATTGAAGCAAAGAGTAAGCCTAACTAAAGACTTAATTACTATGCTAGACAAATCTCAGTAAATTGTTGCAGAGAAATTTGGTGATACACACAATAAATGATGGAATATTCCACTGATAAACACTTTTTCTGCTGGTTAAGGGACTAAGGCGCACAGAAATTATTGTCTTTATTTGGAAATGTTGGGGTATTCAGATTCTGGTTTTAAAGAGTGTTATTCTTTTCTATAATTCAGTCATTCCAGGTCACTTTAATATTACTTCTTCCATTTCTTTGTTTTAAGACAAATGGAGATATTTATGAGTAAAGCATGATTGAGCCAGCCTTAAATGTATTAAAATGTGATAGTAAACTGAAAATTGCATATTCTGGATCAGACCTTTTTCTTTTCAAATCCTCCCACTTGCTCCTTCCTTTTCTTTCCACAAGTGGAAACCATTGAAAAGTGGAAAAAAAACCCATAAAACTGTAAAGAGGATGAGTTTGACCTCTTTCCAGCTTATTTTCAGACCCGGTTGCTTTCCATCTTCAAGTGCACAAGCACCCCAGAGTTTCCAGAAGCAGGTGTTCAGACAATAACTTCTGACTTTATGCTGCTTCCATGTCCTTGGTTTTCCTTTATCCTGTCCACTGCACTCTTCTGTCTGCTCTAGTCTGGCAGGTGATTCTCAAATGTTTTTGGCTGCAGGTTCTAGGATTGCAGCAAAATCTTTTACAATATGATGATAAGCCAAACACATTAGAATTAATTTTCATTCATGTGTAGAAACTTTTCTCTATGAAAGCATTTCATCAGCATTTGGGAGGGGAGTCTTCTATACAGAATAGCCTCCTACAATTGTTCTGGTTCATGATAAAATGCATCAAGCTTTTATAAATTAAAGGGTGCATTTTTTCTCTTTTTTTTCTATAAGCTCTCTGTTAAGGCATTTATCCACTTATGCATTCATCTATCACTCACATGAAAATCTTCTGCTGTAACTAGAAATTACTCATCCTACTAGTTAGCAATGAACTTTGAGTAATGCAGCCCCATGAAATTGCTTATCTTTTATTTTCACAGTTGTATTGGGTCTACTTGGCCAGCATTGGGTACCACAAGGGATTGTGATGTCTTAACCTTGGCTGGCCACTAGATGCTCACTCAAGTCCTTCTCTCATGACCCCTCCTCAGCAGGACAAGAGGAGAAAATACAATGAAGAAGCCCAGGGGCTGACCTAAAGACAGGGACATCACTCACCAGTTATTGTCATGGCAAAGCAATCTTGACTTAGGGAAAATATGAGGATAGTTAGAAATAAGAATAAAGCTAAAAACACCTTCCTACCACCTCCTTCTTCCCAGGTTCGTCTTCACTCCTACTGTTGCCCACAAATGGCACAGGGGAATATGGAATGGGGTCAGTTCATAACACTTCACCTCTGCTACTCTTCCTCCTCATGCTATTCCCTTTTTCCAGCATGGGGTCCCTCTCACAGGATACAGTCTTTCACAGAGTTTTCCAATGTAGGACCTTTTCATGGGGTACAGTTCTTCAGGAACTGATGGTTTCAGTGTGGGTCCCCTGTAGGGTCACAATTCCTGCCAGCAATCCTGTTCCTATGTGGGCTCCTCTCCATAGGACCCAGGTCCTGTCAGAAGCCTGCTCCACCATAGGATCACCATGGTCTGCAGCTTTCTTCTGGGTATATCCACATGCTCTGGTGCAGGATCCTCCACAGGCCTCAGTGTTGATAATGCTCTACTGCAGTCTTCCACGGACTGGGTGACAGCTTGCTTCACCATGAACTTCACTGTGGGCTGCAGGGGAATCTGCTCTGGTGCTTGGAGCACTTCCTACTCCACCTTCTTCACTGACCTTGTTGTCCTTAGGGTTGTTTCTCCCACATTTTTCTTACTCATTTTACAGCTTACCCAGCATTTTTACCCTTTCTGAAGTGTGTTATCATGGGCTTAGCTTTAGCTCATGGTGCATTCATCTTGGAAATGGCTGAAGCTGGCTCTGTCGAACTGGTGTCTTCGTACAGAAACCACCTTTCCAGCCCAGCCCCCACTATCAGAACCTTGCCACTTGCATTCAATACGACAGTTCTGTTAAACCCAAGTATAATAATGGCCTGTAGTGAATGCATTTAAACATACAGGAAGAGTAAGAAGAATGCTGAACATGTTACAGGGCCACAGCAAAAGAATGGCAGTTTATGTTAAAGGCCTAAAACCTGACACTGCTAAAAAAACTGTTAATAATGAAACCGAGTTGTTAATTTTCTGAGACTATTTGACTAAACCCTTTTTTGTGTGTGTGGATTAACATATATTTTGTCTTCTGACCATCCTACCATAATGACTGAAGGTCATGGAGATGAATGCATAGTTCATGAACCTCCTCCTTGATTTCAAGTTATAAAGGATGAAATTAATTCCTGTGCAAGGGAGCCATCATGTAACATAATAAAGACTATGCTAAAAGACAGCTATTGTGCCCGCTTCTGGAGAGGGGTCAAAGAGTCTTTTTAGCATGAAATCAGTATTAAACCCCTGAGGTGTTTAGACTTTCCCTTTCCATATCCATCCTGTTTGCATTTATATTGGTTTAGTTCAAAAAGTATGATGAATTCTGGGAAAAAAATATATGTTTCTCCCTTTGCTAAAGAAAATGTAAATAAACTTTCTAAGACAACTTCCCTCACAGTATGATGGTAACAAGAAAACATACTGCCTAAGAGTTGTATTATTTCATATCAGTAATGTCCCAAAAGATTCATAAATATTTGCTTTCTGTACTGTAAGATGTTATTTCCCTGTTTTGTTTTGTTTTTTTTCCTTTTTTAATTTCTTAAAGGCTTTACTAACAAAAATTCTGTTGAGAATTATATAAAATAGCTTTTTTTATATATTCATTTGAACAATTCATTAAATATTAATCATACTCAGTATCTCAGTGGTTTGGTATCTATTTTATGCTGGATAAGTCCTAAACAGTCCTAAACAGGTCACAGGCCTCAGTTTAAGGATGTTTGTTTGTAATAAAAGACCTCCTGCACCTGGCTTTGTGCTTTGTAAGAAACTGTTTTTCTCCAGGGTACAATTACACCAAGATTTTTTTTTCAGCCAGCAAGAAGAAAGGATAATGGGCTAAACTCAAGTTACGCCAAATATTTGGCCAAAGAGTTTGGCTTTGCAATCTATTGGATATTAAGCATAAGAGTTTGAAATCCCATGAGAACAATAGGCTTCACTATTTTGTGGATGTTTTAAAAGGTTCCAATTTAGACTAAACTTCCTTTTTGTTTTTCAGTTCATATCAGAGCCTTAAGTCAAGAGCATGAACCATGTTTCTATTAAATTTTCACATTCCACCAAGAAAAAGGTAGTGTTTTTTTAGTGAAGTTTAATATTATTGATAGTTCTTATTCTATGGGATGGATTTAAGAAGCTAATTTGGATTAACTGGGAGTGTTATTATTCTCTCTAATTGGCTAAAATGTGTTCTTCTTCTATATCAGTGTTGCTTTGTGTGTTCTTCTTCTATATCAGTGTTGTATAACACCTCCAGCTGCATGAGACAGAGGTAAGGGCACACTACTGTACATGGGTGTTCCAGAAATACAGACTTCATAGAATAAATCAGGATAACTTGGAAACCACTTGCAATTTACAGTTTCAAACTAAATACACTATTGAAACGTCATCTATATTTACCATTGCAGAAGAGTAGCAGTGGTGACACTGACATAATAGTTCTGTCACAAGCCCTTTTAAGAATGTTGCCCGAAAAAAATCCATTGTTAATATAGGGAACAGTAGAAAAGGAACTGTGATTTCTCTAACAAGGCCATACAAATAAACCCCCTGTATAAAACATACTCGAATCAGGGTTTTTTTTGGAAAGACTGTCATCAAATACACTGCTAGATTATGCCAATAGCTAGACCTCAGTTCTTTTACATCTTCTTCATTTTCTGCTTCTGTAGCTGTGCTGTTCCAAGAACAAGAGAAGGAACGGCTTCAAGTGAGAGACGACATACTTTACTAGATTAACTGATATAACGCAGTCATATATTCTTGTATAAATTTAGGCATCTAATTAGACATTAGATATCTGAAATTAGACATTAATAGGTTTACAGAAATGCTGTTTAAAATACAATCAAATCACTTTCATAGTTCCTGCCTTCCAGGAATAATAGACTCTGTCTCAGGAAAAAAAGCAAATGTTTGGTTACAAACTGTGAAACTTCAGTATACCAAAGGTGCAAAGCCGTGAATTTGAAGGCATAAAGTTTTATTGCACCTGTCTTTGCCAGTGGTTCTCTTCAGAATCTTCTGGGACTGGTCCTTGGTTATTAAAGAGGTTCCATTGACCTCCTCCTCTACTGAACATTAGAAACTAGCTTTTTTAATTTTATTTTTCTCTCTCCACCTTTCCTTGATGTTCTCATATTCTGTCCTTTGAGTCTTTACACTTTCCCTGACTTACCATGCCCTAACCTTTCTTTTTCTGTGGCACTTCAGATAAGTAAGATTACCTTGCAGGACAAAAAAGAAATGGGCAAACAGTTTCTGAAAGATATATGACTCTGTTTCAGCTGGGGAGTACACATGGTTTAGATTTTGAATGTTACATTAAATGTACAGCATTACAAAGACTTTACATAGGCAGACTCTACTGAATTCTGTCACAACACAGAGAATCTCTGCTTCTATATTTTAAGTTATTTAACTGAGGGATTGTTTGGTTTTAAGCTTTTATCTTCATGAAATAGTAATGTTTGAATGGAGAAATAATCCTCTTCTGACTCTGGATTCCCTTGGTTTTGTGTGTTTTTTTAAGCTAGAATCTTGACAATTCTGAAGTCTAATCTCTTTTCATGTAAATGAAATATCTGAAGCTTAAGAATATGATCTAAATCTAAAGCACTAAAAAAAAAAAGCGAAAAAAAAAAAGGAAAAAGAGAGAAAGCGTTTCCTTTTACACAGTCCCCAGCAATAGGGTGTTCTACTTTCCATTCAGTAACAGTGCTTGGACTATATCAAATGAGGTTTTAAAAGTGAGGTCATGATGCTATGATTCAAAATTTGTCAGATGTAAAGCCATAAGGGATTTTTAGAAGATGAAAAGACTAGACTTCTGATGTGACCTGATGCAGCTGAGTAACTCCCAAAGTCACAAGTCAGTTTCTGACTATAAAAGAGACATCTGATCAGATTGTCATGCTTTATGTTTAATGGAGTGTTACAAGGACTTTGACACAAACCATTACCCACTATTTACTTATTCAAGGCAGAAACCTACTGGAAAATTGAACAAAATTATCCATACTTTAACAGCTTTGAGCAGATTGCAGTATGATCAAAATTTCTAAAACATGCCTTTTTGAGAACACTGGTATTAAATGCTCTTGAATTCTAGTGTTGTACTTCAGTTATTACATTTTACAAAATAATTTCTGACTTCAAAATACTAAATGGAAATGTTGCCAATATTGCAATTTATATCTGCCATACATGGCCATGTAACAGAAAGATCTATTATTGACTTAGATTCAAATGGTAATCAGTTGTGAACTTGATTTTATTTCACATCTTGCCATTCTTGGAACAAAACTGTGTTAGTCAATTCTTTTAGTGTTTACAGTACCTTTGGGAATAAAAGCTTTTGTAAAAATCACTAGCAATAACTCCAGTCTGATGTTATTAGAAGTTTGAATTTCCGACTAAAAGAAGATGATCAGAGGAATCTTGGTCACATCAAGCTGCTCAGAGGAAACATATTATTGAATAGTTACTTCAAAGCCTACTAGTTCCTATTAAAAAATGAAAATCTGTTAAAGTAATAATGCTAGTCTAGAGTCAGATATTATTGTGAAATGACCAGTGAAACAAAGCATGATAGCTCTTTTGCAGATTCCCTGTTATTACAGATTGGGAGAGTGTAATTAGCATGGACTAGTTATGAATCCTAGAAAGCTAAATGATTTGAAATATCTGTGAGTGTGATATAAATATGTTCACATAAGGAAGAAGGCTGAAGTAAATATTCCAGGCATTTTTTTTCCCTGCAGTAATGACCAGGGTTTATATAATTATTCTCACATGTAATTACCAGATGAATTCACTATGGACACCAAGTAAGACCTGGGTAATCCAGGAAGCAGATTATATTTTCATTCAGTGTGCTAATGATGTTATAGAAAAAAAAATAAATAAATAAAGAATTCTAAACCTCTGACATCTTTTAGAAATCCTGTAGTTAATGGAAAAGGATCACAAATAGCACAGGGACTCTTCGTTTTCCACTGATACAGGGGTGTAAATGTCCTTATACCTGTCCAAGTATTTATTTGCACCAAGTTAAATTGGACCCAAGTACTGCTTGTCTGCAGAGAATAAATCCAAGTACTTCAGGATATACTTCAAAACCAAGCAGAGTAAAATGTTAAGTGTTACTTAAGAAACAAGTGTTTCAAATTAATAACATTACAGGGTGAATCAATGTACTAATCTGTACCATTCTTAAATATAATCCATTGTTGAATTTTTTGGTGTATTTTATTTTTGATGAATCCTGTAATTGTAGATATTTTATCAGACTAAACTTTACCTTTTTTCCACCATCTAGCTGCATTATGTGGCTCTGGAGGTCAATCATATCAGCAAAACATCTATCTACATCAGGAGAAGAAAGTTGATTGGAAAGTATTTCTGAAATCTGCAATAATATTAAATGTAATTTTCAAGAACTAGGTTTAAGTTAGGAGTTCTGCATACTTTTGAATATTTTACTATTTAAATGTTCATATGGTTTCCAATATTTTAACCACATGTAAATATTAATGAACTAATGTGAAGTTCATCACACTTTTTTGAGGTAGAATGGCATCTCTGCCATCATTTGTAAATTTCACAAAATATATTTTAAGACCTGATTTTCACATGCACTGTATTTGGACAATATTTTTAAAATAGCTTTAATTCCTTTAAAGAGATTTGGGTGGTGTTTATTACCAATTTGGCCATAGGCATTTTGTGGGTTACAGTGTCAAATGTCTTACTAAGCCAAGGCGTGCAACATCCACTGCTCTTCCCCAGTCTAAAGTGCCATGACATTGTAGAAGACAACCAGGTTGACCAGTTACGATTTAGCATTCATAAAGTCTTTCTGACTGTTTCTAGTCACCTTCTTATTGTCCATGTGTTTGGAGACAGTTACAAGGAATATTTGTTCCGTAACTTACCCAGGGGTTGAAAGTGAGTTAAAGTTAATTGGTTTTCTGCAGTTCCTGGGTCCTCCTTCTTGCCCTAGCATTACTGGACAATAATATCTTGTTAAAAGAAGTGGTTTTTTTTTTTTTTCTTTTTTACCATCTAAGTGAAGTCATTGCAAGAGTTCAGTTATGAGAAATCCTAAAAAATGAAGCTCATTCCGCCTCTCCTTACAGCAGTGTAATTCTGAAACCTATACACATTCCAAAATTATTTGTGGAGGTTGGAATACAAAGTCCTGTGAGTCTTTGTGTTACTGGACTGGTTTAACTGTTGTTTAATGAAGTGCATTTATTTTAATTTGGTATTTTTCTACATATGATTTTTTTTTTTGAGTGTGAAATTGAGGTAAGTAAGAGGAGTGAAATGGAAAATAAAGGGATTGAAAGGTCCTCTAGACAAAGATGAAAAATATTTTTAGTAAAATGCCTGTCTTATCTTGAACTACAGAGCATGTGAGCTTGGACTAAATTGTGTAGAGAACAGCCTCTAAATAACTAGAGAATTTCTGTGAAAGAAGGTTAAATAGGATGAAGAATAACTCATATTCATCAAGAATAAACAACACTTAACAGTAACACTGTCTTAGCCATTGCAAGACACTGATAGTAACAGCAAGAATATTCAAGGCTAAGGTGACATAAATAAAACTTAATACTAAATTTAGATAAGAGATACAGTCTGCTTGCCACAACAGTTTTATTGTTCCCAGTTTTAAGAAAATATTGATTGTAGTACATGTACAGATGCATTTATTACAGAAGCTCATTTTCAAACAGAAGCTGTATATTGGTAAGCTGAAATGTGTGCATAGAGTGGACGAAACTGATTGCTCTGCTTTCAGCAACTAGTTTGAAACATGTTCAGTAAATGTATAGCTGTCACTGTGAATATATCTTGCATTCCAATCAGAACCTGAGGCAGGGAAAATTCCCTCTCATATTAGGGCTTATTGGCATCACCCATCCTTTTCAGTACTTAGGACTGAAATTACTGTCCTAAGAGAAACCACTGAAAAGATAATTGCTCAACAGGCCAGTCAACCTGCAATATGTGAGGAATGTACTTCTAAAATTAATTTTACCTTGCCTTATTAAGTAGTTATCCTTTCACGAGAGAGCTGTTTGAATCTCACTTACTTGCTTCTCATTCATATGACGAAAAATAGGAACATGCAGGAATTTGTAAATCTGTCAAAGGGCAAGTGGTACTGCTGTAAAAGTAAAACTGAGAAACAGAACAATGACTACTCATATAATTAAAATTTTGTAGTCCTCTGAATATGCCATTGATCAATTAGAAACTGCTTTTATGTCATATCCTCATTTAAAATTATTTTGAAAAATGCAAAGAATATAGATGTAATTTAAGGGAAAAATTCCTGGAAACAGTGGAAAGAATTCAAATGCATAAGTGAATAAAAAGAATATAAACACATGACTCGTGTCTTGTCTGCTGCTATCTTCCTATCAAAAAAAGGCTAAATACTGAAGAGATCTTCATCTTATCAGACTAAAAAGATAACAAGAAGTTACATCCTGAAGACAAAGAATGACAAATCCAAATTAAAGTGACTATTAACAAAAAGATGAACCTTATAAAGTTGAATGACCATTAAGTGAAAAAATTATCAAGAATAATACTGGGTATTTTTTTAGTTAGTTAGGCAGGTAGGTAGGTAGGTAGTTAGCTTCTTTAGTTTTTAATTCAGCCCTAGAAGGAGAATGGGTTTTAGTCCACAGGATGCAATGCAGCATAAAACAGATAAAATTATAGTCACTTGGATGCTGTCTGACTACATATGTACCAGGCTGCATGTCATATTTTCAAGACAAGACATGGAGGAGAACACAAATGGAACAAAATGGCAATTTATTTAGGCAAACAGGCCATGTTAGGCTAATTTAGTCTATTAAATAATTCTTTTTCTTTTAGAGCAGAGTAATATAAGGGGTCTTGCCAATCCAGAAAGAGAACCATAAAAGCATAGAATAATCAAAGCTGGAAAGGATCTCTGGCATCATCTGGTCCACACCCAGCTGGTTTAGTTTAGATGGGACTGCTCAAAGACTTTAGTGAAATGTTCATTATGATCCCACTTACAGAAGATGGAGAGGACAAAGTCTGTAAAGTACCTGTAAGGTAAGTATGGCTCTTACTGTAGCAACAGTAGCAATAGGTAATGATGACGAGGAAAATCTAAGATGGGAGGGACATTCTTCCAGGATGAAGCAGAGGAAGATTATTCTCAAATAATTCATGAGACAGTGCTAATGAAATTTGACTGTGAAAGAGGCACCATGAACAACTAAAATAGCATATATGCCTGATTAATGGAGTAATATAATGAATTTTATAGCACAAAAAATGGGTAGTCAGATATTCTGACAGTAGTAAAAGCAGCTTTACAATGAATTGCAAATTATTCGCAAATATATGAAGAAAATTCTGATTATCTCACAGGACTGTGAGCCACCTATATGATGCAGCTGTTAAAACTGTGAAAAATGTTAAATTTCTGTAAGTTACTTGCTGATGGTTTAGTAGATGGAGTCTAAGTTGCTGCTAGACCAGATAACATTTTCAGCCTGTGTATAGGTGAGGGTCACTGGCTATGGATTTGTCTGAGAGCAGGGAAATCACACTGGGTAAAATAAAATTCCTGACAGAAGTTAGTAAAAGTTGTTCTTGTGACACAGTGGCTATGTACTTCTTACTAAGTATATGCTTATGAAGGGCCTGGAAAACTACTCCCTTGCTGGAGTAAGGATTTGAAATAAATCAGATTCAAGGCAAACACTCACTGCTAAAGGGAATAAAATGTGTACTGCAGGAATTATATCAGTGACTCAGTTATCAGCCTTTACAGAGAAGATAAAAGCTACAATTTTTCTATAAATGAGACACTTATACATGAACTGGACTTTTCATACAGTGAGAAAAATATAAATTCTATTAGAGTTGGAGCAAGTTTCACTTCAGCTTATTTTAAGAATTCTCAAGGTATTAATGGAACATACTTGTTCTTTGATAACAGATACCCACCCCTGGCAGTTAGTAGAAAGAAATATGCATCTTAAGAAAGTGGAGTTGCCTTTTTCATAATCTAAATATGACGTTAGAGTTGCTTTTCATGATGGCTCAAATAAAGCTGTGCTAAAAATCGTGTTAATGCGCAATACTACCCTGAGGAAGAAGAACAAGGTGGAGCTACAAGTATTTGAGTTGCCATTTCAAAGAACTTCACATTGGATCATGAAAGCTCCTCACAAGGACAACAATTTTGATTAGGTAAAATTATTAAAAAAATTAAGCAAATGTCCAATAAGTACAGTGCCTTAAACTACTCATGTGCACAGAGGTGTAAGAAAGCATAGTGAGTAGAAGGTAGCAGGAGGAAAGCTTCACACAAAACATTGACTGAAGGCATTGAAACATGATTAGAACAGCTGCTCTATTGGTACGTGAGTGATTTCTTCAAGAATAATGAAGAGCTTTTGAGATATGATCAAGCTTAATTCAGATTGTACTTAAACCTGTGGGGGTATATCAGATTTCTCTGCATTGAGCAGCAGTGAAATCAACTGAAATCCATGCAAAGAGTGGAATGGCTGTGAGAGGATTCAAAAGAATTTTCTCACCTTAAACACTGGAAAATGTAATTATAAAAATATCCCAACAGAAAACAGAGGATATACATAGATCACAGGAGCTTTAGGTCAGGCATACGGGACTAATTTTACAGAATGTAGAAAAGCGAATAAATGGAATAATAAAACCAATTGGGAAAACAGACTGTTTGTACGGCTTCGTCTAGGAATGTTTCCACCTTAGATCTTCTGCTTCTGCATTGAGTGTGGCTTAATCACACAGAATCTCTTGGCCTGGTGTTGCTGATAACATGCTGCCTCTGGCAACAGAACTGGCTCCATTCTGAATCAGAGGGAAAGATGCCTCCTCCATCCCATTCTACGCTACCTGAGATTTTCCTTGGACTTCTTTCAGCTAAACACAGAGTGGCTCTGATCCTACTTAGCTTCTGTGATCTGAGAAGATCACAGCCTGAAGTGGTATGTATAACTTCAGGCACCAGTGGAAACGTGTGACAACAGTGGGAAAGCTGATGGCAAATGTTTCAACTAGGTTGTTTTAGAGTTCTCTTTGATCGATAAAAACTAAAATATATATGTAACCCCCCTGAAAATCTCTCTTAACCCCAAAAGACTTCTTTCCTCAAAAAATCCTCTTTCACAGACTTAGAGAAACTGTTACGGGCATTAATACTGCCAAAATAGTAAGCCAAACACCTTCCCCACTCTCCACAAAAAAAAAACCAACCCAATCAACCTGGAAAAGCAGGAATCCTGATAAATGAGGAACGACTGTCATTACCATTTAAAGAATGCAAGATGCGTAATCCACATGAAACTATTGCATGGTTCTCCAGCAAAAATAATCTCAGATGGGAATATGTCTTAAAGGGGAATTCACAATCCTTCCAGGCAATGAATTAGAAGAGCACTACTGAGTTCAGTTACCCTTCCCAGAGAACTGAAACTAAGTAAAACTGCTATGATTCATAAATTATTTTTATAAAAGAGTCTATTGGTTTTAAAATTAAATCCACAAAGCTTAAATTCTATTAATGAGCAAAATTGCTGTCTTTCTTCCAGAAATGATTGGACATTTTCTGGGGGGACACTTTTTAATTCGGGAAGCTCAGATTCACTGAATCGAAGCATACTGATATCGAGAAAACATTTGTCAAAACTCAGCAGATTTCTGATGGGGAAAAAATATCCTGGCTTTCTGCCAGCTTGCTTGATTGCCTTCATCGCTGTATGGCTTCATTCCCTGACAGGGAATTTTGGAGCTAGGCTTCTGTAAGTGCCTATTCTCTTGTGTTTAATAGTATCAGGTCTTTCTCTGCCAGTTCAGCTTCAAGGATTGCCATTGAAGAAAACTGAGTGCTCAGGTAGCAAGTAATCTAGAAAAGCAGTCGGCCAAGGAGATTCACTCTCAGCAACATGGCAGTCAAAAAACCTGAGTGTATATTGAATGGGGAGCCAGAGAGCCTTCAGAATTAACAGGGAGCTCAAAAAACCAGGTTGCAAATTACCAGTGCAATCTCAGAGCCACTGCTCTTAGTAGACCACTTTGTGTACTGCAGAGGTGAAAAACCTGCGCATTTAAAAAACCTCTTTGTACTAACATTTCATACCCGTTAGCTGCCTGCCTGGGATTTTCAGGCAATTTCTAAACTTCAGAAGGTAAGTTTTAAGAAAAAACACTTCATAATGTGTGATTCATGCTGACATCACAAGCACTGGGTCTAAGCAAGCAATACAGTAAAAGGTTGGGTTTTGTTGCAGGAATAACAGTGCTCAGACCCATGGTGAACTGAGAACCAAAGGCAGTGACTGCATTAATGGGAGTATGAGAAGCTACACTAAACAAATTATAGTCTGTTTCCATGAACTTATCATTCTAACTTCCAACAATTTAAGACAGATTAAACTTGGAAATAAAAATCTTAATTTGCATTAACAATTATATCTTTGTGTGATAGTGGATGCTAATCTTCCCTGGTATAACTGTTTTAAGGCCTCTTCAGCTATGAAATTTATAGTTCAATATTGAAAACATTAATTCTATTTTGATTAAATATTTTTATATTTTTCTTTTGTCATTAAAGTGACTAAGTTTTTAAAAAATCTGTCTATCTCAGGTCACAATTCCACCACTACCTTGATTAAGATCTTGATTAAAATTTCTAAACTGAATTTGGACAGTCCTACTGGAAAAGTGATTTTTCAAAACTGGAGCACTATTGAACTCCATTCCATCTTTGTTAAAAAATGTATCAAATATCTGGATTTATTTTCTATTTAACAAAACTAACACATGTGGTAGTAAGCACCTAGAATGATTTGTCATATATGAGTCAAGCAGAACCTTGCTTGACTCCAGCTTGAAACACACTGGAGGCATGTGCTTTCCTATTTTATACAGGTTAATAACTGGTCCTGTGCAGCAAAAGACAGGGGATACACAACATTTTCTGTGAATGTGAGGAAAGTCACAATTGCTCAATCTAAATTAAAATTTTTCTGACATTTTGGCTGTACTCTCTTAAAGTCAAAATGGCTCAGTATTTCATGTGGTTAGCTCCTTTTAAAACCTGCCTCTGTAAAACTATTATCTCCTTTTTAGTGTGGTTACGTTATACGTAATTATATGTAGCTACTGCTTTAGTAGAGAACCAGCCAAGAGTCTAGGAATGGCTTACAGTAAAATTATCAAAAGCCTGAATGGAACATTGTCTTTTGAAAATGCCATTTAAATTTCAATAGAAGAGTGAAGCTATGGAGTTAAGAATTATTTTACATTCATTATTGTAAACAAATATGTAGTAATTTATTAGCTTTCAGCAAGGAGAATACAGCTATATAAAGAGCTAAAACCTGGCTTTTTTTTGTATGCTGACTTTGGAGAAATGTAAAATTTTATTTGGTGCATTCTCCTTTAAATTGCAATTGTCTTAGCTAATGGGGCACAGAATAAGACATCCTTGTTCAATTTAACTTTAGAATACTATTTCAACCAACGAAACCTGATAGACTGACAGACTAAGCGATTTGGGGATAAGACACAAAGGACTTTTTCGTAACAGGCTTTTTTCAGAAATCAGGAGTCTTCATCAGTGAGGCATTAGCCCTCCAATCTGTTAGGATGTGACCATCTTTATAGCAGCATGTCACAACTATGTTCATTAGTTCTCCTTGTATCACAAGATATCAAGCAAAGGCACAGATTTATTAGTGACTCATTTTGAACAGTAGTCTCTCCTGAAAGTATCGCCCAATCTAAAATTCTAAAATTCACATTTCTGGAATGCAGTCCTGCTGTGACAGTCTGGAGGAGTTCCTCTCGTGACCCCACGCAAACCACACTGGATATTGATTCTGTTCAGCCAACTCCCTGCTAATCTTCAAAATTATGCCTGCCACTGAATTCCTGTTGTTGCCTGAAAAGTTCTCTCCTCGATGTGAGTTGCTAGTTTGCTGAGTTACCTGAAATAGATTGTTCAGTAGTCTAGAGTTTGTATCTTCCTTCCCATCACAGGTCTTGAGTACACAAACCAGCTCTCGAGTATCTGTCTGCAAGGAGCTGTGTGATAAGGTTCCTTTTTACTATTCAGTAAAATACTTTACTGCAAATTGTCCTTACACTAAGGAAATCAAGTATGAGGTAATGTGAGATCCTATCAGGTTTAGTATTCAGTATAGTATCAGTGGGACAAGCTGCAAGATAAACTGCAATGGAAAATGAGGGAATAATGTGCATCAGAGAATGATTTCTGCGAATATATATTTAGTAAAATTTTCCTGGAAAAGGACCAGCTTTCGTCTAGGTTACCTGAAATATACTATGAACTCTTCACCCAGAAAAGCCCAGTCATTGAAGGCTGTGATCTGTGTGAGAAATAAGCATGGTCTGGCATCACATGCAAGTATGTGAAAATTTTGCAACTCTATCACTGAAAATAATCTTATTTGATATTTGGCAGGATTAAGATTTGTCAGCACTTTTCTGGAGAAACTGAGCCAATAGAAAGTGCAAGCAATGGTATAGCAGTGGGCACTGATTCATTTAAGTCTGATCTATGTGGAAAATTAATTCAGGCTGAGGTAGGATATAAAACAGTGATTGCAAATTAACTGTTTTCAACCTCCCGAGAAAGTTAATCCCACAGAACTTTAGATATTCACACTGAATCACTTACTTAGACTTCCTTTAATAATCAATTTCATTTCTACTGTGATTCATCTTATTCTAAAGGTAGAACTCTAAAATGGGGCATATAACTCACATCCTCTGTGTGTCTCTATCTTTCTATTTGAATATAAAGATGACTCGTTTGATTATAAACATCTCAGCTGTAGACGTCTAAAGCTAAATGAGATGAATCATATCCTCTGACTCTAAAATAAGGGTCTTTATTCCAAATTACACACTTCAGAATTGAGAATATGGGCATCTACACAAGAAGTCATTCATAAATTCCAAATTAACCTCCCATGTTAAGGGAGGCTTTTTCATTGAGTTAAGGTCTTTTCACTGAGTTGATAGCATCCTTCTTATGTTAAGAGGCAAGATGAGACCCTATGCAGTCATGGTTTCAAGGCTGCATTTTATCTATTACTACAGTTTGTTGCATACAAGCATGAAACACTATGTTAAAAAAAAAAGTAAAATACCCATAATTAATATAGTCATATTCAGCTGGCAGTATAACTAGTCAGGCTGAACAAGATAGTATCTATCTACTCTAATTTGCCACTTCCCAGCATTCATAAATTCCTACTAAATTGCCTTACTGTGAAACATTGATGCTTTTCTTGATTGATACTAGTTCAGAGAAAATGTGATTTACTGATGAGAAAAATAAGCTTTCTTTGATAAACTACATTCCTACTTATCTTCTTGTCCTGTTTATTGGGTAGAAATTTTGGTAAACAGCTTTTACTAACATTTTTTGACAGGTGATGGTTTTGTATTGTAAGATGAGAAACTTCATGTTTGTGCCACAGTGATTGTCTGGGTTTGTTGTGGGCAGTTTTGCTGCCATACAAATTGCCCCTGATAGACTGGAGAAATTGGCTGACAGGAACATCATAGAGTTAACAGGGGAAGTGCAAAGTACTGCACCTATGGAGGAACAACCCCATGTATCGGTACATGCTAGGGGACAACCAGCTGGAAAATAGCTTGATAAAAAAGGCCTTGGGGCTCCTAGTGGACAACCATTTGAACATTTGAGCCAGCAATATGCACTTGTGGCAAAAAAAGGCCAACGTCCTCCTGGGCTGTGTTAAGCAGAGCGTTGTTGCCAGGTTGAAGGAGGTGATCCTTCCCCTTTATTCATCATTGGTGAGGCCACAACTGGAGTGCAGTGTCCAGTCCTGGGCTCCCTGTGGACATACTCGACAGAATCCAGTGAATAGTCATGAAGATTACTGAGGAACTGTAGCATCTCTTCTGAGGGAAGGCTGTGAGAACCGGGACTGTTCAGCTTGAAGAAGTCTCAGGAGGATTTTATCAATGTGTATAAATACCTGAAGGAAGGGTGTTAAAACAATTGAACCAGGCTCTTCTGAGTGGTGCCCACTGACAGGACCAGAAGCAAACGGCACAAACCGAAACACAGGACGTTCTGTCTGAACATCAGAGAACACTTATTCACTGTGAGGGAGACCAAGCACTGGCACAGGTTGTCCAGGGAAGTTGTGAAGTCTCCATCCTTGGAGATAGTCAGAAGCTGTCTAGATATAGTTCTGTCCAACTGGCTTTAGGGTGCCCTGCCTGAGGAATGAGTTTGGACCAGAAGACTTTTAGGGTTTTCCTCCAATCTCAACTGTTCTTTGTTTCTATGATTCAGTTTGAATAAAAGTGTTAATATTTTCATTCAGAAGTAGTGCTGTTTTCCAAAACCAACATAGAAAGTGTATGCAAGGAGTGAAACAGAACTTCAAAGTGTGCATGTAGGAAACAACCAGTGTAATTGTCCACCTGTTGATAGAAAGACTTGGAAAGTCTTGAACTGCTGACAGAGCAGTTAATGAGTGGTCATCTGGTTACTATTATTTCAGGTCTTTATCTTTTCCTCTTCTGTAGGAAGATGTCATTCATAAGTCTCTCATTTATAGGGTTTTTTGTTTTGTTTTGTTTTGTTTTTCTCCTACTACCATTAGGCAATATCTTTTTTTGTTCTCCTAAACTTCAGTCTATTGATGTCAGAGAATGCCTTGCTTCAATGGAAATAAATCCCTGACCTTCAAAACAAAAAAGACGTTATAGGGTGTGATGCAAGAACACGGATAGAGAATATTACAGCAGCATCAAAGGCTAAGATGTTTTGGTAAGAGCACTAACAAGCTGTGCTTGTGAAAACAGTGAGTTAAATTAATGTGATTCAAGCAAATACCACCATGCAAACACTCAGTTTGCAAAAGTTTACTATATAAATATAAAGAAGCTATTATTGCTGTTTTGAGTACTGTGTTTATTGTGGCATCACCCAAAATATGCTAGGTACATAGAATGGTATATTCTGTGCTCAGAGGGTTTTAACTCTGGTGACAGATACGGCACAACAATAGAGAGACAGAGCAACAGGTGGAGTAAACAGCAGGATGGGAAGAACATAACTGCAAAGGGAAGGTCAGGCAAAGATAAGACTGTGCAGGTACCTTGTTCCCTAATATATACAATATTTGTAGGGGTTTTATCGTGATTCTTTCTGTAATTCTGCTGTTCCTGAGTTTACCAGACAGAGAAATGCTTTGCAATGATTTCTAAAAGAAGTTCTTCCTTCCCACCACTTTTTTTTCTGCAAAGTTCAAGCTTGATATTCAAGTACACTTCAGAGAGACTTTCTGTATGCGTTTAGGTAACAATATTACCTTTGTTTTCTGTTGTCCCCCAAGAGTTATTTAGGGCCCATAAATCTTATTTCTTCCTATGACTCTTAGGCCTTTAAAATTCTCAGTCTACCTGGACCCTGTCTCTCTCTGTGGGTGTCCTGGGTTCAGCAGTAGCAGTAATTTTTCTCCTTCTTAGTAGCTGGTGCAGTGCTGTGTTTTTTCCACTTTCATCCTGGGAACAGCGTTGATAACACCGATGTTTTTAGTTGCTGCTTAATAATGTTGAGTCTGACCAAGGACTTTCTGAGTCTGATGCTCTGCCAGGGAGGAGGGGAAGCTGGGAGGAAGCAGAGACGGGACACCTGACCCAAACTGACCAAAAAGGTATTCCATACCACAACATGTCATGCCCAGTATATGAACTGGGGGCAGTCACCTGGAAGGGTTAGATCACTGCTTGGGTGGGGCTGGGTATCGGTCAGTGGCTGGTGAGCGGTTGTACTCTCTTCCCTTGTTATTTCCCTTATCTTTATTATTATTGGTGGCAGCAGTAGTGGTTTGTGTTATACCTTAGTTACTGGACTGTTCTTAACCCATGGTAATTGCATTCTTTTGATTCTCTTCTCCGTCCCTCTGGGAGTGGGGGGAGAAGGGGGGAGGGGGGAGTGAGTGAGCGGTTGCATTGTTCTGGGTTGCCAGCTGGGTTTAAACCTTGACAGTGGGGTGGTATTAAAAGCTGAAAAATATGACACTGGACTCCATTCTTGACCCTTAATATGTGGGATTTCCTTCTGACAGACATATGAGATGAGTAAATATTATTGTTACCTTTTCCCAGTGGGAAATTGAAGGCAAGGGTGGTTTCTGGCACACCTGAAACATGTGAGCCTGAGTCAGAATTTTGGAATGCCATATTCTAAACTTCTGCATAAAACCAAGGCAGTTTCATCTGTTCAGCCTTATAACTTCAATTTGAAGGTCTTTTGTTGTACCTGTCTCCTCTATTTTCATACAGATGTATTCCAATAGAAGATTCTATGCTGGCATAGTTACGAGCATGAAAACAACAAAGATTTAAGGGAATCTCTTACAGATTAATGGCCATCTGAGGATCCTTTGGCTGACCATTATTTCTTAATAAGCACCTTAATTTAAGGTAATTTCTAGTTTATAAAAGATATTTAACTTAAAAAAAAAACCAAAACAAACAATCCAAAGTAACAGGAATAGGGATTTCTGGTTTTACCTGTACAACTTCAGTTTTTAAGAAATAACATTCAAATGATTTCTGTGATGCTTTATATTTCTAGTTCTGCTTTTATTTGATACTTTCCAACAAGTAGTAATGAGATATCAGGAACTAGTGTACCTTTCCATCTGCTACTAAATAAGTTTATAAAACCAACTCTATGGTTAACTTAAGACAGTAAGTGATCAAACATTTTTCATGTTCAAAATGAATGCAAAAATAACTGGTTTGCAGTATGAGTGCTAGAAAAGTGAATTTGTCATTTCTGATCTGATGGTTGTCTAAATTATCTCTCTTTTTTTTTTTTTTTCTTCCTAGGTCTTTGAGAACCTCTCTGAGCAGGCATCATCAGAATTTTCCTATTTGCTTAGGAATCGATCCAAGTGTAAAAGTTTCCACCATGTCAGATTCTGATTTCATTGGAGATTGCCTTGCAGCATTTTGCTAGGCACTTGTGCAGAGCAGTAAAACAACAAAACAGAACAAAGTGCTCCAGGAATCATATAATCCAATAGTTGTTTGTTGTCCCACCTGCACTATGGAATTGGTACAAATGTTGTTCTTATATTTTGAAATTTTGGCAAATTTAATAACTGTAGTGTGGTGACTTTGGCTGGCCGCCAGGTGTCCACCAGCCTGTTCTATCTCCCCCTTCTCAATAGGACACAGGGAGATTAATATATAATGAAAGGAGGTTGAGATAATGACAGGGGAATCACTTACTAATTGCAGTCACAGGAAAAACACTATGGGCAAATAATTTAATTTATTGGCAAATAATTGCAAAATGGTAGGATAGTGAGGAGGACAAAAACTAACAACCCCTTCCCCTGTTCCAGCATGGGATCTCCCCATGATATACAGCCCTTCATGAACTTCTTCAATGACAGTCCTTTCCACAGGCTCTAGTTAGTCAAGAACTGCTCCAGGATGGTTCTTTTTCTGCAGGGTACAGTCCTTTGGGAGCGGACTTCTCCAGCATGAATCCCCCCAAGGTCATAGGTTCTGCCAGGAAAACTGCTCCTGCATGGTCTCATGATAGGCTATAACTTCCTTCAGGGCACATCCACCTGCTCCAATGCGGGATCCTCCATGGACTGCAGATGGATATCTGTTCTACTGTGGACCTCCATGAGCTGGGGGGGCATAGCCTGCATCAACATGGTCTGCACCACAGGCTGCAGGGAAACCTCTGCTCTGGAGTTTGCCCTCTTGCTTCACTGACCTTGGTGTCTGCAGGGCTATTTCTCTCTTGTCTCCTCACTCTTTTCACTCAGCTGTTGTGCAGTGGATTTACCTTTTCTAAAATATGGTGTCGCAGAAGCACTACCAGAAGACCTGGTTGGCCTGGCTTCTTTGGCCAGTAGCAGCTCTGTCTTGCAGTTCGCTGGCACTTGCTCTGTCTGACATGAGGCATCTATAATATCTTCTCACAGAAACCAGCCCCTCAGCTCCTTCGTCCTCCTCCCACAAACCCTGCCACCCAAACCCAATACAATAACATAATCTTCACCCTTGCTTTATTAAGTAGAAGGGATGATATAGATGGAAAATCTTACTGAGGGAAAGCTCTGCGCTTATCAAATACTCAATATTTGATAGGCCTGTGAACTCTGGCCTGTCTTGAGGTCTGGCAGAGAAATAGGGGCAAAAATTTATGATTTTCCACAAATATACTGAAGTGGCACCTGAAGAATTTTGAACTCTCTGGCAAGTTCACGGCCTTCCAAATCTGGACTTGTCTAAGGGATTCTTCATTTGGCAGAAAGGAGTTTCCCAGCTCTAGTTCTTGATTCAAGTTTCACTGTCATCCCAAAAC
Organism: Neopsephotus bourkii; assembly: GCF_033783945.1. Classification (NCBI taxonomy): domain Eukaryota; kingdom Metazoa; phylum Chordata; class Aves; order Psittaciformes; family Psittacidae; genus Neopsephotus; species Neopsephotus bourkii. The sequence continues at coordinate 11,862,805 of NW_026902234.1, forward strand.
CATTCAGGATCCTTGTTTATCTCATTTGACAGCATCCTACAGGGGTGCTTTGTAAACAGTGCTATGTAGTCTCTTTTGCTTATACTTTAAACTTCCCCTTGACACTGAAAAGGTACAAAGTACAGGAATCATATCTTGCTTAGTGGTATCTGTAGCCTTAGAGGAAGGAAAAAGATACACATTTCAGGAATAGTATCATACTGATCCTAATGTTGTTTATTATATGAGTCTATATACCGTGTGTCTGAACATGCAGCATACATACTTATGTATGTATAAACACATAGGCTTATATACGTACACACAGAGAAACACAACTCAATTTTTTTGTGATTATATTTTAAAAGCATTATCCTACTTATACCTAGAAAAAAAGTTTCTGATTAAAAATCTGTTAGTACGCTCCATTTTGCAAGGTGACTTTGGAGCATTTTTATTGGACAGGGATTTTACATTTTAAGTGTATATGGCTCACAATCAGGAGACACATTTTACATTTTTATGTGGGCACAGAATCACTAATGTAACAGCTAGTATCATCAGTAAATTATTTCTTTACATTGTGTATGCCAAGCTACAGACATAAATGCAAAGTGTGTACACATTCTGTTAAAAACTTTTTTATTACTGAATTTAAATTGCATTATTTTTCCCCAGTGCTTATTCTTCAGTTTTTGTGCAAAGACCAAGCAAATCCAGACTCCTTTTCCCACTATGTATCTTTTATATTGGACGTCTTTTTAAGTGCAGCATTTTACACTGAAAATTGCTATTCTGGAAGAAATTTTGAAGAGAGCATAAGGCATTATTAGATTTTAGTGTTGAAGAGCAGGCAATAAAGGTAAAGAATCTTGCTTTTGTGCAATGTTTCTGTTTTGTGTTTGTTAAGCTTTCCCTTAAAGTATTTAGTTTGCATAAAGTATGACTACTGCTTCTGTGTTTCTGCATTCACTTATGCTCTCAAAGCCTTTTGAACGTAGCTTGTTTGTACCATCATTCTTTCTGGTAGTACAGTGCTCCTCAAATCCATCTTTATAGTTGCCTTCAAGCTATACTGTACCCTTCTAAGGGAATCTACTTTAGGTATGAAGTACAGGTTCTGTGATGGGGTTTGTGAATGATAGCTCCAGGTTGTTCCCTTTGCTAGCTTTGTGAAGGAATGGGACTGACTTACCCAACTTCCAGGCAGGAGTTAGGAGATTTACACATGGCAGATATGTCCGGAAGGCTCTGTACCACTGTTAGTTATACATCATTTAAATTCCCCTCTTTGAATCATTGTGTTACTTTGTCACAGCTATTGACAGCTGCTATCTGATCAGTCTGCTAGTGCCAGTAGTATCTTGGCAACAGCACAAAAATAGCTTCCCCCCCTTGTGAGTAAGACCAGTCTGCACTGACAAATTAGAAATGTGCTAAAGACAAAATAAGCTGATATTTTGGGCCAGATTTTCAGCCTTACAACTGTGCTGCAGACAATTATTGAATTGTCCAAAACAATTGATGGGAGAATTCCTTCAGAATGGGAGAAAATAGCTTCAAGATGCTGTATTTCAGTCATAGCCTTTTTATTAGGTATGGGTGTAAGATGAGGCTGTCCTTTAGTGGGGGCCGACTCCTAGCAGGGTGAGATTTTAGCTGGCTGCTCACAGCCAGCTCCAGGTAGAAGAAAGCAGTATCAGCCAAAACCTTGTCTGACTTGGGACTTTTCAAGAAAAAGATGGGAAAGTCCTAGCAGAGGCTCCCTGCTCCTTCTTTTGGGAGGTTTTCTAAGCTGAGGGGTTGCAGCTGACCCTGCCCATGGGACAACATTGCCCTGGCTGCTTGCCAGCAGGTAGAACAGTCTGTGACCTCTCCTCTTCCTCCTTTGGATCTCTCCTTTGCACCAAATAAGCGCAGGACTGCCAGCTGGCAAGTATTCAGAATGCCAAAGCCACCTGAAGCATCTGGAAAGCTTCCTCTTTCCCACATGTGCTCCATGCAGGCAGGCAAGGCACACAGCCTGATAAGTCCAGACCCCATGATGGTTTCCTGCCTCCTCCCTGCCTCTAACAAGTCAGGTGTGTGGGGTGGGGTGCTTACCCACAAGTTTGCCCATGATTTCCTGGCCACCTCAGTCTCTCACCCCCTCCAGCTGGGTGAGTGATATGTCTGATGTGATTTGCCTCTACAAACCCACAGCCACGGTGAGTGGGAATACCCTGAGGCACAGTCCCTACCCAGGCTCATGTGAGAGATCTATCAGGCACTTAGCTATTACTGTTTATATGCCTAGGGCTGCAAAGTTTGGAATCACTTCTTTGGAAAAAACTGTACTATCTTGGGTAGAATTTCATAAAACACTGCAAAAAACCCCAAGGTTCTTATGCATTAGGGCAAGAAAGTATGCCTGAGAGCTTGTATAGTAGCTAGAATTTACTATATGCAATGAATTTATCTTTAAGATGACAGCCAATGAACCTTAATTAGGATCTGATTTCATATCATAGTGATTACATGTTACCTAACCCAAGGGAAAGGCACATCTTTATTTTTCTAGGGGGGGAAAGAAAGGTCTCTGGACTTCTGTGGGAGAGATGAGCGACAGTCATATTTTCTCTTCCTCCTTTGGGAGAAGAGATGTCTAAATATATGAAAATGTTTTCAGAAATTTCTACTCATAAATCCATTTCTTTTGAAATCTACACTCCTTGACAAGACTATTTTGCTTCAGCCCCAAATCTTGAATTAGGTCTTGTCAGACATCCTGCTGAGAGCTTGTATGCACATTCATTATGTTTTGTTAAATCTAACCAAATCTAGGCAACAAACAAAAACTATACATAACATTTTATTCAGTTTATTTTCCCTTTGATTGTAATTTTTAATACTAATGTTTGAATAACTTCTGTGTCTGAGACTCACAAGCATAATTAACAGTGGAATACTCTTGTTGTAAAAAATGGTTTCAGCTGATTTATTTAAAATCAGACTGGACCAAATTCTTGGGAGCATACTGTAGAGAACTAAGAATGACCTGCAGATCTTTTCTATATCTGCTTTGTACTATTCCTCAGTTTCCCATGTTCACTGTCCCAGTTTGTCAAGCAGAGGTAAATATTTCTTTTACAAGCAAAATAATATAAAGCATTCCTTTTTTTGTTTTCTTTTTCTTTTATATATTGTGTTAATTCTAGGAAAAGTATTTTCATCTATATAAAGAAGATTTGTTTCTTTGTTTGATATTTAAATTTCTTCAGATCTTGAAAAGGTAGTTCCTAAATGTGTGGCTTTTTCCTTTCATCCTGTTTTGCAGCTTTATTCCAAAGCATAAACATTACTATGGGTATAAAAATGATTTTGTTATTTCTTAAAAAAAAAAAAAAAAGAATGCATATAAGAACATTTTACTAATGGATCCAAAGACAGAGGCTAATTGGGTGCCAAGGAAACTTATTTCCTGATTGAGGGTATTCATTCCCAGTACTGTATAGATAAAAAAGTCACTCTAAAAAGAAGAATGACTGTGTTTGATGTACCAGTATTTCTGTTTATACATATAAGCATATACATAGCAGTGGCCCTTCTAAAACTAAGCAGAAAAAAATGTTTCACATGGGGAGCATAATTCACAAGCTGGTGACATCATAAATATGATAAAGTTTTAATTTATGTTGATTTTAGTGTTATCTGTAATTGCTTCCCCAGAGGGCAAAGTTTATCTCAAAATTAGTCCAAATGTAAAATATGAGGAAAAAGTCAACAAGGAACCCGTGACCCTAGGCCTTATTTCTATTCTTGTTGAAGTCAGCAAAAAAAGATCGGAACTGAATCTTTGTGTTCCAGGAGCATGAAAAAATAGTGCAACTGGTGAGCTAGGCAGACCTATGTGGTTTTAACATTCTTGCCTTTCTCCGGGAGACTGAATTCAGACTCTAATGAGGAAAAAGCAAATTCCCCCACAAAATGTAAATGTGCAAAGAGCATTACCAAACACTTTCATGTATGTTTTATTCCTAGGCCCCATTAACGCTACTACCTTTGATGTCCAAAAGAACCAGCCACCTTAAGGCATGTAGCTGATGAACGTGCTTACATTAACTTGTGCCCCTGTATTGCCAACCAGCACATTCATAGCAAAAGCATCCAGTCCAGTTGAAAATCAGCCAGATGGCACTGCTACCCCAGCATTATGCCATAAGGCTTAGAACTGTGGTCCCAGGACCCCCTCCTCTTAAAATTTATGTATATGCTAAGGTTTAATTCTACTGATCCCATAGAACATACAGTGTCTCCAAAATGGAAAAGTCTCAGAAGTTTCTGTGCTCTTGGCAAGCTGATGAGACTATTAATGGTAAATGCTAGGATGTAGGGTTATGCCTTCCATTAGTTCAGACACTCACCACATGGCTAAATCCATATCACAGTATTACAGTATGTTAGAGATTGGAAGGGACCTCAAAAGATCATCTAGTCCAATCCCCCTGCCGGAGCAGGAACACCTAGATAAGGTTACACAGGAACGTGTCCAGGCGGGTTTTGAATGTCTCCAGAGAAGGAGACTCCACAACCTCCCTGGGCAGCCTGTTCCAGTGTTCTGTCACCCTCACTGAAGAAATTTCTTCTCAAGTTTAAGTGGAACCTCTTGTGTTCCAGTTTGTACCCATTTCCCCTTGTCCTATCATTGTTTGCCACTGAGAAGAGCCTGGCTCCATCCTCATGACACTCCTCCTTTATATATTTATATACACTAATAAGGTCACCCCTCAATCTTCTATTCTCCAAACTATAGAGACCCAGCTCCCTCAGTCTTTCCTCATAAGGGAGATGCTCCACTCCCTTAATCATCTTAGTTGCCCTGCGCTGGACTCTCTCCAGCAGGTCCCTGTCCTTTTTAAACTGAGGGGCCCAGAATTGGACACAATATTCCACATGAGGTCTCACCAGGGCAGAGTAGAGGGGAAAGAGGACCTCTCTCGACCTACTAACCACCCCACTTCTAATACACCCCAGGATGACATTGGCCTTCTTGGCCACAAGGGCACAGTGTTGGCTCATGGTCATCCTGTCATCCACCAGGACCCCCAGGTCCCTCTACCCTATACTGCTCTCTAACAGGTCGTTCCCCAACCTATACTGGAACCTGGGGTTGTTCCTGCCCAGATGCAGGACTCTACACTTTCCCTTGTTATATTTCATCAAGTTATTCCCCGCCCAGCTCTCCAGCCTGTCCAGGTCCCTCTGGATGGCAGCACAGCCTTCTGGCGTGTCGGCCACCCCTCCCAGCTTAGTGTCATCAGCAAACTTGCTGATAGTACACTCAATTCCCTCATCTAAATCGTTGATGAATATATTAAATAATACTGGTCCCAGTACCGACCCTTGAGGCACTCCACTAGATACAGGCCTCCAACTAGACTCTGCCCCATAGACTACAACTCTCTGGCTTCTCTCCTTCAGCCAGTTCACAGTCCACCTCACTACCCCATCATCCAGACCACACTTCCTCAATTTAGCTGCAAGGATGCTGTGGGAGACTGTGTCAAACGCTTTGCTGAAGTCAAGGTAGACCACATCCACCGCTCTGCCATCATCCATCCACCGTGCTATTTCCTCATAAAAGGCTACGAGATTGGTCAAGCATGACTTCCCCTTGCTGAAGCCATGTTGACTGCCCCTCATAACACTCTTATCCTTGATATGCCTTAAGATGGCACCAAAGATAAGGTGTTCCATCACTTTCCCAGGAATGGAGGTGAGGCTGACTGGTCTATAGTTACCTGGGTCCTCCTTCTTGCCCTTTTTGAAGATGTTGATCTTCACCCTTTTTGTTTGAATATCTATTTGGCTGTTAAGAGTTTTGTGAAGTATATTCACAGATATGGCATACAGTGTTACCTTTTTCTCCCTTTCCTCTTCTGATATGTTCTAGGTCTAATTAAGGCTACAGTAAGTCCTGTGCAACTCTACAGAGACCATAAAGAGACCCGTATCAACTAAACATCCCTAAGACCAAAGTCGATGGTGATAATTGAGTTTATGTATTTCTAGGACGCTGCTTCTAGTCACTGAAATATAACTTGGGGCACAAATAAGTGGGTCTAGTTTCCCTGAAAAAAAAAACAACAACCCCCCAAAACCTCAACCATGCCTTCCAAAGCTTAATATACAAATCCTGAGGTCCAAACTCTCAGCTTTACATCATTTTCTGTGGTTATGAATTTAATTGAGGAACTGAAAACAGACAAAAAGGAAGAATTATAACATTTTACCATTTAGCTCTTAAGATCATAACAATGATTTTGTTGTTTTTTTTTTTTTTTTTTCCCAGGTGTGAAAACAAGTGACTTCCAGTTGTAAAAAGTATATTATGGACTTTCTCAGTTTACTCACAAACTGGTTTCATTTAGGATTTCTTAGTGCAGGCCTGGCATTTGCTCATTGCACTATTGTGCTGGAGATCTGGTACCCCATTTCTAAAATGTTTAAGCTGCTTTCTGTTGGGCCAGCAAATTATTAGAATAGTTGTTTTAGGGTTTTTTTTTGGTGTGGTGTGGTTTTGTTTTTTTTTTTTTTTTTCTTCTCCTTGCATTATGTATTCCATGAAACTGGATTATTTCCAAAGGAAAAATATTTGAGTTTTTGAGGAATCAGTATGTAAATAGGATTTGTTTGCATGCAAAATCTACACATAAATTTCAACCATAAACATGCATATTTGCACCTCTGAATCAGAAGAAGCAGTGATTTGCTCACCCAAGACTGCTAAAGAACAGTACAAATTATCTGCTTCAGGGCAGAAATTCTGGATCTGCATCAAAACCTTCCCAAAGTGTGGGATTTCTTTTTTTTTTTTTTTTTTTCTTTTTCAGATTTGTTGTTACCTCTGGATCAAAGAGCTGTTAAGATGAAACAACTGGGAGAAAAATTCAGGACATGCCTCCACAGATAGGAAATTTCACTGACATGAAGATGTTGCACACCTGGAGGCCCCCCAGTCTTCATGATTTGTAGGTCCTTGTACGAGCGCTAGGGCAGTGCTGAATGTGAGCTAATAAGGCCTGTGGGACTCAGGGTACCCCAAGTGCCACATAGAGAAACAGATTTACCAGATAATCTCTGAGGATTTTCACATGGCTTTTCTGTCTTATCACTAGCCAGAGCAACACACTCTCCACTGCCACAGCATAGCTGTGTGTGTGGCCAGCCCTAGGTACAACTAGAGCAGAGGCATTTCTGCACGTCATTCCATAGACATCACCTCAGACTTCTTTCGCCAAAGCCTTCCTTGTGTAAGCTTGCTCCATTTGTTAGATTTATTCTGTCCTGGAAAGTTGCTATAACTTGAACATGAGCAAAATCTACTACCCGGAGTTTCATCTGCAGTTTGTGGTGAAGGAAGTAGACTCAGCAAGAGGACAGACCCCTTTTTTTGCAGCAGCTGGAGGCTAGACTTTGTGTTGTTCCTGTAGTGCATTTTAGTGAAAGGGAGGGTGTTTCCTGAAGAGGAACAGGCAGTCAATCTTGAAGCTGGCATGATCTATGAGACAAGAAGCTGTGCAGGAGTGGGAACACAGAAAGCTCTCTGCTGAGCTGCAGTTCTGTGAACTATCTGTAATGGATTTAGGTATTGATCTTGGAGTATTTATTCATCTTCAGGTTTTCACTGAGCTGTCAGGTTTCATCTGAATTAACAAGTAAAATTTCTGACTTGCTGTGCTATGATTTTTTCATGTGTAAATATACAATACCACGATGATACTTTTGTTCAAGCCCTTCTTTGTACCTTGATTCCTGCCACATTCAGATGATGAAGCATTTGGAGAAATTTTTATTCCTCTTTAGGTTTTTTTTCCTTTTCATTTTGAAAATATATTAATTTATGTTTAAATCCACAGAAATAAGAGGTCTCTGAATAAATGCTGCTAAGGATCTTTAAGTGTTCTCCCTCTGCGGCTGACACATTAACACCCATGCGACTATATAGGTTACATACTAAAGCGGAGCTTTAGACTTGAGGCCAGATTCTGGCTAGTAGTACATATCAGCAAATCCACAGCCAATAATGTGAGGAAAGGTAGAAATGGACCACACAGAGTCTGGCTTTTTGAAGTGTTACAGAGATGCTATTGCACAAGCTTTTCATGATCACATGAAAAGAGAATACTACGGTGTGAGGCCTGGAAGCCAGAAGCTAAATCTCCAAAAAATGATTGTTTATTCGTATAGAGCTCTGGAATGGATGGTCCTTCTCACAGATCACTTACCTTAGGCAGGTTTGTTTGTGTGGTTTTGGTTGGGTGGGTTTTTTTTTTAAATTTTGTTGCTGTTTAATTGATTTTATTTTATTGTTTCTTTTTTTTTTGAGAAAAGGAAGGTAGGAAGGGGAAACATCAAAGAGTTCAGACAGGGGCATCTCATAGAATCATGGAACAGTTTGGGTAGGAAATGACCTTATGGAAGAGACTATATTTTCATTGAATGAAGTGAATTCTGATCATCTATGGAGGCAGATAGTTTGTAATACAGGTTAACTCTCTCCTGCTGCCTCTGCAGTGACTCCTGTCCCTCTGTTTAATGTAGTACTTTAAAGTACAACAAAGCAAGCATCCTCTGTCAGATACAACTGTCAAGGCAGAAATAAATGGCCTTTCTTCAGTGACTTAAAAGCCATCTAGAGGAGCCTACAAGTACACCGAGCAAGACCTGGCCTGGCAGTAACTGTTTAAACATTATGATTCCCTTAATGTGACCTTCTTCCTTGTACCAAAAGGCCAATGTATGTTACTATGAATTTGACATTTTTTTTCTCCATTTTGTGCTAGGATGCCAGCACTGACCATTTTGTGGGGAAACTGTAATGAATCATTTTTAAAAGCTGAATTTAAGCTGTGTATTAATTTAATGTCTTACATTTAATACTTCATCCTCAGAATTCAGTTTTGCAAGAGCAAAAATAAAGCTAGTGAGAAGTAATCATCAAATATCTGACATTCCCTTTTTCTTTCCACTATCATTAACTAGAATTTATATTATATACATATGGTGCAGAATCTAGTTACTTAAATTGCTCAAGATATGTTTTAGCCTTTTGGAGAAGTTATGTAACGTTTGGTATGTTCAACCTCGCTTCTCTCCCCATTGTGTTTTATTTACAGCAACCATAAAAGTTCTGAATCTTGTAGAAAATTATCTTTTACATATCTATGTACTTAGTCTTGAAGCTACTAATGACTATGGAATAAATAGAACTCTTTTTAATAATAAAATATTTTTCAGTAGGTTCAGAAAGCCAGAATATTTAAGGAAAATGTATTATGCATATTTTACATACCAATCTACAACATCGTTCGTAAATATACAAATATATATGCATACTTATATGATCTAGTTCCAGCTTACATAGTTCTTGAACTATGAGATTGGAGATTACAAAACTTCAAGCACAGAGAAGTTTCATTTTCTATAGATTGGAAGATGCCTCAGTGTAATATTAAACCATGGTTGTAGCCATGTGTAAAGTTCAAATTCAAAGTAATTATTGATATTACTGAATGAAATATACTACATTCATATTAAAATAGTTTTATAAAGAAGAAATGGCAGCTTTCTGAAAAGTAGTCAATATGGAGAAATACTTATAAGATACTATATATGTGTATATATATATATAAGGGGAGCAAGTTAAAGACTGAAAGAGAACATTAGTTAGCAAAGACTATACTAAAGTTGGGGGAAGGAAGAGTTTAGGCCACGTGTAGGTCTCAAGCAAGCAAAATGCTGTCAAATATTGGAGAAAAGACTACTAATTTGATCTTATTGAGATTAAAATACATCACAGACAACTCATTTCATGGGAAACTTTCCCCTTGTGGAAATGTCATGTTCTCTGCAAGTATTTTGTTAAAAGTGTATGTCTTCCTGTTCCACTGTCATAAAGTACCTCATCACAAGATTACTTCTTATAGAATCATAGAATCATTAGGGTTGTATGCTATATAAAGATGTAAACAAACACAAAATCCAGAAAAAGCTCTTTTCTTTTTGAAAAGAAGAAGATTTGCATGACACAAAAATATACTGCCTTGGCACATTGAGAAGTTAGCAGAAATCAATGAAATTTGGATTTCTTTAGTCCCATTTTTATAAACCATAGTTATCTAAATCCTTTAAGATAGCTGAAATAGCTCTTATATATGAGAGTAATCTTTTGGACTAAAGGCACAAAAGGATTTTGTTATTAAAATGACTAATCGTTAAATGTCCTGCTACCTAACTAGATTCCTAGATATGATTCTTAGAGGAAGGAATCATACTTTGCTCTATACTCAGGGTATGTTACAAATCAAACTCTTGAGAACCTGAATCACAAAATCTGTAGTGAAATATGAAGTAATATAGGGTAGCCAACACAAAATTCAGAAGACACTGGCTACAGATGGGTACCATTTTTTATATGCATAGATGAGTGGCTGTCTTTTTTTTGTGGAAGAAAAATTGAGGTATCAGTGGAGTCCCTCTGGCTCTTCTAGTCCTTCAGTAATCATGAGATCCAGGGAAAAAGATATTCATGCTGAAATTTCTATTTTCTGTCTGAAATAGGGTTTATGTCTCAGTATCTCATTTGGCAGTTAGATGCTTTAACCCCTTTAAGATAATAAATACCCCTTAAGAAAGAAAGGTCTCTTTCGTACTCTTCTGCTAAAAGCTCATGCTTTGCAGAAAATAAATCAGATACTATTTGGAGCAATGCCCAGATCCTGTCTAAAAAACCCCTAACTACAAGTTTATAAACTCATTCTCCCTCATTGTTTCTTTGCCTCTTTGCACTATATATTTAGCTAGCTTATTGAAATGAAACAGAAAGGCACATCGAAACCAACCTACTTTGTGAGGTGGGATTACTAGGCTCAAATGCTAATGGTATTTCTGATTGTACTGCATGGCAGACAAGCTCTTTTACGCTGGAATCTAAGCTTTCATCATTACTACTATGAAACCATGAGAATTATGGATGACAGTGCCATAGCATGAGCAGGTATACTTTTTTGTTTCAATTTCAAAGACTTCTAAAGGCTTCATCTGTTCTTGTGTCACTACTTACTACTGGTCCAAGCCAGTCAAGTCTAAGCTAAATCTTGCACCATCTCAGGCCTATTACCTGAATACTCTATTTGATCTGTAGGTTTCGCTAGTTCACATACCCGTGAAGGTAGTTCTCTCTGAGCAACTGCAGTGTTGAAAGAATTGACTGCCTTGGAAAGTTTCAAAATCATTTAAAGGCCCTCTTGATCATGCGTTACTTATCAGACTTTTCTATTGAGCTCTCAACTTCAATAAATAGCAAGGAAGCATCAAAGTGAGGAAAAAGTCAGGCCTGTCTGAGCAGAAACAGTGTTCCCCTTCACAGGAAAGTGTGCAGGGAGATCGCACTGTATCCTGGCCCACGTCTGTGTGTCCCTTTCCTGCAAGGCATGGACTTCGCTTCACCATGTTAAGTGTAGCTGCCCATGCCATTCACTTTTGTTAATAACTGGCTGACCTAGCATCTCAAGTAATCCTTTAACAAGCTCGAATGTTGTAATGACTGAGGACTAAATGAACACCTTAATCTCTGGTTCACTGCAAGGTGCATAAAAACAGGGTCAAGGAGACCCCTGACGCTGTGGCCACTCAGTAGTTCAGCCAATTCAACTAAAATATGGGTCACTGTTAAAGTGCATGGTGAATAAAGCAAAGATACTGGGTTCAAGATTTGAATGCAAAACAAGTGGAATATTTTTATAAAAAGTACTGGACTAAACATTTTTGTATCTGACAATAAATACTTCAAGTATGAAAAAAAATTAATTTCCTGCATCTTGCTGAGGGTAAGAAATTTCAGATATTTCAGATTTTTCAGATCTTTCACTTCAAAAGATTTGAAAGGGTCAGTAAATAAAAGCTGAGCTGTAATGAATCTGTCTTTTCCACGTTAACTATCAATAGGCCAATGCCACATGAGCTCGCCAGAAGATAACTGAGTCTCAGTGTGTCTGCATGGTAGGGGGTAGTTTATCCTTCTGGGGTCATACCTGTACCATGAAAAGAGGAAATTAAATGTAATAGCTAAAATCTTTGTAATAGAATAAGAGAATTTGCAGTGGGACATAAACTAATAATAAGGAAATTCATGGGCCAGCTGCCCTCTTAGACACAATAGGGGCACATTAAGGAAGTGATTCAGAAGGCACCCTGTTGGGCATAGATATTGGAAGTCAACTTCAATTGCAAATTTCGTTGTTTGTATTTGCTCAAGTTGAAACTGAACTGTTCTTTGAAAGTTTGGGTATTTTTTTTTTTTCCTTCAGCGAATTTTGTTTGTTTTTCATGCAAAAAAAGTAAGATTCTCTTCTCTCCCTCATAAAAAAAAATTAATTTCATAATTCTACATTTTATTACACTGTAAATGTATACTGATATTATATCCACTGTACCTAGATCAATAGAACATATGTGTTTAACAAGAATTCTAATATCTAAATGACTGTCGTCTTACATCATAGGATGATTTTACAATACAATGTGTTTCTCTGTCTTTGAAAGCAGAAAAAAAAGTGCTCTTATTTAAATTTAACAAAAACCAGGCTATAGAGTGGTTAATTTGTTCAAAACTGCATAGAAATTCTGAGTATATCACATCACACTTTCTTTAGGTTCCAGGTACTTATTTCTTAACTGGAGAGGTTGCAACTGATTTTATTTTTTCTTAAAAAACCCCCCACAAAAAAACAAACAAAAAAATTAAAAAAAAATAATAATATAACATAAACTGGATTTAGCCTAAGTGTAAACTAGACTAATAAAAAAATCGTTGCATACTTTTAGGCTTGTTTATATTGGCCAGTAGCAGGAGCAGAGGTATAAAAATGCAAGGCTATGATAATTCACTTTTTTTTTTTTTTACCCTGGATAGAACAAGAATTTAAGAATTTAATCCAATCTGTGAAGCACAAGCATCAGATTTTACTGTCTTGGATTTAGGCCTGTTTCTAAAGTAACTACTGGAAAACCTGTGAAGGGCCTGTTACTGTAGGCTTACCGGTGTAAAAGACCTTTGGCTATGTACTCATTGTGTTTAGAAAAGCAACTGAAATATTAGAATCATAATTAAACACAACGGGCAAACCCTTTGGTGTTTAGCCATCTCCTAGTATGTTTTGAGATATTTTCTGTGGATCTGAGGGTATTCTGGCTCAGGATGGTTGTGGAGAAGGAAAGAAAATTCCCCTAGATCTTAGCAGCTATCAGAGAAGCTTTAATTCATGAAGATCTTAAACCAAGAGATACTGTAATGTAATCTGTAGCTCCTAAAAGTCATGGAATATTGCTTCATGGTTATATCTCTGTGGAAATGTGAAGAGAGATTAATTAAACTGCTAATTATTAGTTTGCATTGGCACTTACCTGCTGCACAAGTTCCAATGTTATTTTGTCAATATAGGACCACAATCCTGGCATGCATCTCTTTCCCAGATACAGTTTTGGCAATAATACCAGAAAACTGGGCCCAAATTGTCTGCTGTGTTAAAAAAAAAAAATAAAAAAAAAATCAAACCCATCCAATAAAGTCATCCAATTGTCACAATCTGTGTACTGGGTTTTAGCCAGAAGAAAAATAACAAGCCCAACGTTAAATATAAGTAGTGACAAAATAATCCCATCCTATTCAATTTCTTTTTCAAGTAATGTATTTAAGCAAATAATAATTTAGGGCATAGGGACTTGTGAATATACATTCACATATGTTATACACACTAATACAGAATATATTCAGGACAACGTATTTGATTTCTGTAATGAAGTATGACATATTTTATTATTAAATCCCTTGCTAAGTGTATGTCCTGGGTTTAGCAGTGGCAGTCATTTTTCTCTTTCTTGGTAGCTGGTGCAGGGCTGTGTTTTGACTTTCAGCTGGGAACAGAGCTGAAAAACACTGATGTTTTGGTTTGGCCAAGGACTTTGTGGGCCTCATGCTCTGCCAGGGAGGAGGGGAGCCGGGAGGAAGCAGAGACAGGACACCTGACCCAAACTGACCAAAGAGGTATTCCATACCACAGCACGTCATGCCCAGGAGGTAACTGGGAGTTAGCCGGAAGGGCTAGGTGGACTGCAAGGTTGGAGGAGGTATCGGTTGGTGCTTGATCGGGCTGGGGGGCAAGTTATCGGTCGCCTGGTGATGGGGTGTTGTATTCTCTTCCCTTGTTATTTCCTATATCATTACTATTATTGGTGGTAGCAGTAGTGATTTGTGTTATACCTTAGTTACTAAACTGTTCTTATCTCAACCCATGGGAGTTGCATTTCTTTTTGATTCTCCTCTCCGTTCCCCCAGGAGTAGGGGGAGGGCAAGAAGGGGGGGAGTGGGTAACAAGTTGTCTGGCTGTGGGTTAAACCACGACAGTGTATTTTTTGATTACATGAAAATTATTCTAATTCTCAGAAGGGTTCAACAGAAAACTACCATTGTGCAAACAGGGTTTTTCTGGCTTAGTGCCCTTTACTGGAGTTAGATATGTATCCACTGTGTTGCCTCCTATGATGTGCAAGTCTTGCTTTAAACCTGATTACAGGCTAGCTAACAGCCTGCGATTAATTCAACTTGTGCCCTTATGAGGTTTTAACATTATTTCCAGTTGATCATTTAATAGTTACATAGTGCTACTGCATCATAGAATATTTCTGATATCTTTCAAGCAGTTTTCAGTTTATTTACAGAACAGGGGGCTCTCAAGTTTTTTGTTCAGCTCCTTCTTCCTTCCTCCCTCCCCAATTTCCTTTTACACGTACCTCTGACTCTTCAAGCCTTGAGCTGCAGCCCATTTCCTAAGGGTGCCTCTGTTTGACACTACCTGTTTTCCCTAAACGGTTCACTGTGGATGCTTGTTTGTCTGCTGCGTGTGAAAAGAGAGTGAGCAAGCTCGCTGGCAAAGCATCTGGTTTTGCTGTAACTTGAAGAACCCTTTGGGTAAAATTGCCCATGTTGTAGTCTTGGTTATGCTTGCACATTGCCTACATCACCTATTTTGGCATAGCAAGAAACATGGTCCAGTGGCTTCTTTTGAGCTTTTCCAAAAGCTAGGAGACATTGTGGTGCCATCTAGTAATCAGGGAGGCATATGTATGTCAGTGTGCTAGGTATTCTTCACCTGCACACAAATTCATGCATCATTTCCAGGATGTAAAGATGTAACTCTGCTGTTTGGATTCGTGTTTCAGATGCTCCTGAATATCCTCCTATCATGCTGAGAAGGATTTCCCAAACAGGTTTGCCATGCATTTACATATTAAGGGTAAATGCAATGAGCCCGAGGCTTCCAGGAAGCTACAGACTAACTGTGCATGTGCTTCTCAGTAATTTTTACATCATATTTACAATGTACACACAGGCCATCTGTGCAGCACATGCATAGTGGATTGGTAGGCCTCATTGCAAATGCACTGTGAAGTTGACACACGCATGTGGAGTGGATATGTCCAGATTTTTCTCCACTACTGCTCTGATTAGGTTGCCAGACATTCAGAAATCCTGAACAAATGTCAAAAATCTTTGAATTCCCTCTGGATATACGTTCCAGGCATTAAAAAAAAAAGAGATGTGTTCCAGGGAACTGAAGCATATGGTAATCTATCCGGCACAGACCACACTAAATGACTTAGTCACGTCTTGATGACAGAACACAGGAGGGCTGCATCCAGATGCACCTTCTGGCTGCATCCCAGTTTCATAGTGGGACAAGACTTGGGTGATTACCAGCCCTTTGTGGATTTCACTAGGAAATCTAGATATATGGGTCAGGGGAGAAACTGCTATATCATCCAAGTAAGTCCTTAATCTGCACAATCAAGGGAGAAGTAATTTGAAGAAAGCTATGGAGGTTCAGTTCTCAGTGTAGGAGCAAAGATACAGCCTCACTCACATGATGTCCTGGCAAGGAGTTAATTACACTTGGTATTTTCCCATATGTTATGTACATAGCTGTAGAAAAAAGCCTGCAGAGAAAAAGCCGTCAGTGAATGTGGCTTTGATATTTAGAGGATGTTTCTACTTAAAAAACAAAGGGACAGAGTACTCAGTTGCTGTAAGAGATGCTAGACTGTTATTCATTTGGAGAGCACACAGTGAGCAGTTACAAAACAGCAGTTCAGTAAAGCAAACCAAAACATATAGAAAACAGTGAGTTCAGACATTTGTTCTTACTACATTTACTAAAGTGCCTGCAATTCCTGCTTTGAAGCTGGTAAAATAACAATAAATACTGAGGAAAGGAAAAGGTTATCTGCATGTATTTCATAAGCTATTTATTTAAAGTAAGTGTGGAGACTGTGAAGTGTATGAAAAACATATGTATATTTCTTTTTAAGATGCATTCATTACTGGGTTGGTAATTTGAAAGTCAGTGAAGAACCCATAGACTTAATGCATGGAAATAAAGACTTTATTTTAATCTGGATCAAATTAAGGAAAATATAGTTGTTATATATGTATATATATTTAATGTGTATTCATATCTTAAATGGTAATACTGTCTTCAGAACCACTCTTAAGTAGTTAATATAGACAAAAAATAATACCTTTCAAAGTAATAGAAAAGGAGATGAAACAAGACATATTTTTCAGCGTATTTTTAAATATAACTTTGCTTTTAAATATATCTTTAATTTTTTGACACATAGCTCTGTGTTTTTGACACATAGCTATGTATTTTCCAGAACTATATGGTCACTGACCCCGTAAACTGTGTTACACATGCTTAACTTAACACCTGTGAAGAGCCCTACTGAATCATGTATCAGGTAGTCACAGGAGTAACTGTTGGCAAGACTGAAGCTAGACTAATCTAATGTATTGCATGTTGCTCTGGAAAAAAAACACTTGGGACTCTATCCTACAAGTTTTATGCTGGCAAGTCTCCAGCTGATGTAAAACCAGATTCCTGCCTGCCTGAGAATTGCATAAACCAGTGCTCACTTCCTTGATAATCCTCCCAAAGAAAATAAGCAAACCACAGCTCTTCGTCATTATTGCTTTTTAATTTCTTGACACAAAATACATATGATAGAGTGTGTAATTTGGATAAGGAGGTAAAGCTCTACATTTGGCAAGTTGAATTTACTTTTAAATTTATTTCAAATGCACCACCATTGTCAAATATCATTATTATTGAATCAGAACGGAATAAGAATGCTACCTGAAAGATTCCCAACAAAAATAGCCTGAATCTTATTCACTGACCTGATAACTACACTTACTAACTAAACATGATGGAGAAATCTGCTGGTCTTATGGGATTGTCAAGGTTTAAAAATGATTTTCATCTCATCTCTTCAGCCAATCCTCATCTGAGAAATGAGCTAGAAAAACTCTTACTTCCTTGATTGTCTCATTAATTTTGACCAGAATTTCCACTTAAATCTTCAGCAAAGTTCTTTTGTTCTAACATTTTCTCTGCACTATTTTTCTCTGAGAAATATGTTTCTGCTAAATAAGCAGACATATATGTTGATAAACCTACAAATTCACTTTTAATTTTGACAGTTTTACCTGGGATGGTTTGTTTTGGGTTTTCTTTTTGGTAGGGAGAGTAGTAACAACTTGTTAATCAAATTTTCCCCTTTCTGGGTATTCCCCTTACCTACAGAAAAGGTAAAGCAGTGGAACCTGTTCTCAGTGAGGTACACCCAACCTGAAGGGTAATGGATACAGCTTGTTCTGTATGTGGGAAAGAGATTCAGAAACAGTTAGATATGTACCAAAAACTCTGCAGGTGGCATGGGAATTCGAAACATTTTGCTTTAAAATAAGGAAATAAACAGAATGAAATTCAGAGTCACAGCCCAGACAGTAACTTCCTGCACTGCTAAGATGAAAACCTTTAATTGCAGATGTTTTATTATGAGAACAAATTCAGAAACAAAACTTCAAACCTGCAGCTCTAGACACAAAAATTAAAGAGAGAGAGAGAAAGCATGTTCACTCTCATGTCAAAGGTTTATGTGTTAGCTCCGATTACAGAAAGGAGAAATTCCTCTTAGGTCTATTTGAACGTTGTATTTGTTCACCGGAGTATTTACTGTTTTAAGACATTTTTGTTGAGAAGTGACTTTTTAAGGCCTTTTCATTCAACTGACTTGAACTTCATATTCTTTTTTTTAATATTTAGGGTATTTGTCTAGAAACTTACCAGGTGTGCCTATGCAACAAGAGCAGGTGAAACTCCAATAAAAGCCTTTTATTCAGGGAAGCTATTTATTACAAAAGTGATGACAATATCCTGTACTTAGGCTTAGAATGAGGACTGGACGAATAAGTCACAGCAAACAATTTATTCAACACACATATGACCATTGTTCCTTCTCATGAATTGTCCAAGAACAGCTTCCAAAGCTCTCAAATTTAGTGCCTGGGCCTGCCAAAATGATAGGTAGTTCTACTTTAGTGAGTAGCATCACTAATGTATGCAGGAGCACCTTACCACAGCCATACAAGGGCTTGCTATTAGTAGTACATTTTAACTTAAAATGTGAATGCTTGAGGGGAATATATTTAAAATTAAGCTTTCTAAACTCAATTTTCTTTTTTGTTGTTTGCCAATCTTTATCCTTGTGAAGGCAATACTCAAAGTTTCCTCTTGTCTAGTTCAGCAGTCTAGTTCAAGATTGTGGTCACACAGGCTCATAGAATCTTAGAATAATTAGGGATGGAAAGGACCTTAAGATCATCTAGTTCCAACACCCCTGCCATGGGCAGGAACACCTCACACTAAACCATGCTACCCAAGGTTCTGTCCAACCTGGCCTTGAACACTGCCAGGGACGGAGCATTAACTACTTCTTTGGGCAACCTGTTCCAGCTCATCATCACCCTCACAGTAAAGAATTTTATATCTAACCTAAACTTCCCCTGTTTAAGTGTAAACTCATTATCCCTTGTCCTACCACTACAGTCCCTAATGAAGAGCCCATCCACAGCATCCTTGTAGGCCCCCTTTAGACATTGGAAGGCTGCTATGAGGTCTCCACACAACCTTCTCCAGGCTGAACATCCCCAACTTTCTCAGCCTATCTTCATATGAGAGGTGCTCCAGTCCCCTGATCATCCTCGTGGCCCTCCTCTGGAGTTGTTCCAACAGTTCCATGTCCTTTTTATGTTGAGGACACTAGAACTGTACACAATACTCCAAGTGAGGTCTCAGGAGAGCAGAGGGGCAGGATCGCCTCCTTTGACCTGCTGGTCATGCTCCTTTTGATGCAGCCCAGGGTATGGTTGGCTTTCTGGGCTGTGAATGCACAATGCGAACTCATATGTCGTGTTGATATATACATATATTAAATAGATATATTATGTAGGTATCTCATGTAGATGCTTATGTTCCCTTTGCTGGATGTAGCATGGAAAACCAGAAGTAGTGAAAGGAAATCAAATGATGATAAATTTGTACGGGAACTGGTTTCACACTAGCCATCTATGTCTCAGGACATGATGTACAACCTTACATAAGGACTCAGGTACACTTCTGATCTGTTAATATAGACAAAATGCCCTAATATAATGTTATTAATCTTTTAATAAGTTTTTTATAGGAGGAATCTTGTAGAAAAAATTATAAAATTGTAATTATTATTTGTAAGATATTCAGGGATTTTTCAAGTAAGTGCACTTTGTGTTGGCCAGAAGAGCGTTTGTTTTATTTGTGGGTTTTTTCAATCATCTGAAGCACATTCAAATTTCAGTTGCACTTTACAATTCATTGCTGTATTTGATTTGGCTTCAAAGGTAGACTCCAAGAAAAGTTAAACCTTGCATACAAAGGAATAAGTTCCTGTGTTGAGCATATCCAGCCCCTTCCAGGTCACCTTCCATAGCTCTGTTCAGCCTGACTGTACAGACTAAAATCCTATCCTGAACATAGGCTTGCTTCAGAAATTGAATGTGTAATGAGTCCCCTTTAAAAGGAAAGATTTACTGCTGATCAAAGCAGTTATATATGAAGTGGGAAGCCCTCCCCTAGGTTTGTAGATTCAAACCACATTTCTTAACTATCCTGAACCATGCAGCTATGCTCACTCTCTTGCGGTCCTTCTCAGTAGATCCATGAATCTTGAGTGTGTTATAGCACAGTGGTTTAGAGGAACATCTGTGTCCAAAATAGCCTATAACCTAGTACCCTGGGGAACTAGAGATATGCAGCTGAACAGTTTCAAATAAAAACTTAGTGAGGTATCTGAACAGCAGGCTGTTATAGAAAGAGTGCTCTCATGGCAGTCATGCAGTGGCAGTTTGCATTTGTGTTTTGTGTCTGTGTAAGCTGCACTTCAAAAGCGCATACAGGTTGTTTAAACTGAAAATCCCATGATACAAATACTAAACAGTAACCAAAAAGAGACTTTTCTGTAGTATTTCTGGTGGGTCGTTTTACAACTTTGTGTGTTTTTCAGACTGAAGATCATATCAGCAATTAGCACAAAATAAGTCAGTGGAATTAAATTTAGATTAAGACAAAAGCTTAGTTTTCTCAGGACTGTAATGTGTTCATTTTATGGTATCATTACAGAAGGTTTTGGATGTTTAATGGTTTGCAACACAGAGGAGGTTAGAGCAGTTCATCTAATGGATCCTCTGGCTTTGGCTTCTGTAACACTTACTATAATATTTAAATGACACTAAGACACTAAAAGAGAACTCTGGTATGACAAATGGAAAATGATATGTTTGTACCATCAACCAATTGTCTGCTTATTATTCTAGTCACTACAAAATGGTACAGTGGAAGATTTTATTTCCAAAGAGGAAAGACTGAAGCTTGTTATGTCATGTACTTTATTTTCTTTTTAGGAATGTGTTAACTTGTCTTATGAAAACAAAACAGCACATTGTACTTCAAGTTGAAAAAACAGAATGCTTGTGCAGTGGTTGTCTTGGAAAGAAATCTCTCAGTCCCCAGTGGAACGGTGAGATGCTGGAAAGAGGCTACTGACTAGTCATAAATATAAAATATTGTTTTACCCACAATCATGATGTTTATAAGTATCCAATTTATAGATATTGTTCTAAGTTCACACATTATCAGTTATAAAAATGCAGCTTAAATGCTGCATAAAACAAATTTAGGAACATATTTTTATCTTTTCCTTTAGAAAAGAAATTGGTTTGGCTTATGGATCTAATGCTGTGTATGAAAAGAATATGGATTTTTGCCATATGCTTAGTTTCATTCCTAGACTCAGTTAGAAAAATCCTTTCCTCATCTTATATGAGAAATTCTCCTTTTTAATTGTCAAACTATATGTATTTGTTTGCTTCCATATTAGTTACGAATATGTATAGCTCTGAATCTAGCGGGACTATATGTTTGTCCCAGGCAATTCACAGACATGTTAAAAACACTCATTAAAGAAGAAAAATTAAAGTACACCCGATTAAGCTTGGCACTACATCCTGAACTCAGTGTTGTACTGTATTTTTTTCTTTAGTAAGCATCGCAGCTAAAGGACAAAGTGTCAGTTTTAACAAGCAAGTCCTATTATTTGTTTGTTAGTGTAGAAGGCACATTAAAGCACTATTTCTTTCCAGTGTGAAAATTATTTTATTACTACTTTCTTCATAATACACCAGAAGACTGTAAAGAATGAACACAAGCTGGGTGAAGTTAACTCATACATTTAATTATCCTTTTAAATAAACAATCTACACCCTACTGGGGTTTCTGAGAATGAGAAGAAAAGTGTTTTTTCTGAAGGTTAACATCAGGTCAGGTCAGTAACGAGCTGTTTAGCCATCAACTAGTTTGACCTGACTGACAAGAATTTTCTTTACTTGGGAAAACCTAATAAAAAATCCAGATGTATGCAACCAGTGATAGTGTAAAGCCCAGTTATAGTGTGATGGGAAGTGGGCAATTCATTTGTACTCAGGTAAGACAGTGCTGGCTGCCAGGGCTTGGGCTAGGAAGATAAGTCAGGGGAATTAAGTTTTTTGAGAAAAAGAAGTGTAAGACTTCTGAGGGATAAGTCCTCCATTACTGTGGGAACTGGAAGTAACTCAGAGCTGGATGAACCGTTAAACAGATGATAGTAACTGGATAAGGAACTTAACAGTATGTCCCAAGGTAGTGCAGACAGAAGAAAGTGTTACTGAAATCTTGACTTAGAGGTCCCTGTTTTGCAAAGAAATGTATTCTCACAAAGAACACTTGCACCTACAATGTAGGGTGTCAAAATACTCACCTGTATCTGTTAGGTATTCAGGTGGAATGGAGAGCAAAGCATCATTCGATGCCAGTGTTCCCAACATCTTTAAGGGAATCTCAGCAGTCTTCTGGTGGTTACATGTGGTTGGAGCCATACTTGGCATTAGCCTGAGGCAAACACGTCTGAAACTTATGCCCACCTGGCTCGGGAAATTCAGGCCCTACAATCCTTTCTTCCATGGTCTACAACTCCACTTGTTCTTTCCAAGCGGCACACAGGGCTCGCTCTTTAATTATGGCATAGTCGATGGTAGTGCTGCCACCAACTGTATGTTTTAGCCAGCACAGGCATGACTCTGCTTGCAAGCTGCTCAAAAGCAGTCCAATGCTGAACCTGGGTATATCTCCAGTTAAGTGATAAAACAGTTACAGAAGGTAGTGAGGCAAACATAACACGACTTTTATGACAGCTTTATGACAACTCCAGCTCCACTGGGAGATCAGCAGTCTGAGCAGGGTCTGTTGTCTCCCACCTTTGAATTATTTTGTGGGAGAGCTGTGCTGTTTCTTTTGACTGTGTTGTATCATGCTACAAGAAAGACTAAACCAATCATCCAGCTGCATCTGATAGTGAACAAAAGTGAATAATTAGGGGAAAGTGCAAGAATAAATCAAATAGTGATATTTTCTGCCTATTCTGTCCAAGTATTCAACCATTTCTGGCTCACAAACTTACTGGTCCAGAAGTAATTGT